>NC_081405.1:470250507-470868007 GCF_030272615.1 Cryptomeria japonica
GCCATGAGGGGGTTGATGTTTGCCTTTTGTTTGCCATCTTCCTTTGTCTACTGAGTGTTCCTTCCATGACATTCGCCTCATGATGATGTGTCTCATCACCTTTGATGTTCTTGGTTCTTCATCGTGCAGTTGTTTTTGGCTGTCCTTTTCAGTGCTCCTGTCCCTCTCCCACTTCCGCATTATGGGGAGGTTTATCCTGTTGGTTCTACTGCTTCCGTGGTTCGATTGATCAGCTCTTCAGACTTTGGTTCCTCATGCCATCTGTATCTTTGATTTTAGTTGTTTTTGCCTTGTTTGCCTCCTGATTCGAGTAGTGTCATTTGAGGGCACTCATGCAAATTACAGTCTTCTCTACCTAGTCATGTTCTAGTTCAGTGGATGTTCTTCAGATCAACAGTTATTCTTCAACAGAGTTTGCAGGTTCTTCATGCTTCAGTGATATTCTTTTTCATCTCTTTTTGGAGTAGAGTTTTGTTCCCACGTGGTTTTCTCTATTTCTCCAGTTCATAGAGATTTCATTGTATTTGGGTACCTGATCAGGCCTTGTTGTCGAGACCCATCTTTATTGCTTTTAGTAGTTGTTCTAGGTTTTATCTTCTCCCTAAGTCTAGCTTAAGGGGGGGTGTTAGAGTATTCAGGTATTTACTTGATTAATTAAACATTATTTGTTTAATTATTTAAGTTCCCTTTATCTCTTTTACACTTAAGCTAACTTTAGGTGCATATAATTAACTATTTTAATTAATTATTATGTGCAAACCTAAGTTTTTCCTTTTAGGGTTTCTTGACCTATTAAAGGTTGAGTTCTTTCTTTTCATTGTATGAAGAAGGATTATTATTGACAATACATTTTGGAGCATATTTTTCCTGTGTATTCTTTCCTTTTGTGATTTACTTCATTGCGTCTCTTTGTAACAAGTTTTTAAGCTTGCAGAGATTATTTGGGCTCCTGTGGTGTTGTATTTTCTCAACTCCTATACAACTAACTCCATCAGGGCTATGAACACCTACTGGCAATGGAGCAATATTTGGGAAATTACAGTCTATAACCTCGTCGGAGCTCTCAAGGTTTGCTGGCAACGAGGCTCTATTCGAGATACTTTTGAAGTTAGAATAATCCATGTAGCTAGTCATATAGGATGCTAAGGATCTTTAGTGAACACAAGAGCAATAATTAACTCATCTGCACACACGTGGGCAAAAGAAGATCAAAGTTTCAAGAACCAATGGGGAAGTTTTTTGCGTCTCCATTTGTAAATCCTAGTCACTAAGTGTGTTGAGGTGAATTATCCAAAGGGCCTTAGGGGTCGATTGACCACTTATCTATGAAAGGTTTTGCACCTCCATTTCAATTGGTGTATTACAAATGCAAAAACAAACACAGTCAACCTTGTTCGAATAGGAAATGCATCTTCATCCTGCATATTGCATTCACATAGGTCATGTAAAAAGTTTTATTGTCTCCACATGCATCCTGCATATCATCATGTCATACAGGTCTGCACACTGGGGGCATAACTGAAAAAAAATCTAAAAAAAATCATATAAAGTCCTGAAAAAATCCAAAAAATCAGATAATGTCCTTCGAAAAATTCAAAAACAGTGAAAAACGTAAAATTCAAAAATAGTAAAAAACACAAAATTCAAAAACACTGAAAAACACAAAATCCAAAAAATCAGATACCGTCCTTCGAAAAATTCAAAAAACATTGAAAATCATAAAATACCAAAAACATCCATATAAAGTCCTGAAAAAAAACCCATAAAATCCCAAAAACATCCATATAATGTCCTAAAAAAATCAACCAAAAAACATTCAAATACGATCTTGAAAAAATCAATCCAAAAACATTCAAATATCAATCTACATAATCCAAAAACATTTGAAAAAGCTCTTGGAAAAGAACTAAAAATAAAAAATCAATCAATCAAAAAACTTGCAATAAAATATCTTGTGAGAAACAAATACCCTAGCAGATATCCAGCAAACGCTTCGCATGAAGTTAACAAAGGATATGACTATCCAGTCAAACATTTGCAATCAACTAATCAAACTGTCTTATCAATCGTATCATATCCATATCAACGTGATCATTATCTTGTCTTAAATAGAAGAGGATACACTCGAAATTAGACAGGTCAGTCTTAAACGGGGTCCGCAACTTTTTGAGATCAAACATTATCAACCATCACATCAAACAACTGAGAACGAAGGCATAAGGTTAGTATAGCTGCTGAATTTTGTCCGGGTCAATCTTTATCTTTTTATCATTTGGCGACAGATATTGTTCCTATGCTACTCAAGGATGTCTACAATTGACTAGAGGAGCTATGATGGGCATTATCCTTTTCTTTTTTTGTTGTTTGTGGTGTGAACTGATGAAATTCTAGGGAAATTGCTCTAGTGGGTGTCTGTGATAAGAGCCTTCACATCAAGGTGAAATCGCCACACATACCTCGACCCCTAGTGTAATTCCCGGAATGGAGGGTTCACTCCTTGTCTGCTATGTGTTTGTTTCTACAATGAGATATCTTTGCATCTTGGTTCCTTATACCTTGATGTGCTAAGCTTCATTGTTCAATAATAAGGCTCAGTGATGAATATATATTGACACAATAAAATATGTGACACAGGTTCGTGATTCATTAAATTTCATTCTCATTCTCATCTCATTTGCTTATTGATAGTTTGTTGATTTCTCATCTTCTTTCTAAATCGCATTCTTTTTAACATTCTTTCTACCATAAATTTTTCTTTCTATCATATAACTAACATTTCTTCAAGGTGTATCTGAGTTAAAATTGGTTCAACCATTATCATACAAAAACCATTCATTATAGACTCATTTGCATTCGTTATAGTTTCATTTGCATTCATTATAGATTCGTTTGCATTCATTATAGATTCATCTGCATTTCATATAAATTCATAGCATTCATTTTAAAATCCATTACCATCATTAATACATACATGTACTACTATTGCATTCATAATCATATAGAATCAAATAGATATACATCATAAAACTCATAGCCTCATATAAGCATACATGAGAAGCAAAACATCCATAGATCACTATCAAAACCCGCATGTCATATATATAACTCAAAAATGATAATGTGTGTGAATACAATAAATAAAGCCCGAAGGCTCAGATAACATGATCAACCAACACTACCTTTGTCAGCAGGTGGATCATGTCCACTAGATCCTACCCTAGGATGTCGAGGTGGTCCCATAACGCCACCACTGCTAGTTCATCGTGAAGTAGATCTACTCGATCTCCTCCCCATAAATGCACTGAAGCTAGGCTCTCTCTGACCCTCAGGGATGGCTCTCTTATATGCCTGCTGATAATAAATAGACTTCTGCGTAGCAGTGAAATACCTATCTGTCTGGTCACGCACATCTGTACCTGCTCTAAAAAGCTGATCAAAGGCATCCATGGTAATCTGACATCTCTGCATTGCTTCATCTCTCTCCCTCTGGAGACGATCTCTCTCAGCCTCAAGGGCACCATAATCTGCACGATAAGTCTCTCGCTTGATATCTCGTCTAGCGACCTCATCCTCCAAACTCTGGACCCGCGCTCTATGAGTCTGTAGCTCATCCTCCTCACCAACCTGTCCTATCCCACCCTCTACACCAGGCACATCCTCTAGCTCCGACATATCCTCGTCATCACCTCCACTCTCACTGCTCGATGACTCAGAAGAATCATCGCTATCCTCACTGCTAATAGACTCGGTGTCTCCACCAATGTCTACATCCTCATCTCCCTCATCTCCTCCCTCATCTCCACCTCCTCCTCCCTCAGCTCCACCCTCTCCTCCTCCTCCGGCTCTCTCCCCTGCGTCTATCCTCAACCGCTATCTAGGATGTCGAATTTGCTGTGCTGTAATCAGAACAACAGGATCAGTCAAAGGCACTAGCTTGTGCCTAGCAAACCACACATCGTACTCCGCCACCATCCCTAGATCCACTGCACCTCTACCCCAACCCCAAAGTAATGGCTGCAGAGAATCAAACTCAACAGAAGCAACATGTGGTTGTATGCACACACCCCAATCATATACCTCCCGCGATACACGAGCAAAATAACGTAGTAACCACTGGTGTCACTTGTACCTCACCGAATTGTCTCAAAACTTGCCCTAGAAGATACATCTCGATAATCCGTTGGGTCAAAGGTCCTACCAATAAGGTATCTCTGCTATCGGCAGAAAGACAAGTGCACTACATCATCAGGCCAACCGGGGAAATCTAAGTATGGTCTCCAAATAAAATGCTACAATATGTCAAACTGATGTCTCCAGTACAAGGTGTTCCCTGAACCTCTGTGTTTGATACCTGTTGTATACCTGAAAGCATAAGGCTCACCAAGCTGCAAGTCTACATGAATGACATGCCTAGCAATAGAAATATGATCCCATGCCCATGTCTGAAGCAAAGTAACACCACAACTGATAGAACGGTATCCAAGATATACAATACCATGCAACTGATAGTACAACATGGCTAGTAGACAAAGACCCCAAGCATACAGTCGACGATGAACAATCATATCATGGAGCACTCTGCCCCATCCAACTGGAAACCCATGACCTCGTCTGTCAGGTATCAGTAAACCACCGACAACACCGCATAATACAATAGTCAAGTCATCATAGTCTAAACGTGCCCAAGGGATGTCATAACAACCACTGATCTGCAAGTCTTGAATCTCACACTCGAAAAGTGCACATAGTCCATCAATGCCATCATCATGGTCACATACAACTCTCTCACCATGAATGGGAATCTGCAATATACGCCATACATCCTCTAAAGTAATCGATGCCTCACTAGTTGGAAGATGAAAAGAACAGGTCTCGGAGTGCCACCGCTTTATCAAAGCTGTAATCATGGCCCTATTGGCCGTAACCTCTGGCAAATGTAAAACATGATATAGACCAAGCTGTCGGATATGCTCGATCTCCTCATCTGGTAAGTCAGCTCAAAGATCAAGTCCACTAGGTCTGCTCTGTCGGCAATATAACACTCCAATGTTCTCCTACAATGAGAAAATGTTCAAAATATTAGATATCAGATTTCGAAAAACAATTTTTTTTTCAAATGCATGACAAAAAATTACACATACAACGAATGCATGATAGTTATGACTAATGCGATACAATTATGACTCTTGCGTGATGTTGAAAGCTAATGCGTAATGAAATGGGTGCATGCGTAATAATAAATACTTATGCGTACAAAAAAAGTGAATGCGACATGTTTAATACTAATGCGTAACACTTACGATGCATGCGTAACAGTTAAAGCGTTTGCGGTACAGTTAACACTAATGCGTAAACATCGACAGATGATTGCGTGACACAATGCAAAAATTGATCATGAATATTTTTTTTGGAAAAATAGCAAAAAACAAGCATAAATTAGGAAAAAAATTGGAAAAATACCATGTCGCCAGTCCCAGGAGGTTTCTGATATGAACATACTGGGCCAGACAGGTGCAATCGAGCTCTATAACTAGCCATGATGATCAAATACTTAGAAAAAAACACACAAATTGCAGAGAAAACCAAAGAATTACCAAATTGCAAATGAGCAAATGAAAACCTAAAAGTCTCTATTTATAGCTCAAAATTAGGGTTTTTTGACACCTCGACGCTCGTGGTCCCCACCAGCTTCAAACACCTCGTAGCCTACTCAAACGATTTTGAAATAGCATGAAATTTCACATGCTTGCTCATTACACTAATATCGAAAACATGGTCTCAATTTTAGAATTTTTCGACCACCTTTTCCAAGGGGGCATATTTACACTATACAACAGTATCACCAAGGCATACTGGGGCATAATTTTTTCGTTTTCTTTGAAACAATGTCATTCCGACTTTGTCTCGAAGAGGGGCAAATGTAGACACCTAAAAATGTCTCATTGATCATGTACTAATTATTCTTCTAATTGATTAAATAATCATTATTATTTAATTAATTTAATTAATCTATTTCTTCTAATTTCATATTTCCTCATCATCTTACTAATTGTTCTATGTTCCTATTCTATCATCATTTAATCATTTTAATCATTTCCTAAATATTAATTAAATATTTATTATTTAATTAATTATGATTAATTTGCCAATTTAAATAATCTTTATTATTTAAATAAATTACTAATTATTCAATTTCTATCTCTAATCATTTAATCATTCAACTCTTTTCTAAATATCAATTAAATATTAATTATTTAATTAATTATGACTTTATCCTTTAATTTAAATAATCTTTATTATTTAATTAAACTCTATTTCTAAAATAATTAAATAGTTTCTTTAAATTATTTAATTAGCTAATTAATTCTTCCATTTCCAAGTCCCCAAATTCTAATTTCATTTAATTTCATATTCTTCTAATTTCTTCCAAATTCAATTACATGTGCATGATTTCAAAAACCAAATTGAAAATCAAAGTTAAGTTCTAAATTTGAATAAATATCATGGAAAGATTAAATTGGAAATCTAAATCTAAATGCAAGCACATGCTAAATTAATTTAATCATTTATCTCTTCAATCTCAATTTGTATCTTTTAGTTAGCTTTTTCTAAATTAAGCTCTTTGTGTCATCCTCTTTATTTCCTCCAATCATTCTTTTTCTTCCTTCAGTCAGCTTTTTCTCAATGAGTTGACTCAATTGATCTATTCCATCTATTGAGTTTCACTCCTACAATCAACAGTTCAACTATCAATTTTCACGTGAGCTCACCTGAGTTCCACCTCTTGATCAATCTGTTCCACCTTTCAATCAATCTTCTCCAATTTTCTATAATTTGAGCATTCAATCTCCATTTTCAACAATCACAAACTTTGAATCTTTGTGTCACTTGCAGGTTTCCAGCTCAATATCATACCATAGAGAGGAGAAGAGCAATGGAAGCAATATGCGATCTTGGGATAGGGAGTTTTGATTTGATTTGATTATTTTAATTCCTATTTGCTTGATTGTGTTATTCCATTGTCTTATTTGTTAAATTCTTTGGTTAGAAGGGATTCATGATTTCCCTTTTGCTTCTAATTGATTACTTGTTTTTAAGATGAATTTTACATGTATTACAAAAAGTATTTAGGAACTATGTGTATATTTATTATTAAATTAAATCTCCTTCACACAAAACTATCTAATTTAATTTTTATTATTAAATTAAATCTCCTTCACGCAAAACTATCTAATTTAATTTACTCTTGTACTATTTACATTTCATTAACTTCAGTGAATAATCAAAAGTATTAAAGTGCTATTTTATTGCAATATTAATTTCTTATAAAGCAAGAATGACTAATTTACATTTGCTAACCTTGTGAAGACAAACTAAGGTCTACTACACAACACACACAAGGGTAGAACTGACAAACACAAGACTAGACACGACCTCAAGATTACCTGACAAAGGGTAGTGTCCAGGGTTTGACTGACAACTCCTTTTTCCACTTTTCCATTGGGTCAAAGAGCACGCTCAGACCTGAAGATTCAGGTAGAGTCGATGCTCGGTACCTACAACTGCATCACCAAGAAAACACACATACATTTCACTAACATATATAGACACACTGGTGGAGGAGAATCG
Organism: Cryptomeria japonica; assembly: GCF_030272615.1. Classification (NCBI taxonomy): domain Eukaryota; kingdom Viridiplantae; phylum Streptophyta; class Pinopsida; order Cupressales; family Cupressaceae; genus Cryptomeria; species Cryptomeria japonica. The sequence continues at coordinate 470,258,137 of NC_081405.1, forward strand.
TGACATTCCATGTCCCTCCGAAGTGGGTGATGGAAGATCATCCCCTCACACCCCATACATACTCGAACTCATACAAGAAGACGATCACAAGATATAACTCATACATAAAGTAGTTATGTCAGTTCAAGGTCAATATATACACGTATAATCTAACATCTAACCATCCTTCAAGATAAAATGCATAACCTACATAATAAAAACCATCACATAAGAGAGTATCATCTAGTCACATAAACCATCAAAGAAATCAACCGGAGTCAAACTAAGTTAATGGAGTTTGACTGAGGGAGGGGCATTACATGTACACATACACATACACATACATAGACACACACATACATAAATAAAGGTTTACAATCTAAAAATGTTGCCATTTTTAAGTGCTTTTTGCTTTAAAATACAAACAATGTATTCCTATTATTTGTTAGAATTAGAAATAACCCATGATGAAGTTGTGCATACTTGAAAGGATCAACCAAGAAACACGCCTTCCATGAGAGAATGTTGCAACATGAGCTTTCTTGAAGATGAGATTAAATTGATATGAAAATGATTCAATTGATATGATGCAATGTATAACTAAGCCTTGCTTATGTAGGCAAAGTGACAAGGTAGGATGACAACTACCCTTGATACAAAATTAAATGCATGATGGAATACAATAAATGCCTAAAGCAATAATGAGATGCAACTCGTATCTTCTAGAATGCCACCTAAGATAACTAACATGATCCTATGGACAATATTAAATGACAAGTTAGAAAAGTAATTTTATGACAACTAACTTATGCCAACTAAGGTTAAGTAAGCTTAACGTGTAAATGACATTTAATGACAACTAATTGTCACGTATGACTAAGTAAGCTTAATACATGAATAAGTTCCAACTAAGAACTAGCTAGGTTCCAACACATTCACACTAACATTATTCAAGTATAATAATTGATTTTCAAAGACAATATTAGTATTTATGAGAATATTGAGACTCCATTTTTAGAATTTTCATAGAAAATAAATTATTGTAATTTATAGTTCACTAGAGTACATATATTTTGGAATCATAGAAAGAAGTAGTTGCCTCCGTAATGTTAAATTGCTAGCTATAATTTGTAGTTTTTTGTAGACCATGGAAGATTTGTTTCTTTAATGCAGTCTCTTGTAATTTGCTCTTTAACATTCTTGTGCTTTGATTCTTCTATAATTTGTATTTTTTTGTAGACCATGGAAGACTTGTTTGCTTAATGTAGTCTCTTTTAAGTTGATATTAAAGGTTTTTGTGCTTTGATTCTTCTTATTGGAGATATTATATTTTAAATTTTTCAATCTTGATTAGTATAGGGGTTTTATAATATCATTTACTTATAAAAAGAGTTCAACGTTATAAGTTAAATATGTATTAAACAAAAATTGGTAACATGATCTCGCTTGTTAGTGAATTGGTGTTTCGTATCCTAGAATTTTTGAATGATGTCAAATTAAGGGATTTTGTTCATTAATAATCCCTATATCCCTATTCTCATCCTTTCCCTTTCCATTCAGTGTCCAATTACTAATTTAGTGTTTATTTGGAATTTGACCTTCATGCTTGAGCAAGAGTTTGGATTCTATTTCAACATGAATATTTCAAGCACAAAGAACCACAACCATAGTAACTACAATGATATAATTGTTACTTGTAGTGGACAACTGTATTGGCAAGTAGACTAATAAATTTTGTAATTAGAAAAGTGTAGAATTAAATTTCATAAAATCAATAAATAAAAGAAATATCTACCTAGATCTGATAACATGAGTCAAGTATTTAGTGTATACGCAAAATCTCTCAATCCTTGCAAAACTAACACTAATTCTAGTACTCTATGCCCTCCTTTAGTATTAAGCTTAAGTTCAAAAAATCATATAAAAATTTGAAGTTTAGTTTGAAAGATGTCATTACTTTTTAATATTAAATGAATTGTTGTTACTATGTTGTGAAGTGTTACTCCAAATTATCTACGTTGTATTGCATCGAATGAATACAAATTTATTAATTTTATTAATTGATGCACTAACCAAAGAACATTGATAAACATTCAACTAATAATATGTTAAATAAATGATATTTTTAAATACCATACATTTTTTTATCTCTTACCATCAACCAAAAGAAAATAAATATTTCTTATTAATGCAATAAAACCAGAAATAATAATAACAACAAAGATAAATAAATAATTTTCATTACAATAATATGCTGCTTAAACTCACCTTTTGTCTACCGGACCTTGCAAAACCCTACACCGGACCCCATTTTCAGCGGGACCCACCTTGGCACCCTTAAAAAATTCTCGCACAGGGCTGTAGACGGTTTGTTCATTTCATTTCTAGTGTGCTGAACCCTCCGTTCCTTCGCGGTCGGCAAAGCCCAGAAAACCACCCTAGCGGTCTGTAAAACCCCTGCGGTCTGTAAAACCCTTGCGGAACTGCAATGCTAGTTCGCTGAGCTAGTTGGGATAAGTCAGTCATGAAAGCATAAAAAATGTTATTGTCTAGAAATTAGTTTGTGCCATCTGAAAAATGTCCTCTGAAGTTGCCATAAGAAGATCAATTCGCTATCGAGGGCAACACTGCGCTCTTCATGGTTTTGTTTCAGAATCATGTGAAAATCACAACTGCTACACTATCCGAGCTTATTACTAGAAGAGAATCTTACACGCAACACCTCACATTTGAATTCTTCCTTCTGCTCCAGACGAGGAGATAACTGCCCGTACAAACCAGTGCATTTCTTATCCAAGGTAGCTCTCATCCCTAGTGATGAGGCAGAGACATGGGAAGCTAGAGTATATTTGAATCAGGTTCTCTTGGTATTGGCAAAGTTGGCGAGTTGCAGGCGAAGAGGAGAAATGGGTGAGCTCTCAGTGCATTCGTATTTGATTTTTTTTCTTGGGTTTCCTCTTATATGGCATGCTATTTTGTTTATTCTGCATTTGTACCACTTATTCCCCAAGACGAGGCTGCAATGACTTTGATGGGCTTACTTACTAAGTTTGATTTTTGATTGTGGGTTTTGTAATGTTCATATTTATTGCTTTCTACTAGTGTATTTCAGAGCTTTTCAAATTTATACTGGAAGTGATATAAGTATGTCGGTGGGGTGTAGGAACTTATAAGTACGTTGAGGAGCTATGGAAGAAGAAGCAATCGGATGTGATGAGGCTCATGCAGAGGGCGAGGAGCTCGGAATATCGAGAGCTTCATGGCTTAGTGAGAGTTAACAGGTCCACAAGACCTGATAAGTCCCGCCGTCCTGGTTATAAGGCCAAGCAGGTTAGTTTATGTAAATATATGTACTGTATGACTACTATCCAGTTTATGTAAATATATGCACTGTATGACTACCATCCCTAAAGAGGGAAACAAGCTGTATATAAGGTTTACATGATTATGTACGCCGTACTAAAATGTATACTAGCAACAGTTGACTTTTCTCCCCAAATTTGGAACTCAAGGCACAGTCAAGTAATGTAGTTTATTAGCATAAAAGACAGCATAGCAATGCTGTTATGAAAATATAAGCATCATGTGTTAAGTGGTTTATATGAACCCAACATAGGCATTAATGCTCAAAATATCAACTCACATAATCTTTAGAATATATGCAAATGGTACCAAATGTCCACTATACTCACAATATTCTTCTCCTTGTATCTGAGGATTCGCGAACTGCATATTTGTAGAGAAAAAAACACCTCTACATAAATTCATCTAGGCTAATTAAATAAATACAATCAATTAGTAAATAATTAACCTAGATAATAGAGTTGGGATATATGCTAGAACTGAAATAAGTGCAATAATTAAATAGGAGGATGGACATACTTAGCTCTAGGATCAATGATTGATAAATGATGGTGATGCTGGTCTAGAATGCTTCACCGTTTTCAGAAAATTAAATGCCTCAGCCTGATGAATATCTCAGAGTCTGAAATGGCATGGAAAACTCTGCGGATTGTTGTCAGACACTGTGCAGTTTATCTCAATTGCCACAAAATTCATATAATGCATGAGACTGATTTTGGGATATGGGAATGACCTAACAGAAAATAGACCCTAGAATTCTGTTTGCCTTTGCCTATTGGATATTTGAGAAGTTAAGGCGGTGTCTAGAGACACCTTGAGGAGCTTACTAACTTGATAGGTGAATGTGTTCATCTAGTTCAAAGCCCTCGATGGACATAATTATCGGCATGAGAAAGACTGAAAACAACATTCGAGACATGCACATGGTGATGCAGATTTAATTCCTTTAATGCCTGTCTGATTTGAAGTGTGCTCTAGTTATTATTCTGTTGTGTTAATTCTCCCTTGAGCATATACTTCAAATACAATGACATAGCAACATGTTGCACGAAATATGTGTTGGGTGAGCTTATAAAAGCTTGTAAAAGGGGGCAGTGAAGTTTACATTGAATTTACTATTTTGAAGATTTGTATGGGGTGGGAAGAATACTCAGAGATGGATTGGTGCCTATTTTAGGGAACACAGAGTCTAACACAGTACATCTTACTGTTCTAATAACAAATATTTCAGGTGGTTATGAGTCCTTGACTAAGTATTGTTGCCTTACAACAATTCAACGTATAAATGGCCCATACAGAGGATATCCAGCTTAATAATCCACTTATAATGCAAAAATTCCCAATATTTCCACGTAAGAATTATGTTGTTTCTTGAACAAATACTAATGCAAATAAATAACTGAACACACAGATGTGTGCAAAGAGAATCATAATCCTTGATTATTTATTTCAAATAAATATTACATCACAAGAGTGGAGGCGACAACAATTGTTTGTCATGTATTCATATAATTTCATCCAAAAATGACATACTTCAAGAGAAGCTAGTACAAAAATTACAACGATGCATTTCCTACTGCTGACTTAGTTCAACTCTCGTGTACCACTTTTCCCAACCTTGAATACAATAGAGATACATCCCTTTTTATAAAAGAAAGCTCACGTAGGGGTGACAAATGTCATTTTCCAATCAGCTTCATGAACTTTCGTGCAATTGAATGTACACAAAGACGTGTGAGATGCTTGAGAGTTCTTCACAAGAACCTACAGTCTATTTGAAGTATTACTTAGAACTAGATCATTCTTGATCCACCCAAGTTGAAGCCCGACTTGCTATTTGCTGTTATGGCGTTCGAGAACAAATGTGTAGGAGGCTCTTTATTGATTGCTTGGACTTTTGATGATGAGTATTGAAAACAAAAGTGGCATTGGAGAGGTGTTGATGTGTTTTTTATGCACATGCGAACACAAAATAAAATACCTAAAGGTACCTTATCCTCTCTTGAATAAAGTCTCCGAATGCTGAAGATGTCGTGAAAAGGATCAATCGGGATGACTTCAAGGTTCTTTGTATGTAGGATCTCTATGTGTGGATAAGCTCTTTGTGGTATGATGTGATTTGCTGGAATCACAAGGGGACTTACACTTGATGACTGAACTTCTAATTTGCTTTGAATATTGCTGGAACACAGGATTTCATTGCCTTAGATTTGAAAAAAGGGAAAAAGACGAGGGTGAGGAGAGGATCTAATCCTAATACTAAGAATGTAGGAGCAATGAATGATCTTTGATGAAATTCTAACTCTGTCTTGTTTTGACATCCTAGGACCATCTCCACAAGGTTAGTGCGATCTTCGAAGGAAAGCTTTATGATGTTCAAATCATCACTGCAGGCATAGACACCATCAAGCTGATGCATATCAATGAAGAAGCAACAATTGAAGTTAAGCTTAAGCTGAATGATTCCAGTTGACTACACAAGGCAAGTCTGCAATCAACAAACTGCTAGTAGTATGGATATACGAATTTCACCATCAATCAAACACATTTCTTCCACTCATCTAATAACATGAAATCAAATATGAGAAGTATAGAGACCATGCAAATTGTCGAATCGACCCATAAATTTCACCATTTCTTCAATGAAGTTACAAGTCTTTTACAACAACATCTTGGCAACAATCTTTGCCTTCTCTCTCTACTCTACTCTAATTGCTATTTTATCAACTAGCTAATCACCTTCTAACTACTCTCTATCCACTAACTCCTTTCTATTCTTCTATATTCCCCTTTACAAATGAAGAGTCGGGGCCTATATAGTGCCCTTAATACAATTCGATGGCTAAGATCAATTTGAGATCAATGGCCAAGATTCAATAATAAAAACCCTAATTAGGGTTTGTTACAACCATTACATAACATTTAATGCTTGACCAATGATAAAATTACATCCTTAGGACACATAGGACACATGTCTTCTTTGGAAAAATCGACCAATAGATAGCTGGGGTAGGTACATAGAAGTTTGTGCCACCTCCCATGAGTTAGGTACATTGAATCTGGACATGCTGAGGTGGACCACACTGACTGGAGAAATGATGACTAGGATGCCAACTCGTCAGACACTTGGTTGATACTCAATTTGGTAATGTTGAGAAGTTAGCTTTAATTAACTCTTCTGAAACTATCTGCTTCTTCAACGAACCTTTGCTTTGACTTATTTTGTCTTTGATGTGCAAGATGATGATGTACCTTGCCTTGGAATGTTGGATTGGAAGAAGTTATTCCTGATGATGCTTGACCGAAGAAGGCCGTCCTTGTCGATGCTAGACTGGAGGAGGTCATCCTTGATCTGGCTTGATTTTCCAACTCTGGGATCTCCATTTGATGCCTACACAACATTTCACAATTAGTATTATATCTTGAAGTGTAGAAATTAGGATTCAAAAGGAAGATTTAAGATTTTAATTAGGAAACTTCATGATAAATCTTGAGTTATCATTTCCTAATTAACTATGCCAAACTTAGAATTTTCAAAATAAAAGTTCAAAATTCAAATCTTCAACAATGGTGTCAAGATGATTTCGCCATACCTCCTCTTTGAGCATTAAACTCTAAGAAATGATGCAAAAATAGATGAATTTCGCTAGGCAAAATGTAGATCAAAGCCTTCTCTTGAACAAATTGCGCCTCCTCTAGCTTGGAAAAGAATAAACTTCACTAGCCTCTTCAAAAATCTGGAAATTCGCCTTCAAATACCTTCAAAACATCTGGAAATTATCCTCCAATCTAGCAAGAAATTCACCTCTCCAATAGCCTTCAAGATGAATTTTGCCCTCCTTAGTCTCCACACTTAGTAGAAATTCGCTCCACTCCAGCTAGATTTCGCACCTTCAATTAGCTCTCCAAATTCGCACTTGAAAGGATGATTGAATGATTTGAATTGTGAAAATACACCTCCAATATATAGAGCGCTCACCCCTTTGCTCCCTCTAGGCCGACTTGGCAAAAGAGGTTAAAAATAAATAAATTTTCAAAAAAAAGGGGGGCCGACTTGGCAAAATAAGTGAAAATAAGGCCTTGTGCGCTCCACATTTAATTTTAATTTAATAAAAAATTAATTTTAAATGCCTTTATAATAGAAATTTGATTTTTTGAGGCTCAAAATTAATTTATTAAATGCCAATGTGTCTTTTATTTAATGCCAATTTAATTTAATTTTTCCAAATATTTCGAAGTTAGCAATTTGGCATCTAATGCAATTTGGAAGATATCAACGCTTCAAATATGGTAAAAAAAATAAAGAATGCCATTAATTTCGCCCTGGACCCTTGGAGAGGGACAGGAGTGAACTTTCAATTTAGGCCTTGCATTCCTCATTTTTCCTTTCTCAAAACTTTATCTAGGCACTAAAACGGCATTTTTAATTGGAGTTTTGAGTTTAATTTCACTTGATCTCTAGGAGGGAAGTGCATTAGGACCTTTTTCGCCCTAGACCCTTGGAGAGGGATAGGTGTGCCTTTTCACTTTTGCTCTTAATCTTTCATCCTTTAATTGCCAACTCTCATTGTGGGGTAAGTAATGATCTCTCTCATCCATTCCATACACATTTAGTTTGCTTTTTGCAAGGCAAAATAGGTGTTTCAAAGACTTTCACTCTGGGCCTCTAGTGAGGGACAGGGGCGACTTTTGTGTTTTAGCCTAGGATTATCAAGTTTTGAAGTTAAATCTTTGTTCACTATGCTTTAGAAGACCCTTTCCACCTTTGCACAACCTCGCCTTAGCGTAATCTTGGAGGAAAGCCATTGGTTTTGTAAAAATCGCCATGGTCCTTCAGTGAGGGACAGGAGCGCTTTTGAGTCCTTTGCACAAATTCTTAGTCACTTCAACCTTCAAATTACCCTCAAGGTGTAGAACATCACTCTTCACTCCCTTTTGAGTCTTGGAAACAAAAAGTCATCTCGAAATGCAAGGAAAGTGGGCAAACTTAGAAATTTCGCCCTGGACCCTTGGAGAGGGACAGGAGCAAATTTGCAAATTGTCATCAAAATTTGTAATCCTTGCATCTCAATTCCACTTCAAGGCATTTTAAACATCATTTCAAACTTGCGCCTTGGCTTAGATTTGTCCAGACTTGGCGAGAAGGACTGGATATTAGGTTTTTCGCCCTGGTCCCTCAGAGAGGGATAGGAGCGATTTTATCCTTTCTGGCTAATCCATCCAAAATTTAAGTTTCTAATCACTTCACAGGGCAAGGTATGATCATTTTCAAGGCCAGGAACAAGGTTTCAAATTCAAGCGAGTTGGCAAACGAAATCTACAATGAATTTTGCTCTGGACCCTCAGCAAGGGTTAGGAGCGAAATTTCCAATCTTGGCCAAAATTCATCATTTTCTTCAAGGTGTTCAATCAATTCCAAAGTCCAAACAAAATGCTTTGCAAATCAAAATTTGGTCAAATAAGGCCAAGAATGAGTCCTAGGTTGATTTTCGCCTTGGACCCTCTGGAAGGGTCAGGGGTGAGATTCGCTTTGGACCTCCTGAGAGGTTTAGGAGCGAAATTCGCTCTGGATCCTCAGCAAGGGTCAGGAGCAAAATTTGACTTTTTGAACTCTCTATCAGGATAATTTTTATGGAATATAACATTTAAGTATAAGAAAGATACTTTAAGTTATATTCCATATATACTTTCAGGATGTTTGAGAGTGGTTTCAGACCTCCAGGAGCTATATTGCAAAATCTAATTTTTTGAGGTTTTTCAGTTTCCAGACTTAGTCAAATTTCAGGATCAGGACATTTCAGACTTAGCCAATTTTTAGGATCAGGACTTAGCCAAATTTCAGGATCAGGACTTTCAAACTTAGCCAAATTTCAGGATCAGGACTTCACTCAACAACTTGACTTAACTCAAGCAGAACTTGCTATCCAGGTGATCCCCTTGGCGACACTCAAAATGCAAAGGCCAACTGACAAAACCCTAAAAGACCTAGAAAACAAACCCTGAAAAGCAAAAAAATCAGGGGTCTCCATTTGCAATGGGGCGATGTGTGAAATGGTCACAACAAGAGGCAACATCTAACATGTTGGGAGAAGAAAGAGTCTTAAGACCGATGCTACCATTAAGAATTCAACAAATGAAATAGCTAGCATGGAGCCTATTTGGGATGAATGTGCCACGCCCATGCCTTAACAATTTTTTGTGATAGGCAGATGAAGAGCAACTAGAACAAAGGGCACCACCCCTCTCGTCAACCCAACAATAATCAAAGAGCAATATGACATTAATAATCAGGGTTGGCTCATCGAGAGCCAACACATCTTCCACACCTGCCAAACTGAATAAGAGAACATCGAAGGCTTCAAGGGAGGAATTGAATGTACCGTATTCCATATGAGGTTAGTCAAATGAACCAAGCCATTTATAAGAAACTATGGAAGTGCACAACTCCTTTCCAAATACAGTCATTATATTCCATGGGAAGCCTATGTTTGAGTCTAAGCCTCAGCGTGAGAATCAATTGGACTAGACCTTCCTCATTTCAATTCCGCCCTTCCTTAAAAGAATTCTTCCACTTCTCCTGCCAAATTCACAAAGCTTTAAGTTGGAAAATATAGAATAATCCTAGAAAAACCAAAGCAATATCATAGAATTTTTTTTAGAATGCCAATGGAAAGTTAACCCCTCTAATAGATTGTTTGCATGAATGTGAATTGCCTTGAGCCCATGGTCTCCTTTTATAGTTAAAAATTGAGGTTAATGCCTTTGGTTGCACCCTTGATCAAGATTAACTCACTTTAAGCATCTCTTATGCAATGTCCTCATTTTCGAGTTCTCTTGCACTGTGGTTGACACTGATCTTCTGGGTGTGTCAGCTTGATCAGAGGCATTATTAGATGGTCTAGAGGATTCATTTGACATTTTCAAATATTATTTTTTGACATTTGGTGTATTCTCCAAGATTTTTGGAGGGAGCATTTGTATATAGTAAGTCACTTGGTCAGGTCTGATTATTACCATTCATCATTGGCATCACACTTGCATAGTCAATTTTCAATTCTTCATTTAGACTATTTTTGCAACTTGGGTGTAATATTGAGCTATATTTAATTAATTTTACTAAGGTTGCTATTTTAATTAAAATGTTTTAATGATCAGCTTAGTGTTATAGCTTGTTGGAACTGGGTTGGAAAATTTTAAATGTTGAGATGCTGAATAGTGACTTTAAATGCTGGAAATGTTTTTAATGAATTAAATTGCTTTTTCGGGGATAAGGCTTATTTAATTAATAAAGTGGTTTTATAATTTAGTTTTCCGGAAAGTTCGCAAAAAAGCCTATAAAAAGGGGTTTGTGAGCTCATTTGGTATTATGCACTTTATTCTATTTTCTCTTATTGAAACCCTTGTGGTTTGGGAGATTGAACTTTGTTCATTTCAGCCTTTGGTGCATGAAAACGCTTTAGAGAAGATCAGTTTCGGAGGTGAAAGATTCCCCCCTAGCTGGTGATTTGGTGGATTCACTCAGATTTCATAGTTGCACATCAATGTTTGTGGTAAAATTTGTGAAGTGTCTTGCAGAGACAAATTTTCAGGGCCCTTGAGGATGTTTTGCAAATATTGATGGTCTACTTCTATTTTGTATGGGATGCCATACTCTATTCTTGGTTGGATGTTGAGTTGGAGTCAAGCGTGGGTCTTTTCTTTGAATACATTGTGGTTACGCGCTGATATTCTAGGTCAAGCGTGTGAACTAGCAACAAATCGATTTGGGCATAAAGGAGATTGGAGCCATCTTTCATTTTTTTAGCTGATTGGTCTTCTTTTTGGTAAACATCTTTGCTATATTCCTAGGTGTGGATTTATATCATCAGGTCATGCTTCTTTAAAGGGGACATTTCAGCTATTCTTCTCATAGTGGTACGCAGTAAGTAGGGATGGATTGGGGAAGCATTGCCGACTCCTTAAGCTGGTTGAAGGAGTATCTCTGAGTTGTTTGGGTCTGCATTCCGGACATGAGGCATGTCAGGGCTCCATTCTTGAACGTGGAAGAATGTTTCCAGATTGGCGTGTGGATTCCTGAAGTCTCTCACTGCTGCAACCTTATAAGACTGGACCTGTGCGCTAGAAGATCTGAGTTCATTGAGTGTGGCTTTATCATTGAGCAATCTTTATTGTATTCCCAGCCATTATAAACAGTTGAAGGTCTTGTGAGACTTCGTTATCAGTTATATTGATGGCGTTGGAGGTTTTTTATTAGCAGATAATCCTTGTGGCTGGCTGTTTCACAAAGGATGGTGAGGTGTTTTTATCATTGCTGGTCAACAATAACATCGCTGAGGACTGTTGCTGGAGTTTTCCCATCATGTGGAGGCTTGGAATAAATTGTGATACCGATAAATACATTATCTTTATTAGAATAATACTTTATTATTTTATTATTAATGCTCAATATTGTAAACTTAGTGTAAATATCTTAATAAGATCTTGCTCGATCTTATTGGCAGTTTCTTTTTAGAAACTTGCCTTCTTGTAATTCTTTGTAATCCTATTTATTGAGCGTTTGCTCATTGTTAATATACATTCAATTTTTTACCAATTACTTGCGTAATATGGTATCAGAGCGGGATTTTAAAATTTTTTGGGGGATTTGTTTCTAGTAAAGAATTTCGAAAGAATTCTTTTTTAGATTTCTGGAAATCAGTTTTTATCTATGTGGAATGTTGAGGGTGTTTGAAAAATCGTGATATTCTTCTCTGTCTGCCCGACCTGCTGTGTTGTGACGAATTTCGTGTTCTTCTTTCCCTCCTCTCGCGGTCTTTATTCTTGTATTTCGCGTCTTCAAACCTTTGCGTGACAACCTTTCCTCTGGTCACCATCTTCAGCAACCCGTGTTTTTTGTCTGACGCGATTTTTTTTCCCGCCTGCAAATTTTTTTTCTTCCATTTTTGGATGCAAATCTGCATTTTCAATTAGGGTTTTTACCCTTTAGATCAAGTTGAAATTTTTTTCCGATTGCAGATTCTTGGTGGGTTTTCGTCGTCAGAATTTTTTGGGTGCCTCGATTTTTGAGCCAGCGGATCCAGATTTCGACAGCAGATTCTTTTTGGGTTTTTCGCAAGGATTTTTGGGTTGTCTTTGGATTTTTCTGGGTCAGTCGGAATTTTTTTCTTGAAATTCGTGTCAATCGTACTTCATTTTTTGAGGTCTGTACCTGCATCTGCCTCTGTTTTTGCATTGGGATTCGGATCGGAAGTAGGGAGGGTCTCAGCCTAAAGCCAATGTTGCTGGGCACATAGAGCAGAAAGAGTCTGCCTTTTATGCCTTCATAGCTAAAAGACCTGCAGATCATGTGAAGTCTTCTGCCTGGTACATTGATTCTGGTGCTTCTCGTCATTTCACTCACAGGCATGACTGGTTTGTTGAGTTCTCTCCCTACACTGATTCAGTTATTTTTGGAGGTGGTGAAGAGTACATTGTTGTCGGCAAGGGCAATGTTCAGATACAGTCTGGAGGGAGGAATCTCATATTCCTCAATGTGTACTATGTTCTTGGTATGGAACTTAACCTCCTTTCTGTTAGTCAAATTATGTGGCATTCTCTTGAGCCAGATGTTGTTTTTAGTACACATAAGTGCTCGATTGTTGATCGTGCTTCTAGCACTACTGTAGCTGTTGGCATTGAGGATCATGGTCTATATAGACTTGTGGATACAAGCTATTCTCTTGAGCATGCCTTCGCAGCTAAATCTTCATCTATCAGCTGTCTCTGGCATCAACGATATGGTCACCTGAACATTCATTAGCTTGCATAGCTTGTTCGGGAAGACTTAGTACATGGTCTACCTGATATTCAGACTCAGAATCATCGCATTTGTGAAGCTTGCCAGCTGGGAAGCAGCACCGAACACTGTTCAAGATGGTGACTCATGGCGAGCCTCTAACGTACTGCAGCTGGTCCACGCTGATGTATGTGGTCCTATGAATACTACTCTCGTTATTGGGTGCAGGTATTTCTTGCTTTTTGTTGATGATTTCAGTCGTAAAATGTGGGTGTATTTCCTTATGCACAAATCAGACGTGTTTACTATATTTCAGAAATTTAAGGCCTTATTAGAAAAAGAGTCTAGTTCTTCTATTATTACTCTTAGGTCTGATAATGGGGGGGAGTTTTGTTCTTCTGCTTTCTCTACTTTCTGTGATACACATGGCATAAAACGTCAGTTAACCATGCCATACGTCCCTCAGCAAAATGGCGTTGTAGAACATCGTAACTGCACCGTTACATAAATGGCTAGGTCTATGATGGAACATAGAAACGTTCCTAAGAAATATTGGGCAGAAGCAGTGTTCATAGCAGTCTATCTTCTCAATAGGTCACCCACTCATGCTGTTAAAAATAAGACTCCTGAGGAAGCATGGTCTGATCGCAAATCTAGGATCAGCCATTTGAAAGTTTTTGGCTCTTTAGCTTATGTGTGGATTCCTGATGCCAAGCGCATTAAGTTGGATTCCAAGAGTTAGAAGCTCATGTTTACAGGGTACAGTGACAACCATAAGGCTTACCGACTAATTCATGTAGACTTTGATCGTCTTATCTTCAGTCGTGATGTTGTCTTTGATGAAGAACAAGGACCATTTCAGCTTTCCTCGTCTCAGTAGCATTTTGAGGATCAGCCTTTGAAGGCTTCTGACTTAGGTATCTGTCTTCCATTCGGTTCACTTGATGGGAGGGATGATGCAGATTCTGTATTTGATGATGCACTACTTGAGTTTCCTCCGGAAGATGCTCATCTTCCTCCTCCTGATCCTGATCCGCTTCCTCTTCCAGTTATTCCTCTTGCCCTTGATGTTGGCACATCTACTCTTTGGTCTAAATGGTGGGCTAAGACCATCAGTGATCTTTGTCCTGATGAGCTCATTGAGGGTAGAGCTTCCAGAAATAAGGGTAAACAACAAAACACAATTAATTTTGCTCTTATGGCTAACATCCATAGTATCTATGAGGCTCAAACATATGCAGAGGCCAAAGGGATTCCAGAGTGGGAACAGGCAATGGATGCTGAGTTCCAAAGTCTTCAGAAGAATCATACCTGGGTTCTTTCAGATCTTCCTCTAGGGAAGAAACCCATTAGCTGTAAATGGGTATATAAGGTCAAGTATCATGTAGATGGTACCTTAGATAAATATAAGGCCAGATTAGTTGCTCGAGGATTCACACAGTGAGAAGGCATTGACTATGAGGAGACTTTTGCCCCTACTGCCAAGATGAGTACTATTCATCTTCTTCTCGCCATTGCAGCTCCAGTATGGTTGGAAAGTCCATTAGATGGACGTGAAGAGTGCCTTCCTCAATGGTGAATTGCAGGAAGAAGTCTACATGATGCAGCCTCCTGGTTTCAAGTTGCCGGTTCAGAACCACAAGTGTGTAGACTCCGGAAAGCACTCTATGGACTTAAACAGGCTCCTCGAGCATGGTACATAAAAATTGATCAGTACTTGGTTGTTCATGGCTTTCAGCATAGTCCTTCAGACAGTAATCTATATATCAAACACTCTGGTAATGATATTCTCTTTCTTGTTGTCTATGTGGATGACTTGATCATTACTAGGAATTCAACACATTTGATTTCAGAAATCAAACAGGATTTGTGCAACACTTTTGATATGACAGATATTAGAATATTTAATTATATTTTAGTCACCTATATTTAGTTCCTTGTTTAATGGTCATTTAGCTTTTTAGTTAATTAGCTTTTAAGCTTTATTTAGCGTTCAGCTTTTTAGTTGTTCACTTTAAACGACTTGTTCTTAATTTAGAACTTCGTCCTTATAATCTCGTTATATACGTTTGTATATTGTTGAATAGATTATCGGATTATTGAATCATTCATTCAATTTATTTTTCATGGTATCAGAGCGGGTCGATGGGCTTCTTTAAAGTTTGGCGAATTTTTTAATAAAAATTCATGGCCTTCTTTCTGGAATATTTTCCAGATTTTTTTTATTGTTTTTTTATTAAAAAAACAATTTTGCTTTTTTGAAGGCTTTTTGAGGGTTTCGAGGGTTTCTGGTTCGTGGGCAAATTTCTTTGTGCTGGGCAGTTGTTCATGTGTTTTTTTAGGGTTCTTGAGATTTTCGGGCCTGCAACCTGGAGGATTTTTTTTGTAGATTGAAAATTTTCCTAAGGTTTCTGCAATTTTCGACTAGGGTTTTGACCCTTCAGTTCAAGTCGAAATTTTATTTTGGTTGCAGATTCTTGGTGGGTTTTTTGCGACCTACTCTGGGTCATTGTTAGATTTTTCTGGGTGCATCGTTTTCCGTGCCTCAATTTTTGAGCTGTCGGATTTGCATTTTGTTTTCAGATTCTTGGTGGGTTTTTCGAGAGATTTTTTGGGTTGGTCTCAGATTTTTTTGGGTGCCTCGTTTTCTGCACCTCAAATTTTGTGCCAGCAAATTTGCCTTGGAATTTAAAAATTGTTCACAATTTCTGCTATTTCTGTGGACGTTGGGATTTTTGCTTTTTTTTCAAGCACCATTTATGCTGTTTTAAGTGTGCAGAAAATTTTAATTTTTGGGTTTCTTCCAAACCTCGAAATTCGTGCCTTAGAATTTCATGCTAGAATTCTCCTCCAGGGTTTCAGATTTTTTTGTGTAGCTGCTTCTATTCTGATTTTTGAATCATATTCTTCTATCTCATGCTTTCACTAGATTGACCTCGTTCAACCTCCATTTTCGTGATGGCATCTTTGACCAACATCATGTTGGAACATAGTCAAAAGTTCAACAGTTGCCACAACACTTGGAAACAGTGCATGTTCCCGATATTTGAATATTGTTACCTTTATCAGATTGATTTAGGCCAGACCTCGTCTTATAGGTCCCAGGGTTTTAACGATTTTTTCTTGAAAAATTGTCTGTCGGTTTTCTGATTTTTTTCCACAAAAAATTATGGGAGAGTTTTCACGATTTTTTCCTCAAAAATTGTTCGCAGGGTTTATAATTTTCCCTTAAAAATTATCTCATTTGTAATCTGCGATATTCGTGTAAGATTTTAGTTATCTAGGTTTTACCGTTTTTTTCCACAAAAATGATGATTTGTAACCTCAAATTTCTTGATTTTTCGATTTTCTCCTCAAAATCGTAAATTCTCTTTTCAAGGTTTCCCATTTCAGGGTTTGATGGTTTTTTCCTCAAAAATTGTGCTTTGTTGTAGTCCATTTGGGTCGCACCTGCCAGGGCGAACATCTGCAATTGTGGTATCTTGCAGTCAGTTTTGGAGTTGGTACTCTTCTGCAAAAGGGTTTGCTGATTTTTTCTTTAAAATCATGATTTCAAGCTTCAGTAATTCGTGTGTGCAAATCTCTAATTCGTGTGTGAAGGCTACATTAGCTTGGATGGCTTTTGGTACTCTTTGGTCATTTACATTCTACAGATCCTGGGAGGGTCTCCATCGCAATAGAGTGTTCTTTTCATTTGTGATCAAAAGACCTGCAGTGTCTTCTGCAGGGTAGTTAGTAGATAAAATGACCATTAAGGGAGGGTATTAGAATATTTATTTATATTTTAGTCACCTATATTTAGTTCCTTGTTTAATGGTCATTTAGCTTTTAAGCTTTATTTAGCATTTAGCTTTTTCTTTTTTAGTTAATTAGCTTTTAAGCTTTATTTAGTGTTTAGCTTTTTAGTTGTTCACTTTAAACGACTTGTTCTTAATTTAGAACGTCGTCCTTGTAATCTCTTTATATACATTTGTATATTGTTGAATAGATTATCCGATTATTGAATCATTCATTCAATTTATTTTTCAACAGATTTAGGACTTCTTCATTATTGTTTGGGTGTTGAGGTTTGGCAGACTGATAGCATCATCTTCCTTTCTCAGTCTAAGTATGCCAGAAGCTTGCTTGACAGGTTTCTAATGCAGGATTGCAAACCTGTTTCCACACCTATGGAGACTGGTCTGAAATTGTCAGCCAAGTCTGATTCTCCTCTTGTAGATGAAACACAATTTAGGCAACTAGTGGGCAGTCTCATCTATCTCACTGCCATTAGACCTGACCACAGTTTTGCAGTGAGCTACATCTCACGCTTCATGACGGCCCCCAGGGCTGATCATTGGGTAGCAGCGAAGCGTGTCCTGCGCTATGTGAAAGGCACCTCGGATTATGGACTTCTTTACACTAGGAGTGATGATCCTAGACTCAGTGGGTTCACAGATTCAGATTGGGCAGGCTCAGTTGATGACAGGAAATCAACCTCTGGATATGTGTTCAGTTTGGGATCTGGTGCAGTCACCTGGACTAGTAAGAAGCAGCAGACAGTGGCTCTCTCTTCGACAGAAGCAGAGTATAGAGGAGCTGTTAAGGCAGCTTGTGAGGCAGTTTGGCTTCTCCAGATGCTTGGAGATATCATGTTAAGAAATCTAGATCAGAGATAGAGAAAACAATAGTCTAATAATATATAGTAAGAACAAACAAACTTTTGATGAGATCACTGCTATGAATATATTGACCACCGAAGTATATATACAACTCTCTCTATTAATCTTTTATGAAAATCAGCAACTGCTTGCTGGATCGTGAAATTGCCACTGTTATTGGTTTCCTTGCCCAACAAGTGTCGATGCGGTTGTATAAGTAGAGGGGTGAAGGGTCATGTCCACGTAGGGGCATGACTTCTACGTGGCATATGCCACGTAGAGTCATGACCCTACGTGAACATGACTCATATACCTTTAGTCAGCGTTCACCGTTATGTCCATTAGTTAAGCATTAACTTATTTACGGTGCTCGATAATTATCGGGTTTACTAACTACTTCGACTGTCATCGGATAATGCAATGATGACAGTCACTATCTATGTATTTCGACTTCGACAGTCATTGGGATTATTCTGCCGTAGGCAATTGGTAACATGTTAGTGTTACTGTCAATTAATATATGATGTGATAAATATATATATATATATTGCTTGCTTCAATCCAAATGAGGCTACATCCTTAACATAAAAGGGAGAAGAGAATTCATTTGAAGGGGGGATAATTTGGGAATCAGAATTGCAGATCTGGTTTAAATAGGAAGTGCAGATCTAAATTTGAAAGGTTGTGTCCATTTCAAAGGGGCAGAAACAATGAAGAGTTGCACTCTTTCAAAGGGTGCTAATGGTGGAAGGGTGTGTCTCTTTCCAAGGGGCATACATGATGAAGAGGTCTGACCTCTCCCTCACATTGAGAGATATAAAGGAAAGGAATCAAAATCATCCAGTGGGAACAGCATCAATCAGATCAGATCAGAACTGTTAATAATTTACAGGCAGTAACATCCTTGTTAGTGGCAGCCTCCAACTGGGAATTCATACATAATCGTGGAGGAAAACAATCAGACCAAGGCAAGTAAGAGTTGGAACATAAATCCAAGAACAGAATGAACATATCAAGGAAACACATAATAGAAACATCAAATAATCTTGGAAAAGGGGAAATTCTGGAAAAGAGAAGAATAAGGATGAAACTCCAATCTGAAAACAGTTCGAACCATTAAAAGATATCAGTTCGGATCATAGAAGATTGCAGAAAGCAATCTACAGCAGATTGAAGGCATCACTTATGCTGACAACCAAACATCAACACAAATCGTATTAGTCAAGTCTGCAGAAGCAAGGACTAAGGTATGAACTGACCTCATGTGACAAGGCGTTTAATACAAATCTGCAAAATAAATATATAAATGGCTATGTTTGTAAACACAGTAGCAATATTTATATAAGATTATTCCATGTAAGATATATGCACTTGAAGAAGTGGTCCACTTTGTTTGTTGCATCTTGTGGGAAGAGGGTAGAGATGTAATCCAGTGGTGATGAGGGGCTCACAAGTGGTCATAAGAACTCTTGGAGTCAAGGAACCAGTTACACTCTCTTTGCTGGACTCACAAGATAATGTCTGTATAGGAAATAGGCTTGGAGGGACAACAACGTGGGCTGCCAAGTCTAGCAAGGAGGTTAGAAGCAACCATTCCTTGGGCTTGGTAGACAACGGACCCAAGCAACCCTTTCATGTATGTGTATAGGTAATGGGCTTGGGGGGACAGCAACATGGGCCGCCAAGTCTAGCAAGGAGGTTAGAAGCAACCATTCCTTGGGCTTGGTAGACAACAAACCCAAGCAACCCTTTCATGTGTGTGTATAGGTAATGGGCTTTGAGGGACAGCAAAATGGGCCGCCAAGTCTAGCAAGGAGGTTAGAAGCAACCATTCCTTGAACTTGGTAGACAACGGATCCAAGCAACCCTTTCATGTCTCGTATACCGACTCTTCCTGTTGTTATCTTAGAATAGTTTATGACTGATTAAGAATGGATATGCTTGTAAGTGTTTGCCTTTCCTTGTGGGTGTAGGTTATCTTTATAAGTCTCCACTCCTCTAATACAAGGTAAGTCTGAAGCCCTATTTCTGATTTATAAATCTATGAATTCTTGATTGCAGTAGGATATTAGATTCAAGGATAATTACATTGAGTAATGTGATAAATATTTGTTTCAGATACACTGTTAGCAAGTTAAGAATGGAAATTGTCTCCTAATCAAGCAAATTAATTTAAGGTAATTGTTGTTAAAAAGGCCTAAATCAAGTAGGGGACATTAAAAATGGTATCAGAGCATGATCCTGCCATCCTACAAGGCAAAAGATGAAACAATAAATCATTCTGGTCAATAAAGAAGAATTTAAGAATATGTGTATTGTGTGTATACTTCATGTATGCTCCGTGTCTTCATACATTCAAGTGTATACTCCGTGTCTTCATACATTCAAGTGTATACTCCGTGTTTGGTTCATACCTGATGTGTTTCGCGCATGTGTATTGTGTGTATACTTCATGTATGCTCCGTGTCTTCATACATTCAAGTGTATACTCCGTGTTTGGTTCATACCTGATGTGTTTCGTGCATGTGTATTGTGTGTATACTTCATGTATGCTCCGTGTCTTCATACATTCAAGTGTATACTCCATGTCTTCATACATTCAAGTGTATACTCCGTGTTTGGTTCATACCCGATGTGTTTCTCGCATGATTATTCCATAAGTGTTTCCAAGCAATTTCATACGGAGTCATTTTGTGTTGGAATTGTTGACATTAAGGTCAAGAAGATATTCATTATCTTAGATGAACAAATAAGATTAATAGACAATTGAATATGGTCATTGATGTCAAGAGAAGTTATTGTGATGTCAAACGTAATATATGTCAAGGAAATCATAGAAGGCCGTAGGCCACTAATTGATAAACAGTATTAATTAAAGCAACCATTATGGCCAACTTGTGCTATAAAGTGAATGCCTACCTTAGATCCATATAAATCTAAGTGGAGATTATATTAATGCAAAAAACATGTTTGAAAGCAATGATTTGGTTAATAAAGGATTGCATTTAATGAATATTTGTTTGAAATAAAGCAATAACTAATATGTGCTATGATTAACCAAGATAAACCAAAGGCAACAAGTTCAATTGATATGGAGCAACTGGATAAGAAGTTTGCAGTGAATGCTATTACTAACTTGATGAGTCTAGGTTATGAAAAGTGGAGAGTTTATTTCTGAGAATTAAGACAAAGAGACAGAGATGAAGGTTTATTTGTAGCGATATAACTTAAGACTAGAGCAGTAATGATCACTAAGACACGAAGTAAGATAAAGGCAGTAGATGATGGGTCAGTGACGAGTAGCAAATACATAATGATCAACAATAAGAAAGAAAAGATGAACGGCGACTTCCTTGACTATTATATTGAAGCAGCACTAAGAATAAACAGAAATCAATATAATTAAAATATGGGTGACTTTCTGTAGACTATGCAGCGATTACACTTCACAAGGGAGCATTCAAGTTTGGCTTATGACCTAGTCTCAAAAGGTATTGAGTTGTGTAAATTCTTCAAGGCAAGTGGCAGTGATTAAAGTAAACAATATATGAAACAATTAATACACCATGTGACTTGCATATACATAATTAAAAGTAGTGCTTATCAAAGAGTCTAGAAGTAGCGCTTAGTTAAAGTAAGACATCAAAGAGTCTAGAAGCAGTGCTTAGTTAAGTAAGATACCGTTGAAAGTTAAGTGCAACGATTTCTTAGACAGTGATTACCATTAAACAAAGGCAATGATTAACATTGAAAGAAGGCGAGCAATTAGAGAGTGACTAAGAAGTAAACTTTGAATAAAGAGCAGATTTATAAATAGAAACAAGCCCATCTATATTAGAGGGTAATCGATTTGTTTATTACTCATAGGCAGCAGCTTACTTTATGAAGTTATCAGTTTATAACTTTATAAAGGTTGAAATTAGCTTTCAAGAGATGTGATGCATAAGTTCACAATTGTGAATATAAACCAAGAAATATGTCCCAAAGAAATGCATCATTCCACGAAAGGGCATAAGGAATACATAAAATTAAAACTGTTAACAAGATACTGTCATTGACTAATATTACAAAGATTTAACGGATGGCATAAGGTAATTGTATGTTTCTGTAAATCCTAAAGCTAAGAAACAGAATTACATTAATCATATTCAATGGAGGTCCACTTGCAAGAGTTCTTTTATTTTTTATTTTTTATTTTTAATATATTAATGAACATAATATCGAAAGCATAGGATAAATCACTCCAGGTCAAGAAATCTAATTATTATTTTTAAACCCAATATCTATATGGTAATATAAATCTGCCCGACTTATTAAGTGCTCAAGCCAAAGTGCATAATGCAGCAATCTCTTAATACGCATCAGTGATTATGACAAGATATTTGCAAGGGACAGTGCTTGATTTAAGATTGAATGGCAGGATTACTGTGTTAATTTCAAGTGTTCACCATTGTTATATATGTCCATAGAAATAAATTAATATAGAAAGGACTTCAAATTCATTTCAGGTTAAGAGGCCCTCACAAGTTTCCTCAGTGGAGCCTTTAGTAGGCATTTAAGCACTTTGTAGGTAAACTCTTAACACTGTTGTGCTTGAATTGTAGTGTGAAATAGAAGTTTGAAACGATTCTAGCAGGTTAGAATCTTTATTTGAAGTCTGGAAGATACAAATATGAAACAAGGGTTATTACTAATTGTTGTTAGTTGTTAATAGATCATCACATGATGTATTTTGTTGACAGTATCTTATAAATTTTGGGTTTACTGAGTGGAATCTATTTGTTCTTGGAAATTTCTCCTTTGAGCTAAATGATAAACATTTAGGCTTAATATGGTAAACCATGCCAGCAGATTGGAACTGGAGTTCCAGCTATGTATCGAATTTTGTTCACCAAGCATCAATTGTGTTCTGATCTCCTTTTTATATTTATTTTAAATTATTTGCAGCTGAGATCTATGACATATTGAACATAGCAGCAAAAATTGTTTGGGGAAAAAATTAACAAACCAAAAGTACGAGATTTTTTGAAAAAATTGAGAAAAAATGGGATTATTAAAAAATATTAACAAGTTTAAAAAATAATTTAAATAATTAAATCTTTTAATATTAAAATAAAACACTACAATGTTTCTTAAATTTAATTTAAATATTTGTATTTATTAAATTATTTAAATCTATATATAATAAATTAAAGTTTTTTAAAATTTAGATAAGTGATAATAAATTTAAAATATTACTAAGTTTAAAATCTAATTTACAAAATTAAATTTGTTAATATTAAAATAAAATAATATTATATTTCTTAAAAACAATTAATATTTGAGGGATGACCCCACAACGCAGTGGTTAGCTGCGAACCTCCTACACGGGAGGTCTTGGGTTCGAGTCTACTCGATTGGTTCTTAGCTCCAAGGAAAAGCTAAAAAATACCGCTTCAGCTGTGAATTATAAAAAAAAAATTCGAATTTGTTAATATTAAATAAATTAATAATGTAAAAATTAAATTAAATATTTTAAAATATTAAATTGTAATTTATTAAAAACAATATTTTCAAAGTTTTTATAAATAATAAAACAATAAAACAAAACGATGTTAAATATCAATATTATAAATGTTGAAATTTTTAACAAAAAATTAATGCAAACAAAAATAATTATAAATTTTATTATTAAAAATTTAAAAGATTTCTTAAAGTTAATAAATATTTGAATTTGTTAAATTTTATTTAATAATATGAAAAATTAAATTAAATATTTTAAAATCCTTAAAAATCTATAAGTAATTTAAAATATTAAATTTTAATTTATTTAAAATTAATATTTATAAATTTTTTTTCTCATTAATGTGAAAAGAAAAATACACCTTCGATGCCCCTAGGCACCTCCATCCAAACTTTGCAAAATCATCTCTGAGCCCAAACACTTGGACCAAATGCCAAAATTGCACTAGGCTCAAATTGCATACCATCCAACCTACCAACCAAGTAGATCTTCTTCGAAGCCCTGGCTCTCTGCAAGATAAAGATCCGGCCAGAGCAAAGAACCAACATGCGGTGTCTACAAAGGCCTAACGAAATTGCCAGGCCAGATTCATGACAAAGCACCACTTCAATCAGAGAAGACAGACAGGAATGTGTGCATTCTAAAAGCATTACTGTTGGATGACTGAAGCCACAATCCATTGAACAACACCATCAGCTCGAGCATTAGCTTATCCATCGACTCCTAGATTGGCTTCCTTGTAGAGCTTAAAGCCAAAAATAATATCTAAAGCCATGTCCAAATAAGACTGCAATTTCTAGTTTGCCACTCTTTTGGACTGATTGCGTTCACCACAATAGCAGAGTCCCCTTCAATCTCTATGTTCTCCACCTTTAGTTGTTGACGGAGACACAACCCACCTATTACTGCCTGAAATTCTGCCTCGTTGTTGGTGCCTTTAGGGAGAGACCAAGCCAGTTTACCAATCGTTTGCCCTTTCCAATTTCTAATTATGCATCTTGCACCTGATATACCACGGTTTCCCCTAGAAATCCCATCAAAGTTCAACTTTATTACCATCCAACAGTTGGCGGTTTCCAAACTGCCTTAGCTCTTTAAGATTGGGCAATCTTACCCCCAGCTCCCAAAAAAGGAATATGCAGCCCGAAACATTAAATCCTCATCTTGGCATACCATGCTATAAATGTATTCACTGAGGGGTTATTTCCTATTTCTCTCCAATTAACAAACTCTACAATGGAGGCCTCCACCTTGTAATTTCACTATCCCTTCATTCACTTGTTTGAAAATAAGAATTTACTCTTATTACTGGTCATATGTCTTGAACAACTGTTATCAATATATTATTGATCTCCTTTATTTCATACATGTAGGGCTGTTTGAACAAGCATAGATTTTTCTTTGTTTTCTTGCTCCGGCCTCATCTTCCAAACCTTGGTTGATTCATCCTTCTTTTGTCATGAACATGCTCCTTGTTTTGTCTCGGGGGCTAAAATAAAGTATTTTTACAAAACCATGCTATGTGCCCAAAATTGTTGCACTTATAGCATATAATGTTATAATCCATTAGAGGAGCAAATGAATTATAGTTCTTTTTGGAGAGACTAGTATTATTCTTTGTACGAATTCTGCAGTCTATTGCTCTGTGACCAAAATGATTGCATGGCAAACATAAGCTATAAAAGGAGTGACAGAAGTTGGTTATATGTGGTTGTCTTTGATGAAGGGACTTTGTGAAGTTGCCCTTGTTTGCCTTTGGAGGTGGTTGTTCTTTTGTGGGATTTTATTCTCCTCCTTGTTGCCTTCTTTTTCGATGGAATTCTTGAAAGCCTCAACATAGCTTTTTGGCTTTTCTTCACTCACTTTTTGTGGCAGATCCGTACCATTAAAACTTGTAGCCTCCTTTGTCTTCTTTTGTCTTTCATCAAAACTAAGACTTGTATTAATAAACAGTGACCTTTGCAAATTGATGATATCATCCAATATTTCAGTAATTTTCGAAGTCAAACTTTAGGCTTCGATTTAACTGCTCAATAGATTTCTCCAACTCCTTTTTTAAAGAACCTATTTCAAGTTCTAGTTTTTCACAATCAGATTCCTATGCCTTAAGGTGATCTCTTATAACCTCCTCAATCTGTTTTGCCTCTTTTATTTGCACTTTCAGTTGTACAATCATTTTGTTTGATTTTTCAAGACTATTTTAGTTTTTCTTGGGCTTCACTATCCTCTTGAATTCTTATTTTTTATTTCAAAATTCTTTTCTTAAGTTTCTTGTTCTCTCTATGAGCATAATGGAGTTATTCCTCAAGATCTACTTCCTCTTCGTCTTCATTGCACACCTCCTTTAAATTTTTTTCTTCTTTCTTTTCATGTCTGTTATCATTTGCTTTCAATGCCATGAAGAGTACTCATCTATGACTTCTTGAACTTTCTTTGTTGCTTCTGTCCGGTGAGCTATTGTCTTTCCTCGATTAAAGACTCTTTTTGTGTTTTAAAAAATCCTTCTTCTTTTCATATTGAACTTGCTTGTAGCTCTTCTTTTGATGATGCTTTCTTCCTTTGTTTACGTAGTGATCCTCTTCGTCCTTGCTGCTTTCATTCTTACCCTGCAGACATTTAGAAGCAAAATGACTTATTCTACCACAATTAAAACAGTTGAATGGCAACTTAGCTTGATACTTTCAGGATCCTTTTTGTAGCTTTCTCATGAAGCGGGCATCTTCATCTGTTTCATTGCTTGAACTATCACTTGGTTCACACACTTTATTTGTTCTCTTCCTTGATGCTCTGAAGGATGCCTCCCCTTTTATGGCTAGTCTTCAGTCCTCATTTCATAGGCGGTAAGAATCTGATGCAACTCATCCTTTGTCAATTTGTTTAGATCTCTCATTTATTCAATTGCCGAAACTTTGGATTCCAATTTTAAAGGCAAGGACCTTAATACCTTTTGTATAATTGCGACTTCATCAATCGGTCACCAAAACCTTTTATTTTGTTCACAATCTCAACATAGAGCAAATAGGAGGCTATGTTCTCTTCTTCTTTCATCTTAAGGCATTCAAATTGTCTTCGATGAGTTTGAAGCTTTGCGCTCTTCATTTTATCATCTCCTTTATAGGTATTCTTCAACTTATCCCCTCAGCTATGGGCCCCAAGCTCGCTCCCCTCCCCCACGGATAACCTCTGCAGTTCCACCCTACTATGTGGAGGTACTTCTGTGTGGCCCTGAATTCCTATTTGTTGTTTGGTATACGCTCATTGAATTGAGCCTTACCATTTTTCAGCCATGCACACTCTCTTGCTTCTCTTTCTGTTTTCACCTTTTCCCACTCCTTCCCTCTTTCATCTTGTTGGGCAAGTGTCTAGTATTCATCAAAGTAAATATGGGTGCCTCTAAGCATCCCTCTATTCTTTAGGATCCATTCTTGTCTTCCATGCATCTCAAGACAACTATTACATGCCTATTCCTTCCTCCTTCCATTTTCTTTCCAATCCTGTTTGCTTGATGAATACAACCTGTCCACTTCAACTGATCCTTGAGGAAGTCTCTTGTTAAAATATTAGTTCTCTCCTTCTCCCCGTAGTCTTTCAAACCTTTAATGATGATATTCATAGCTTTGTCTTGCTTGTCTTTGTCTTCTTTTGTTTGTCTCTTGATCTGTTTCTCTATGATTTTGTTTTGGTCATTTGACGATTCGTTTACAATCTGTGCCCATGATTTGGCCTCATCAATTTGGTCTCTTTGTTTGCTCTCGCTTTCCTTCATGTTTGAAATTACTTTTTGAATATCTTCCAGATGCATTATGCTACCTTCATTCACCATTTCTTCTCTCATTTTTTCCACTGATTTAACTTGCTCTGGCTCATGCTTTATAATGCTCAGCTCTTCTTGTCCTCTCTCCATACTATTTTGTAAGCTTCTTAGTTGCTCTTTAAGCAACTTGTTCTCTCTTTCAAGATTTTCAATAGATTCTACAGTTTGTTTAAGTCTGATCTCTTCATGTTGTCCTTTGGCTTCTAATAATCGATCCACTTTTTCATAATCATAAGCTCATTTACATAGAGCTCTGAGGACCATAACAGTGGTATAGTCGTGCAGCTGTATGAGTCTTTATTGTCTTGAAACCAATCTTCTTTTTCCACTTTATCAGCAGAAGCAGTTTTGATATTGCCTTCCTTAGACTCAGAGACCCCAAATGCCGAGAAAACTTCTGTCTCGTTCCCTTTACTATTGCCCTGTCCTGCCTCCTCTCTTACCATATAAGGAATTTAATCAATTGTGTCTGAGTTGTTTTTGGCTATTTTTGGTATTAATATGACGAGCATTCTCCTCAGTGTCTGTCTCAGATTTTGAATTTGTCTATGCCTTATAATCCCCCTATACTGTTTTGCATTCACAAAAATCAGCTTCTTGCTTCTGATGACTGAATAAAATTTATTGCTAATTGATACCCTTGATTCAGCTATATGGTAATTCCCATGGGACCTTATTGACAACCCAGCATTTCATATTTGTGGTTCTGAAGCCTAGTAAATCTGCTGTTTACTTCTCAATTTCAATAGGTTTTTCTGGATGAATATGATTGTTTTGGTAATGTTAGGGATTCCTGTGAATACTTGTATTGGAATGCTCGGAATAAATACGGCATTCTATTGATAATATCTAGAAGGCCCCAGAGGCCAGTTTAAAAGAGTTCCATATGTGAACTATCTGTTAAATCAACTCACTTTTGGCAGACTGTAGTTGTTGCAATGAATGTTGGGGTCCTAAACTTTAGAATCTATGTATTTAAAACTATCTATTTCATTCAGATTTTCTGTTTTGACCATAGTTGTTGCAATGATCTCTCTTTCAGTTGTTATTTGTTTGAAGTAAGTGCTCATGGTATCATATATGATTGCATTTTCTGTTCTAAATTTTTTTTCCATTGTTTTCAGAATAAGGGATCAAAGGAAGTTGTCGGTTGTTTTAAGGATTCTTTTCTTATCAGTACTGAAATGATGATGCAGGGCCTAGACCTTGGTTCTTATGTGCGGAGATTTTCAAGTTCCTCAGGTGTCTTACAACAAATATCTGTGGATGAACCCAGTTCATGGCGGCAACTCCCAGGTTTGATTTATCCTTTTTTCTTGCATTTTGGGGCCGTGAGAGGGCTATGGAATAGGATCTTAATGATTGCCATTAATTTGGGTTTTTTTGGATGTTAGAATATATGTTAGTATGAACATATCGTGGGGTATTGTTGTGACCATTTCACACATCGCCCCATTGGAATGGGGACCCCCCCTTTTTCGCTTTTGTTTTGCCTGTTCTTCTCTCTGCTTTTAGGTTTTTGAGTGCGTGAGTGGTCTGTCTGGGCTAGGGCTAAACCTTAGGGGTTTCTTTTGAATGTTTTTTAAGCTGGATCTAGGCAAATTTTGGAATTTGTTAAGCGTCCTCCCGAGGATTGTGATTGAGGTGTGCCTGTCAAGAGAGTCAGGTAGGTCTCAGGTTAGGTCTAGATTCAAGGATTCTTTTGGGGTAAAATCCAAATTTTGTCTCTGTGTTAGCATTTTGAAGGTGAAACCATGTATTCTTGCCTGGGTAAATTTTGATCAATTTTGGAGATAAGATGATGCCTGAGACAAAGAAATCGCCCCTGTCCTTCACTGGAGGCCTAGGGCGAATTTCATTCTAAGTGCAATTTCTTGTTTTGAGAAGGCTTGCTAACTGGTTCCTGGCCTTGAAGATGACCTAACTCTACCTTGTGAAATGATTGGAGACTTAAATTTTGAATATTTTAGCCAGAAAGGGTGAAATCGCTCCTGTCCCTTGCTCAGGGTCCAGGGCGAAAATGTTATTTTATGCATATTTGTCATTGACTTTTCTATTTTGTTTTGTGCAGGCACTCCAGGAGAGATGATTGGACGTGCTTTGATGCTTTTGAAGGTTTGAAGGCATGGAAATGAAGAATTTTGAAGGATAAAGGGAAAAATCGCTCATCCCTCACCAAGGGCCCAGGGCGAAATTTTGAATCCCCTCATCTTGCATGAAAATAGGCCAAGTGTTGGATATGAATGGAAAACAAGTGATTTTCTCCACCCGCCTGAAGGAGTTTTAGCTTGGAAAGGTGAAGGATTTTGTTTGAATCATCAAAAGCGCTCCTGTCCCTCTCTGAAGGACCAGGGCGAAAAGGCTTATTTGAGTCATTCCTGACCTTGTTTGGTCAAATTGAAACATCAAAGGCATGGTGGAGGATGAAATGAGCATAATGAGCATCCAGACTTGATTAAAGACAATGAAATGATGGAGTTTTTGCCTAGAAGGGTAAAATCGCTCCTGTCCCTCACCAAGGGTCCAGGGCAAAATTCTTTATATCCACATTTTTGGACCTTTCTTGGACTTGAACTCTTATTCATGGCGTGTAACAAGATGAAATCTTCCCTAGCAAAGACATTTCATGGTGAAAGATGAAGCATTTTGGCCTAGAAGACAAAGTTCGCTCCTGTCCCTCACTGAAGGTTCGGAGCTTGATTTCCAAGTTTGCACTATTCTTGCAGGATCAAAGTGATTTTATGATTAGAAGAGATCAAGGCAAGCATGTTTTGTCCGTTGAATATAATTTGAGTAGTCCACAAAGGAGGAAATCAACCCAAATGACTAAAGGCACTCCTTTCCCTCATTGAAGGACCATGGCGTTTTTTCAAGGTTCTCCTCTTTGTTTGGGATTTTAAGGCAAAACCTGACTTGGATAGGAGGGAGAAATGATGTTTTATACCTTAGATGCGATTGGGAGTCTAAAGAACAAGGAAATATACCTAGAAGGCAAAAAGCACTCCTGTCCCTCTCCAAGGGTCCAGAGCGATTTTCTAAAAAGTGCAAATTTCTTGCAAAGATAAGGCAAGTTTTGTGATTGAAATGAATGGAAGAAGGCATGTTTAGCCCGTTGAAGATAATTTGGAAGGCTAGCAAAGGACGGATAAGCTTGAAATTGCAAAATCGCTCCTGTCCCTCTCTGAGGGACCAGGGCGAAAAACCTATTATCTAGCCTTTCTCTCCAAGATTGGACAAATCTAAGCCAAGGCGCAAGTTTGAAAGGATGTTTAAAATACCTTGAGGTGGAATTGAGATGCAAGGACCACAAATTTTGATGATAATAAGGAAAATCGCTCCTGTCCCTCACCAAGGGTCCAGGGCGAAATTTCCAAGTATGCCCATTTACCTTACATTTTGAGATGATATTTTCGTTTCCAAGACTCAAGAGGGAGTGAAGTGTGATGTTCTACGCCTTGAGGGTAATTTGAAGATTGAAGCGATCAAGAATTTGTACAAGAGACTCAAAAGTGCTCCTGTCCCTCACTGAAGGACCAGGGCGATTTTTACAAAATCAACAATTTCCCTCCAAGATTACGCTAAGGCAAGGTTGTGCAAGATGGGAAAGGTCTTGTAAGGCATGGTGAACAAGGATTTGCCTCCAAAACTTGATAATCCTAGGCTAAAATGCAAAAGTCACTCCTGTCCTTCACTGGAGGACCAGAGCGAAAATCTTTGGAGAACCTATTTTGCCTTGCAAAAACAAGTTGAGCATGCATTGAATGGACGAAGGGGATCATTGCTTACCCCACAATGAGAATCGACAAATAAAAGGTGAAGGATTAAGACCAAAAGTGGAAAATCGCTCCTGTCCCTCTCCAAGGGTCCAGGGCGAAAAAGTCCTAAAGGCTCTTTCCTCCTAGAGATCAAACGAATTAAACTCAAACCTCCAATTAAAAATGCCATTTTAAAAGCCTAGATGAAGTTTTGAATGTGGAAAATAAGGAATGCAAGGCCTAAATTAAAAGTTCGCTCCTGTCCCTCTCCAAGGGACCAGGGCGAAGTTAGTGGCATTCATTATTTTTTACCATATTTGGGCATTAATATCCTCCAAATCGCATTAGATGCCAAAATTGCCAACTTCGAAATATTTGAAAAAATTAATTAAATTGGCATTTAATAAAAGGCACATTGGTATTTAATAAATTAATTTTGAGCCTTAGAAAATTGAATTTTTATTATAAAGGCATTTAAAATTAATTTTTGTGAAATTAAAATTAAAAATGGAGCGCTTGGAGGCTTGTTTTCATTTATTTTATCAAGTTGGCCTCTCCTTTTTGCAATTTTATTTATTTTTTTGGCCTATTTTGCCAAGTCGGCCTATGGGGAGCAAAATGGTAAGCGCCCTATATAATAGGGATGTTTTGATCAAGTTTAATCAATCATTCACTCATTACTTCAAGTGTGAATTTGGAGAGCAAGAGGAAGTGTGAAAGCTGGTCTATTTGGAGCGAGTTTATCCTAAGTATTGAAGACTAGAGGTGGTGGAGTTGATTCTTGTGAAGACTAAAGGGAGGCACATTTTGCTAAAGGGAGAGCTTTGATCTACATTTTGCCTAGCCAAAATTCACCTTATTTTTGCATCATTTCTTAGAGTTAGTACTCAAGTGGAGGTATGGCAAGATCATCCTAGTCCCAATGTTGAAGATTTGAATTTTGCACTTTGTTTTGAAAATTCTAAGTTTGATATAGTTAATTAGGAAATGATAACTCAAGATTTATCATGAAGTTTCCTAATTAAAATCGTAAATCTTCCTTTCTACTTTATATTTCTACGCTTCAAGATATATTACTCATTATGAAATGTTGTGTAGGTGTCAAGATGGCGACTCCAAAGGCAAGAACACCTACTAGTCGTCCAACCCTCATGAAGGAAGATCAGAGGAACGAAGAATTGGAGACCAAGATCGTGTCCAAGTGGAGCAATATTGGAGATACCAACTTGGGAAACTTCAGTGTGAGGAAGTTTCGAGAGGTCCCCTACATTGGCAAGCCATCACCTGTCGCAAAGAGAATAATTGAAAGTGGCATCATCAAGGCGGCCGGTTTCCCTCCAGCGGTCCAGTGTCATGAGCTGATGATCGAGTGTGCCCGCCATTATGACTCACAATCAAGATCAATCGTATCCAAGGAAGGGAACACTTTGGCTTACCTTTCAGAGGAGGCTATAAGTGAAGCTCTCCATCTTTCGGAACATAAAGATATGATTTACAAAAGCCTAGAAGGAGCTAGGTCAATGTATGAAGATGATCCAGACACTTGCTTGAGCATCATCAATAAGAATTGGTTACTCAAAAGTCGTCCTCACCTGAGCAAGATTCCCAACACACCACATAGGATCGACTTCCAGGAGGAGTACAGAGATTTGATAACTTTGCTCAATCGAGTTACAGGGGCTCCTCAAGCCTTCTATTTTGAGAAGTGGATGTTCTACTTCATCCAAGTGATAGTTCAAGGGAAAGGAACGATTCATTGGGCTAGAATTATTAGCCATTGCCTGGACGTGCAGTTAAGAAGACTAAAGCCTACCAAGTCATTTAACATGAGCTCATATGTCATATATGCCTTGATCAGGAATTTCGAATATGCAGCGCTACCTCACAGAGGAGTGATCGGAAGAGGACCCGGAGAAGTGAGAGTTTGTGACTCTTTTGTTCATTTGCATCATCCACCTGGAGGTGACTACAAGTTAGTCAATGATACCTTCACGATGAACATCACTAGGATATTGCAAGGTAGGATTCACAATCGACTATCTCTAGATGCACAAGAGCTTGTAAAGAGGTATGGTGCTTGGTTCATCCAGTTTCAAAAGTTTACATATATCAGAGTTCATGGGTGTCCTTCACCTCCCTACATGTTGCCGAGGTATCCGACAGATAGGATAGTGCTACTTGAAGTGACTAGGCAGTTGGCAGCTTATGCGAAGACATTCAGACACAGGCATGGAAGTGGAATTCCCGTGCCCATCATATTGGGAAATTTAGTTGAGGTATGTCCTAATGCTCAAGCCTTGGATGATGCAGAGAGAGAATTGGCTTTATATTCATTCACGTTCTTTGCCTTGAGGGAGAATTTTGATCCTTATGGGTATATGGAAGAGATAGCTGGTAGGAAATACAAGCACGAATTTCAGGTAGAGGACTTTTGGATGAATCTCAAGTGATTTAGAAGTGAAAAGAAAGATGCATTCCAGATTGCCTTTAGATTTCATCAGGAAGTGCAGGGTTTACAGAGTGGCCGATCAAGCTCAGGACAGTGGCAAACATCTCCAGTCATCTTATGACAGAGAAGACAAAGCAGTGAAGATAGATTGGAACGAGCCTGAGATTTCAGACTTGAGAGCTTTGATGGCCCCAGTTTTGTCATGTAGTCACAGATGGGTGGATGTACAACATCAAAAGTTAAGAGAACAGAACATACCAATGACTTTTACTTCGGAGGAAAGACCAGAAGAAGGAGGAGCAAGCGCAAGTGAAGGCAATTCTCATCCTAGAGGCGCAAAGAGGAAAGAAAGACCTGAGAAAAGGGAGCCCTCCAAGAAGAAGCAAGAGGCCAATCGAGATCGCTCATCAGGCACATCTTTTCAACATGAGAAAAGGACAAGTCAAGTCGAAGGACAAGAGAAGACGGTGCCTGAGGTTGATGAATCTATGGAGTCGATGGTACAGAATGATAAACCTGAAAAGGGGCAGGCACCTCAGCATTCATCAAGTCAATCTCCCCAAGTCAATGAGCTACATGAAGAGAAGAATGATGATGAAGTGACATCTCCTCTCTGAGAAGACGAACCATTGCTTAAGGAAATACAAGTTAAAGAGACAAGGTCCGCCATTCCAGATTGGTTGAAGGAGAGATTGACAAGGGTAATTGTGATTGAGGATGAGGATGATGTAATTGACTCAGAGAGCCTTATAGGAAATTCTCAAGAGACAACGGAGAAGAAGGAGGCCACCAAGATGGCCAAGGTGATTAGAGATGAGACAGGGTCCAGGAAATTGCAGATTGCTACACCAGTAGTGGACAAGTATGAAGGTGAAATTCTCGCAGAAGAGTATGATGTAGAAACATTTGAGCTTGGTCCACTCATTGCTGAACAGGAACTGGACGAGGCAACCAATTCATTTGAAGTACTTAAAGACAAGCTTAAGGAAGAAATGGAAAAGAATAGAAAGCTTGAGAGAGAAGTCGGTGCTTGGAGAGGTTACTTTAGCCATCTCAATCAACCCTTGGGACGTCAGGATCCAGCAGTGTCTCCTGTGCAAGCACTTCCCCTTGAATCAGTTGGCGAGGCAGAAAGAGTCAAGAGCTTGGTTCAACTTATGAGCTCTTGGATTGACAAATCCCACACAGTAGCTGTTGAATTTACAACAAGAATGATGCAGACAATCCACCGAGCTATCCAGGTCCTTGAGATCGTCCACAACCTGATGATAACGGTAGCCGCTTTCGCTCACACCAGAGATGTTATCATTCCTATTTTGCAAGTGATCAGGCAAACACCAAGGAAGATCCTAGCACAAGAAAAGATAATGGATGGAGGAGCTCATAATTTACTTCAGTGGTCAACTCTACTCCAGATGAAAGAGGTTCTTTTCGAGGACATCAGCACCAAATGCAATCAAGTTGAGGGTGTCATCCATCCAATTCAGGACAAGGTGTTTGAAGTGTTGTGTACCATTCTCGGCAGGAGGATCGAAGTTGAGACAGATGTGGACCTTCAAGAGTTAGAAGAAAGAGTCAAGGTCATCTTTTGCAAAGATGAGAATGTCATCACGAATGAGCAGCGAGATCTAATGTTCACTACTATGCTCCTGATTGAGAAGATCAAAGAACTCGAACCTGGATGGGAAGCTGCTCTTCTCAAGGCCTTTGATCAGGTTATCCATTTAGAGGAACTAATGAGGAATCTTCTCGAGATTCCTATTGCTGAGATTGAAGGAATTGTGTCCAAATTCGTTGCATATGCTAAGAAAGAACATTGGAAGGGGAATAAGGTTCTAGAAGAGAGGTTGTTATAAAATGATGTGGCATCTTAATTATCATTGGTCTATGTTCCCTCGATTTTTGTGCCAATTAAATATTTGGCTATGCATCTAATAATGTTCAATTAAAAGGGGAACAACAAACCCTAATTAGGATTTAGGTGTCAAAATCTCAGCCGTTGATCTGCTTTTGATCTGGGCCGTTCATTGTAATTGAGGATGCTATATATACCCTCACTCATTTTCATTTTGTCATTAGCAATTAGAAATTAGAAGATTAGAGCTTTTGGAGAGAAGAAAGTTATTTTGTAGCAAGATTGAGCATTGAAGAAAGAATTTCAAGCAATTGTTGTCTATTTTGGCTTTGAGATCAATAAAATATTGAAGTTATGGTGTTTTATTGCAATTCTTGTGGCTATCTTCATGGTTGTTTACTTTCTTGAATCATTCTCAATCAAAGTAGTATTTAAGTTTGAAGGACTAAGTGTAGGGCTTGATCTTTGGTGAGATTCACGTTCCAAACCACTAGCTTCTTAGTGATTGTAAGGATGCCTTGTGTGGTCAACTGGAGATATTTGGATTGCTTGAACCTTCAATCATTATTGAACTATTGATATGTATCTTTATGGTAGTATCTATAATTCTTGATGCTTTGAAAAATCACTAATCACCTTAGAAGATCGCATCAATTCCAGTAGAGTTGTAATTCCTGGGCAATACTGAAATTGGTAGAATCTTACCAAGTCTAGCCTACATTGAGTCATTCTTAGGATTAGATTAGAATTCATCTCTTGCAAACCCTGTCTTTTGATCTTTTTTTGGAAAACCGGTCAGCTTTAGGAGAATCCTATTCCTGCAACTCGAAAACGTAAGGCCCCTTGAAGAAACAACATTTACAACGACCACTGGTGCTTATCCACACGTAGAGATCCTACAACGAAGAACCTTGAAGTCATCCCGATTGATCCTTTTCGCGACATCTTCAGCATTCAGAGACTTTATTCAAGAGAGGATAAGGTACCTTTAGGTATTTTATTTTGTGTTCGCATGTGCATAAAAAACACATCAACAAGTATCTAGAAAAAACTGGTGTATTAGTATTATGTATCCATATTCTCCTAATGTATTTTGAGCTACTTGGGATTTTCATCCAGATATTTGTCCTTAGTCATCCTCAATATCCTTGTAATTTTAATGTACATGCTATTTTAGGAATTCCTTTGCTCTGATATATATATATATATATATATATATATCAAAGAAACGGGACTTGGACTCGGCGAGGTTGACTTGACTCGGGAACTCGGGAGTCAAAACTCGGCTCAGACTTAGCTTGACTTGTCAAAGTGAAAAACTGAAGAAATTTAGAGATATTTAAAGATTTAAAACTTGTTTCATGCACCCTTTATTAAATACACCTTAAAGACACAATAACATCATCAAATAGAAGCTAATTTGATTGCATACACAAGTATACATCAATCACATAAGCATAAATGCAAATTGTAGCTGAAGGAAATAACAAACATAGATATATAAATATTGTCAATTGTATACAATATTACAAAAGTCATGGAATAAAAAATCCATGTCATCATATGATCAAATGTTCCATACAAATATCAAAAGTAAAAACAACTACAAGCCTATGGCTCAGAGGAGCTTGCATCCCCCTCCCCTGGCCTCAGCCCCCTACGAAGGCGTCTAAGGTAGGTCTTGGATAATTCGGCAGCCATAGCCTCTCCTCATGACACTGTGCCACCCTCACCAACATCAGGTATATGAATATTTGTGTCACTGTTTGCCTCTGAATCTGTTGTCTCTGCTCGTGCTCTTTGTTCCTTTGCCATGGCTACAACCTCAACCTCTATATCTGCCTGGCCAACCCAATCAATGTCGTCGTCACTAAAGATAGGTTCTGTCTCAATGGTCCACTGGGCTTTAGGATCAACCTCCTCTAGAATGATAGGGGAGATGTCAGTCTGTGCATTCCTTTTCATTCTGAGGCGGAGGTTGTAGTGAACAAAGACAAGATCGTTCATCTTCTCCACAGATAATCTATTGCGTCTCTTGGAGTGTATGTGCTCAAGCCTCAAACATACTCCAATTGCGCTCACAACCAGATGCGCTGCATGGTTGGCTCAAAATGCAAATGGCTAATTTCTGAATATTTGGTGTTCTTGGGCCAAAAAAGCTCCACCAATATATAATAAAATTAAAATTATGCCTTAGAATGTATTTTTACCTGGCATCATAGTTGTCCTACTTTCTTAGTAGATAGTACGAGAGTTCTCCCCTTGAGCATTAGAAAACAACTGTATCTCTCGCATAAGTTCAAACTGAGTACAACCAACAAGTGCCATCTTCTCCATGACTGAGTACAACCCACTAAGAACCTCCTCATCCACTTTGAAAGTAGGGCTGAAATGGAATGCTAGATTTAGATAATATGTTGTTGCATGGATGGGCTTGTGAAGCTTGTTATGCCATCGCCTATCAATGATATCCCAAATGGGACGATACCTGCTCTCATCTCCTGCATAGACGGATTTGATGGCCTCCTTGGCCCTATCCATGCCATCATATATGTTGCCCATTGCAGGCTTTTCCCCATCTGCAACTCGCAAGAGAACCACCAAGGGCTTAACAAACTGCAAAATTGCAAATATTGTGTAATTTATAAAAATGAGCAAATAAGAGAAAATGATGAATAAATTATAAAACAGAAACTTAAATTGTAGAATATATAAAAAATTTACTTTCACAATCTCATCACAAGGGGTCCAAAAGCCTTCCTCATCAAAAATGCATTCTGCCATATCTATCCTTGTAGCGGTAGCAGCATAGGATTAGGAAGCCCACTCCTCACCAACAATCATACGTCTCAAGGCCACCTTACAACGAAGCATGGACTGTAATGTAATGAAGTCAGTGCCAAATCTGGTGATTCCAGGATGAGCTAAGTTCCTCTGCTCTGTGTATTGCCTCATAAGAGCTAACACCCATGAATGATTATATACAAATTTGCAAATATTTCTTGCCCTTTCTACACATCTCTTAATCCATGGGAGTTTTCCAATATCCTCCAACATGAGGTCAATGCAATGGGCGACACATGGAGTCCAAACTATAGATGGGTTCCTCTTCATCAAAAGTCTACCTGCAACAACATAATTTGCTGCACCACGTTCTCCTCACCCACCTCATGTATCACCTCCTCTATTTTCTCACATAGGAATGTGGCATTTTTGCAGTGTGTGGAGGCATCAATGGACTTGGAGAAAATTGTGACTCTTGAAATTAAAAATAAAGCAAGATCAACGATCATTCAATAAATCATTAAATAAAAAATAAAAAAAATTAATGACCAAATGAAACTAAAATTAATCAATCACCTACGGAAGAAACAAGAAAATTAAGGAGAGTTCTATTTCTCCTATCTGTCCAACCATCAGTCATGATGGTGCAACCTATCCTACTCTATATCTGGTGTTGATCCTCTAATTCCCTCTTCACATCATGCACTAAATTTGTCAAAATTGGTCCCCTTAAATCAGATTCAGAAGGGGCTTTGAACCTCACCTCGCATATAGTAAGGGCATCAACCATTTCTTGCCAATAAGGAGACCTGTCACAAATAAATTAAATGAGATAAGTTAAGTATGTACTATGTACAACAAAAAATCAAACAAAGAATCAAACTATAAATATTAAAACAATTAAACAATAATTTTTCACTTGGCTGCAAAGAATGGAACACTTTAGTAGCCCAAAACCTGCCAACTGCCATTTTAGCGGCCTCATGGACCTCCTTGTTCCAACCCATGCTCTCAAGCGACTATTGGGACCCAGGAGTAGTGCGAGGCTCAAAGTAGGAATCCAACCTAGATTTACAAATTCTAGGACCATTGCTAACACTCCCACCACCACTTGCAGTGTCAGGAGTAGGACCATGAACAGTGCCAGTAGCACTAGCATTGGGACAATATGGAGGCTTGGAAGAAGGCCCCATAATACAACCTAAACCAATGGCCACCAAATCATCCTTTTGCTTCTTCTCCATTTCCTTCTTTTGCTCAAGTGCTTCAACTGCCACATAGCACTCACGTGTAGCCTCAACAATTGCTTTTGTGCATGGGTCGGCATCATGGCCACGTACACCAGCAATATGGTTTTTCAATCTATATATGCCTCCATGGAATATTGTTTTGCAATATTTACACTTTGTCTGTCCTTTATTTTGCTCGGGAAAATCTTCATGAAATTTTCAAGCAAGGTCCTTTTGAACTGGGGGTCTAGAAGCAGACATTGTATGATTGTAATGTGAAAATTGAGGCAAATAAGAAAGTCAAGGTTGCTGCATTAATAATAAATATAAAAAAAATTGTACTTTTTTTTCAAAAAAACTAAGGTAGGGTTTGTAAATATTTTTAAAAAGAAATGTAGGGTTTGATCAAAATTTCAAACCCTACTTTTTTTTTAAAAGGAATTTACAAACCCTACCTATATTAGATTTTGGAAGAAAATGTAATGTCATTGTAAAACTTTCAAATGAAATGAATAGAAAATTAAATTTTTGCTTACAAGAAACAAAAAAAAGCTCAAAAAATGAATCTTACCTCTTACAACAAGCTTGAAATGGTCTGCAAACTCTTCCTTTCCAACTCTTGATGAACCAAACGCAAGTTTAATGCAGCTCCAATGTGATGTATGGATAAAATCTTGAGCTTCCTCTTTGCTGGTTTTTCTTGAATGAACCCTTGTTTATCTTCACAACTCACTTTTCTCCTCCTATTTTGCCAAATGAATGAAATGAAGTTCACTTTTCGGGGCAAAGCAAAATATAAACCAAAAAAAATCAGTTAAAAACATTTTAAAACATGTGTTTTTTTTGTCTTTAAGTTGCATTACGTTGGCCAAGTTTGGGAGTCGGGACTTGCCAAACTCAGCGATTTTAGGTGAGTTTTTAGCCCAAACTCGTCCGAGCCCAGTAGACTCGGCGACCCTCACTCGACTCGGAAATCGCCCAAACTCGGCGATTTTGGGCGATTCCCGTTTCTCTACTCTTAATCCATACCACTAGCCTCTTGCTGATTGTAAGTGCGATATATATATATATATATATATATATATATATATATATATATATATATATATATATATATATATCAAACACATTCAAATTCTTGCTATTAGAAATACATTGTTCTTTGATCATACAATGTAAGGATAGTACTGTGAATTCGTTAAGATTGGGTCTTAAGATAGGATCACTGTGGCTGTCCACCATACCGGGCAGCCCTAGCTTTACATTGCTATCATATCATTCCTTTTGTAATGACTCAGCTGAACCATTGGATTTTATTGATTTCTATCTGCATCAATAATCTCTTTCCAATCGATGGCATTAATTAAATCTCAAATGAAGTGATGGCTTCTCCATTGTGGCTTTCCACCATACTGGGCAGGCCCAACTTTACATTGCTATCTTATTGTTTCTTTTGTAATGCCTTGGCTGAACCATTGGATTTTATTGATTTTTATCTGCATAACAATCTCTTTTCAATCTGTGGCATTGATTCATATGGAGTGATGGCTCCTCTACCATCTGTTCTTTTATGAGTTAAAATCCTACATCATATTGCATGACAAAATCCTCCATCTCCATAATTTGGATGCGATCAAACTATATTATCTGGATTTAATATATGCATTGGGTAAACCTTCATTTGTTTACTTGTCTTTGTGCTGTTTGCTGGGCCTTGCATACCACATTTCATGAAAATTTGATTCTCATGAATACCTTTTGTGTTTTTTGACATTGCAAACTCTACAAACCCTAAGACCTTTCTACATTTGCAATTTAGAGACTTGGAGATTGAATCATACCCTAAGGGCAAAATTCACTTTTGGAGCTCAAAGTTGACACTTGGCTACCTTAACCTTAGGAACTGACATGACCAGAAAGCAGGAAAAAGG
Organism: Cryptomeria japonica; assembly: GCF_030272615.1. Taxonomy (NCBI): domain Eukaryota; kingdom Viridiplantae; phylum Streptophyta; class Pinopsida; order Cupressales; family Cupressaceae; genus Cryptomeria; species Cryptomeria japonica. The sequence goes on from NC_081405.1 coordinate 470,299,214, forward strand.
GGTCCCCATTTGCAATGGAGTGATGTGTGAAAAGGTTACTACAAGACCGAAACAGGAAAGGGCACTATGTGCCCCTTGTCCTTGGTCCCATGCAACCAGTTATATGTGATGGCTTGACATTGAAGGCTCATGCAAGAGGAGTGGAATGTAATGAAAAATAAGGTCATTTTCTCTAGCCTTGACCCTAAACAACCATGAAGATATGGGGGCTCACTTCCAAAGATTAGAACCTGGCTAAACATTCCCTTTCTCTTAGATTTTCAAGAAACATATTGTCAATTTGGCTCAACATTAGGCTAAACCTATGGGACTCTACTCTTGTTGAGGTGTAGATACATGGAAGGTTCGCTTGCTAACTTCTAGGAGAAAATATGAGCACAAATATCTAAAAAGGGAATGGGAAATGATACTAATGTGGGCCAAAATCAATCTACTACTTGACACAAGAGACTCTAAGGAAGGAAGAATGAAATGATGTGATTGAGAAAATCATGAAGTTTATGACTATTGTAAATAGACTTCTCAATCATCTTACCAAGGTAAAGAAAACATGCAAATCTATCAATTTTATTTTTTATGATATTTTATATGTAATAATTTTTGTGGTGGACAATGTTTTCATATTCACCCAACTCTTATGTTCCTTTTGTATTTATAAAAAATCAACATTACACTAATCCTTTTTAATCTTGCAATGCCCTAGCTAATTTGGTCTTAGCCTCTAGCTTCACCATCTCTCTTGCCAATAAGGTTATCTAATTGAAGCATTAATTATGCAACTTGAATTGGGCTAGAAGAGACCTTCTTGTTATATTGGTAGCTGACCCTAGCAAGATTAGCTTCATGAAGTTTGGCTGCTTTGAGGTGCTTGTCATGTTAAGTTTGAATTCTACTAACCAAGTAACACTATATTCTTCATGGCTGAGAAGGCCTTACAATGCCACATGAAAGATAGGAAGCTCTACCTTGAAGCAAAGGATCTCTTCGGAAGCAAAGACTATAGAAACAGTTGCTCTTGTGGGAGTGCTAACATTGGTTTGCCCCTTTTGTGTCTTGCTTGGGGATGATAAGTTGATGCAGAATTATGTGTGATATGAGTTTTTTTGTACAACTCCTACATCACTTTTGGTTCATCAATTTTGATTGCTGCCTTTCTAGAGCGACTTCAATCAATACCTTGAAGGGGCGCAGCCAGTCAATAGCTTATTCGTTGGTACCTCACTAAAATTATTTGTGCCTATTAGGAAGATAATTCAATGGCTCTTTTGCCTCAGCTTGAATTTTTGATATCTTTATTGTGTTTGATGGTATGTAGGTCTGAATAGGCCTCACTATCGCCAATCTGAATGAAACTGGTAATTCGGGGAATGATATGCTAATTGAACAATGCTCAAACTAAACAAATTTGACAACTACTGGATAGTAGAGCAAAATAGATTCTTATTTCAACCGAGAACTAATGCAAAATAGGGAAACTTTGTAAGAGAGATCTAAAAGCTTGTTGAATTTATACAATTTTGATACCCCTATGTTTTTGGGTTCATAAATTCAAGTTGTTCACTTGAATTTTGAAGTTCATTCATGCATTTGAAAGCTTAGGTCATGAACTAAGCCTAGACAATAGCATAAGCAAGGTCCAGAGCATGTTGAAAATGCAAAACACAATAATTAAAAAATAGAGTGAAAAATGTCAAAATTCCGTCTTAAACTGCTATTTAGATGACACGAGTTTTGTTTTGAATCAACTTCTCTAAACAATTCTACACAGTGTGAGCATGAGTTCTGTGATTCCACAATCACTTGCCGGTAATCTCCCATCGTATATCTTTAATATCATGTATGGTTACAGTGGCTTATAACAATTAAAACTACATTTTGCTATTTTAGTGGTCATGTGGCTGACATTAAATTCAACCTTACTTTTATTTTTTAAATTATAACACTTTTATCAGTAGCTCCATCAGTAGTGGAATTTAGATTCTATTGCTAATAATTTTAGGTCTAGTTCAAAATTTTCTCTTAAGCTTTCCACAACTAGGCCTTATTGTTTCATTGTTAACTGAGCACATGAATGATTGTAATCCATGTTTTGAACTGAATGAGGATGGGTGTGTTTAATTAGCTTTTGTTTGTTTTATATAATTTTGTTTGAATCTTGAAGCTTGTGGGTTGAAGTTTGAAAGATTGAAACACAATTTGTTATTTTGCATTGCATTTAGGTTGCATAACTGTGTTTTTTTGGGCATTAATAAAAAAAAGCTCACAAGCATTGTTTCACAATCATTGAGGTTTCTTATGCCAAATTGGTGTCTCGCATGGTGAAGTAGAAAATTATTTTTACTTTTACTCTAGCTTACAGTTTTTTAGTTTGGGCTAGGCAGTGCATGATACAGTTTTTTCAATGGGTTTGCTCTGTATAGGGACATATAGAGTATTGATTTCTCCTTTCATTTTATCTGTTTAAATTCAATTATTTTTTAATGTAATTTTTGTGTGATGCTATCATGAAAGATTGAGGTCACAGACTAACTGTTTTTTCTATGCTCAGATATGGGTGAGGTTTTCACCGAAGAGGTTGAAGTGGGCTCTCGATTAGTTAGATTTGAAACTGGAAAACTTGCAAGGTTTGCAGCAGGTGCTGTAGTACTTGGTATTAAAGAGACCAAGGTGCTTACAACTGTTGTATCAGCAGATGGGGGAGGAGCACAAGATTTTTTACCACTTACGGTGTGCTATTCAATTTTTATTGTGCTAATTTTTTCTGCAAAACACAGGAGGTTTTTTTGATTTCTAAAGTTTGTTACCTATTTTGGATTAATTAATATGCCATTCCATTGTAGCTGGGATTGCTGGATAAGAAGGTATTAGTTTTATGAGAGATCAAAAATAGCATTATTCTTTTGTACAGTGTAAAGATTAAGATTTGTTATTATTGACAACCGTAAATGCGGGTGACCATATAAGCACTTTAAAAGCACAAGAATTTTCTTCACTTCCTTTCTCATCATCCATTTCCTTCATCACCTTCATTTCTTTCATCACTTTGTCTCTTTTCTTTCATCTTTCTTCACTTTCATTTCTTTCATCACTTAATCTTTTTACTTTCATCTTTCATCTTTCATTTCCTTCAACACCTTCCTATCCCTTTTTCATCACTTTCATATCCTTTTTCTTCATCTGTCATTTCTTTCATCATCTGCCCATTGTCATCATTTTTCATCCTCTTTATCTGAAAATGAGTCTCATTAGCTTCGTACACATTTTTCTCTGAGATGGGCTGAGCTTCTTCAACACACATATTAATTGATGAAGGATCAATTGTCAACCTTGATGTAACATTGTTTTTCTTAGGCTTCATAGAATTTTGTATTAGATTAGCAATTGTGTCAAATTTAGGAGCAACTAGCTGGATATTTCTTATTTTCTTTGGCAAATTCTGTTGCAGCCAAGAGGAATAAGACAATAATTTATAGATGATGCTCAAATGCTGCTGGAGGATCAAGAACAAACGGGAAGGGAGCCTCATCATGAAGTGTATCACCAGTTGGTAAAGACGGAGATTGTATTTCAGGAGAAGAATTGGGCTTAACATGAGGGGGCAATAAGATAAGAGTAGAAGGCGAATAGAGGGAATTGGCTCTTCATCATTAGGACAATTTTGAGGATCTTTGTACTCTTTTTAGTCAATTCCTTCCTAAATTGGATTTAACGACCTCTCTTTTAGCTTTCATCTCTTTTTTCTTATTTTTGGGTCAAATTTACAGGTGCTTGTAAATTTGTTTCTCTTGTTTGGGTTTTCATCATCAACTCCACCTTGAACACTTTGTTGCAAATTGGGAATTGAAACAGAGAATTGAGAAATGGTGGAAGAAGAACCTCCTTGAATGTGAATCCTCTTTCCTTGGTGGTTGTAGCTTCAAAGACCCTCTACCTTACCAATTTTTCAGACCTCTTGATAATATGATTTGTTCTCATACCTAAATCCTTCATCTCCTGACTTTCCTTATTAATAGGCGGTAAAGGTTGCACTTGAGTCTTCTCAAAATATTTGGGATCAATCAAGTCTGACTTGTCATCTTTGATCCTAGTCACATTCCAATCTAGTCTGAATTTTCTGATCTGCTCGTTGGTGAGCCTCATCCAGCCCTTCCTTCGGACTTCAAAGTCATCATCACAATCTTCCCAGAAGTCTTCAATCTCAAGGAAGTGACAATAAACTGCATCAAGGTCTAACATACCCTTTACCATCAAAGGGAAACCTCATGGTGTAACAATATAAACTCAGTTTTACCAATGATCACTTGATGTTCAGATCGTCAAAAAGAAGATTTGCAGATATGGATAGGAAAAGGAATACCATTTTTTCTCTTATCTGTGCATCTCTTGTTAACCTTGCCGATCTACCTCCAAAGTTTAATCAAAACAACCTTGTTATCTACATATCTCAGCAACATATATGGCTATTCATCAAAGCCTCAAATCTGCATATAGTTGAACCTCAAAAACTAGATAAATAACTCCCATACTGCTAATAAGAGTTGTTGCCTCTGGAGATATTCTGAGTTCTGTAATTCCTCTAAGCTCTCACTGTCAACATGGTGAAACCATTATTCATTTTCCAAAAGTTATTGTAACTTTGCTCCAGTTGTAACTGCGGATAGAAATCATAGATTTGAGTTGTGTTGTCATATATTCCACTGGTGTTGAGCTCCAACCAAGTTTTCATGCTTGCAGTCATGTAAAAGAGATAGGACATGTAAAAGCACTGGTTTGGCTCAAATTGGATTAGCTGATTATGCAGGTTATCACTAACAATACTCCCCTCACCCCCACCTCCCGGCCCACCCAATTAATGAATTGGTTACCTGCATATATGATGGTAATAAATAGACACATCCACTTTTTAAAGTTTTATGAATTTTTCTTTCCCATCAACTTGTTAAGGAGGATAAACATGCTGGAAACATCTTCAACAAAAAGAGATCTGTGAAGTGCCCTGTGTAGCTGAGGCTTCCTTTCTGAAGCATTCTATCATTCATTTCACATACCTTTGATGGAAGTGATACTCTATTCGAATGCTCTTATTTCTGTTGCAAACCTTGTCGTGTTTTATCAAATATTTCACGACTTGCCTATGCTTGCACAGTTTACATGATGTCTGTCAGCACAGCAACAACCACAACATCTGACAACATTTAATCTTATGTGCTTTGATGGATGCCTGTAACCTGTTCAAAAGCTCCCCTTCTTGTTTAGGCAAGGAGAAAGTTGGCAAAGGTCATGGAACTTGGCTTTATGCTTGCCACTATAATGCTCCTTTTTAGGTTTTTCAGGAAATATATATATTTTTTTATATTTCTGATATATAGGAACCTTAAAAATGAATTCTAAGCTAGGAAATTTGAAACTCTACGCTAATGTTCAACATCAATTCATGGTTTGCAGAATTAGTGTTAACTGCTGCCAAATGCAAATACTAAATTGTGAATGCTGAAAGTAATGTACGCAAATCAAACCCTAGGTATTATATCAGTGTAACATGATTGACTACAAAAAAAAAGTAATCTTCAGTGATGGCTGAGACAATTGTAAAGACTGAAAAATAAACACTCGTTAACTGTTAAGCTGCATTCCCATAATAAATTCAGATTCAATTAGGATGGATTCAGCATAACTTATCTTCTGTATTTTTCCTTTGAATATTTTAAATTCGAACTAAATGGAGAAATAAACAGCTAATGCTTAAATTACCTGGCAATTGTTATTTTAGAATTACCTAGAAAACTTGAATCTCTATATAATATACAGCTAAGTGTTAAATTGTAGGCTGTGATTAGGTATAATACTACAAGGCACAGCTGCTAAGGAGAATGTACAGCTGACTGTAAATATGATTCAACCTTGAATATCATATGGTGACCCCCCCTTTAATGCTGCAATGAATAATGGAAATGTTGCAACAGCATGTTTCAATATAAATGGTGCCCTCCAAAATAGATATAACAGCTTTAAATATCTCTCTCTTTTTTAATTAACTGTTGCAGCTTTCTGATGCCTTTGAGACATGTTGGTGGCTGTGCAGCCAAAAATGTATTGAAACCCTGCTAGAAAACTAGGCACATCTGAATAAAACTATATATTCTTAATAATGTTGCTGATATGACTATGATGGATAATTTTCTAGCAATTAGAAACAAAATAACTGCAGTAATTAGGCCAAATATGATCCTTTAGTAGAGTTGCCCAAAAGCAATATGAGGGTTTTTGTCCCCAAATCTAAATTTGAATTCAAAGGGTTTTCATCTTTTAGAATTTGCCAAACAAGTGTTTTCATCTTTTAGAATTTGCCAAACAAGGGTTTTCATACTTATGCACATTTTCAAAATTTGAATTCACAATGATGATTATGCTTCCTCAATTTGGGCTTTTGTCTTTTCATACATAGGTGCCTCTTTTGGGGCCCCCGTTTTTTCTTATCTGGTACTTGTTAAATAAATAAATAAATACAAAGGCCTTATAATGTCTCATTTAGGTGTCCTTTAATAACAACACTTAAATTGCCTTTTAATAATATTGAGCCCAAATTATACTTTATTTCCCTTACCATGCCCCTTAGCCTACGAGAAACAGAGATAGGCTACAAGTCTTCAATCAAAATTTTCTTTTTAATGGAGAAATGACACATATCACTAAGAATCTGTCAAGTGGTATTGCAATACAGTGAGCATAGAACCATGAGTCAAAAAACAGCTTAAAGAAGGGCCCAAATTTATTTTGGGGGTCGTTGCTTGTAAACCCCTGCACTTGGGGGCCACCTGCTTGCCAAAGCCCCTAGCCAGGATGATTCCTTGGGCATCACTATTGTGCAAGAATGTACATTCTATAAGGAGTGCTAAACATGCAAAATATACAACACATATACAACAAATAAGTGGCTACATAGAAATTTTTATCCTTCAAGTTTTTTAGGAACAAATTTGTTAAGGGTAGTGTGCAGGAGTAAATTCTCTCTTTTGTTTGCAGGGGATGATTCCCTTCTTTAGTAATCTTGAACAGAATATATCTTCTTATGTAGATTGATGGGATATACAGATTGATTGATTTATTTGGTCTCTTGCTTCTTTTGTAATCTTCAGCAGAATTTGCCTAGTGATCATCTCAACAGCTGCTGATTGTTTACTTCTTGAAGCTGGTCTAATTTTGGCTGCATACCTTTCCTTATAATTTTTTCATGTTATATATATATATATATATTTACCACAAAAAACAATGAAGGCATTTATGAGATAAGTTTCAATCATAAATAATTTGAGGCCAAATTTAAAAGCAATGAAAAGACATTCTTGAATGAAGTAGGAGTAGAGCTCTGCCTCTGATGTTTTTGTGAGATTGAAGAGAAAAGTTTGCCTATAATAATGTAGAGATATGAGGTAAATGAGATCTTGTGAACCATCTAGCAGAATGCAGTGAACAGCATGCAACTGTGCAAAGATAATGTTGGGGATCATAAAATTACTCACAATTAAATTAATAATTAACAGAAACTGGCATAGAATTTTTCAAGGCATTCATCCTTCACCTATTAATCTTTAAAATAGATCAATGATCAACTTCACCACAATAATCTAGCATTATGTGGGTATCTACAATAAGAGATTCCTCCACTTGATTTATTAAAGACTGTTTTAACAAACCCTTCTTATCTATCACCTTTTTCATTATTTAATCCTTAGCAAATTTCTAACAACCATTTAACTGAAATAACCTTCAGTGATAATATTTTTGATGAAGTGGTAAATCACACAACACACAACAACACAGATTTGCAGATGAAAATCTGAATTCTTTATTGAAAATATCACTGTTTATATCATAGCAATATGAAAGAAACAGAGGATCAAATCCTCAATAGGCTGCAATACATTATATCTTCATTTCCAGGTTTCTAGAGCCTTCTTCCTTATTACATCTTCGGATCTGCTTCCGATTTCTGTTTTCTTCCTTTCTCATGACTCACCACCTTCCCATCATCACACCGCTACTTGAAAAATGCTCGAAAATGGTCATAAATAACCTAAGGCATCTTCAAGCATATTTTGGGAATTGTAACTCCCAACTCCCAAAATAGGCCATTTGGGAATTCGATTGAGCTTGTCTTTTAGCTTTTTTGTTTTTTAAAATTGGTACTTAGAGTGCTCTATAATGTTGAAAATCCATAAACATATTTTCACCAATGTTGAAAATTCGTAAACATATTTTCATCAACTTTTGAGGCCAAAAATAATTGTTCATGTCCTCAAAACTCAATTTAAAAGATTTTTTGTGATTTTTGAAAACTCAATTAATAAAGATTTTCAATTCTAGAGCTAGTCATGTCTCAAAACATGCCCACAATGTGCAATTTACCATTCTGGAGCATTGGTGAAAATTTCAAGGCCCCACTTGTTCATATTCAAACCTAGCAAAAATAGAAACCTTATTATTTTAAGACCTCTTTGAAAATTTGAAGTTCTAAACTCTTCTCCAGGACTTTAAAGGAAAGAAGCTCCATGAGTATTCACCAAACAAAATTGAAATCAATAGAAAACATTTTTTATTTTTGCGTTTTTTTCTTAAAGATGCAAGTTTGCCTTTATATGTTGGATGCTTATGCAGCAGACACTCGGGGTAATTTGAGAAGCGACCTTGTCACATCTTTGATGTTCAAGGAAAACCAAGATGGTCAGCCTATGGCTTCAACAAACATGATAAATCTTCAAAAATCTTCCTTTCCACTTAGCTAATTATTCTTTATATTGACTGTTGTACTGCTGCCCACAAGGCTATTGGGGATTTCCTCTATTTCATCCTTTTCTGGAGTAGATGCCAGAATATCTCATTGTTCTTGTGTTGGTCCATCCTCCAAGCTTCCTCCTTGATACTTTGTCAAATGAGCAATGTTGAACATAGGTGAAATGTTAATTCCATTGTAATGTCTCCTTCTTCAACCTTGGTGTGTTGGATGGACCCCTTAGCCTATATTATTCCAGTAGGCTAATTCGGGGCTTGGTGAGAATAATTCTAATTAATTAAATTTAAGTTGTCTTACGTTATTATTTTTTGGACATCTTTAGTTTAATTATTTATTTTTATTAAAAGATGACAATGTGCTTAAAGTTGACTTTTCAGGGGCCCAAAGTGAATTAAAAATGAAAAGCGTCACTTTATGCATTCTAAAAATAGAAGTTCTTGAATGTTTGTGGGCAGGATATAAAATGAGTTGTAAAAGGGATGAAAGAAGATCTTTGGTCATTTGTCATATTTTCTCACTGTGAAGTTTGAGCTGCATGCTCAACTCAAAACACTATGATGAAAACTTTAAAGGGTAAGTTGGCGTTGGAGATTAAAGATTTCTTCCTAGTCAATTGTGGTGGATCTAGACAGGTTTCACAATTGTGCGGAATGTTGAAAAGAATTATCTCTCCTAGTGCTACAGATTTACATGTACAATTTATTGAAGTTCTGCTAGCAATTTTTTTTATGCAAAGATTCATGTATTTTCTAGTGTATATGGGGATTGGCAATAAAACATCTAAGTGGAATAGCTGGCTGTCATTTGTGAGCGTATTTTCGAATTGTTGGATTGTGTTGACCATGTTGAGGGGAGGTAGCACTATTTTCTCTAGCTGCAGCTTGGGTAGGAAGAAGCGTTGAGTTTGGGAGGAGTTTGAATGCATCTGTGGGGCTGTGGGATCATATGTGAAAGGGGCACCCAGCATAAGGGAGTCAACTTGCTTGCAAGGGCATTGAAGGCTTATAAAAACCAAATGTTATCCTTTGCAGAGCCTTATAAAGGGGTTATGCCAGGTTGGGGAGTTATAAGGAGAGACGTGGGAGGTGATAGAAAGTGGTTTTGATGCCTACAATAAACCATAGCAGCTTATTCAACTTGCAACACCTTGTTATACCTGTTACACTGTCAAATCATCATTAATTTGTCATTAGACCAGCCACCAGGTCAAGCTTCATTATTCCAACAAGTTATCCAAAGTTTGAGTTCAGAAATTACTGTGTGATTCTGTTTTTTGTACACAAACCTCTGTCATTGATAATTAACGTAATCATAAATTTATGACAGAAAATATACGGTGTGGGTTTTTTACATTTCCTTTTGGTATTTATAAGTGTTCTATTTGCATCAATCTTATATAAATATTATTTGTCAAACATTTATTGAACACCCTTGGAATTGGCAAAGCACAAAAACCAACACTATTAAAACACAAATAGACCAGTTAAGGTCTTTACAATGGTATTAGAGTTGGTTTTCTTGTCATCTTGTGGGAAGTTTAGTTAAAATCTGCAAGGAATCTATTATGCAGCCGGAGGGTACACACAAGTACTTTTTATAAGTTCAAATGCTGCACTAGAGAATCTTGAGATTGCAAAAGAAGCTCCTATTGCAGATCACTTTGAAGAAGGGGTTCCAAGAAACATGGGGTAAAAAATGAAGGTAGCACAATGCATTTGAATGATCTTAGTAGGGAACAACAGTAGTTAGTTCAATTGATGACACAAATGATGCAGAATATGAATGTGAATGAGAACAATGGTGACAATAATGGTAATGAGGGAAACAATGGAGAAGCTGGTTATACAAATATAACAGCTGACAACAATTCCAGGGCAGCTAGTGGAGCAACATTTAGACCTTTAATACCTACATTTTTGCAAAATGAAGCTGCAGTAAGAGTAAATCAGCAAAATGTAGAAGAGCGATATGTGAATTGGCTACATGAGTCCTAGTAATTAGGTGAAGAGTTTCATGCAGCCACGTGTCTACTAGACTTTTGCCAACTCAAATTGAAAAATAGACCTGGAAGAGATAAACGCCCTCAAAACTAGGATTTACAGAGGAGGTTGGGGTAAGCTATCTATTCCCACTTTTGATGGGTCCAACAAATGCATTATTAGGTCTTGGATTCAGGAATTGGATTCCTATTTGTCATTGAGTCCCCCTTGTCAGAAACAAAGCCATTAAATATTACACTTTACACATGGAGGGAGATGCACATGAATGGTGGTAACACGACTTGTTGACACATGTACACAACCTTATTGCTTATGTAGATTCAGTCGGAGACTCGTAGATAGGTATGATTCAGACCCAGAGTTGCATTTTTTGGAGGTATCCTAGTTGAAATAGAATGGGAATATTAATGTCTATGTTTCAAAATTTTAGAGACTTGCTATGATGGTAACAAATGATTTATAAAGCAGATTGATGGTTCTCTTCATTGAGGGGTTAAGACTTTCAATCCTCCAACACTTCAACATGCCATTAAGAGCTAGAACCATGGAGTTTCTGCCTTGAAAGAAAAATTTCAATCTATGTGTCCTCCATAGAAAGACAAAAGACCTTTTCAAAAGGAGTGATCCAAGAAACCAAGTTTGTGAGATGAGGAAAATAATGAGTTAAGGATAAACAAGTTGTGTTTCTTTTGTATGGAGCCATTAGAATTGGGACACGGGTGCCTAGGGAAAGGAAAGGTACATTATATTAAGGTGGTTTCTAATAGCGAGGAAGGAAAAACAAGAAATGGGTTGAGATGTGAAAGAGTGATTCAGAGGAAGAACTGGTTGATTCGTAATAGCACACTTCAGGGGGAGTTAAGGGAGGTACCATTGCTACACTTTTAGGTACACTTAGATATGATTCTTTCAAGGTGAGAGGAGCCTTGCAAGGCGAGTGATTTACAATATTGATAGATAGTGGGGCAACTTGAAACTTCATAGATAAGGCTTTGGTGGCAAAGAGAGGCCTAAAGGTAGAGGACTTCAAACAATTTAGTGTGATGGTTACAAACAGATTTAATATGAATTAAGGTTAGCTTTGGGTAATTATACAGTGATCGGGCGACCAATGATTTCTATGTGGTAGGCATTGGGGAGACATGTTTTAGGACTCCAGTGGTTGTATTCATGGGAAAGTACTTACGAAACTTTCAGACCTTGGAATTGAAGTTCAGAGTGGATGGGAAGAAAGTTGTTGTTCATGGGATCTCTAATTGGTGCACCCAAGATTTCATTGCAAAGAGGATGGAAAATATTTTTTTTCACGATGATGTAGTTTGGGTAGCCTAGATTTTTATTTGGAGAAAGTATACTTTAGATGGAAAGAAAGTTATGAAATATGGGGACATGTCTTCAAGGTTTTCTACCTCTGTCTTTGTGTTGGGATGTCTCGTGGACAGGGGATGGCTTGGGGATATTTCCCAGTTGTCCCAAAAAGATTTCAAATGCTAAGAATAAGAAATGTTTTGTAAACAATGGGATGGCTAGGAAATGAGGTGGGGAAATTCTTGGCTGTTCATGGGATGTGACAGGGACATCCTTCGTTCATCCTGGGGATGGCTGATTGTCCCTTAATTTCCAATGGCTTAAAAGGCCCCAAAAAACACATTTTTATTTCTTTGTGGCCCCCATGCCTCTCTAACCCTATGATGACAACACAAAACACTCCATTCATAGCATTTGACTTCATTTTTACATGAATTATTTTGTCAGCCAAGTTAGAAAGACAAAGCAATAGGGTTTAAAGGTGTTGTTGGAAAAAAGGCATTGATTAGTAACAAAGGAGAGGAGTGAGGTAGCAACTAGCAAGAGAAGTGAAAGATTTCTTTTTTTTTTAATGTTTAAAAGATGAAATTTATGATTCTTTGTGTTCTATAAAATTTTCAGTTTTCAAATACCAAAACAAAACAAAATGAGCAACGATGGTGAGAGTAGTGGGCATTATGAGAAGGAAGCAAAAAATGAAACCAACTTGGGGGTTTATTAGGGTGTGAGAGTGATATGGGTGAAGGGGAAGAGCCTCGAAAAAATCCATTTGAATGTGCTTCTGAAGCCAAAAAATAAAATACAGAAGGCCCCTTTATATCTAGAAAATCTCTTCTTCAATTGGTGACAACCTTAGACAAAGAGAAAAAGAAAAATTCGGGAGGTAGTAGATTGTGGTTGTCTCACATTTGTAAAGATCATTTTAATTGGAACGATACAAGTGTGCTATTGGGTTTTATAGGCCAAGGGGTGAAGGTTTGTAAAGAGATAAAGGACAATGAGAGGGTAGAGTGTTTTAGATTGCATGTGGAGGCAAAATCAGGGTATGGGGCTGCCAATGCAAGTACAATCTCTACAATCAGCTATTCATATGTCCTCTATGTTTGGTAGCCCTAGTGGTAGTGTTAGTGGTGATATTTAGGTTTCCACAAGATGGAAGAGGAAGACTATTTCTAGTTAGCAGCCAAATACAATTTCAAGTTTGTTCATTGTGCATGCACGAGATGTGGCATAATCCTTCATAGCCAAATTTTTCTATGCCCATGCCATTCCATTCCATGTAGCATGTTCTCCTCCTTTAAGAAAATGTTCAAAGAGATGTAGTCGCTATTGTTTCCTCATTAAACCCCCCTTGGAGAACATAAACTGCACACAACACTTCTTGACAAAGAATATTCCAAGGTGAGTGTTGTGATGGAGGGAGTGAGATAGTGCTGGACTAGGATGGGTTGCTGTATTGTCATGGAAAGGTGGACCGATATCAGACAATGCCGTTTTCAAATGTCCAGTTGGTTCATATTTTCTTAGAGCTATTGATTGTTCTGGGATGGGCAAGGGTGCAAAATTTTAATTTCATATTTTGAGAGATGCCATAGAGGAGTTTGGTGCCTCCAATGTTGTACAGGTGGTCATTGATTTGACACGTGTGTGCAAATTAACTGGATTGATGGTGGAGGGTGCTTATAACCACATCTTTTGTACCCCTTGTGTTCTTGCATTGAACTATGCATTGAAAGACAAAGTGGTTGTAAGGCTAGAGATATTTAGATGTTTTATTTGCATGATCACACCTCTCTTGTTCTCTTCAAGACATTTTCCAAGAAGGAACTCCTGAAGCTTGTAGAGACAAGGTATGCTTGTTGTTTTATTTTGTTGGAGAGGATGCTTGAAAATTTGTAATGTTTAATTAAGAGTGGAGTAGTTGGTCTAATGCAAATACTGCAGAAGGGAAAGGCATCAAACAAGAATTCTTAATGATGATTGGTGGTCCAATGTGAGGTAAAAAATTGTTTTTAATATTTTTTAATAACTAGCTGTTTTTTATTATATTCGTAATTTTAAATTCATGGTTTGATTGCTGATTTTATTAATAAAAATCTGATTTTAATTTTCTAAGTTGTCTTTTTTTCATATTTTTGTTTGCAGATATATTTGCTTCTTTATTTCATCAGTTGTGGATGTCCTTAGATATGCTGATATAAGGTCGCGAAGTCTTGGAGAGATTTATGAGACTTTTGAAAATGAAGCAAGAAATTTCTAACAAGGATCCTAATTTGGGATTATATGAGCAGCAAATTAAGGGCATTGTGATGCAGTGACAGATTGCTATGAACATCCTGCTTCATATGGCAGGGTTTGCCCTCAATCCTAAATTGAATGCACCAAAACCTTGTAGGTTGCCTATTTGCAATGATAAATAGGTGAAAGAAGGGTTTATGAAGGCCCTTGCAAAGATGTGTTCAATTGAGGAGTTGAGTTTACTTCGCACAAAATGGCTTGCCTTTACTAATCTTCGTGGTCCAACATTCAACAAAACAAAGGCGAAGATAGATAAAGCTACATCAGCTCAAAACGATCCTATTGGATGGTGGACATGGCATAGATGCAACCTAGTTGAGAACGCTTGCTATTTGCCTCCTTTGTTAGTGTCTTTGTTGCACAGAGAAATTGGTTTGAAGTGTTGAGAAATTGGTGGCTATGCATAGTGCTTTGCAACTCTAGGATTGTAAGACTATAGAGTATCGCAAGATTCCAACTTTATGGTGGGATGTTGATACAAAGAATGCGGCCCCCATTGAAGAGGAGATACATGATGGATTGGTTAAAGTTACTTTTGATGAGATAGCTCCTTATGCTCATAGTGGTAGTGACTTAGAGTCAGACTTTGTGTTGACAAATGTCCATTAGAGGCAGCCATCATACTTGCCATCATTTTGTTTTACAGTTTTTGACATTTGTGACTTTGTCAATTTGACCTTTGTAGTGCATACTTGTAGCCTTTGGGCATTTTGGTTTATTTAGTATTACTTTTTTCCAATTTTATATCATATGCATGTTGACATGAAATATGGAAGCAATTAAATATTAATTTGTTCGACTCTCATGTGAACTCTATGCCAATTATGATTAATGCTTCACACCTTTGTTAATGTTATATATATATATATATATATATATCCTTGAAATGTATTGCCCTATCCTTGTGTCCAGGAAACTTGGTGGAACAAAATAAAGCATATCATGTGGAGATCTAGTTCTTGATGGATAAGCATGTTGTGGTTTTTAGAGACATTCCCCTAAATAGGCCTCTAGAAAGAGGTTTTGAGCATTTGATTGAGCTAGAGGAGGGATGTAAGCCTATTATAAGTACTCCTTACTGTCATCCGAAGAGCCATAAGGAAGAAATTGAGGATGCTATCAAGGAGTTGCTAGACATTGGGCACATTAGGTCTATTTCTGGTCCTTATTCTTTTTCTATAGTGTATATAAAAAAAGATGGGACCATGAGGACGTGCATAGATTATTGTGCACTTAGTAAGAAAACAATCAAGAACAAGTGTTTGATTCCTGGTATGAAATGAATTGATTGATGAACTTCATGGGGCAATTTATTTCCTTAAGATTGCTATTAGATAGGGATACCATCAGATTTGGATTAGAGAGGAAGATGTTCATATGATAGCTTTCTGATGCGATTATGGACACTACATGTTCTTGGTGATGCCTTTCGTATTAACCAATGCTCCTGCTACATTACATTCTTATATGAATCATGTATTTAACAAGTAGTTACAAAAGTTCGTTGTCATTTTCTTTGATTACATCCTGATTTACAACAAGACTTGGGAAATTCACATTCGACACTAGGTTTTCAGCATTATGGAAGCATAATCACTTTTTGTTAAGGCCTCCAAGTGTGAGTTCGACATGATAGAATTTTTATACTTGGGGCATGTGATTGATGCTAATGGAGTTGAGTTTGATCATGAGAAAATTTAGGCCATTCTTGACTCGTTCCCACCAAAGACATTGACATAGTCGAGAGGATTCCTTGGATTATGCAACTACTATAGGAGGTTTATTAAAAGGGTGTTCATAGTTAACAACCCCCTTGGTAAATTTAACTAAGAAGGGACCTTTTTCTCAGACAAATGCAACTTAGTAGGTGTTTTATAGGCTGAAGAAGGTGATGAGCAATTGTCCAATGCTGGCTTTTCCCAAATTTTTTTCAAACCTGTCTTAGAATGCGATGTATCAAGAGAAGGCATTGGAGTTGTGATTATATAAAATAAGCACCCTATAGCCTTTGAGAGCTGGAATCTTAGACATGCAAAGATGCACTATTCCATGTATGACAAAAAGATACTTGTGATTATGCATGCTTTAGTGAAATTGAGATTGTATGTGGTTAGAGGGAACTTTGCAGTGATGACTGATCATAATAGCCTAAAGTACTTCCTTGAGCTGAAGGACCTAAATTAGTGGCAATCAAAGTGGGTAAGTAAAATAGAGGCTTTTGACTTTGATATCTAATTTGTGAAAGGTAAGAAAAATATAGTAGCTGATGCTTTGTCTAGAAGACCCACTTTATGCTCTATTTTAGAGACATCAGCCAATTGGAAGGTTCATTTGTAGGTTGAGTAGTCCTAAAATGCCTTGGCTTTTTTGGTTTTGGATAGAATGATTCAAGATGATATATACAAGTTCTTAGATGATGTCATCTATTATAGGGATAGGATTCACTTGTTTCCTTAATCAAAATTTAAAAGAAAAGATTTTGAGGGTTGTGCGTGATTCTCCTTTAGCAAGTCATTAGGGATACTTTAAAATCTACAAGAAGGTGAAAGAGAGATTTGCCTAGAAAGGATTGAAAGATGATGTCCTTAGACATTTGTGAGTTTGTAGTTTGCTAGCATAACAAATCTGAACACAATTTTCTAGTAGGGTTGTGTTGGTGTGTTTTTTATGCACGCGCAACTCAGAATAAAATACCTAGAGATATCCTATTCTCTCTTGATCAAAATCCTCTATGTGCTAAATAGATTGACTGTGTGATCACAAAGACGACTCCAAGGTTCTAGATTCAATGTGGATAGTCTCAGTTGGTTTGTTGTGAAAATGCTGGTAATCTCAAGGGGGACTTACGTAACTGTTCGAGGAGTGAATCAATCAAAGGATTCTACTGATTTCTGACTAACTTGTGAAAATGATTTTGCAATAAGTTTTTTTTAATCCTACTCTCTAGACTTGGAAAAAAAGGGCAAAAGAATGAGGGTTTAGGAAGTGACTTCTAATCTTATGCTAATCCTATGAATTCGGGAGATGGACATTGCAAAAGTGGAATTAAAAACCAATTCTTGCTTCGCTAAATTCAACAACTACACAAGAACGACGCAATCTTTTGAGGAACTCAAAAGATTTTCATCTCACTCATATTCAGCAACATTTTGAACAATGAATAAAGCAATAAAAGTTAAGTTTTCATTTATTGGTTCAGGCTAACTTTGCACAATAATTGGAAATCATCCAATTATCAAAAGAATGAACACATTCTTCCAGATCGAGCAATTCTATCAAATCCTTCGTTCAATCTAGCAACTTGGAAATGAAATCTATTCTATGGAGAGCCAAGAAACCATGCTAACTTGCAAAAGTAGACAAGATTCACCAACAATTGAACAATGAATATGTCTTAGCATTCAAGAAGTATCACTACAACAATTTCTTAGAAATCTTTCCCTTTACAAATGAGAGCAAGGGGTTTGTATTGGCACCCCATTACAAAGCAACAACCCAGATTGATTTAAGATCAGTGGCCAAGATTAAAAATAAAACCCTATTTAGGGTTACTTGCAAAAAACTCCTTTTTGCCAATGAGAAAATTACAACAATTTGGATAACCAATGAGAAAATAGGAGCCACTTGTTGAGTCTAGTTCATTGCATCTGGACATGTTTGACTTGGAACCCTTGGATTGGTTGGTTGATGACAGGGATGCCACCTCATCTTGCCTTGTAGATTTGATTCCTCATCATGAAGAAGTGTTGATGCCTTAGGGAATATCTTTTGATTCAAAAGAAATTCAAGATGATTAGAGCATTTTCTTCATTGAACTTATCGCTATTTGGTGTGGAATCATTTCCTTTGATATTGGGTTTCCAAAAGAAATCCAAGGTAGATGTAGAGCCTTTTATCCTCAGATGACTTGATATTCTTGAATGTCTTGATGGAGTGTAAGTCCTTCTTTGTTCGTTTCATCTTTGGATTCCACCTTGAATTGTGAATGTTGTCCTTCCATGATCTCTCCAACTAGTTCCTTGTTTCATCTTCATTTTTTTGGAAATGTATTCCTGAGTTGACATCAAGTACCTGAAAATAGAGAAAATTCATAGATTAGAAGAAATAAGCTTTTGATGTCATCTTGACAATTTTCGAAAATAACTCTAGTTTCCTGATTGAATTTTTGAAATCAGACCTAAAATCAGACTGAGCATGGTCTGAGAAACAAAAATCAGAGTTAGAATAACTAGGAACTTATGAAATTTTTGCGTAAGTCTGAACTTAGAATTGAAAAATTAGGTATAGGAGTACTCTGGAAACTTGAAATCAGACTCAGAAGATTTTAAATTTCAGGTCTGATCAGACTTCATGAAGGATTTTAAAACTTAAAATTAGGCTTGGAACAATCTTAGAATCATGAAACAAAGTCTGATTTCAAGGGTTTCTACCTCTGAGACACAGAAGCAGCCCTGCTCCAAGGATGGAATTTGAAAATTTGATGCTAATAAACCCTGTATTGGTCTAGTAACCAGAACTTAGAAAGGAAGAAGGGAAATTGGAGGTCAAAATCCCAGAATTTTGCCCTTGAATTGCTTCAGACCTGCAAGAAATAGAGAAGAATCTCAGAGAATGCTGAGGATCAATCTTCGAATGCCTTGAATTTTTCTTGCAACCTGCAATTAAAACTCTCTAAATCACCTTCAAACTCAGAAAAGAAGCTCAAAGAAGTTCGAACTTCACAAGGATGAAGAAAAAGTCTGAATAGTGAAGTTGTCAAGGCTTCTTCTTATAAGAAATTCGAACTCCTTTCTTGGATTGTTTTTTGTTTTTTGAGTTATTTTTTTAAGTATGATGAATGTAGACATAATTGTGCCTCCAAATCGAACTTGCCTTGCTTTAATGTTTTTTTTTGAATTGTTTGAAACTCTCCTCTCCTTGGTGAATTTCTCCATAAGGCAAGTTTTTATGCTTTATTTGACTTTGCAATTAATCCCTTCATCTCTTCCCTCAGGTGAATTTTCAAATATAATAAGTTTATTTTAATTTTTCTTTATTTAAATGCATCTCATGAATTTCTCCCCTATCCTTGGTGAATTGCTTTGTTTTCAAACTTAATGGTTTTTCTTTGACTTTGGCAAGTTCGAATTTGTATTTCTCCTAAGCTTGGCAAATTTTACATGTTGTTTTCTTTTTTCTTTATTCCACCTCAGCAAAATTCGAACTTCTCCTCATGGCACATCCTTTTTGTGCTTGTTTTAGTTGCTTTTCGTCTTTCCTTCATTGCCATTGCTTTTCCCTCTTCCTAGCCAATGGTGGACTTTGCCAAGGCTTGAGGCAGATTCTAATTGAGCTTGGGCGGACTTCATAGTACCCTAGGGAATTTTCCATTAGGCATGTTAGACTTAGCATGGGTTAAGGAAGGTTTTCCACCTAGCTATGGGCACACTTCATAGTGAGTTAAAGAATTTCAATTCATCTCCACTTCAATCTCTCAAGACTTAGCATTATTTCTGCTTTCTCATGGAAGGGCGGACTTGGAGATAGCTTGAGGAACATTTGATGTGTGCCTAGGCAAGGAGGATTTGATCAAGGCATGGGCAGACTTGACCTGATCTCAAGGAACTTTTCCACCATGCTTGGGTGGACTTCATGATTGACTGGGAATCTTCACCATGGTTTGACCTTTTGAGGAATTTCTTGCTTTTGATCCCAGACTTAACCATTTCACCATGTTTTTCAACTTAGCTTTATTGGAATGCATCTTTCGGATTCGAAGGCTATTTCGTAACTAGTGCATTCTGGAGGAATTCCTCAGACTTGAAATTTGTTCTGAACTTGAAACAATCTTTCAACCATTCGTTCACTTTTTGACTCTGATGACAACTCCAAATTTCGCAAAATTTGACTCATTTGTAGAGGCTAGAGACCCGAGACAAACCCAAAGACGCTAAGACACAACTCTCAAAAGCAAAACCTGGGGGGTCACCATTTGCAATGGGGCGATGTGTGAAAACATCACAACAGGTTGTTGCAACCTCTACCTATATTTTATCAGAATTAGGAGAGCATATCGATGAATTATATCACAAGTCTAGCCAAAGTATAGCTTAAGTATTGTATTTATGTTGTGGTGGACAGGTTAACTAAGTATGCTCACTTATATTCCATATCGTCCAAAGATAAGGCACCATAGGTTGCAAACGTGTTCTTCAGAGAGTTGTTTGGGTTCCATGGGTTGCCTAGAAACGTTATTAGTGATCCAGACAACAAATTCCTTAGTAAGGAATATTTTTTAATTAATGAAATTTAAGTTATCTTACATAATTATTTTTCAACAACTTTAGTTTAATTAATTATTTGTTTAAAAAATGATCATGTCTATTAAAGTGACTTTTGAGGGACTGAATGTGAATTAAAAATTAAAAAGATCACTTTGTGCACTTGAAAAATAAAAGTTCTTGAAAGTTCATAGGGTAGATAAAAAGGAGCTTTAGAAGGGAAAAAGATCTTTGTCATTTTTTATGTTTCCCATTGTGAAGTTTGGACTATGTTCAACTCAAAACCCTAGTTTGAAACCCATAGGGTAAGTTGGCTTTGAAGATGAAAGGTTTCCACCTAGTCAATTGTGGTGGATGTAGACATGCTTCACAATATGCTGAATGTTGAAAGGAGAGAAATTGTCTTGAAAAGAATTATGTTTCTTGGCCCTAGAGATTTACAGGTAGAATTTATTGAATTTTTGGTAGCAAAAATAAATTGGCTGAAACTCGTGTATTTTCTAATGTATGGGGTGATTGGCATTAAAAATCTAAGTGGAATATGTGGCTACCATTTGTGAAGGTATTTTTCAAGCATTGGATTGTGTTGACCATGTTGAGGGGGCATAACACCATTTTCTCCAATTGTAGGTTGTGTAGGAAGAAGCACTAAGTTTGGGAGGAGTTTGAATGCATTTGTGGGGCCGTGGCATTGTATGTGAAAGGGACGCCCAACATAAGGGAGTGGACTTGCCTGTAAGAGTGTCAAAGACTTAAAAAATCAAAACGCTATCCTATGTAGAACTTAGTAAAGGGGTCATGCCAGTAAAGGGGATGTTTCAGGAGAGACGTGGGAGGTGAGACAAGGTCGTTTTGACACCTAGAACATACCAGAGAATCTTATTCGACTTGCAGCACCTTGGCAAACTTTCAAATCAACATTAATTCTGTTATTGGACTAGTTGCTTGGTCAAGCTTCTTTATTTTAGCAAGTTATTCCAAGTTTTAGGTCAGAAATTATTGTTTATTTTTGATCTTTGTACTTAGATCTATTTCATTGATAATTAATGTATTCAGAAATTTATGACAGAAAATATATGGTGTGGGCTGTTACATTTCCTTGTGGTATTTATAAGTGTTCTATTTGCGTCAATCTTGCATGAAACAAATTTGTCAAATATTTATGCAACACTCATTGGAATTGGTAAATCATGAAAGCCAACATAATAAAAACACAAAGAAACTAGTTAGGTGTTTACATCCACTTGGCAACTACACTTCATATGCATTTCCTGAATCATGTCCCTTTAGGATCCTGCATTGTTCAAACTACTTCATTTTTAACAATATGTTCCCATAGGGAACCTCTCTTTTCTCAAATGAATTATAACATCATCTCCAACCTTGAATTCTTTAAACTTATGCTTCTTGTCTACCTTAGCCTTGTATTGAGTATTCATCTTATTAATGTACTTCCTTACCTCTTTGTACAAAATTTTTTAGGTGCTCTACAAACTCCTTGACATTAACATTATTCTTTTTGCATTTGTCCATCTTTAACAACTAAGAAACATTCCTTGGACTACTCACATATCAATTTGGAATGGGGATATACGAGTACTTTTGTTGACTAAATTGTTCTATGCAAACCCTATCCTTGGTAAAATGAAATAGTATTCCTTGTGCTTACTGCTACCAAGAATCTTAGCAGGTTGTCCAAACTTTCATTCATTTCCGCTATTTGTCCATTAGTCTGAGGATACTGTGTAGAACTGAACTTCAAATTAGTTTCAATTTGTTCCATATGGTCCTCTAGAGACACCCAACAAACTTTGTATATTTGTTTGAAACTATACTCTTTGGTAGACCATGAAGTCTAACCACTTCTCTGAAAAACAACTCTGCAATGTGAACAACATCACTAGTATTGTAACACAAAATGAATCATGTTCTCTCTATTTCCTCTATAAATCAAGAACGAAGTCAATGCTGACATCTTCTCGCAATCCCTCTAGTATAGGTAATGGCTGATATAGCCTAGTATTTTGAGTTAATCTTTTGGCCATTTGGCATATTTTTCAACTTTACACAAATTTCTTCACACCCTAGTGGAATTTTGTCTAGTATTAGTTCTCACTAACAAGAGGAATGGTCTTATATCTTGACCAAAGTGTCATACTAATCCTCTACTGTACTTCTCCTTATTTAGTTTCTCTCTCATAGAATTCCTTAGGATGCACAATTGGTTTCCTTTGAACAACATGTTATCTTGGATTGTGAAATCCAACCATCTCGTTCCTATCCACAACAAGTATTTCCAAACAAGCTTTCTAGGCCCTTGCCAAATCTGGATCTTTAGGATACAAATTTTCAAGTTCATTGAACACATCAATCTCTATATTCATCTTTGTAAACAAATTTTACGTTTTGCTTAAGGTATTTGCAACTCTCTTTGACCTTCCATTCCTGTGCTTTTAAATGAATTCGTAACTCAGCAAAAACATTACCCATTTTAGGTGCCTTTGATTCAACTTTCCTTGACTACTAAATTATTTCAAAGCCTGATGATCAGTATATAAAACAAACTCTTTTGGCAACAAATAATGTTTCCATTTCTTCAAAGCCTGAATTAAAGCATAGAATTCTTGATCATAGACAATGCTTTTTCTTGGCATCATTAAGCTTCTTAGTAAAAGAGGCAATAGGTTTACCTTTCTAACTCAAAACAGCTACTATGGCACAATCACTAGCATCTGTAATGTCCCGTACTTGTTATAGGCCTATTAGCAGCGATTTTTCTTATTTAAATACAATTATAACTGTGAATTAAAATGATTCATGAGGAGACAAATACTATCTAATGTCTTTAATTAAAGTTCTAGTAATGAATATATGAAACAACATATTATCATATGAATTATTACTGTTATTTCTGAATACTATCAGCAGTGCATAAATTAAAAGTAAAGATTGTGACTTACCTTGTATTGGAATAATGTTGCCTTGGGAGAAACGTGCACCCAAGAAAGCAAACACCTACATACCTGATCCATTATTATAATTAAATCTAGTCTTTTCAAGCAGATAAAATTGGGTAATTGGAACATCAGAGGGGTTATGTGGGTCTGTTGTCTACCAAGCCCAAGGAATGGTTGCATCTAACCTCCTTGCTAGACTTGGCGGCCCATGTTGCTTGCCCTTCAAGTCCAATACCCATACAAGACTTATCTTGGGGGTTTGGCATAGAGGATGCAATCTGGCTCCTTGACTCCAAGGGTCCTTATGACCACATGGAAGCCCCTCGTTGCCACTAGATTACTCCTCTACCCATTCCACACGAGATGCACAAGCAAATCTTATTCAATACATATGTAGTGGCAGTGAATTAATTAAACAGTCACTATATTATCAGTTGTTACAGACTGGTATAATTCGTATTACAGACTTGTTCCATTATGCTAATTCATATCTCAGTAGGCTATCAGAGATACCAGATACCAATCATTAGAATACAAATAAGTTATAATATCTTCATTCAGATATACACAGAGAAGTTCCAGCATGTTGCTCATTAAATAAATGTTTCAAATAACTAATCATACCTTAGTAATAATGACAGAGTGGTAGATGATATAGTGTATGCTGAATGTTAGTGCCCAATGGGGCCTTTTTAATGCAGTATTAATTCTCTTGAAATTGTCACGTACTTGGTGCCAATGCCTCTTTTAATTTCCACTGATTTCTTCCTTTTTTCCAGCGATTCCCTTTTTGTTCTTTTTCTCATTAATTCCCTTCCTGTGCTTTTTTTCCTCTTCCTACTTAACATGTCTATCTTCTTGTGGAAATCTGATATGATTCCAACATATCTTTTCCTCAACTCTGCCTCTTAATCCCTCATATGAAGATCTGAGTTCCTTTGTCAACCTATCCTCCCCTTGGCAATGAATACCCATCCATATTAAATATCTTGGTTATCGAATAGTTTCATCCCGTTCTTGGGAATGGACACATCATTAAACTTTCTTAATCGCACTTGTTCACTATTTAAGGACATTGGTTAATTACACAAATTGTGCCTTTATTCTTTATTGCTGCATATATTGTTTATATGTTTTTATCGGTGACTTTATTGACTATTCTCGTAGACACGTTTCTGTTCATTCCTTTTAAATTGCTAACCATACCTTGGTTATTCTTATTGCCACGTATTAATAATCTCTGCCTTTTAGTAATTATTAGATTACTGTCTTATCACTCTTACGTAGGATTATTTTGTCTTTTAGTGGGGGCTCTAGCAAGGAGGTGGGTCCCATAAACATTGTCTTTTAGTGGAGGCCTCTAGCATAAGGAGGTGGGCCCGATAAATAATGTATTTGTAATTTTTGTAAGGCACAAAGTGGGGTGCTAAGTATGAGGGACCGGTGCTCATAAAACAGACTCAAACAAATATATTTTATTTATATTTTAAACATGAATATAGAGTGGCAATTTCATAGAGGGCTGCTCTTGTTCATTGCTGAATGTAGATTAGTTGCTTTCCTTGGGCTGCTCTTAACACTGCCATATGATTTATATATATTGTTCTCATTATCACAGTTCCTCATTTTGGATTGCTGCACCTCTAACACACTTCTTAGATAAATTAATTCTTTGTTCAACACTCTTGACATAAACTTGTTTTGATCCAGTGAAATGGTGGGGACATGACAGCATCACAATCTACTTAAAATACCTTATTGAAATTGGAAGTGCCAAAACAGATTGCTCAAGGACTTTCTTCATTAACTAATCAAAACTCATAGCTGGTCCTATAGTCCATTTAAACTTTTTTCTATCCCTGCTCATTTTCTCAACTAGGGGTGCACAAATGCTACTGAAATTATTGATTAATTTTTTATTAAAACTAGCAAAGATCTTGCCTTGTAACACTTCTTGGTGTAGGCCATTGAATGATTGCCCTCACTTTCTTTGGATTCGTGCTAAGATTCTCATTGAGATAACAAATCCCAGATACCCCAATGCTTTCACGAAACTACATTTCTTCAGTTTAATCAGCACCATCATCCCCTCAACTTCTGTAAAAGTCTTCGGATATGTATCAGGTGTTCCTCCAAAGTCTTATTGACAAGCAAAATATCATCCAAATAAACAGTGAAAAAATTACCCAGAAACTCTTTCAATACCTCATTCATTAGCTACATAAATTTACCCTCCTTTGTCTTGAAGGTTGTCTTCCATTCATCTCTCCTCTGATTCAGATCTGGTGATATCCACTCTTCAGGTCAATCTTCGTCAAACCTGTAATTATTCTTGCATTACTACATACCTTTTTTGCCACCTCCTTCAAGGGCTTGGATTTGTGGCGAACTCCATCCTTCATTAGGGAATAGGTGTTGGCATGGCCATCGTGTACTGCACATCGATCAAACAACCATGATCTCCCCTGATAATATAGGAGACACATCCATTGCTGTAATGTGAGATAGTACCTCATCATGGTAATTGCCAATCTTGAACATGACTAATCATTTCTCAATGGTTCTTCTACACTTGTGTAGTTTAATACGGATGTGGATGTCTCTTCGTCTCCACTTGCAATTTGTTAATTATCTCCTTCTGACTAGATTATTGGTGCTACCACTATCACCGATAACATCACTACATTTATCTCCTCATTTGCACCTTGTGTAGAATAAACTCTTCTTTTGAACTGGTTCTTTTTCTTCATTTTGCAAGGTTCTCCTAATGACAAGAGTCTCTCCTCTTTCTACGTCTTTTAAGTTCTTAGATGCAACATCTTCACCTACATGTGCAATTCGTGCATTACCATCAGATCTTACATTTGTCCTTCATTGATGTTGTGGATGCTTGTATGCTTGGTATCCTTCTTCTCCACGTTGGATTCATGTCCCATGAAAGCCTCCTCTTCTAGGTCTTCCTCTTCCTCTTTGTTTATCATTATTTTGGTTGTGAGGGCAGTTGGCATTATCTCCTTTTTGGTTCTAATTGGTACTGTCTTCTTCTTTCTTCTTGTGATCTTCATTTTGGCCTCCATAGGATCTTCTACTAGTATGTTCACCAAGACCTCTTCTCATCCCCTTTGCTTGCTTTCAAATCTTTTGTTTAGTTTCTTTTCTACTAATGGCAACCCAGTAGTCATCACCTAGGGTAGTCATTTTGACCAAACTCAGCTCCTCTTGGATTTTCATTTTTAAGCCATTGTTTTAATTGTTGAGACATGGACCAGCTAGGACTCGAACCTAGGACCTTCCATACACTGCTGGAGTGCTCTACCACTGAGCTACTGGCCCCTCTTGGACCAGTCCATTGTCGGTTTGGGTGTGGCTTATTTCCAACACCGACACCCCCCCTTAAGCCACACCTCCCGTGTGCTTGGGGCTCCTAGCCTGGACCTGGCTCTGATACCATGTTGAGACATGGACCAGCTAGGACTCGAACCTAGGACCTTCCATATGCTGCTGGAGTGCTCTACCACTGAGCTACTGGCCCCTCTTGGACCAGTCCATCGTCGGTTTGGGTGTGGCTTATTTCCAATACCGACATTAATGAGCTACCTTCTCCTTGTTGGCCTCAGAATGGCTTGTTCTGATTATGACCTTGTAAAAATTCCTCCATGTATTATTTAACAGACTTGTTCTTTTACTTCAATCCTTGCAACTTTTTCAACAACTCTGACTCATAATCAACTATTATGAATTGCTTCTTTAGCTTCTCTACCATCCGATCCCATCTTGTAATTTTTCCTTTTTCTCTTATTTTTCTTTCTAGCTGTATCTCCTTCCCCCAAATGCTGGCATGACCTTTCAGTTTGGTCTTTGCAAATGTGACCCTTTTACAATCTTCTATATCTTCATGCGTAAAATACTCATCCATATCGTTTATCCAATCAATTAACTGTTGAATGATATAGGAGAGCCTCTTATCTAGGAGCTTTATCATTTGGACCTGCAGCCCTCTAGCCTAGCTCTATTTGTGGTAGCAAGAGCCATTGGCTACGTTTGATTTTTTGGAACTTTTTACTTGGTTTATAGGTTGACTTCGTACAAATTTTATTGTAATTGAAATTTTGTCACCTGTTAGCATCTAGTTGTTATATATGCACTATGAGGTATGCTTTGTGCACTGCAATGTAATCAGCGATATAGCGATATGAATGTAAACAACTAAAATCTATTTTCTACAATCCATGGGTTTAGCACTCTATTTTATTTGCTCTCTATATCTCTATGCTATGGAAATGCCTTTAAATATAGAAAACAAGTATTTTTTTTTAAAACCCTATTTTCCCCCCCTTTTTTTCAGTAAGTCTTATATGTTTGGTTTACGGTTTTACCAATTGTTTCCCGGGAAGATTTTTTCTTTTATGATACAAACAATGAAGTAAATCTGATTCTTTTCAGTGATCTATAATATAGTAGATTGCCATGATCCAATTTAGATAAGCTAGTTCATTTTTTCATTCTTCTTGTTTGTTCTTCAATCCTTGCATGTACAAGTAATGTAAGCACACATAAAACGTAGATGCTTTTGATGCTTGCTATTCTGATTCTACACTGAAGTTCAGTTTCAGCAAACTGAGTTGATTTTGTGCATTCCTTATTAGTGTTATCTGAATGTGGTTCTTTGTGGAGGATTGCTTTAGTGTAAATTGTTTTACTACTGAAGCTAGGCTTACATTCAAGAGAGCTACTCTCTGTGCTGAAAATTAATAAGTGCCCTTCTACATCAAAAATTAATTTCAAAAGGACAGTCTTGGTCATTGTGTGTGCAAGATAGTTCATATGCTTCTTAAATTTGTTAAGCACCAGATATAAACATGAATTCTGTTATTTCTGATGGTGATAATGTATGCTTGCTGTGAAGGTTGACTATCGGGAGAGACAATATGCACAAGGAAAGATCCCTAACACTTTCATGCGAAGAGAAGGTGCCCCAAAGGAACGTGAGCTTTTGTGTGGCCGTGTGATTGACAGATCTATTCGTCCACTATTTCCCACAGGGTTTTATAATGAGACTCAGGTTTTATCCCTGCCTTTACCTTTTTATGTTTACTTGGAAATATAATTTATTATACAAAGTCCTATGCATTTGTTTTGATTGTATTAACAGTAAGTTACCTTTATTTTGTTAACCTCTAGAGAGAAATAGCTTGTATGAATATCCAGAAATGACCAAAAAAAGGGACTTTGGTAGAAGACTTCAATGAGTATTACTATTTTCTTTTGGGCAAGCACTTGGTTTGCTAACTATACATGTGATTGTTAGTTCTCTGGAATTGTGAGTTCATAAACTTTATTTTGTAGGATAGTAAATACATATTCTCAGTATCATGTAAAGGAGGAAGCGTTATAGGATGAATAATACACATAAATTTTATAAATATGGCCCTCAGATTCATTCACTTCAGAAAATCAATCAATTAGATCAGTGCACTTATATAGCGAGGTGGGCTAACCAGCTTCTCAACACCACAGAACCACCCACTAACCAGTATGATTAGGATGTGGTTAATTAGGACTAAGGAAATAAAAAAATAGGGATATAATATATTGTTATATGTAAGTACATTCTAAAACCCCCATAATTCAAAGTTAAAAGTAGATGTATGATTCAATATGAGATATGCAAACATGCTGACAATCATGTTTCAATTGGTTTATCTCTGCAATAGATCCATCTCACCACCATGATGTGCTAAAGAGAGCAAATACTCTGGATTAACTCAGGTACATAGCGACTGAGGAACCTCAAAAGAAAGAGACGAATGCTGTGCACAACAGTACACAGTAATACATTTTTGGACTGATCAAATGCCTAACACACAAAATCTCATGAATCATTGAAGGCACCTGTTGACGTTGAAAAGAATTACAAATCTAGCAGGAAAAAATGTTGATCCTCAAAATATGATTACTCAGCTCCTCGTATAGCCATCAGTTGTGCAGAGTCTTCTACTGTTGTGCAGAGTCTTCTCTCAAAATGAGCTTTCTACTGTTGTGCAGAGTCTTCTCTCAATATGATTAATCTTCAGTCCTAATTATTGGTGCCTGTGCAGCCACTCTCTACTAAAAAATGATCATATCAAGGCTGACCATCGGTGAGTCACTCTCATGTTTGGTTCTCACTCCAAAACCGTGATGTTTTAGGTGTTGCCACTGACCATCTCTACTTAAAATATAGAATCAATATCTAGAATCACTGGAGTGCAATATTTGGAATCAAGAGGCACTAGTGATATACCGTTATCAACACATGGAGAAGCTATAGAATGTAACTAATGTATGACCCATCCATGCTAGTTGCTCACTGGTAGCAGTTCTCAACTCTCATTGTCTCTAGGAAATTTTTTAAAAATTGGGCCCTTCCAAATGTGGTGTCCATGACTATCAAAATAGCCAATAGGAGTAGTCTCCAGTTAACATTCTGGAACAATGCATCATCATCACTGAAATCATCTAAAAATGTGTTGGCTGATGTGCTGACATTGCCACAAACCCTGATCCAGAATCACCACCTGGAAGAATGGAGCAGGGGCACCATGTTAGACATTTGGTGTAAATGAAGTCTCATGTCAAGTTTTGGTGTTTTGAGTTTACATGTGATGTAATAAGGTCCTATGGACCATTCTGGAATGGTTTGTAATGGTCTTGAGTCATAGGAGGACATTTTAGGATCATATAGTACGTTTTGTCAAAAAATTGTCATTATTGGAAATGTTGTCATTTTGTAAAACAAAGTGGTTTTTGGTAGTTGAAGTTTGAAATATGGTTTGTAACCATTGGGGGGGGATGTTTAGACATGTATTTAACCTGTCCCCATCGACCATGGGTCGATTGGATGTGATTTAGCTTGGTGGAAGTAATAAAATTTATCAGTGTTCTTGCATTCACAGTTTTTCAGATTTTTATTGCTGCTCTAGTGCATTGGAAGGCCTTGTATGGAAGGATCAGGCCTTGAGACTGGATGCATTTGAAAGAGGGGTGAATCCCCTTCCTTTTGGCTTTTGTCTCATCAATTTTCATCAAGATTTTAGCATTTTACAAGCATTTTTCCAAAACTGGTCTGAAATCCCTGTTTTGAGGGTTACAGAGTGAAAAAATGAATATTTAAGCCATTTCACCCATTGTATTATGCTGTAACTTGGTGGAATGGCAAAATTTGTTGTATGTTTTGTGTTTGAATGGTTTGCAGGAGCAGGGAAGGCCATTTGAGGATTTTGTGATGATGCCCTACGGTGAAAAGTGTAAGTTTTGTGTCAAGTTTGATGGCTAAGTGATGGAGTTCACACAAAATGAATGGCTAAAGGTAGGGTAAAGGTTTGAAGAGCATGTGAAGACCTATTTTGAAGTGGTTGTGGTCTTGTCTGACAGAGTAGAAGCCTGGAGTGTGGATTTTCAATAAACCCTCTTGGTTCAAGCCCAAAAATTGGCCTAGAGTGAGGGTTTGGTGGTTGGGTGACTTGGTGGCCATTTACCATGATAAAAATGATTGAATTAGTCCTTTTGTAACCTGCCTAGGACTCAAGAGTGAAGAGTGGGGGGTTGGGGTCAAGATATCACGTACTTGCTTTGGAAAAGTGGCCTAATTAGGCCTAGTTGCAGAATTACCAGTCCTTTTTAGAGGCGTTTGTTACAAAACAACCCTAGCTACAAACTGAGTATGTCATAGAAGAGCCAAATGGGTATCCAAAAGTGTTTTCATATTTGTCAAATGTTGTCTGTATAGGAAGTTATGCTCAGAAAACCTCTGTTCGAGGGCTACTAGGAATTAGTCCTAGTTGTGAAGGAATCATTTTGAAACCATAACACAAGTCTATGACTAGTGTTTGTGTGGATCAACCATGTTGTTGTAAGCCCAAGGGACCCTACAGTTACTTGTTAGAAATTTAAATCCTTCTCCAAGAAATGTATCAAACTAGCCATGTCTTCAGTGTTACAAGGTGAATAGGTGACTTGGGAGAAAGATCTCCATGTTTGGATCTTTGAATCATTGAATTGTGAAGTTGTTGGTATTGTTTTAAGACCCTTCCCCTGCTTTGCATCAATGAATTTTGCTCAAGGCAGCAAAAAAACTCATCAAGTGCAAAGACAAGTATAACAAGCTCGAGTAGATGCACAATCAAGAGAACCTGCAACACATCCAATTATTTGTCTCTCAACCATCAACATCAGAAGCATGCAATCAGTAGGTGTAATCTAAGTCACAAGGTTTGATTTCGAGTTCGAGTTTGGCAACTATGGAATTCGGATGAAGTTCGGCAAGGGCAAAAAATGTGAAAACAAAATTCGGCATCAAGTTCACCTTATATAATTTTTATTTTTCTAAATATTAGTAATATATCCAATCATAGTTGAACTACTCGCGACTCGGCTCGACTCGCCAAGCCCCTGAGAAAAAAACTCGGCGAAAACTTGGGAAAAACTCGGCAAAAACCTCGGCAACATAAAAACACACTTAATTTTAATAAAAAATGCATTTTTTTGCAAAATTTAATGAGAAGATGCATCCAATGAGTCAATAAATGATAACACAAAAGAAACAAGCTGATTCTAGATATATTTAAATGCAAAGTGTCTACAAAATCGCATCCTCATGAGAAATGCTGATGGCTGGAAGCAAAATAGTAAATAGTTTTTGTAAAACCAAAAGTAAATACAACTTCCTCTTCCCAGCTCTAGCTAAAACTAGTTTCAAACTTTCATCATATTTGAAATTTCATCATTCATACTCATAGTTTCAAACTTTCAACTCTAAAATGTATAATACCAGGATTTCTTCAATGCTAATTATGTTGTTATATGGCCTAATCAGACTCAGAGGTTAAATTTTCCCTACTTCCATCAGCGCAATTTCCCCCTATATTTTTCGACATGGGTTTGGGGGCAGCGCCCCCAAGTTTGGGTCAAGGGGCATCGCTGAAAGATCCTGAAATTTGACTAAGTCTGGAAAATTGAAGAATCCTCCAAAAACTAGATTTTGCATTATAACTCCTGGAGGTCTAAAACCACTCTCAAACATCTTGATAGTATATATGGAATATAACTTAAAGTATAAGTTTCTTATACTTAAATGTTATATTCCATATATGAATCCTAATGGATAGACCAAAAAACTCGGCGATTACTTGAGGGCATAGTGGGCTCTCGACGTGGCCCTTCCAAGTGAGTTTCCCCCTTCTCAGCCCAAAACCACATTGAAAAACAAAAAATGCATGTATTTTTTGCCGTTTTCGGCTGTTATGCTAACTCGCCGAGTTTTCTTGGCGAGTAGAAGTCATTACTACTCGCCAGGCTCAAAAACTCGGCGAGTTTTTGAAACTTGCCGAGTTTTCGGCGAGTAGTCCAACTATGTATCCAATAAATTATCAATATACTTAAGATTGCAGCATAGATTCAAAATCATTATAGAAAGAAGCAACATTCTTAAAGTATAAACCATAAGAAACATGTGATATCATGCCTGTCAAGATTTTTTTTATTGAAAAGATACAATCAAAAGTTGAGACTTTAGAATTTCAAAAAAGCTACAAGTCATAAAGACTGCGAAGATGTTTTTTAGTCAAAAAGGTACAATCAAAATTCAAGACTATAGAGCTTCAAAAAAGCTCCAAGTCATCAAGAGCACATGGCTGAGCTGCTTCTGTAGCATCATCATCATTAGTATCACTGCCCAATTCATCATCCACAAAGTCAGGCTCATCTACAACTCCAGTTACCATGTCTTCTAAAATTTGTTGTTGTGAAGAAGATTTGGAATCATATGCTGATCTATTCATGAACAATTTTAAATTGCTCCAAATGTAGACAAGATCTCCCAACTTTCCGAACAACAACTTGTACCTCTTTTTGGAATTGATGTGGTCAAAGCAACTCCAGTTCCTCTCACAAGCTGATGAACTTGCTCCCTAACTCAATATTCGAAGGGCAAAGAATTGTAGTTTAGGAGGTTGTGCTCCATAGCTCATCCTACATCTATAGCTAGGTACCTCATCTCGTGTCATATCATTTTGGGCTGCTTCTATTCCAAACGATCCTTTTGCTGTCTTGTATTTCCAACCTTGGTCTCTGATTAGACCTACAGTTGTTCTATTTCGTTCAAACTTGCTAATGGCTCCAAAATAGCACGCTGCTGCATGTAAGGGTGTGTGCATCATTTTTCATCTGGAATCAACTGTCTCCCAAAACTCCATGCACTCCGCTTCTACATTATTTAGTGCTTTTTGAATAGATTCCTTACAACGTTTCATGCTTTCATAAAGCATGCCAAGGCAAGGAGTGTCACCATCCACCATACGAAGAACATCAACAATTGGCCCACATATATTCAAAACTTTTGCTCCACTTTCCCAAAAGTAGCTGCTCAAAATGATTTTTTCTATGTTCTTCCCCTTAGCACTTTTAGAAAGTGCTGAACTTTCCCACTCATTGGAACAAACAACCAATCTCAAAGCTTCTTTATCTTCAATCACTCTTTTTAAAGTGATATAAAATGAAGCAAACCTTGTGTAACAAGGCCTCAACAACTCTCTAGATACATGTTGCCTGTAAAGACTCAATGTGAGACGGTGATTTCTAATGAAATTTGCCACTGCTCTCCCTCTATGGATTGCTTCATATATCCATGAGAATTTTTCCAAGTCATGAAGCAACAAATCTAGACAATGGGCTGCACATGGGCTCCAATATATCTGTGGGTACTGTTGTGACGTATTCACACATCGCCCCATTGCAAATGGGGACCCCTACTTTTTGCTTTCTAGGGTTTTCTTTTTAGGTCTTTTAGGTTCTTGTCTATTGACCTTTTGCATTTGAAGGGTCGCCAGGGGGCTCATTTGGATAGCAGGCTCTGCTTGAGTCAGGTGGATTTACTTAAGAGGTTAGGTCAATTGAGTGATTAGGGGTAATTTAGATCATTCCTAGGGTGTTTTTTGTGTACTATCTGGTCGCACTTCAAGTTGCTAAATCAAACCTTGGTTGAATAAATAATGTCATCCTGATCCTCAAATGTCCTGAAATTTGGTTGTCTGGAATGTCATCCTGATCCTGAAATTTGACTATCTGGAAAATTGAAGAATCCTCCAAAAACTAGATTTTGCATTATAACTCCTGGAGGTCCTAAACCACTCTCAAACATCTTGACAATATATATGGAATATAACTTAAAGTATAAGTTACTTAAATGTTATATTCCATATATGAATCCTGACGGAGAGGCTAAAATATCAAATTTTGCTCCTGACCCTTCCAAAGGGTCCAGAGCGAATGTGAATTTCGCTCCTGACCCCTTCCAAAGGGTCCAGAGCAAAAATTACCAAAAGGACCTAATTCTTCACCTAAATCATTGAATGGTTGAGAAAATTTGCAAGAATATGGAAGGAAATGGATCTAGAATCAAGTCTAAGGAAAAGTCAAGTCAAATCCAAGGTGAATTGAGCCTAGAATAGGAATTTTGCTCTTGACCCTTCCAAAGGGTCGAGAGCGAATTCCTCTATAAGACACTCTACATTGCCCAAAGCCATGAGCTAATCCATGTCCCAAGTATTATTGAAGGCAATTCACTTGTTTAAATGAAGAAATGTGGGAAATGGAGTAAAAAATCAACCCAAAATGCAAATTTCGCTCTTGACCCTTCCAAAGTGTCTAGAGTGAAATTCCCAAAATCTCCCTTTTCTCTCAAATTTGTGTCAAGCCAAGTGTGGATCAGGGTGAATTAAGATTGAAGATGTCCTTAAGCCTGCCTTTGAGTTGCTTGTGATCACCAAATGTGAAGGAATTGAGCTAAGACATGAATTTCGCTCCTGACCCTTCCAAAGGGTCTAGAACGAAATTCCCAAAATCTATTCTTTCTTCCAATTTTGTGGCAAGAAAAACCTTGATTAGGGTGAAATGAGCTTGGAGATACCCCTAGGCATACCTTTGAAGGGCTTGTGGCCACCAATGATGAATATTTTGAGCTAAAACTAGAATTTCGCTCCTGACCCTTCCAAAGGGTCCAAAGCGACATCCTAAATAGGTCCTGTCCCTGGCCATGGTTTTGAGCGAATTTCTCCTATCAAGCCATTTTGAGGGTCAAACAAGTGTTGCATACATGGGAGAGGGATCCAAAGATGAGGGTCCAGGTATAGAAAGTGAGAAGGATAGATCTAGGTGAAGGAAAACAAGCAAATCAAGAATTTCGCTCCCGACCCTTCCAAAGGGTCCAGAGCAAAATTCACAAAATCACCTAATTTGCCCATGATTGAGATTAAGAGATGGATTCCCAGGCCTTGGTGGAGAGAAGACTAGTGTATGCTTGCCTTGGAAGGCATTTTGGAGTAGAGAAATGATAGAATTTGTCCTAGAATGTGAATTTCGCTCCTGACCCTTCCAAAGGGTCCAAAGCAAAATTCTTAAAACCTCTATTTTGCTCCAATTTTGCATCAAACCTAGTGTTAATTGAGATTAAAGGCATCCTTAGACATGCATTTGAGCAAGTTGTGGTCACAAAATGTGAAGATTTTGTCCTAAAATGCAAATTTCCCTCCTGACCCTTCCAAAGGGTCTAGAGCGAAATTCCTTATAGGTCCTGTCCCTGGCCAAGGTCCAAAGCGAAATCCTCTTTTTTGGTCTTTTTGGAGGTCAAATCAATGATGTCTTCAGGAGAAAGCGATTCAAAGGTGAAGAGAAGTTCAAGGCAAGGAGATGATGAAATTTGAGCTAAAATGCAAATTTCATTCCAGATCCCTTCCAAGGGGTCTAGAGCGAAATTCTTATAGGGCTTGTCCCTGGGGAGGATCTTGAGGGAATCTCATTCTAATGCCTTCTTGTTGATGATTTAAGGTAGAAAATGCTATGTGAGATAAATATATCATGTGTACTTAATCATCTTTTGGTTTGTTTTGCAGGTGGAAGAAAATCAGGCTAGGACAAGGACAACCTATTCTAGGCCCATCACCATCAAGGACGTTCCACATGCATAAAGGAGGATTCAAGGTGTTTTGAAGCGTTGGAAGACTTCAAGTGTTCGTGGAGTTGTAGGCTATCCTCAAAAGACTCCATTCTAACACACAAAGGAACCACATGATGACAGAGAGGAATGACCTTACCAACACTTCAAGGTGAGACATGCTACCAGAGAAAGAACACTTGACAATGAGGAAGCCTCATCAAGCATATGGGAGTCAAGGAGGTACATCATTCATTGCGTCAAAAGACAAAAGTGATCAACCAAGACACAGATGTTAGACAAGGTGGCATCCCAGTCATTTTTCCTCCAGTTGGATTGGTCCACCTCAACATGTCCAGATTCAATGTACCTGACTCATCGGGGACAACACAAACTTTGGTGTACCTATCCTTGCTTCCTATTGGTCCTCACTCCTAGAATGTAATTTTTTTGTTGGCTAAGGAAGTTTGTTATAACAAACTCTAATTAGGGTTTCTATCCTTTAATCCTAGCCATTGATTCTAAGTCAATCAGAGCCGTCAATTTGTAAAGGGCTCTCTATATAAAGCCCTGGCTCTTCATTTGTAAAGGTTAATAGTCAGAGAATAGTTAGGAGTTAGCAAAAGAGAGATAGTCAATAATTAGTAGCTCAATAGTAGATAGCATTTTAGAGTAGAGTAGAAAGAGAAGGCAAAGGTTGTTGCCAAGATATTGTTGCAAAAGACATGTAAACTTCATTGAAGGAATGGTGAATTCTATGTGTCGATTCTACAATTTGCATGGTCTCTATACTTCTCAAGTTTAATTTCATGTTATTAGATGAATGAAAGAAATTTGTATGATCAATGGTGAAATTTGTATATCCATACTACTAACGGTTTGTTGATTGCAAACTTGCTTTGCGTAGTCAACTAGAATCATTCAGCTTAAAGCTTAACTTCAATTATTGCTTCTTCATTGATATGCATCAACTTGACGGTGTCTATGCTTGTAGTGGTGATCTGGACATCATAAAGCTTTCCTTAGAAGATCACACTAACCTTGTGGAGATGATCCTAGCATGTCAAAGCAAGACTTAGTTAAAGTTTCATCAAAGGTTATCCATTGCTCCTACATTCTTAGTGTTAGAATTAGATCCTTCTCCAACCCTTATTCTTTTTTCCTTTTTTAAAAATCAAGGACCTGTAAAGACCCACGTTCCAGTGATAGTCAAAGTAAATCAGACGCTCAAGTCATCAAATGTAAGTCCCCTTGTGATTCCAGCAAAATCACATCATACCGCAAGAACTTATCCACACGTAGAGACCCTATATATCAGAACCTTGGAGTTGCTCCGATTGATCCTTCAGTGAGATCTTCAGCAGTCAGGGAATCTTTGTTCAAGAGAGGATAAGATACCTTCCGCACAATTCGCTGCACTATCTGTAACCACTCGAACACATTTTCTACCCCTACTTCAAGAATGGCTTACTCTAGTATCTGTAAAATATATTCTGAAGTTTTCTTATTGTTCATGGTGTCAATCACTTTCAAGAAGACAACACCTTTAGGGCAAGCTACTAAAACGTTAATCAATGGCCTTTGACATATATTAGACCATCCATCACTCAATATGGAGCTATCTCTTACTTTCCAAGAAGCTTTGACCTCAGCTAACTTTGCTGTCACTCTATCTTTTGACCTCTCTAAAAGAGTTGTTCTGAAAGCCTTTGAAGATGGAGGTGTGTAGCCTTTGCCAAACTCCGCAACTTTTTGAATTGCATTATGGAAATGAGGATTCCTTGCTATGTTGAATGGAATGACACTTGAATAAAACAAATCAGCCAATGCATCATCCACTTGCTGTTTCTCTACTAGTTTCCAAAAGCTGTTCCGTGTTCCACTTCCTATTGATGCACCTGTGGCCTTGGGTAAATTGGAAGAGGAAGAGATAGATGTGAACTTGGACACATCCTCTTGAATTCTTTGGTTTTTTGTGTCTTCTTGATCTTTCCTACAATCAAAGAGGATTGTTCTCTCTCTAAAGCAGCTCTCATTTCTGC
This sequence comes from Cryptomeria japonica, assembly GCF_030272615.1. Taxonomy (NCBI): domain Eukaryota; kingdom Viridiplantae; phylum Streptophyta; class Pinopsida; order Cupressales; family Cupressaceae; genus Cryptomeria; species Cryptomeria japonica. The sequence continues at coordinate 470,337,837 of NC_081405.1, forward strand.
ATTCACACTTGGACATGCGGTAACACCTCCTCCTTCTGCATCCCCACTGATCCCAAGTAAGTGGTCTTTTGCCCTTGTTAAACTTCCAATGAAAGGTTTCTTACAGTTGGTACAAAAGAGATCATGACCATCCCGTGTCACATATTTCCATACTTCATTTTCTGATTTTTTAGGAGGTATTTTATTACAATCTGCATGTTTCAAATGAAAAATAATATTAGTATTTAAATTATTAACTACATTTTATTTAAAAAACATCAAACAAAATATGTAAAATTTTTGCTTTTGATTCTAAAGCAGAAAACTAATATTAAATTATATTTCAGTAAACATATACACAAAAATATATCAGTTTTTAGTATTAAATCTTAAAATATCTTTTAAAACATATATTAAATCTATGTAAATGTTTTATCTTTTTATATAAAACATAAAACATAAAATATATAAACATTTATATAAAAGATTTATTTAAAACATAAAACATTTATTTAATTTTTACATATTCAGGTTTTAAAAATATATTATCATTTCAGAAACTAATTCTAAATCTATACAACATAAATTGATACGTATGCAGAAAAAAAACCTAAATAAATAAAAATGAAGCATAAAATACAGAGAATTCGAAAAATACAGAGGAAAGAAAAATTGTGAGACAAAATAAAAAAATGTGGCGCGATGGCCTACTTGGGCAAGTTGAGAGCTCTAATGGCGGCAGTGCGCAATTGAGGAAACACACACAACAAACAGGGGTGCAACACAAATGTGAAGAACGACGCGAAAAACTAACGATGGTGGCAAAACAGACGACGCAAACACCGGCGGGCACAAATAGCCACAACATGAATGGTGGTCTTGGACAATTTTAGTCGTGCAGCGAACAACAGAACAACAGAAAAAACCCTTCACACCTCTGCGTGAAAGCAGAAAACGAACAGCTGAACAACAGAAAACCGTTCAGTTTCACTGTAGTCATCAACTTTCGAAGTTCGAACGACTGATGTATTTTAGACGAAAATTGCAGAATATTTATAAAAAAATGTTGGAAACCCTAAAAAGCACTCGAGAAAAATATGTTTTAAAAAATGGGAGAGTAACGTTTTTGCCATACAAACTATAGGCGAATTTTTACGAACATTTTGAAGTTTTTATGGGTACGCCGAATTTCGAACCTCAAGCCAAAAGTTCGGCGAACCTTGTGACTTAGGGTGTAATCATCACATGCATCAGGTTGAAGATCAGTCTCTCAACATTCACTTATCTAAGTAAAGTGGAGGATCAGCTGTACATCAACTGTTTGGCCACAAGATCTGAACACAACTGAGAGCAGACAAGCAATCTACAGTTATTTGCCAGATATTGACAATTACTGGAATGCAATTGTAATAGATATCTCAATCTAGCAATCACTGGCCAATCAACAAGAATTGTAATATAAAAGCCAAAACAAAATTGACGACACAGTATCTCCTCCCATAGTGTGGGATTGGGATGAGTGCTTATTAATGGTTCATTGGTGATACTGGGCGGTGGCAGATATGAGTAAGTCCTCTAAAATAATTAAAGTTTGTTAGTATGTAGCATTTAATATTTATAAAATTTAAGATACCTGCAATTGCCTTATGGAAGTGATTAAGTCATTAACAAAATGAAATTAAAATCGCAGAACAGCAGAAAACCATTCAGTTTCACCGTAGTCATCAACTTTTGAAGTTCGAACGATTGATGTATTTTAGACGAAAATCGCAGAATATTTATTAAAAAAATGTTGGAAACCCTAAAAAGCACTCGAGAAAAATATGTTTTAAAAAATGGGAGAGTTATGTTTTCGCATACGAACTATAGGCAAATTTTTACGAACATTTTGAAGTTTTTATGGGTTAGCCAAATTTCGAACCTCAAACCAAAAGTTCGGCGAACCCTGTGACTTAGGGTGTAATCATCACATGCATCAGGTTGAAGATCAATCTCTCAACATTCACTTATCTAAGTAAAGTGGAGGATCAGCTGTACATCAACTGTCTGCCTACAAGATCTGAACACAACTGAGAGCAGACAAGCAATCTACAGTTATTTGCCAGATATTGACAATTACTGGAATGCAACTGTAATAGATATCTCAATCTAGCAATCAATGGCCAATCAACAAGAATTGTAATATAAAAGCCAAAACAAAATTGACGACACAGTGTCTCCTCCCACTTAAAAATTAGAACATATAGCAAACCCAACACACATCTATTTGTGTGGGTCTTGTGGGATTGGGATGAGTGCTTATTAATGGTTCATCGGTGATACTGGGCGGTGGCAGATATGAGTAAGTTCTCTAAAATAATTAAAGTTTGTTAGTATGCAGCATTTAATATTTATAAAATTTAAGATACCTGCAATTGCCTTAAGGAAGTGATTAAGTCATTAACAAAATGAAATTAAAACTGAACTTTAGTTTTAGCAAAAGTCAATGGGCATTTTGAAGAGCTATGCCTTTCAGAGAAAGAAGGTATATAAGAGAAATCTAAAAAGAAAGAAGCATTAATGTGAATTTATTTTATATCTGTTTTCCAATTTCGGACCGTTGACTGTGGCTCAACCAATCTGAGGATGAAACCCCTCGAGTTTAGAAATTACAGGACAAAAACCTCCTAATTTCTCTGCCGAGCTATTGGAAAGAAACCCCTGATTCTGAAAGATTAAGAGACATTTCAAAGGCATTTTATTAAAGATAAACTGCTGCTGAAAAGGGTCTGTTCTACCAAGTGCTGGATGGAGACAATTTTGTCATTCGAAACTACTTTTTGAGCATTAAATCTGATTTACATAATTAATTATTAGCAGAAAATTCTTAATCATAAGGATTTTGTATTTAAATTAATCATGCAAGCTACTATAATTGTGAGTTAAGGTTTCTTATATTCAAAGTAAGTTAATGAGAATTTAAAAGGGACATTACAATCACCAACAATTTGCAAGCTTCATCTAATCTATACACACAAGAAACTTTGCATGACAATGCACAAAAGTAGTATCCAGAGTTGATCTGCATCATAGTGCATTGCCAAAGAGAAGAACAACAGAAGTCCTTTGTAATCTCCACCATATAAGGTCTTAAGGCTCCACTTGATTCTAGCACACACACAAGAGTCTTCCCTAACAGATGAGAGAGGAGAATGCCAACAATATTTACCTGGATGGAGGAAAGAGTACAAAACACCATGCGGACCCCCTTGGAAGGGAAGACACATCTGAAATGAACTGATCAGAAGTGCAGTAACTAAGTGATGGCCTTTTGGGTTTTCATTTCAAGTCTGCACTAAGTCGCCCTTTGGAATTTCAATTTAATGGGAAGTTTTAGTTAAGCTACTCTTTAATATTTCAACCTAACAAAACAAGTGCACACCAAATGTTCACATGACTGACCATCATGTCATCAACTCAGATACCAGATTTGTCTTTGGCAGGTTGGAATCAAGTTTGGGTTCGGCCTTGGGTTCAAACCCAACAGCCGGCCGGGCGTTTCCAATGTCGTGGGTATCCAAGAAAGTGCCCCACAAGTAAAAAATCGATTTAAAAATTAAAAATTGCCCCCACCCCCTTGTTGATGTGTTTTTTATGCATTAAATACACAAAATAAAATACCAAGGTATCTTATCCTCTCCTGAACAAAATCTCCTCAAATGCTGAGCTATGTGACCATACGAGGTGACTCCAAGGTTTCAAATGTCAGGTCTTGATGTGTGGATAAGCTCAATGGTTGATGTGATATTGCTGGAATTACAAGGGGAAGTTATGCTGATCTTGAACTTGCTTGAATGTGGCTGGAACATGGAAATTCATTTGAATTGAAAAAAAATAAAAAGGATTGAGGGTTAAGGAAGTTAATCTAATCCTAAGAATGTAAGAAACTATGAGTGACTCAGTGAAATTTTACTAGACTTTTCTTTGTCATGCAAAGAACGGCTCCACAAAGCTAGTGCGATCTTCTGAGGTAATCTTATGATGTTCAAATCCCCACCATCAACATAGACACCATCAATGTGATGCATATCAATGGGTGAGTAGCAATCGAAGTTGAGCTTGAATAAAGAGTTTAGTTGACCATGCAAAGTATTTGGCAATCAGCAAAATACAAGTAGTATGAACATGCAAATTTCACCACTAATCTTCCACAATAACTTCCATCCATCTAATCAATATGAAAATTAATGAGAAGTAGAGACCATGTAGATGTTGAATCAACACACGAAGTTCACCATATCTTCAATGAAAATAATATGCTTCTTGCAACAAAGTCTTGGCAACAATCTCCTTTTCTCCTACTCTACTCTACCAATCAGCTATCAACTATTAACCTGCTATTAACCTTTACAAATGAGAAAGTGGAGCCTTATAGTCAAGATTGAAAGATAGAAACCCTAATTTGGGTTTGTTACACCCATTACATAACATTTAATGCTTGACCAATGATAAAATTACAATAAATAAGACACATGTTGAATCTTTGACCAATGAATGATGAGGTTAAGTACATTGAACTTTGTGCCTTCACATGTGGTAGTTATCCTCCTTGTTGGATGAGTCAAGTGCATTGAACTTGGACGCCTTTACTTGGAATGATGTGATTGGGTTGATGATGCCTAAGTGCCACCTTAGCTTAATCCTTGTAACTCATCACAAGTGTTTGTGATTTGGGCAATATCTCTTGATACTCAACATATCCAAGTGCTTGATGTGATAATGGCGGGAGATATTCCCAAATTGCATCATCCTTGGGGATCGAGCCTTCTAACTTTGATTAGCTCTTCTAGAACTGTTTCCTTGCTCCTTACACAATTTCGCCTCCTGACTTGGAGAATTCCTTATTATTGTAATGCATTCACTCTTCATACTTGTAATGATCTTGGATTCTTTCACTTGGAGCCTTGTCTTGGATTACTTGCTAGCTATACTAGCAATGATTCATGGATTTCCAAAGGAAAGTCAAAATTGTAACAAGGTCTTATCCTTATGTCAACCCTCCTCCGTGCTGTAGTATCTTTGCTACCTCCCTCTTATGTGATGAAGCTTTCAACCTTGAAGTTGTTGTAGGGCCTTTTGTGCTTACATGACTTGAGACTCAACTTCTTTATGTTGTAGTTACCTTTCATCCACTGCCTTCACTCTCTTGCCTGTCTAGACCTTTGATGCTCTTGTTGATTCAACCTTGAAGTATGTTGATCCTTGTCTTGGTGATGTTACCTTGCATTATTCGTCAATAGACCACGACTTCACCTTCACTATATCCATAAGGTTCCTTCCACCTTCACTTTGGCAATGAGCATAACAGTGGAAATTTGGCAATGAGCATAATAGTGGAAGAAGTTGTATGATAGATCGAGTGTAGGAGAATTGTCGGCCTTTACATCATCCAATTTGTGCCACCTATAACAGTGAAATGATAATAAAAATTAGTATTGAGTTAGTCATGCAAAGATCATAGTTTTAAATATGGGATTACGTGGGGAAACATAAAGAAAGGAGAATGGAGGAAACCATGGAAAAGTAACTATAATTGTAAAACGCATCTGAACCATATCAAGATGCCATCATTCTTCATCATCTTCTCTATAAAGTAACTTCATTTATTACTTCTTTCTTTCTACAATTCATAGTTGCATTTATCTTATTCAAAAAATTACTTGAAATTATTTCATTCTTTTCAATGGCAAATACTATTTTTGACAAAGTACACATATAGAAATTGTCTAGTTCACTAATTTCTAACCTTCTTATTTCTTTTGTGTGATCTTGCTTTATATATTCTTATAGCGCACTTGAAAATGAATCATTTGAACCTAACACAGAAGGAGTGGGGGGTCAGGCAAGTCAAACTGAAACAAGTTCTGTTGGGAGTTGAAATTTTAGCTGCCCTTCTGAAATACTCAAAAAATGGGCAAAGGGTACCTTTGATCCAAAATCACTCCTAAAACAATTTGTATCTAAGGTATCAGCACAACTTGGGACAGCTGGGGGCACTGGAAAGTGCAAGGGCAACATGTGTAATCTTAAATGGTTTGGCAGTGTTACTAGAACTAATGCTCACTTCCTTCTTGTTCGAGGCAAAGCTGTGGAAGTATGCAAGAAGGTGCATAAAAAGTTGAAGTACAGGGCTGAAATGTTGAAGTTATGGGGTTGCAATGAAGATGAAGTACCTACGTCATGTACTTTGCCACATAGGAATAGGGCTGATCAGATTTCTTCAGTTTCTTTTTCTACTTTGCAAACTCAAAGGTCACCAATTCCATCCAATTCAGGGGTTTGGTAGCGTTACTAGAACTAATGCTCACTTCCTTCTTGTTCGAGGCAAAGGTGTGGAAGTATGCAAGGTGGTGCATAAAAAGTTGAAGTATAGGGCTGAAATGTTAAGTTATGGGGTTGCAATGAAGATGAAGTACCTACGTCTTGTACTTTGCCACATAGGAATAGGGCTGATCAGATTTCTGTAGTTTCTTCTTCTACTTTGCAAACTCAAAGGCCACCAATTCCATCAAGTTCAGGGGCAACGAAGGCTAGGGGAAAACGTAAGATGGCTAGTATTAGAATATTTAATTATATTTTAGTCACCTATACTTAGTTCCTTGTTTAATGGTCATTTAGCTTTTTAGTTAATTAGCTTTTAAGCTTTATTTAGCATTTAGCTTTTTCTTTTTAGTTAATTAGCTTTTAAGCTTAATTAATCTTTTAGCTCTTTAATCTTTTACTTTAACGTTATGTTCTAATTATAGAACATCGTCTTGTAACCTCTATATATACGTGTGTATATCGTTCAATGTGATCATCCGATTATTGAATCATTCATTCAATTTATTTTTCATGGTATCAAAGCATGAAAATTAAAAATTTTGAAAATTTTTGTTATTAAAATATTTTTTATTAAAATATTTCGAAGTTTTTATTGAAGAGATTTTAATAAAACTGTTTTTAAAAAAAAAAACAGATTTTTTTCTCCTCCTGAGCAGTTTTTTTTTTTTGCAGGTTGAAAATTTTCCTAGGGTTTCTGCAATTTTTGACTAGAGTTTTGACCCTTTTGTTCAAGTCGAAATTTTATTTTTGTTGCAGATTCTTGGTGGGTTTTTCGAGAGCTCCACTGGGTCGTCGTCAGATTTTTCTAGGTGCATCGTTTTCCATGCCTCGATTTTTGAGCCGTCGGATTTTCATTCTGTTTTCAGATTCTTGGTGGGTTTTTCGAGAGTTTTTCTGGGTTGGTCTCAGATTTTTCTGGGTGCCTCGTTTTCCATGCTTCGATTTTTGTGCCAACAAATTTGCCTTGGAATTTAAAAACAGTTCACAGATTCTGTGGATGTTGGGATTTTTGCTGTTTTTTGTGGCACCATTTATGCTGTTTTAAGTGCAGAAAATTTTAATTTTTGGGTTTCTTCCAAACTTCGAAATTCGTGCCTTAGAATTCATGCCAGAATTCTCCTATAGGGTTTCAGTTTTTTCAGCAGCTGTTTTTATTCTGATTTTTAAAAAAAAATCTGATTCTTTTGTCTCTTGCTTTCACTTAGTTGACCTCGATCAACCTCGATTTCCGTGATGGCATCATTAACCAACATCATGTTGGAACACAGTTAGAAGTTCAATGGCCGCAACTACAACACCTGGAAACAACATATGCTTACCATCTTTGAGTATCGTTGCTTTGATCGGCTTGTTTTGGGCAAGGAATCTCGTCCTACAACAGCAGGTGATGATCAAGACAAACATGATGTGAAGAATCGAGAGGCTCTCATGCTTATCAAACTCTCCGTCACAGATGATCAACTCCCACAGGTGCCTTCAGGTAAAACAGCAAAAGAGATCTGAGATCTTTTGAAGGATCTTCATGAAACGTCCGATAAGAACCGAGCTTTCTTTCTGAAGAATATGTTGTTTTCTATCATGATGGATGAGAAGTCATCTATCCAGGCACATCTTACGCAGATCAAGGACATCCGTGATCAGTTAGAACCTATGGGCCGAATCATGGTGGAAGAGGATATGGTAGTGATCACACTGAAAAGCCTTCCCAGATCCTACGAGCATTTCATTGATACGCTCAATATCTCCTCTACTAGTGTTGATTTGAAGTTTCCTGATCTTTGCAACAAGCTGCTACAACAGGATCGATGGAAGCAGTGCTAGTTCATCCACTGAACAGGCTTTCACAGCCTCAGCTTTGCATAAGTACAAGGGTAAAGCTCCGCCTTTCAGCAGAAAGGACAAGTTCAAGGTCAACCTCAGCAGTCTTCCAAAAAGAAGAGCTTACAGTGTTCCTACTGTCATATATATGGCCATTTGGTGAAAGATTGCCGGAAATTGATAGCATCCCAACAATCCAAACAGGGAGGGTCCAAGCAGAAAGCCAATTCTGCCATGCATCTTGATCAGAAGGTATCTGCCTTCTATGCGTTCATGGCCCAAACCTCCTCTGATGATGTTCAATCATTAGCCTGGTACATTGACTTTGGAGCCTCTCGACATTTCACACATCGTCAGAATTGGTTTACAGAGTACATGCCTTTCACTGATTCAGTGATCTTTGGTGGAGGTGAAGAGTATACTGTTGTCGGCAAGGGAAACGTTCAGATTTCATCTAGTGGGAGGGATTTAATATTCCTCAATGTATACTTTGTACCTGGTATGAAGCTCAATCTACTGTCAGTCAGTCAGATTATGCAGCATTCACCACAGCTGGATGTCATCTTCGGGTTGCACAAGTGCAGCATTGTTGACAGGGAGACTCGCACTACAATTGGAGTTGGTATTGAGGATCATGGTCTTTATAGACTTGTTGATTCTACTGGTTCTCAGGAGCTCGCCATGGCAGCTAGGAGTACTTCCATCAACACTCTTTGGCATCAGCGATATGGGCATCTCAATGTCCACTATCTCTCTCAGTTGGTTCGAGAGGATCTAGTCGTAGGATTACTTGAGATTCAAACTTAGAATCATGGAGTTTGCGGAGCGTGTCAAGCTGGAAAGCAACATAGGACTCCGTTTTTAGATGGAGATGCTTGGAGAGCATCCAAGGTCTTGCAACTCGTTCATACAGACATTTGTGGTCCCATGAACACTCCATCAGTCACTGGATACAGGTATTTTCTATTATTTGTTGATGATTTCAGTAGACGCATGTGGGTTTATTTTCTTAAGTAGAAATCAGAGGTGTTCACCATGTTTCAAACGTTTAAGGCCTTAGTGGAAAAAGAGTCTAGCTGTCAGATAGTCACTCTTCGGTCCGACAATGGAGGGGAATTTTGTTCTACAGAGTTAACCAACTTTTGTGCATCACATGGCATTAAGCATCAGCTTACCACACCTTACACCCCACAGCAGAACGGTGTTGTTGAGCGTAGGAACCGTACAGTCACTGAGATGGCTCGGTCTATGTTGGAGCATAGAAATGTTCCAAAACACTTTTGGGCGGAAGCGGTCTTCACTGCAGTCTACCTTTTGAACCGGTCTCCCACAAAGGCCGTTAAGAAGATGACTCCAGAGGAAGCTTGGTCTGGTAGGAAGCCCAAAATCAGTCATTTGAATGTTTTTGGCTCTACAGCTTATGTTTGGATTCCAGATGCCATGCGCACCAAACTGGATCCAAAGAGTCAGAAATTGATGTTCATCGGCTACAGTGACAACCACAAGGCATATCGACTGGTTGATATAGACACTGATCACCTCATATTCAGTCGAGATGTAGTATTTGATGAAGAAAGAGGGCCTTTTCAGCCTTCCTCTCCTGATTTGAGCATTGAGGATCACCCTCCAAAGGCTGTAAGTATGGGTGTTCGTCTTCTCTTAGCTCCACTTGATGGGAGGGATTTAGTTGACTTTGAAGTTGTGGGGTCTCCCAGGCATGACATTGCACCCCCTGACTTTCCTCAAGATCTTCACGATCCACATCCAGAGGAGCTTGCTCCAGATATTCCAGGCACTCTCATCCTGCAGCAGATGTTTGTACTTCTACTCTCCGGCCTAAGTGGTTGGCTAAGACCATTGGTGATCTTCATGATGATGAGCTCATTGGGGGTAGATCCGTTAGAGGTAAGAGCCAACAACACAGTTAATTTTTCTCTTATGGCCAACATTCACAGTATTTATGAGCCTCAAACATATACAGAGGCTAAAGGTGTACCTGAATGGGAAAAGGCTATGGCAGCGGAGCAACATAGTCTTCTGAAAAACAACACTTGGGTATTGTCTGATCTTCCTCCAGGAAAGAAGCCCATTGGCTACAAATGGGTGTTTAAAGTCAAGTATAAAGCTGATGGAAGTCTTGATAAGTACAAGGCTCGGTTGGTGGCAAAAGGGTTTTCACAGAAGGAGGGCATCGACTATGAAGAGACGTTTGCTCCCACAGCCAAGATGAGTACCATTAGGCTTGTCCTCGCTCTCTCAGCTCAATTTGGATGGAAAGTCCATCAAATGGACATCAAGAGTGCCTTTCTCAATGGTGATTTGCAGGAAGAAGTCTACATGATGCAACCTCTAGGTTTCAAGGTTGTCGGTAAGGAACACCAGGTATGTAGACTAGTCAAAGCACTCTATGGCCTCAAACAGGCTCCTCGTGCATGGTACATCAAAATTGATAAGTACTTGATTGATCAAGGCTTTTAGAGGAGTCCTTCAGATCCCAATTTGTATGTCAAACATACTAGTGATGATATTCTATTTCTAGTAGTCTATGTTGATGATCTCATCATTACTGGCAATGCAGCACATCTGATCATGCAGGTCAAACAAAATTTGTGTCAACATTTTGATATGACAGATTTGGGACTTCTCCATTATTGTCTCGGTGTAGAGGTTTGGCAGACTGATAGCCACATATTCATTTCTCAGTCAAAGTATGCCAAGAGCCTACTAGATAAGTTTCGAATGCAAGATTGTAAACTTGCATCTACACCTATGGAGATAGGGCTCAAATTATCAACCAAATCAGATTCACCTGTAGTGGATGAGTCTTCATTCAGGCAACTCGTGGGCAGCCTCATCTATCTCACCGCCACTAGACCTTACATCAGTTATGCCGTGAGCTATATTTCTCGCTTCATGTCAGCCCCAAAAGTTGAACATTGGGTTGCAGCGAAGTGTGTGCTTAGATATGTGAAGGGCACTCTTGATTTTGGCATTCTGTACAGCAGAAGCAAAGATCCTAGGCTGGTTGGTTTTACAGACTTAGATTGGGTAGGTTGTGTTGATGACAGAAAGTCAACTTCTGGGTATGTTTTCAGCTTGGGTACAGGTGCAGTCACATGGACCAGCAAGAAGCAACAGGCAATAGCTCTTTCCTCGATCGAAGCAAAGTATTGGGGAACTGTTAAGGCAGCATGTGAGGCAATTTGGCTACGTAGGATGCTTGCAGACATGCAAATGTCTCAACCAGGACCTACTCCCTTATTTTGTGATAATCAAGGGGTTCTAAAATTAGCCAAAAATCCAGTCTTCCATGAGCGAACAAAGCATGTGGAGCTTCATCGTCATTTCATCCGCTAGAATGTTGAAGATGGATCAGTGATACTGCAGTACATTCCTACAGAAGATCAGACTGCAGATATCCTCACCAAGTCCTTGAGCCCGGCAAAGTTTCTCAAATTTAGAGGGCAGCTTGGTGTGATAGATAGGATGACCATTAAGGGAGGGTATTAGAATATTTAATTATATTTTAGTCACCTATATTTAGTTCCTTGTTTAATGGTCATTTAGCTTTTTAGTTAATTAGCTTTTAAGCTTTATTTAGCATTTAGCTTTTTCTTTTTAGTTATTTAGCTTTTAAGCTTAATTTAGCTTTTAGCTCTTTAATCTTTTACTTTAACGTTATGTTCTAATTATAGAACATCGTCTTGTAACCTCTATATATACGTGTGTATATCGTTCAATGTGATCATCCGATTATTGAATCATTCATTCAATTTATTTTTCAACTAGTCCATCTTCACAACCATTGGCTGATTTATTTAATGTGCAAGCAAAAGATGAGGCAGATAATGCCATTGGCAAACTCTTCTTTGCTAATGGCAGTCCATTCCACGTGGCCCACTCTCATTATAAGGAAGTTGTGGCAAAGATAAAAAGGGTAGGACCATCATATGTGCCACTTGGTGAGACTAAATTGAAGACAACAATGGGCCCTTATTTCCTTAGGGCTATTGATTGTTTAGGGCATAACAAGGATGCTCATTTTTAGTTCTAGATCCCCAAGGATGCTATAGAGGAGTTTGGGCCACAAAATGTGGTGTAGGTAGTGACAGATGCGGCCCATGTGTGTAGAGCAGCAGGGAAGATGATTGAGGCAGCCTATAGACATATTTGGTGGACTCCTCGTTGTGTGCATGCCATGAATACTGCACTCAAGGACATGGGTAAAATCCGGTGGATCAAATCAATTGTTAGTGATGCTAGAGATGTGTAGATGTTTATCTACAACCACCATACTTCGCATGCACTCTTTAAGACCTTCTCTAAGAAGAAATTCCTAAAACTTGTAGAGACTCAATATGCATCATACTTTATTCTCTTGGAGAGGATGCTTTAGTTGCAAGAGCCATTACAAATAATGGTTATGGCAATAGAATGGAATAGGTGGCCTGAGTTGAAGACACAACAGGCATTGAGGGTAAGGAGGTGGTGAAGAATGATCTCTTTTGGGCTGATGCCAAATATATTGTCTCCGTCATTGCTCAGTCTTCAGAGTTATTAGATTTGGGGATTCTAATGAACCTTCCCTTGGAGAGGTATGAGTGCATTGATTCTATGCTTGGTCAAATGAAGGTTGTTGTGTGAGAGGACCCTACATTGCAATTCTACAATGAGCATATTTAGCCGATCATTTATTGTAGATGGGAGAAGCTCAACACTCCCTTACACATGGCTACCTATGCATTGAATCGAAAGTGGTATGTGCAAAGGCCAAGTAGTATTACACCTATAAAGGATCGTTAGGTGAAAGATAGATTCATTAATGCAGTTGACAAAATGTATGTTCCTAAAGAGGCTAGTCGGATTTGTACTGAGTGGACAACATTTGCCACTTTATGGGGATATTGGGTATTTAGAGGTAGCGAAGGTAGATCTCAAGATTATGTCACAAGAGGACCCTAAGTTGTGGTGGACTATTCATGGGCCTAAATCTTTGGTAACTACTCCAACCATTTGTTTGTTGTCCCAGGTTTCTAGTTCTTCTACTGCTGAGAGAAATTGGTCTACTTATAGCTTCATCCACTTCGTTAAGAGGAACATGCTTACTTCTAGGAGGGTAGAGAAGCTTGTGTCAATACATAGTGCGTTGCGTCTCATTGACCGCAACACATCTATGCACAAGGAAAGTCCAACAACCAGATTCGATGTAGAGCCATAAGAGCCAACACAGATTGATGATGATGCTACAGAGATAGGGCTGGTTGGTATTGGTATAGATGAGCTTGAGAATGTGGGGTCTAGCAGTTCGAGTGATGAGGACATTGAGGAGTTTGGTGAGGAGCTTGGGGATGATCAGAGTCGTTAGACTCTACTTCTAGTGCTATTTAGTATTTTGTTTTTGAAGTTTGAAGTTTGAACACTGTTGAATGTTGATAACTTGATCAATTGATTGTAATTTTGATGAACATTGGATTGTGATTAAGATGATTATGAAATGAAAAAAATTGAAAATTCTTGTTCCAATGTCTATATTTGATATTTTGATGTTATTTGAATACTAGACTCTAGTTATTATGTTATTCATCTTTATCTTTTTAAAACTGATTTTTTAAGTACTATATGTATTAAGTCAACAATGCTCTCTCGTTGTCGTCCCCTCGCTGTCTCCCCAGAGTTCCCAAACTTAGGCCCCAACTACCCTTGTCCTCGAAACTTGTCCGCCTGTCCCCCAGAGGAAACGTCCCCAAACTTTGTGGAACTATGTTTATACCCCAACGTTCTATTTAGTTTTCACCTACTTAAGAGAATCCCCAAACGTGATTGCCAACATACCAGTTACAGGATGGGGACACGTTGGGAGCCACTCCCTAAACCCAACCTACTTTGTAATCTTAGGCTGATCCCATTTTCAATGAATGAGGTATCAAAATGCATTACAATACAACATCACAAAATGCCATTTTTACATATAGCATATATGCCCAATTGATCAAAACATCATGAGAATGGATCCAAGTCGATCCCAAATTGAAATCTTATTTATATTTTCTATCATTCCACATTAGAATATCACATCGAATCCATCAAATTCCACTTTTGGTTCATATCACAAAATTGCCCAATAACCAGGTTTGTGGCTTTTCACCATGAATGGACTTTCAAAAACCTTCAAAATTCAAAGTGCCAAAGTAAAAAAGATGTAAAAATACCCTTTTGGATTCCATATGCCCAACATCACAGAATCATAATCAATTTTACATTTCACTCATCCAATCCAAATTTTGATAGCATAACATTTCATAAAACATTGTTTTCAAAATACAATGAAATCAAATCAATGAATCCATAAAATGGTTTGGAATGAACTAATTAAATGTTTGTTTTCCTCATACAAGTCCAATGCAACCAATTTAAAACAATTAAATTGAAAAACAAAGTAGAAATCAATTCCTACCTCAAACTTGAGCTAAAATCTTCAAAATCAAACCGTTTTCCACACACAAAGAGAGAAGACAAATCCTTTGGATAGCAAAGAGAATTGACCAAGATAATTCCAACAACCCCCTACCCACAAAATTTCTCTAACTAGGTCTCCCACAATGATCCTCACAAAATTCCAATGTAGTTGGCTTTTGGAGAGACAAATGCAAAATAAAGACTAAGTGTCAAAAATAATCTATTTTCCCAGGGTAAAACCCACTTTATTAGTTGCTTTTGAAATAAAATAAAATAATTATAATTTAAATTGTAGATCAAATTTTCCAAAAGACTCCATTAGCCAAATCATGCAATTGCCAACATTTTGAATACATATAAGACACATTTAAATAATAACCATTAAATTAGCATTAAAACTCACTTTCACATTAAAATTTGACGATTAATTGCAAATAAGTAAATATGCAGAAACAATCTTTATGAGTTGTTCACAAGGGGGTGGTAGGGTATTCCATTCGTTACCAATGCGGTAACTTGGGGCTTATACACAACACAAAGAAATTGTCCTAATTTAGGAATGATGGGTATGGCTCGGTAACATAATGGCTAGTGGACTATCTCCTATTAATGACCATTGGGAAGGTTATGCTTAGACCTGTGGAGCTAGGTGGAGTTGATGCTTGGTACCTGCATGACTCAACAAATGTTACATGTACATCATAGCCGAAGCACATATGTAAATTTTTTTCCAAATGGTGTCTACATAAGATGGTCAAGTAATAATAGCATGATCAAATCACCATAACATGATGGGTATGGTTGGGTAAGATAATGGGTATGGCTAATTGAGGAATGATGGGTATGGCTGGGTAACATAATGGCTAGTGGGCTATCTCTTGTTAACGACCATTGGCAAGGTTATGCTCAGACCTGTGGAGCCAGGTGGAGTCGATGCTTAGTACCTGCATCACTCAACATATGTTACATGTGCTTGTTCCAATCGGGGTCCACATCATAAAATGATCAGTACATAATAGCATGATCAAATCATTATAACATGATGAATATATCATAGTTCATTGATAGTTTCTTCAACAACTTTGTCACAAAAATGGTGAGAGTGGGGGAGGCGAGGGTTTCGGCGAGGAAGACGAGGGTTTCGGCCCCTGAAGACTCAGGCGTAGGAGGCAAGGACGACGATGCAGATGGTGAGATTGGGGACCTCTTCCTTTCTGCTCTTCTTTGCTGCTCTGCGTTGTCTGCAGAATGTGGGGGTTGCGAGTGGTGTGGAGGGAGGTGTGTTCTCCTCGGCCCTGTTCGTGTCTTGGAGAGGAGGGGTTGCTTGGTTAAGATCTGCTCGAGCGATGGTGATTTTTCTTATCTGGGACCCTGTTGGCATTTCAAGGTTCTTTTGTGGGTTTTCGGTTTCCCCTCTTTCTTTGGGATGCCTTTTGCCCTTGGGGTCGGATCTAGTGCAGATATGGTTTTCTTTTTGGAAGATATGGTGTCTTGGGTTTTTTTCTGATTTGGGTTGTCCTCCTATCGAGGTGGAGGGACTTTTTCTGTGCTGGACTATGATTGAAATGTTAAGGCTTCTGGGTCGTTCTCCTCCTTGCCTATCTGAGGTGGCCCTTTCTCCTATAGAGGTGGAGATTTGGTGGTTGGGAGCGGTTGGGTTTCAGCGTGGTGCTAGAGGAGTCTCGGGCTGACGTTCCGCCTTCTCTCTTGTCCTATCGAGGTGGACCTCTTCCCTATTGAGGTGGGGAGATGGTGTGAGGAGGCCTTTTGGATGATGCTGCTGCTCATGTTGTTGGTTGAAGCTGCCTTTCATTTCTCTCATGTTTTTTTTTCATGGCAAGGTTTGGGTTCTATGTGCCCCTACTACCCCGATTTTTTTGCGGGTTGAGGGACCCTTTCAAATCCCTCCTGGTTCTGTTTGGAATCAGTTGGTTGGGTTTTTCGTTTTCAGGTTGTGGGAGCCTGGTAAAACCCATAGGTTGGTTGTTTGTTGCATGTGCTTTCAGTTTTTTTCTCTTTTCGTGTGTGTTGGTTGTGCGAGTCTTTTTCTTCCCATAGGCAAGCTGGATGCTAGAAATTTTAAAGGGCCCAGTTTGGCCAATTGTGGTTTTTGGTTAAGGGTTAGTTGTGCTGTTGGCAGGCTGAATACTTTGCTACAGGTTAAGGGAGCCTGGGAAAACCCTTGTTTGTTGGTTGTGAGAGCCAGTTTAAAACTCAGGATGAAGGTTAGGGGAGTCCTTCAAAACCCCATTTGTCTAGATTGTGAGAATATGTTGATCTATTGTAATCTGGTGTTGTTGAAGGTGATGGGTGCCTGGATACACACATAGAAACATTTGTAGGTAGCCTTCTAAAACCCTTGTTTATGTGTTAGGAACGATTTTATGTCCAGTTTATGGTGTGGCTGCTGGTGTGCTGATGCTCTTTTCTTTTAGCAGCGTTGTACTATGGGTTCCAGATCCTGGTAAAATCTTAGGGTTTTGGGTCCCTTCAAAACATGTGGGGTTTTTGGTCCCCTCAAAACCCGTTTACCCTTAATCAAAAACATGATGAATGTATCGTCATATAATCATCTCATGATAAACATCATAAGTCACTGAATCTACATGTATAAACCACTCTAATGACAAGCATGCAATATCAACACAATCAAAATAATATAATTGTAATTAGGATGCACCACATGGATGCCAATACATAACAATGATCATACACACAATCCAAATATTACGTGTACAATATCGATATCAAATAAAAAAATGATAATGGCAGAATGCAAACATGGGAGCACTACAAATGTTGTAACTCATTGATTTTTGTGTGCAATGATGCAATGTCCCCTTCCTAATTTGCCCTAGAATCACAATTGCAACAAATTAGGGCTAGGGTACATCTTACCAAGTAAAATATCTCTTTAAATAATTTGATCTTGAATTTGCATCTTGATTCTGAGTTAGAGTCTGAATTGTATGTGTGATCTCAGTCATGTAAGATATGGAATAAGGAGGCATGGTAGGGTGCTTAAGATAGCCGTTTCTCCCTGTTGGTGTTGGAAATAAGCCACACCCGGACCGACGATGGACTGGTCCAAGAGGGGCCAGTAGCTCAGTGGTAGAGCACTCCAGCAGCGTATGGAAGGTCCTAGGTTCGAGTCCTAGCTGGTCCAGTCTCAACATGGTATCAAAGCCAGGTCCAGGCTAGGAGCCCCAAGCACACGACAGGTGTGGCTTAAGGGGGGGTGTTGGTGTTGGAAATAAGCCACACCCGGACCGACGATGGACTGGTCCAAGAGGGGCCAGTAGCTCAGTGGTAGAGCACTCCAGCAGCGTATGGAAGGTCCTAGGTTCGAGTCCTAGCTGGTCCAGTCTCAACACTCCCTCCATGCAATCCCCCTCCATTCTTCCATGGCCGGAGAATCTTGGGTTCATCAACAGTCCCTCAATGTAGGAGTTGGAAGGGAAATTGCAATAGGGTGCACTTAGCCGTTCTCTTCCTTTCACAGTGTAATAGGGTGCCCTAATAGCTGTTCTCTCCGTATTTGCCATTGTAGCGGGGTGCCCTATAGCTGTTCTCCCTTAATTGCAGATTTTGTTCCTTTCCTTTGACAGACTGATGTAGGGTTAAATGTATATTTTAATGCTTATTAATATATAACAGATATGTGCAATAAATTCATATATATAAAACTAAACAACAATTTCTATATTACCATAGTGGGTTGGAATAATCATGAGTTATATTCTGATCTGATTATTACAGCGTCATGATTCTTGTAATCTGCTTTTCTGTTTGATCTGGATATTTTCTTATTATTTTATTTTAGTCTTTGTTTCTGATCTAATGATTGATGAGTAATTGATTGATTGAATGAATTCCCTTGATTGTATGATTTGAGGCATTGGTGAGTGATAATGTAATGAAGTCCTATTTGATGTTTGAATGGATGCTGATTTGAGGGAATGATTTTCTGATTGATTGTTTGCTTGATTTGAATGCTTGGAATGATCTATTTATACTTTATTGGTGAATAGGACACCACCTTTCATAAAACTTGGGTCATCACCCTTCATTAGAATTGAGTCACCACCCTTCATTGCTACTTTTTAGATTAATATATTGTTTCCCAATTGTTCTCTCTTTGCCCTCCTCAAATGAGACCTTCTTTCCTTCATATCTTCCATTGTGAGGCAGAAGTTGCACCCCTTTATCATGCCTTCCCTTTGCAAGAGTCACAACCTTTCACAAATACCACCCTTTTGAAGTGTCGCAACCTTTCATCATTTCTCTCCTTAAAAGTCACTTCCTTATTTTCTGCTTATTCCTTTCTTCTTCCACTAACCATTCCTTAGTCCCTATGCTTCATTCTTTCTTCCTCTTTTCATTCCATTCCTTGATTGATGCCTACACTCATAATCTGTATTTCTCTTCCCTTCTCTTCATCTTAATTGCTTACTCTCTTTATACCTTCATCTCTCATTGTGGAGACATATCTCTTTGGAAAGAGATAACCCTTTAAAGGGGTCTCCTCATTGCTGTCTTATTATTTAATTCAGATCTGCCCTTCTGATTGTAGAGTAAAATTCCCCCCTCCAAATGAAGTTCTATTTTCCCTTTTATACCTAATGTTTGAGGGAGTCACAACTTTTCACTTCATGCCTTCTGAGTCTTTGACCATTCATTAACCTTAACTAAATTTTAATTATTTTAATTTCATTATTTTATATTTTGATTTTTTTCTTTTATATTGTAATTTTATTATAAGTATTTATTATTAAATCCTATTTCAAAATGGGGACATTACAAACGACATATTGATTACATAGTTGAAGAAGGGTAGGTTGAAATTGTTCATAGCGCTTTGTCTTTACTTAACGTTTTGTGCTTACATTTATTTCTAAGATAACATAGTGTTTGAATATAAAATTTTCATATCTGTAAGCAAAAGAGAATGAGCAAAGTAAGAAAAAAGACATGGACATTGAGAGAGTTTGCATACAGTTCTTCAGTCGGGTTCCACTGAAAATGCTCTGGAACACAAACAATTGATTGTTAGGTTTTTGCGTTGGATCTCTAGCAAGCAAACCAGTGTTTATAGTTTCTTACAAAATACACCATATATCTCCAAACACCTTGATCTCAGCAAGAAACTCAAAAGCCCTATTGTAGCCTTGTTACTCCAAAACATGTTTATCTTTCTGAACACCCTTTACAAAACAAACACACCTTTTTACTTCCAGAATCAATTTTACATATTTTTCAAATCCTCCCATGCAAACTTAAAGTTTCTTCATATTCAAATTTGTTTCCCACTTTGTATTCAAATATTCAAAATGAATTTGCCCTATCAACATAAATAAAATATACTCTTTTTCACTTTTGCTCTATTTTAAACAATCTCTTCCTTTTTCTTTTTTTATGTCCTTTCTAAAAAACAATCCTTTCATGCACAATTTGGATACCTTTTTTTAAAATATATTTTTGAACAAAACTATACTTTTTTGTTTTTCTCCATGCAAATTTTTGTTACCACAAACATTTGAACTTCCTTAAAATATGTATGGGCTGATAATGACAGCCCAACTTTATTTCCTTTTTTTCAGAAACAGGCCAAATTTAATTAAGGAAACTTTGTTTAAAATATGGTGACTTGGCCATTTTACACTATTTGTAACCAACTTAAAAAGGTTTACCAATCTAATTTGTTACAAAACCGACTTGACTTATTTGTAAACTGACTCGAAATGCTTTTATGAATTTCAATGAGCAACCACACAAGTGACTTTGAAACCATTACCTGCTTTATTTTATACTATAAGCCTCTAGGAGCAAAATATAAGGTTCAGAACTTTGTAAACCACCATTCAAGAAATACCCAACACCTTTAGAGGGCAACCACCATACGTGGAACTATTAAAGCCTTTCAAAGGGTAATAATAAAACCTTACAGATGGCAATAAGAACACAACCAGGCAAGCACAAAACCAATTGAAGTGAACTGAACTCCTGCAATTTTCTCTGTTTTCTGAGGCACCAGACCTTAATGGAGTATCAGTGCCAACTTCTTTCTCATAAGAAAACTGACCAATCACACATTTCTCCATTGCTTGACTGATTTACATTGGCTCTGATACAACTTGCAGGATATTAAAGACTCACATGCTCAGGATCTTGTAGATTAGGAAGCAGAAGATGTTGTACATTAGGAAATAACATAATACGTATAAAACTTGTAAACATGGTTATTATATTTATTTAGTTCAGCAAGTCAGTCAATTACTGCAAATGCACATGTATATCACAATATGGTTTTGCCACCTTTGCAACTACCACATAACTACCCATTAAACATATGACTAGGGTGTGTTGAAGGTCTAATACATAAGTACCCATTATAGATGTATAATATAATGTTATATGTGAGCATATTCTAACATATATGAGTTCCAAACACTTCTGGATATATTTTGGAACCTGTAGGTCTTTGATATAATTTTTGACTTAACCTAATATTATTATTTCTTTCTATCAGATTATATGTTTAGCTATTTCAAAGTTAAAAATATCTACTGTATCCTAGTACATCTGTACCTAATAAATCACAACCGTGTATCTTTCTCTTTCCGCTAAGTATTTGATGATTGCATGTTAAGAAATTTAATCATAATTTACATAAACAGGATTTAAAAGCAAATACACACCAGGCTTTCTATCTAGATGTGGCTGGTTCTGATAGTTACTGCCTAGACTCAGATTTTTTTAGTTTTTTATCATTTGACAGGTAATAGCTAATGTTCTTTCTTCTGATGGTGAGCAAGACCCTGATGTAATGGCTGCCACTGCTGCATCTGCTGCCTTAACAATATCAAATATTCCATGGAATGGTCCTGTCGCTGTAGTCCGTGTGGGCAGGATAAATGGAAAGTTAATTGTCAATCCTGATATGGATGAGGTATGTGTGTATCTTTTTTTTCGATCGGTTGTATGTGTGTATCTTGGTTTCAATAAATATGTTCTATTATGATATAAAAAGTTCCAGTGTGATTGGGATAGATTTGAAATAATCTTCTATGTTATATTTTTTCTATGTTTATTTTCTAACTTCTAGATTGGTATTAACTTGAGTCATTTGATTTCCTTTTAAATTTATAACTATTCAATGGTTTAAGGAGTAACCTTCGGATAGTTAAGAATTCTTTTTGGTATAGACGACTTGAGATTGAAGATTCTTGATGAAATACATTATTTCTGACATGTGATGTGCACTTGTACGAAAGTGCAAACACTGGTTTTAAAAAATGCTTCTTTCCCTGATAACATTTGCATTAGTGTGAATCCAAATGTTAGTGTCAAAAAAGCTTTTATATATCAGATTCTGAAATCTCTGCCAAAGATTGTTCTTTCTTAAATAAGGATAAGAGTTCCTAGTTTTTTAAGATTATAATTTTAATTAAGTTGCATTGGAAGATATTTTGATTCAAGGATAGGACTGTTTATTTGGTTCTTCCTGTCGTTTGCTATTTTAAGTTTCAGTTTATGGAGAGATCTGGAAGGTCAAGTCTCACAATAACCAATATTGTGTGTTGAGTAATACATTGTATGCCAATCATCTGAATACACAAGAAGTTTCATGCCCTTCTGCTCTTTATATAACAGCGTGAAGAAAGGCCATGTTTGGAATTTATGTAGTTATTCAATCATTGTTTAGGAGAATCTAGGTATTATAATTATATATGTTTTATTTTTTGATATCAAAATGTTTACACCTGAGATATGGATATGTATCTGCCTAACCAAGTTATCTGGTGTCTGATTTTGCAGCTAAGCTTAAGTGATCTTAACCTTGTATATTCTTGTACTCGAGAAAAAACGCTTATGATGGAAACACAAGCTCGTGAAATTTCAAACAAGGATTTTATTGATGCATTACGTCTTGCACACAGCGAGGTAAACATCAGTGAATTTGTAAAATGGGCATTGCTTATGTTGATTAAGAAATTGGTGTTGAATCCATATTATTGAATACAAGTCAGGCTGTCAAGCTGATTGATCCTCAGCTGAGATTAGCGGCAAAGGTAAAGAACCAAAAAATGCAATTCAAGCTTTTCACTGTCTCAGATAGAACTTTGGAGAAGGTTAAGAACTTGGCTGAAACATCTATTCAGGCAGTTTTTTCAGATCCAAATTACGGCAAGGTAAGCATGAGATATGTTATTTTTTATTTGAATATTGTGTTTGATTATAACTGTTAACAAGTGATGTCTGCCAATGGATGTCAGTTTCAGTATCTACTCTATAGGTTTTCTTCTTTGCAAGTTGAATTTATTTTAAATATTGGTAAAATCAATACCATTGTGTTTCTGTGGCATTAGCCCCATGGAACAATCTTATTTGGATACTGATAAAAAGAGATTTCTTATGCTCAAGATTCATATCAGTGCCAGTATATTGTATATGAATTTTTTACTTGTTATTTACACATTTCTATAATCAAGAAACATAAATTCCTTACAACTTGACAGATATATTGCTAAGATTTAATATGATTCATGCTGTTTGTCATTTGACATTTTTAATTCATGATGATGTGCATGTACGTTTGCTCCTTTGTTTGACATGATGTCTTTGTTGGAACTTGCTATTATGTTACATGATCTTCTGTTTGGTATAATATATTGTTGTTTTTCAAAATTGTGCTTGTGTTTGTATAACAAAAGCATAATTGAATCTCGCAATCGACATTCTTGCATTTTTCCACATGTTGCTGTCCAATCTTAATTCTTTTTTCTGCTCTGTTGACAGTTTGAACGAGGAAAAGCCTTGAATAAAATAAGCAATGATGTCAAAAAAATCTTAGAAGAGGAGGAGGATGAAGAAAGCTTGAGTGTTCTGGCAAAGGCTGTGGACACAGTTAGAAAGAAGGTTTGTGAGTTTATGTTGTAGGAGAAAGATATCTAGTGTTACTTCTGGCATGTGTGAACATCATTTTTCCCTTTAACAAAATGGGATTGACATTTGATGATCAGGTTGAAGACTCTCCATTTTTTTTCATTGCATGGCATTGGCAGTCAAGATATGTGCCATGCAAATTAAAAAGTGAAACAATGATTGTCACAGACTGAAATAAAACAAGATGAGTTAGTGGAATGTTATTCAAGGGCTAATTGCAAATTGAGATGGTCTTATGATTGATATCAGTTCGCTTTTTAATATGTGCATCATCAATTTTATGTTTTAATTTCTTCTCATATTAAAGAGCAGTGTAATAATCCATGGATTCTGAGTCACCGAGCTAATAAGATCTAAGCATGACCTCAATTGAAATTAGAAATTCATGGTTGACCACACAACATCAACAATTCCTGCAATGGCATTTAGTTGGCTATTATGACACCATAAGAAAAATATCTAGTATAAGAAGTAAGAACAAAAGATATCCTATGTGTAGGGATCATGCATGTAGAGGAAATCATGGGACGGAGATTCATTCGCAGAATGTGTAATTAAACTACATATAAGAAAGAGACAGAAGGTACAATATCTATAGTTACTTGGGGACACTCTCCAGCAGTTTCTACATTTTTGTCTGAGCTGGCAAGGGTAAGTTTCAAGATTATATAAAATCCATACAAACAAATAAAAGGTAATTTGTTTTCTAGAGGGAAACATTCCATGCTCTTTCTCTAAGCTTCCAAAATTGCTCAAGTACCAAGCGTGGTGTAGTGAGAAAGACCTAGTTCTCCACTTGAGGAAGATAGAGAAGGTTCCTCTATATATGAAGAGAAGCTTCCTCTATTTGGTGACTTATGTTTATCATTTTTGGATTTGAGTGAAGTTGTTCCTTTATTGAGTCTCTTGAATGTGTTAATTTTTGATCATCACTTCTTACATATTTGGTGATATAATGGCTCTTGGGGTTAACTGTAAAGTTGACTGAGAGTCTTATTCTTTTTTCCACCATTTCATCATTTCATCCCTTTTTTGGTAGCATGTAGCAACATAATTTCTTGTTTGTGCACCCTTGCGCTTAAATAAAAGGAATTTGGGCTTTTGTGTTACTTGGAGGACTATAGTTTATCCTTAAGATTTATTAGATTAGGATCTATGTCCATCCAAATACTCTTGACATTTTTGAAACAATTAATGGAGTTACACAAGGGACCTTTTGTTGACACAGTGATTAGTAGGGACCTTACAATTAAAAATATCATTACTGAGATTTTTAAGCGTCAAAGACTATGCTAAATCCTCTTACTTTTGAAGAGTATATTCCGAGTCTTATAGGTTCATCTGCATATCCTTAAAATGTTGGATGGAGTATATTGTCCTAGAATTTTTAAAAAGTTACAGTAATTTTCTTTAGTTTCCTTCTTTTAATTTAAACACCTTGATTGATTATGAAGTCAATTATAAAATGCAACGTTGAGTGTTATGTAAGGTGAAATGATCAAATTATTGCGTAATGAATGTAAGTAGTAGTCAACAATGGTGGCCATATAGGTACACATTCTTAAGGACATATCTCTTGTACCATATTTATAACATATTCACGTCTCTCCTCCCTATTATCTGTTTATGTTCGATTTGATATATTCTTCAAGTATGTAATATTTTACCAATTCAACCTTCGTATAAGTTTTTGGTAAAATTACCACCAAGCACCAATTTGATATATGAGACTTTCCTTGAAGAAGCCCACATTGATATTGTTTGAATATATTAATTATGTATACTTGAATGGAAAATACAAGTGCAGATATTGGTGAAGTGGTTGATGGGTAGTAAAATTTATATTTGTTTACTTATCCTATCTTTATGTGCATGTTTTTGTGAATGTTTAATAAAGGATCCATTAAGGTTTAAAGGTAATTCTCAGTCTTCTGTTTGCTCAGAATTTCATCTTCAAGCTGTGTTTCACTTTATTACATAAAACTTAAAAATAAAACAATCTCCTCCATGTTAAGGTTTCTATGGTTGTCAATAATTTCCATCGACGAGTTCAACTAGTTTCCATTGGGAGCCCCCAAACAATGCAACTGGAGAGGATGGATGGCTTGTCATGTTAGCAGGAGAGAAAGAGGGGGTGAAGGCTGGATATAGCCGGAGTAGCGAGAGGATGGAAACCCAGCAGGACGAGGCACACATGCCAGAAAGAAAGCTTTTAGCCAGTTGCCCACTTCGTGTACTCTCCCATAATCCATTTCGAGTACTCTCCCATTATCCAGTTGGGCTCTTACTGAACTGTCCTTACTGGAATTCAATTAAAGTATCCATGATATGTATGAGGAAATACCAAATATTAGTCAAAGGCTTCAGAAGTGATGGTATTGAGTATTTTGCTGTAAAAAACGTTTCTGAGCAGTAAAGTTCCTGAAAATGAGCTTCCTCCTAAGAAATAGAGTTAATCATGCTTGTAGACACCTTTTTAATGAATTCTTATAGTAGCTTCTAAGAAAGACAGATCGTGTATTAAATAAAGTAGTTTTTAAGATGGGATTCTCTTAGTGGTGTATAGCAAGGTAATAAGATGAGATTCTTTTAGGAGCTATTCAGATGGGGGATTCTTTTAGTAGTTGATACTAAATTGAGATGGTGCCTGTAACATAGCTATTTACATGGGATTCTGCTAGTAGTGTATAGCAAGCTGAGATGATGCATTCCTTAAAGTAGTTATTTCAGTGAAATTCTCTTTGTAGTTTATAATAAGGCAAGATTATTGCATTCCAATAATATCACATAATCTGTTGAATACATATGGAGAGCCATATAGAACTGGGATAAGTTATGATATGTTTTTTTCAGGTTGTTCGTAAAAGGATATTTGAAGAGGGGCTTAGAGTTGATGGCAGATCTTTGGATGAAATTAGACCTCTATTCTGTGAAGCTGGATCTTTCCCATCACTCCATGGGTCGTCAATATTCTCAAGAGGGAACACTCAAGTAAACAATCTTGTTGTTTAGTGTGTTTTCTTCTTGTATTGAAGTATTTAAATGACTTCCAGATTGTTCATAACATGTAAAATCATAATTTTGTAAACATTTGTTTGAGTCGGAGAAGGAATTTCTATTTGACAGCTTATAAGGATGTCAGGTTATGTGTACTGTTACACTTGGTGCTCCTCAAGAAGCCCAACACTTAGATTCCCTTGTTGGTCCACCAACCAAACGCTTTATGGTTCATTACAGTTTTCCACCATTCTCAATCAATGAAGTTGGTAGGCTTGGCGGTTTAAACAGACGTGAAGTGGGACATGGTAATTTCATTCATTCCTTATCTGTTAAGGTTATTTAGTGTCATGTTAATGTTTTGCATTTTTCACTGGTATTGTGTTCATGTCTAATTATGATGTGCAATTTGCCAATTTGCTATTGATTTTCTCAAAATTATTGAAGTTACTGCCTTTTTATGTCAAGCTTGCTCATTTTACATCTTTGTCTATTCTGTGAATGTGCATTTTATTGTTGTCCATTTTTGGTGTAAATATTGTTTGTTTGTCACGTTTGCAACTGAACTTATCTGCAATTGATATCTGCTTAATCATATGATGAAATGAAAGATGAAGAGGAATTTTCACATTAGAATGTTCTTAGTTAAGATTTGGGATTTTGTGACCTCTGCAGATCCTTGTGCTTCTTTTCTTTTGTGAACTATATTCATGGGCATCATGTCTTGAAGGTTTTAATTATATATTGCTCTTTTCTTATTGATACCTGCAGGGACACTTGCAGAGAAGGCTTTGCTTGCCCTGTTACCTCCAGAATATGATTTTCCTTACACTGTTCGTCTTAATTCTGATGTCATGGCTTCTGATGGATCTACTTCAATGGCAACTGTTTGTGGAGGTATTTCCTTTTTTATTATTTAGATAGTAACTTAGGTTATCCCAAAGAAGTTACATTTGAGGAAGATCCTATTCTATGAAGGTAGGACAGGCTAGCATATGAAACTTTTTCTCAATAGATGAAGGTTATTCATGTAAGAAGGTAAGTTTAAGAAAATATAAAGGGTTCAACACATAAGAAAACAAAATTCGATCTACAACTCTAGGTTTTATGTTTGAACATGTCAAGTGCTGGACACATTGCATGTCTACAGATGGTGCAATAGCCTAGGGTAGCCTATGTGATAAAGTTGATGTGCAAAAATAAGTTATCTATACTAATATAGTGACTATCTTTGAGATAGTTTGAATATGTTGTAATATGTATTGCAAAAATTTTCTTCTATTGATTTTCTTTCTAAGCAAGCTGTACCTGCTGCAGCCATGCCACTTGCATGCAGCAATGTGCAGAACTCACTATAAATTCTCAGTGTACATTAAATTTTGTGTAAGATTCTCACAAAAATACATCTAAATTGCTCACTTAATTGTTTCAACAACTTTCATAAATGGTCATATGCTATTATAATGAAAGTTTCTAGAGATTAATCTGAATCTCAACATTTGAGCACCAAATAGAAAACTTGAACTAGTCAAGTTAAAGAAAAATGAGAAATGTGTAGAATGGAAAAACAATAGGTTTCCTATATGGAGAAGTTGTGGCTTGGTATCTCCCTTAACAGAAAAAATTGTAGATTTGACAAATATAGGGATCCTCTTATTATTAGTTTTAAATTTTCCCTGAATGAAAATCAACATCTTTTGTGAAAGAATTGAAGCCGCCTTCTTCATGAAAAGATAATTGTCCCTTAATATGCAAATTTGATGACTATTGAACAAAAAATATGAAAGATTTCTGTTGGATTTAAAATTGCTGTGTTCAATGTGCTTTGATGAGAATGCCATTAGTTAAAAAATATTTATATTTCTAAATTTCATTTCTTTTTGTTTTTTATATTTTTGTTACTTTTTAAAGAGCCACATTACTTAAAGTGAAATGGTGTGTGGGCTGGGACATCCTGAAACTGAGGGTGCATTGTCTAGGCAACACCTGAGACTGGAGGATATCTAGACTCTAGATGCACAAGCATGCTACTGCATTGCAGACATTAGTGCACAAATACTATGTATGTGGCAACGATGATACTTCTGTAAAGCACAAGCATGCAACTGCATTGTAGGTATTAGTGCACAAATACTATGTATATGGCAACCTACTATTGTGCCTCCAGTACAAGTGCAGTCTGGATATGTCTCTTTTCACTTTTCAGCCAGCTGAGAAATGCTATGCATGACACTGCCCTCTATCGAGCATCTAGTACAATCACATCTTGGATATTGCTTTCCTGCAGCACAGTTTTACATTAGTGCATTTTATAGACAATAAATTAATGCAGTGGGAAAGGGAAATTCGTGTAATGAAATGGGTTTGTGTTTCAAACTGGAGATACTTATCTATCTTAAAAAGGTTGATGCTCAAGTGATTCTTCACAAACTACATTATCAATTCTTCTTTCATGCAATGTATGGTAAGCATCTTTTTGATACAATGATTTTTGAGTATCCTATAATTGACCGACTCTTTCAATTTGCAGGTAGTTTAGCATTGATGGATGCTGGGGTTCCACTTAAGGAACATGTTGCAGGAATTTCCATAGGTCTTGTTACTGATGTTGATCCTTCTACAGGAGATGTGAAAGATTATCGTATTTTAACAGATATTCTGGTATTCATTTTATTTTCATTGTATTTGTAAAGTTGCCTTTGTTTAACATGGATTTGAAATGGAGCTATTTTTGCCCAATCCCTCTCCTAAGATGTTGCAAATTTTCAGGGTCTTGAAGATCATTTGGGAGATATGGATTTCAAAATAGCTGGTACAAGGAAAGGAGTGACAGCTATACAACTGGATATTAAACCAGCTGGGATACCTCTTAGTATTCTTTGCGAGTGCCTTGATCCTGCCTTAAAGGCTCGTACAAAAATTTTAGATTTCATGGAACAAGAGTTAAAAGAGCCACGTGAACAAGATAAAACAAATTCCCCACGGATAGGTAAAGCCTTGCTGCTATTTTGATAGTCAAGAACATTGTATGGCAATTGAGACATTGAGAAATACCATGTATATTTTCTTTTAATCCGTTATGGTTCTCTTCGTTTTGACTATGGTGTATTGCTGCAGTCACTGTTAGATTAAATCGAGACCACCTTCCACGATTGATAGGACATATCAGGAATATTGAAAAGGAAACAGGTTAGATTTATCAGTTTATTTTTATATATCATTGAATATTTTGTAAATATTCCTGATTATAAACATGTTTAGTTCTCACTTCTTTGAGCATGCGTGGGCTTGATGAGCAACCCTATTTTGTCATCATTATTAATCTATTTAATGGCAGATTTGGCTAAGAATTTTCATAGTCTAGGTATATTTATAGCTATTACATTGTGTGATCCTGTTCCTACATTTAGTGTCATATATTCTTATGGGGCAAATTGTCTGTTTTTAGCATTCTTTTTGAGGGGGAAATCCTTAAATGGTCAAGAGTTCACTGTGGCATTACTGAGCTTGTGGCCCATTTTGTGAAGAACATAATTCTGATCTGTGTATCTGTGGCATTAAATCCTGAATTTGCAGTGCCAATCTACTATTTTTAATTGGGGCCTTTATAGCCACCCCTGAAGTGGCCTTTTAGGCAATTACTTCTTTGTGTCCGAGTGAGAAAACTTTATAATGTCTTCATCTATGACAAGGGAATTAGCTGGCTTCACCCAGATGAAATGATATGGAAAATTGAGTATCCACCAGTATTGAGTGATGTAGTAATGGAACTATGGTTGTCGACAAGGCTACATATATACAAGTTAGTTCAAATCCCAAATAGAATGTAAAAAGTTAAGAAATGAATGGATCTTTAAGAATACACGTTCCAAAATATTTCTGGACTCACAAGTCACAGGGAGGACATTGCTAAATGAAGAGAGTGGGAATGACAGGTAGACAAAAGCAAGACTATGAAATCCCACTATGCAGGACAGCAAAACCAATAGTTGAATCTCCTAGGTGTTCAATAATTCTTTTTGGTTTGATGTCAAACTCATACAATGTTATTTCCTGAGAAGATGAATGAATAGCGTCGAAGGTTGTGGCCACCCGCTTTGTTAAGGTCATGGAAAGAAGCTTCAATTGGTTAAATTGATTATCAAGACAGTGGAAATAAAGAGGAAGAAAGCCAGCTTGATTGCTATGATTAGAGGAATAAACAGAGAAGCTATTTTCTTATAAAATGAATGAAAGTATTTGAAAATGTAAAATGTATTTGATAAAGAAAATGAGGAAAAAGAGCAAAAATGACATTCTGGATTTATTTGAAAGGAAATATAAAAGTGTGTGTAGTCTAAAAACTTCCTTCAAACAGAAGTTTCAATTTAGAGAATTATGGTTTGAAAAATGATGCTGGTTGAGGTTAATGTGAGATTGGTCAGCTTTACCCTTCTCCCTTTAAAGAAATCGGGCTTTTTAATTTGTGTTGCTCAAAACATTGAGAAATTATGGCTTTTGTAATATATGTGAAGTAGTTAGAACCCATTAATAAATTGGGAAGCCTTGGTGTGGAGATGGATGAAGTACAACATATGAGGAACCAATGACCTTATTTTCGGTTCTGAAAATGAAGCCTCTATAACCAGATCAATTTCATATATGAGTCCCCTTCTATGGCAGTTCATTTTTATGAATTCTTATTGTATTGTTTAGATCATTTAGTGGCTTTCCAAGGTCTGATATACCAAAGGTTATTGTTTGTGACATGAATCCATTGTACATACTTCACCTTCAACACCCAAATCCTGAATACCAACACTAGAAGACACTCCAGCACTGACGTCCTCTTGTGAATTAGCTGTCAAATCATGATGAAGCATGGAATTATAACCGCTGTCACAAAATCAGAATCATAGTCAGGTCCCTGTGTCATGAAATCAACAACCCCAAGAGATTGATCCTTTGATTCTTCTTTCCTTCTTTGCCACTGATATGAACTTGTAGATACCGAATCATCGTCTTCACCTGGTATACCCATAAATTGTGTTAAGGAAAGGTGGTCACGTATCTTCTGAGGAAGGGAGCAATACTTATGGTAGGTGCTCATAATTGCATCATTGAATGCTTGGGTATGAGGCATCTTACTTATACTTGTTGGTGGAGATGAAATCTTAAGAGTGCCCATTTTTCCTTGAATGTATCTTTTCCTTCGTTGGTGAGGCAAGAAGGAAAATAGGTATTAATCTTCCATCTTTAATTCTAGCCATGGTGTTGACCTGTAGTTGAACTGATTTTTCCCAACAAGCTGGCAGGTTCGATGCTCTGATACCACTGAAAGATCCCTAGTAGAGATCTGAAGTAATTTTTTGACTGAGTTTCTTGTAATGTCTTTGACAGCAAATTTGGTTTTGATGTTTTCTTGCAAGAGTTTTGAATGCCAAAGGGAGTACAATAATTGGAAATGAAAGGACAATGCAATAGAACAATTTCCCAAGCAAAATGTGAATAATGGAACTAATTTTTATTGACTGATTTGCATTTCCAGAATTCTGATTGCTGATAAGAAAGTAGATAAACATATAAGCAAATAGAGGACAATATAGATGCTTTTTATTCAAGTGAATGACTGATGTACATACCCCAAACTGTATACATAAGTCTGATACAAGTCCGGGACAACAAAATTCAACCTCTTCCAGCTTAAAGTCAGCTCCACAATTCTGCTCCAGGTCTGATCTGAAGTTCCCAGGTGATTTAAATGATAGATCAGCTCCAAGACCAATTAGAAACCCTATGTGCTACCTAGGGTTTGATGCCCATAACCTCAGAAGTGCATGGCTGGCTGATATGTCTTCTCAAGTAAGGTGCTGATTACTGGTGTCTCCTCTAACCAGCCAATAATCCCCGCAATATAATGGCTGATAATCTGTCTGAAACTGAAGAATTATGCCCCTTAGATGATCTCTGACCGCTGTGGGCCACCAAACTATGAAGGGTTTTCGTCCTCCATAGTAGATCTGAGAATTTATTCTCCACACAGCTGCTGCTCTCAAAAAATAATCTTCATGAATTAATGAAATCAGCTCCAAACTTGCTTTATAACCTCTTTACTTTTCCCTCCATGAGGTTCGATCCACTTTTAGGGTTTCTCTTTGCCACTTAACATGCTTTATAATGTTTTATTAAATATTTCACCCCCTCTATGAAGTCCAAACTTCCTTAGGGTCTAATTCTTCATTGGCAAATGACCACTTTTTAAAACCAACTTAAAGTTGATGCTTCCTAGGGAAAAGTGCCTGGGGGGGGTGGGGTGGGGGAGGGGGTCACTTTAATAATTCATTTTTAATTCTTGAATCCATTTTTTTAATGTATATATATGTATATAAACCTAGGTTAGGCACCACAAAAAAATAGCATCTAAGCACGGACTTTGGTAATATAAGCTCACCAAAATATGTTGATTATCTTAACAAACAAAGTCATTAAGATTAACATTTGCAAACCATAAGGGACCCACACAACCCACTAACAACATGAATTCTCCCTAAAACCTTGAAATTGCACTTAGCCATAGGTACCTTTCTCTTCTTCTTTTGTACAATGATCCACACTTTAAGACGTGAAAGCTTGAGGATCTAGACGAGGGTTACTCAGAGGAAATATTTGAGCTTCTAAGGATTTTCCTTTGTCTAGAAGGGTTAAAGGTTTTGAAGCCAAATCAACAATTAGATATCTCTAGATTCAGTTGAATAACTTTGGGCATCATTTTCTTAAGGATCGTTTGGAACAATTGATTGGTGATGGGTCTCAACACCCAACCAGACATGGGTTTCTAGAGATCAACACAGTTTTCTTGTGTTGGATTTGTGGCATTGAATTTTTTCGAGTGGCATTGGAAGCCAAGATGTTCATAAGAGCACCAATTTTTGCATCTAAAGAGAATTTCTCGTAAACAACAAGCTAATTGCATTTTTGATCTCCCACCAACAAAAAATTTCTGTAGGCAATTCTTGGTGATGTCCTTCTCAACATAGATGTTGGCATAAGTGAAACAAGTATATTGAGAAGTCTACTTAGATATATGTTTATATTTATTAAGTTCATCGTCAATAGCCTCTAAACTCTTGTATTCCCAAAACTGTATTAGAAAGCAAGGTATTCTTGCCTATAGAAGGCCATAGAAAAAGGAAACTATGCATGGATCAAAGGTATTGAACCAAGGCATAATGTAGAGAGAATCC
This sequence comes from Cryptomeria japonica, assembly GCF_030272615.1. NCBI lineage: Eukaryota > Viridiplantae > Streptophyta > Pinopsida > Cupressales > Cupressaceae > Cryptomeria > Cryptomeria japonica. The sequence goes on from NC_081405.1 coordinate 470,371,619, forward strand.
TTTTGGAAATGGGCCATTTTGTAGAATAAATTCCTTATCCACACATTAAATTCTGTAACAAAAAATCCTTTGGCACATGGAGAAATAAAGATCTCATATTTCATGTTTCACTTCCACTAGAAAGAAATTGAGGCAAGTAGATTGCACAATTTAGGTTGTAGTTTTGTAAATCTAAAAATTATAGTCTCCTTGATTAGATAATTTTCACACTAAATAACCTCATTGTCCATTTTATCATCCATTGAAAGAGTTGAGGTTTGAAATTAGCTAAAGGCATTGATATGTTAGATGATTTAGAGGATATCCTAGCTACAAGATTGGAGGTGCAAGAAATGCCACTTCTTAAAAACGACATTGATTGAAACCTAGACCTTAGATTGATAGAGCAACCAAACCCTAGTTTGATAGAGCTAATAGACTCTAGATTGATGGAGCAAGGGTTAACAGAGATGGTAGCTGATGCAACCCCCTACGAGACAAAAACAACCAATATGAATTATAACATCTTTGTTCGGAGCTACATAGGATCTAGCAACATTTAGTGGACAAGAGGAAGCTCTGCCAAAGCCTTTGGAAGGCACTTATGATTGAAGAGTTGAAGGTGAAGTTAGATGATAGCAACATACTTCCAAAGAGGAAAAATCAGACCTGTTTTGAATTCAGTCCGGCTTGTGGAGCTAGAATTAGATGCCATTGTAATTTCTATTGCAATAAATTTTATAAACAACACATTGAAAATAAATAAAAATATTAAATAAATAAATAAATTGTAACTTTTAAAATTTTTAATCATAGTGATAAATTCGTAGAAAAATGTAATGTCCCCTTCTGGGATTTACCATACTTCAATCCTGAAACAACAATTTTGACTTAAAATGAGAGTTCTATCAAAACTGAACACATTTCGTTATAACATTTAACTTAAAATTCCAAGAACAACTGGGAAAATACAACTTATCTTGATAGCTTTGCCTTAGACAAACTGCTTCTTAACAAAGTTGCTCTGTAAATCTAGTATAAGTCTGCAACAATACTTTCGTCTTAAATCTGTTATACTTTCTTTATAAATCAGCCATAATCATTAATCCCTCATAGAAATCTGTTATGAACTTCTCACAATCTTCTGATTAGTGGTCTGCGGTGCATATATTTTGCCTATTAAAACACACACCATATACTCAAACACCCCCCCCCTTTCTAACTTGAATCCTTCTTCCTTTTATATGTTTAAAGTGCCTCTTCATGAAAGGAGTAAACCATTTATATTATCTTTGTGAAAAGGTTCGTAACCTTTCACAAATATAAATATTATTGTTTTTTATGATAACTGTCGTTTATTTGCTGCTTTATTAACATGCATCATTTAATCATCACCACATTGTGTTTATCAATTAGAATATTAAACGATCCCTACACAAATTGTATTTCTGAACTGCCCTTTTCAATGTGAATTATAACTCCCAAATGAATCGCCACCTTAAGCTAGTTGTCATCGCAGTATCGGATTAATATTTGTTTGAATTGCTAATACTGAGATCCTTAATTACAAATCAGCTCTTTTGAATCATAAACTTTGCAAGTCGCTTTCCTCCATTTAGTCGGTATACAATGCATATGACCGTCCTCCTTACTTGACGGTGATTGCTGTCTTAATATACTTACGTCTTTATTTTACAATTAATCTCTGTTACCTACATAAGGCGTTGCTTCCAATTGTGACCACTACCAATGATCACTATCACCGTAATTGTTTTGCTTAAGCGATATCTCAGACTGTAATTACTGTCTTTGTTGATCGTTGCCTTGCCTTACAATGAATTGTTCCTTATTTTATTTTGTTTTTTGCTATCTTGGAGATTCGTTGTTTAGATGTCGCCAACCGAGTTGCCTTGAGAAGGCCACTGCTCGATAGAACGATCCAAGTATGGAAGAGAAGTAAGAAAGGAAATAATCCCCTCATGATGTTAACATGGCTCACCATAATGTTTGCGCTCAACAATTATATGGGTCGGTTATCACCAACCTAATCTCCCTGTAGAACTTTATCGCTTATCATGATTGCTGACTGGTTACTGTGACATCTTCTGATTACGTAATTAAGTATAACTATGATACATATTGCAGACTTTATCAATATTACTATTAAATTCTGTATAAGAACATTATTAGGCTTCATATATTAAGCATACACATTAAGCACATCCCCCATGCATATCACCAAGAATAAAGATGTTACTGGCTGGAACTTAAGAACAGTTCTGATCTGATCTGATTGATGGCTCTTCATCATAATTATTGCTGCTTATTGTTTCACCTTAATCGCTTCTCTTTATATATTAATCGCTGCTCCTTATTATTAAGCGTTTCCTTCCCTTTCATTAGTTTGTATAATTCTTGGGCAATTTGAAATATGTGTTGTCTTTATTTCCATAATCTTTATTAATCATAGTCTCATTAAATCTTTAATGAGACTATCTTAATTGTTTCCTTCTTCATATATCTTTGTAATAGTTCATTTGGGCCTTGCATTATCTTTATAGATAATACAAGGAGCTTTCGTTTAGTTGTTTGGTTCTAGAGTTCTAGCATATGGATGGGGACATGACAAAAAATGGATAAAAACAAAGCAAGAGAGTTTGTTTCATATCTGTTAAACAAAAATTGAGGAATACGTAAAACTTCTTTCCAAATAAATTCTTCTATAATATTCTAGGTAGCTAATGAACACTTGCGCATGAATAGAAATAGCAATGTAACCACCATGGAAGATCGAATGACTAATCTTCAATTCTCTTTGTTGAATGACAAGCAAGAATGGAATTATAGCCTTTTGGAATGGTATTTCATTTTTGCAATGAAAATGAGCTAATATGAATTTGTTTTAGTGTTTGAAATGCTTCGATTGGCACTTTTAGCATTAGGAATTCATATAGTGCTACTGAGTCAAAGTCAAAGGTGAAGAAAAAGGCAAAATAAATTATATCAAAAAAGTGTCCAATTCATTGCAATCTACTTGGATCCTCTCGGGTTTGTCTTGAATGAACCCAATCCCTTCTACCACCACCTTGGAAGAATTCTCTCAGGGGAACCATATTGGACTATAGATTTGGTTTGAAATGTACTTGGATACGGCTAGTACCAAACTATGAGTTGTGAGACAAAAGAATAGTTGTAATCATCTATCATAATAACGATTAACAAATGGAAAATAATACTATTATTGCACATGTAGTGTTTATTAAAATACTTGACAGTGCAGAGAGGTCACAAAATACAGGCGTTATTGGATAATGGAAATCCTATTTGAATGACCAACAATTCTTAGTTAAGACACTACTATTGGTTTAGCTGTTCAAAACTGGTATTTTAAGTACACTACAAAAGCTTGCAATTAGTAAATAATACAAATTGGGTATGAGTACAAGTACAAGAATATATATATGGGAATATATGTCCATGTATCAAAATAATAATTATAAGAACAATGATACTCATAATTGCCAATAAATAGAATATTTAAATACTTCATATTCATAATTCACAAATTGAAAATACTGAAGTCCTAAAATGTCATTACATGATGAAAGTTCAAATTACAATATATAATAGTTTTCATATTCTTTTTCATCAAAAGCATCAAGGTCAACATTTGTTTCTATTTATTTTGAACCAGAATCAATTGGATTGGCTCTCCCACTAGATGTGTCAAGTGCAGAAGCGAGCTCATCTATAGAGACTTAGACAAGTTGTGCAACTATAGCATCTATATCAGCACATTTAGGGGTTAGATTCGAATTCTTTGTCACACCATCATTGTATTCAGGTTTCTTATGTGACAAGAGACGAAGATTTTTAGTGTATATAGACCCTTCTACTCTTTTTTTGCACCCAAATAGTTGCACATGGCTCATTGGATGGAGTATCCACTCCATTCCACTCAGCTGAAGAAGTTGTAAGCTGTTGATGTTGCATACACCATTTAATATGTAATTTTATAAATTCAAAAGATAAATTATAAAATTATATTATTATAAACTATAATATATAGCATGATAACATAAAATGAAAAACGAGAAATATGAAAAATAGAAAGATACATACTTAAGATGGAATTTTAATTGCAAGAGGTTGCAAGTAAATGGAGCGTGGACCATCTAGATACCATTAATCATGAGAATCATTCCTATATTTGTCTAGAAGAGTAGAAACATCATGATTATTTGAGATATTAAGTGGCCAAACTCGCTTAATACAATATTTGGAATATCTTCATCTGAAAAGTCTTTCTAAATGTAGCTTTACAGCTAGTAGCAACCTCCTATCATGACCTTTTCACACATCGCCCCATTGCAAATGGGGACCTCCTGTTCCCGCTTTCTGCATTTTGTTAGTTTTGGGTTTTTTTGGCAGCTAGGTGGCAATTTTGAGTTCCCGAGTCTCATTGTTTGACATGATGATGCCTTGAGGTCTTCAAAGTGCTAGTAATGTTTAAATTTTAAGTTTTGAAGTCAATAGGATGAAATGTTTAAAAACTGTTAAAATGTCAATATGTTACTAAATTTTGCTTGAGTGTTGAGGTTGCAACAAGTTTTGAAGTTTGAGTGTAAATGTGTTTAAGTGTTGCAAATTGGTGTGAATTTTGTGCAAGAGCGTCAAATGTCTTTATAGGAGTTTTTTTTTCCACCCCTCAAATACAGTTAAAATGTGAAAAGTCCCGATGGAAATAGAATTTCCACTAAGCTCAAATGCACAATTCAATAAAATTGACATGTTTGGGCTTTTACAGGGTGAAAATCATCATTATCGAGATGGAAAACATTTTTCTCTCATGAAATTAAGGCATAAAAGTGATCTGTCCTGATGGAGGCGTTTTTCCATTGAGTTTCAAGTATTTGTGGGAAAATCACGATTTATCCCATCCATATCCAACCATATCATTGAAAAGATGTAGAAGAAGGATTTCGGACAAGCAAAGAGACCATCTTTTGTTGACAACAATTTTATGTGATCACGAATTCATTTCCAAAGATTTCAGTTTTTTCTGTTTTTTGTTTTTTGTTTTATTTATTTATTCTGATTAAAGCAGCAATAAAGATTATAAATAGGAGGCAACCACATGGTTGCCATAAAGAACCAACAAAACAGATTAACCATGCATTAAACTTTAGTGTTAGGTTAGGAGCTTACATGGTACATCTGGATTCTCCACTGTGTTTGCCCCGATGGAGGTTGTTTTTCCACCAGGCCATTATGAGAGAAAATGTATAAGGAAAGTGTGTCCAGATGTACTACGACTTTTCACTAGGAGACAAATGATCAAGTTAAGTGCAATGATGTGTCCAGATGAGGTTCAAATCACCACTAGATTGGAAAATGAGTGTGACGAAGTGAAGTGTGGACAAATTTACATTGTCCTGATGAGGTGCGTTTTTCCACTGGAGGTAAAATGATGATTAAGTGACAGATTTATTTGTCCAGATGGAGTTTGAATTTCCTGTGGAGACTATGTTGATAAAGTTGACAAGTTTTAGTAAGATTTTTGTGTCCAGATGGACGTTTTTCCATTGGGAGATGCTTTTACATGAAATGATGAATTTTAATAGTCCAGGTAGGCATCATTTTTCCCCTGGAGTCAATTTGGGGATGCAAAGTGTGAGAGATTTTCGAGAATTGTCGTCTACATGCTGCAAGTTTGAATATAATCATTGAAGTTTGGTGATTTTGTTTAAATTTTGCATGCATTTGTTGTTCTAATTGCCTCCAAATTTAGACTAGAGTTTGCTTTCACGTATTTTAGAGTGGATGAAAGAAGTCTTGAATGCATTTGAGTTAAATTTGTTTAATCCACACCACTAGCCTCTTGCTGATTGTAAATTTGCCTTGTGTGGTCAACTGGAATTTGAATAGAACTTAACTTCAATTACTGTACGTCCATTGGTATGCATTGCCTTGATGATATTTATGTTGATGGTAATAATTTGAACATCTATAAATCTATCTTAGATGATTGCACTAAGCTTGCGTTGACTTTTTTTTGATGGTGAAACCTTGCCTAGTTGAATTTCATTGAATCATTCATAATGTCATGCATTCTAGGTTAGATAGTCTTAGAATAGAACTTCTAAATCCTCATCCTTTTTGCATTTTATTTGAAAATTCTTTGTTAGAATACATCGAGAGTTAGAATTGCAAAATCATTTGAAATAATTGGCAAACCCATGTCCATTCTTGATAACCTTGAATCATTTAGAACAATTACGTAAGTCCCCAAGTGAAAACAACAAATCACATCAGCCATTGAGTTACATCCACATGTCAAGAAGTGACTGTAAGAACCTTGGAATCGTCTTAGTTGATCAGATTAGCATCTGAGGTGATTTTGTTCAAGAGAGGGTAAAATACTTTGGTATTTTATTCTGTGTTCGATTGTGCCTAAAAACACCATCAACACGTCCCCATCCCTATATGATGGCACCCTCCTCAGAAATTAAAATACCTCATTGCTATAATACTTTGGTGACAAGTAAATGCTAAGAGATGTGAAGGGGTGGTCATCTTGTTTTGATTATCAACCATAATCTTTTGCACAATTTTGAAAAATGTTTCCATTGAGTCATGTTTGTTGGATTCTATCATTGCTCTTATTTTCTTCACCATGGATTCCATGCCATCATGAATTTAGCCTGACATGAGCGAACCGTGTCAACATACCTAATCATGTCGATGGTGAGCTCAATGAAATTCAAAACAAATTCCACACAAGTGCACCACTCATCATTAGGATCAATGCTCCTTTTGTGCTTGATTGGCTCTATATAATCTTACAAGCTATTGATTATTGTAGAACTCAAGGTCCCTTGCACCTTCACAAGTTGTCTTAAGACAATTGTGTGAGATGGAAATTGAGTTTTGGCAACCCAATATGGTATAAACAAATACATGTCAGATATCAACATTAAAAAATAAAAAAAGAAAAAGTATATAAAAAAAAAGTGCCTTCAACAACACCAACTTGGAGAAGTCACTTAATATGCCTTGTGACATATGATGATTAGTGACAGATATTTGGATCTCCTCACCCTCCGTGTAGATTTGTGTTGTAGTGTTTTGCAATATGAAATTGAGTGAGTTAATTGCAAATGGTGTGCAAAGCATCTTGCAGAGTTTTTTTTGACTGGTTTTGCATCTGGTCTTACAGCAAGGTTGTGCACTACTAATTTTGGATCTAAGCATGGCATGTTAGCGTAAGACCATGCAAAATTGACTTGTGTTTCCTTAAGAAAGTCCACGATATTCTGTTTTTCTTGGTCTGTGAGAGACTTAGCATCAAGCACATTCTTCAAATTGTCCTCTGTACCCATGTTGATGGTGTCAGTCTCTTCATTGAGTAGTGATGATCTTTCTTGAAGCGAGGGAACCATGGTAGCAGGTCAACTTGCATTCACCAATTCTTCTATTTTCAAATTTGTCATTATCCACTTCGTCTTTTAGTGCTCTTTTCAAATTTGCAACAGTCATTTGTACTCAAAATTGACAAGTCAAGTTGGCGCACTTTTACATGGTATTGTATTAGGGGGTTTTGTCTTTTTGGGAAGTTAAACAATTGTTAACTAGTAACAAAATGTAAACGGTCTGTAGCTTGTTTTGCTTCTTTCGTCTCTATAAGAAGGAAACCAAGACCGTATGGAGGGTTCTAAATTCTATTTTGGGGCAATGGCATGTTGTAAAAGATTTTGATACAGAAATGGAGAACTTGCTGTGAAATTGTGTTCTTGATCTAGGTTCAATTATTTGATGAAATTAATGAAAAGATATCATTTGGATGTCTCCAATTTGTGTTTTTCATTCTCATATGAATCAATATACTAATGATATATTGGATTTGTCAATGCACTTTTATCTCTTTTGTAGGATTATTACAATTGGTTTTCTTAAATAGAAATTAAATTCTATCGAATAGATTACAATGGATAGAGAAATTCAATTTGGATGAAGATGAAGGGCCTATGATCGAGCTGCTTGCACATTTATGTCATGCATAAACATAATTCAGTGCCAAATAATTAGAAATCCCACCACTGAAGGAACACGCATTAATTCTGTGGATAGACTCTGTTGCACTGTGGAGAAGGCACCAATTAGTTTCAGCTCCAAAATAGATAAAATATAAACACAACTTTTTACTTTGAATTATGGTAGTAGGATCTAGTTTGTTTTTTCATTTTTCTATTTTCACCTCATGCCTGTGAATAATAGAAGATACAATGATAATTTAATCAAGGCTGTAATTAAATAAACCTTTGAAAATTGTGTGAGGCTTTATTTGCTTAAATCACCATATAATCTTGAAGAAATAAATAAAGGTGATATTGGTTCACCCACCAAGGTCTAGCAGAGCCTAAAGAGCATAAATTATTAGCCTTATTGGTTAATTCTTGTTCGTTGGCCAAGTCCGCCATTATACTTGAAAATAAGGTTTGGCATACCTTTAGAGTGTAATTACTCTCGATGTCTCTACTTAAAGTTTATATACACATAATACATGAAAAACTAGTTATGAAAATATGTATAAGAATTACATTTCGAATGAAACTTTGGCAAATTAGTAAAATAGCAAAATTGTTAATACTAAATAGTAAGATTTAATTTTTTAATTTTGAATAGTTGAATACTAAATAATATTTGACAAATGAAATTTATCAAATTGGAGATTTCTATTATATCAAAAATATCATAAAGATGGTTACAATGAGTAGGATGATATCAAAATAAGTACAGATGTCAAAATGTAGTGAAGGGAGACTTCTAATCGTCCCCAAACTCCTCATCACTGAACTATTGGACTCATGGTCAAGCTCCTCCAAACTAACACTAACCATTCCTGCATCTAAAGTTGTAGCATCCTCATCAGTCTAAGTTGGCTCCTCAGGCTCTACATCCCATCGTGCTGTTACACTCTCTTTGTACACAATTGTCTTGTGGTCAATGAGACACAAATTGCTATGTACCAAGACAAGCTTCTCTGCTTGTCTAGAGGTAAGTCTATTCCTCTCAAGGGAGGGGATGGAGCTATAATAGACTTGTTCCTCTTAGCAACTAAAGAACTAGAAACCTGAAATAGAAAACGAACGGCTAGAGTGGTAGTCAAAGATTTTGGTCCATGGTAGTTCCACCACAAAATTGCGTCCTCCTGTGCCATAGTTGCCTTATCCATTGGGGCCGCCTTAGAATAACCCGTAAGAGTGGCAAATTTGGTCCATTAAGTGTGAACCGTGCTGGCATCAGAAGTATCATACATCAATGCACCAAAAGAACCTTGCCTTCACTTTAGCATCTTGAATTAGTGTAACACTGCTAAGCATAGTTTTGTATCGCTTAGGATTCAATTCAAAGACATTCATATGCAAGGGAGTCTTGAGCTTGTCCCATCTCTGTTGAATGATTGGCTGAATGTGCTCATTGTAGAATGCTAAACTAGGGTCCTTCACTCGCACAACCACCCTAATCTAGTCAAGCATAGGATCGATGCACTCATACACGTCTCCATGGTTAGGTGCATCCCCATCTCATACCCTATGACCCGGTAAATTGGAGCAATGATGGAGACTATGTGTTTTACGTCACTCCAAAATACATGACTCTTCACTATATCCTTCACCTTCCTCCTGTACTCTGTCTTGGACTCCGCACACCAATTCCAATCTGCTGTCATAACCATGAGTTGCAGTGCCCCTTGCAACTCAATCATCTTCTCCATTAAAACATTGATCTTGGAATAGTTCTTATGTAAGAACGGTCCTGAATTTGGTCTCAACGAGTAGCACATATAATGGTCCTCCCACAATAGATATCATCTCCCTATAATAATGAGATCGAGCTACATGAAATGGGATGCAATTGGTAGAGAAGAACTTGCCAATGTCATCATCTATCTCATCTCTCAATTGCACATTAAACAAATCAGATATGCGGTTGCTTTGCAAGTTGTATTAACCCTTATTCTATCCAACATGGGCCATGGCACTGGAAGTGGAAGGTCTTGATACTTGTTGATGTGTTTTTTACGCACATGCGAACACAAAATAAAATACCAAAGTATCTTATCCTCTCTTGAACAAAATCTTTTGGATGCTGAAGATTTGCTTAAGGTTCATCCAAGAAAGACTCCAAGGTTCATGAATGTAGGGTCTCTACGTGTGGATAAGCTCTGTGGTTTGATGTGATTATGCTGGAATCACAGGGGGACTTACATTCGATTGCCTGAATGCTTTGATATGTTGGAACTTGAGTCCTATCTACTCACTGGGAGATAAAAAAGAGCAAAAGATTGAGGGTTTAGGGAATCTACTCTAGGACTTAGAATGTAAGAATATGGATGAACGACTAGGTGGAGTCCTACTGGGCTAGGTCTCACCATCAACTAGAACAATCTGACACTAGCTCAGTGCAATCTTCTAAGGGACGCTTCGAATATGTTCAAATCATTACCATCAGACATTGATAACCATTCAAGTTAATGCATGAACAATATACGCATAACAATTTGAAGTTAAGCTCATTCAATGCTAGTTAACCACTTAGGGCGCACTTACAATCAGTAAGAGGCTAGTGGTATGGACTAAGCAGATTCCACATGAATACATTCAACAACTTCTTCCATTCAATCTAATTTATTTATCATCTAACATGAGGATCCAACAATAAACCATGCACATTGTAAAGAAACAACTCACTTCACCATAACTTCAATGAAGATAGAGTTCATTTACAACTTAGGCAACAATTTCTACCTTCTCCTCCTACTTTACTCTAACTTCTATTCTATTCTCTTTAGACTATCTATTGACTATTAACTACTAACTCTTAACCCTTTACAAATGAAGAGCTTGAGCCTTTTATAGTGCTTTTAATACAATTCAACGACCCAGATCAATTTGAGATCAATGGCCAAGATTTTACAATGAAAACCCTAATTAGGTTTTGTTACAACAAACTCAATTTGGCCAATTAGATAATTACAACACATTGGTATGACCAATAGATAGCAAGGGTAGGTGCCTCGGAGTTTGTGCCATTGTTGGTGAGTTAGGTACATTGCATCTAGACATGCTGATGTGGAACCCCTCTGATTGGTGAATGGTGATTGGGATGCCATCTAGGATGCCACTTCAACTTGCACCTTTGTAGACTGGATAGATTCATCATCATGAAGAGATATCAAGAGATATCTCTTGATCCTCAACATTATCTAGCTTGCTCAAAGTAGTGGTGATGGGAATTATTGATATAGCTAAGTCCTTCCATCCTTGCTTGCTTGCCTTGGAGTGATTGTATGATCTCTCCTTTGCTATCTTATAATCTCTCCATGTCAATATGATAGAATGAGAACCTTGAAGATATCCTGCTCTACTACTTGCAGCTGCTGAATATTTGAAGTTTTTTAACCTAGTAGCACTTTAAGACTTCTTCATACATTCAAGGTATTCTTGATGTTGATGAAACTTCTTGAAGGCCTCTTCCTTGTATCTTGACCTTGATGCTGAAATTCTCTCCTTGAGATCCTTGTTCCGATCCTCCTTCAACCTGCCCCATTTGATCTCTTTCCTTACCTCCTGCAAAATGAACAATTGCACATCAAACACACATGATATACAACTTGATCTAATCTTTGATTTTTTGATGATTTCTTTCTAAATCTAATCTAAGGATTGACAGTAATCGGTGAATTTGCTGTGTGAAAGGCAAACTTAATGTCCTAGAGCAAATCTGGGCTGTCTTAAGGTGAATTTGCTGGCTGATAAAGCTTGCTGGCTAAGCGAATTCGCTTCTCTTTGGTGCTAAAATGATGAATCTCGCCTGTTCCAAAAGACTAGACCCACATCTCCAATCATGAAGGTCAAGGTAGGAAGTTGTTTTACAAGTTAGTCTTTCCATCAGGATTCATATATGGAATATAACATTTAAGTATAAGTTCTTATACTTTAAATTATATTCCATATATATTGTTAGGATGTTTGAGAGTGGTTTCAAACCTCCAGGAGTTATAATGCAAAATCTAGTTTTTGGAAGATGCTTCAAATTTCCAGACTTAGTCAAATTTCAGGGCATTTCAGGATTAGGATGACATTCCAGACTTCTAAAACGAGTTTGCTCTGACCTTGATGTAAAGGACAGGACCTAGGAGGACACCATGCATTCAACCAAGGTTTGATTTAGCAACTTGAAGCTTGACCAGATAGTACACAAAACCTTAGGAATGATCTAAATAACCTCCTAATCACCCAACTAACTTGATTTCCACTCCACCTTGAGGAGATGCACCCAACTTGATGACCTTTGAAACAATCAAACCCTTCAATGCAAAGGCTAAGACACAAACAACCAACAACAAAACCAAAAGAGCTAACCCTAGAAAGCAAAAAATGGGGGGTCCCCATTTGTGATGGGGCGATGTGTGAATACCTCACAACAATACCACTTGTACTCTTGCTTGCAAAGTATGACCAAAAGTCTATGGCTAGCTTTGCTGAACATGTTTCCTGTGAGACTAAGTAGTAGGCATTGTAGCTGTAGTATCGTCAGGAACACCTCAAAGCTTGTTGATCTCAGCTCTATATTTTATGTTTGCCGGTTTTTCCAAAAAACGTACATATGGCCATGCCTTTTTCTCAAATAAAAAGGTGTCAATTAACTCTAGCAATGCTGCCATACCATTCTAGACCACAAAAGTTGAATTTCCACTTCCTTGTGCCACCACCTGTATCTGATGTGTTATGCATTTTTGTTGGAAACTGTTTACGAGAAGACCAACGATCATAAGGACTCTTAGCATACTTTCCTAGGATTGTGGATGGGCACCGTAGACTAGCTGCTGCACTTGCCATGGAACTAGTTTGGGCTTCAGGATCAGCCGCATGGTCACCCCCCTTAGCCTCAGGCTTATTGTTTAATTCAGTTTCACTATGAGAATGAACCTTTACCTCATCCTCACTCATGTCATGAGAGCTCAACAATGCAATAAACAATATAAATTCCATAGGTGCCTAGTTTCAGCTTAGTTTATTAAATTATTATTTAACAAACTTGAAAATAAAATTGGAATCTTGATGGGAAAGTGAAAAATGAGCAGTCTTACATTGAAATGAATGTATGAATATGCATTATGGCTGCAAATGCATATTCATACATTCATTTCAATGTAGCACTGCTCATTTTCATTTTCTCGTCAAGATTCATGAAAATGAAACTTACAAAAAAAAGAGCAAAATATACCAATTGAAAAAACAATAAAACATACGTACCTTTTGCTTGAAAAATCCTGCCAAATGGATGTGGAATCCGTCTCGTCTCTTCTTGCACTTGCAAAATTCTCCTTCTCACCCTCCTTCAACTTGCAAAACCCTCTAATCTCACTTGTTAGCCATCACTCACTCTTTTCTCTTCTTGGCACTTTGTTGTTATGAAAATTTGTAAACCAAATATGAATGAATAATGAACTAATGTGTTTTATTGAGCACGAAGGAGTTGGATGGGGTCCATGTGCCTCCAGGGCTCAAGCTAGGGCACAAATTTCAATGAATTTAAAAAAAAAAAAAAAACCTCTTTTTGCGTTCCTCAGATTGGAGATGCTAAGACGCCCTCGTGGTGTTCGAGGGACACTTGGGCATCTTGGGGAAATCTTGGCGTCTCCAGCATCTTAGGGATGTTTCCTCTATTCCAACGACGGTAAAGGGATGGCAGGGGGACACACCCACTGCATGCTCACGCCCCAGATATGTCCTCATCTCGAAAATGTGGGCTTGGGATGGGGACGCGTCCCTGTGGTTCTCTGGCATTATAGGATGTGGCCAGCCAGTTGTGAGAAGCCACTATGAGGTCTTTGAAAGCTTCTCTTGGAAAGAGTATGTGCAAAAGCCTTTGATCTTTTACTTGCCATGTTGACATCCTCTTTTTGTTTAATATAAATCAATATATGTTCTATTGGCAACCCTTTTTTTTGGTCTAGGACAAACTTTTTTCCCTTGTAAAGTAATGGTGCAAAGGTGAGCTTTCGTTCATAAGTATGAACTTTATACAATTTTCCACACTGGCTACGAGGCCAAAGATGATGCCCACCACGAGGAAGTTGTTTGATCATTGTTGTATGTCACCACAAAGGTGATGCTACATGAAATCTAAAAGAACTCTCTACATTTTGGGCAACCAAATTAGAGCTTGCAGCCATTCTGTTTGATCCTAAAATAAAAAAAACGTTACAAACTAAATAATACTAGAATTGAAAAATTAAAAAAGATCAGCATTATTGTCCCTAAATGTTCAAAGTGTTATTCAAAACTTAAAAAGAATTGAAAAATCTTCAGAAGTTAATTGAAAAGATGAAAAAAATGTGGGATTTACTCATCTTTGGTGTCTGAATCTTCCTTGTGCAGTGACTCCATACCTTTTGGTGTAGGTCTTACTGCCTTGTAAGCTTCGAAAAAAAGAAGAAACAATCTTCAAAATCCAACAATGGCAGCTTGAAGGAAAAAAAATGCTCTTCGTAGTGTTTTGTGTTTGTCGAATGAGTTGCAAACAAAAATACGCTCACTTTAGGGTGAATCGATGCATTGGGGGTTGTTATAATTTAATTCTTTCTTTTTTTAATTGGAAAAAGTTGCATTTTAGGCATCCCCAATTGTGGGTAAGCGGGGTCCTCATGGGTACTGCCAGGGCACTTGGGTTCCTTGTGGGTCCTTCATTGTTACACCTAGAGGGGACTTGGGGGCTTAGTATGGTACTCTAGGTGTACCGAGCATTGGACTCGGACTGAACCGGTACACTAACTCTGGGCAAAATAGGTGTACCTGGAAATATATTATTTATTAACAAAAACATAACTTTTGACTACATACATGCACACCCTGCAAGAAAAATTTGAGTTCCATGTGATACAACTCATGAACAAAATGAGGAAAAAGAGTAAACAAATAAAGGTGTTGGAAAAAAAGACATGCTCTAGCTAAATCTAAAGAAGTGGCCCTACCATATCTCAGCTGCTGCTGTATATGCTTCCTGTATGAGTTGCTTGAGAGGAGTGTGCTGAGATGATGGGCAACCAATGAGAGGAATGCTGATTTGCTGATAATTGGCCTGAAAATTGTATTAGCTAAATTCTATGCTACCAAACTATGAATTGCTGGACAAAAGAATAAATCATAAAACTGAAAGCCATATAACAAATATAGAGATTAATGTTTTTGTTTCATAGTGTTAAGTCCAATACTAGCTAGTATCGATTCTGGAGTACCTGTCATCAAATTAGTGCCTTTACTGTGACAGTGGCAGTGCTAATTTTAGGAGCAACAGCTGTTGGTTAGACATATTCATTGGCCTAATGGTTCATAGCTGTCATTTGAAGCACACCAGTCAATTTGATGAACTGTTTTCTGTCTGATAAGATGTTTTCATATGGTTGTTTTATTCGTACGGACAACTTTATGCTTTTGATCTGAAATGGATCATGTGGGTGATTAAGGGATTAAAGAGTAGAATGCAATGGGGAGAGAATGGGCAGAGATAATGGAGGTGATGATTCAATGTAAAAGTCTCTTTGGAGCATGCTGCTGGCTACATACATAAAAGTATTTGTAAAGGGAAAAATTATGTATTATTTTGTCTCAGATGGACACTTTTACAGAAAGTAAAGGGAAAAGGAACCAAAACTCTAAAATTGATCAAGTCCATCTTTTGGATAAGTAGTGATTATTTTTTAGGCAAGAGACTGTAGGTAACTAAGTCATGGACTGGTTTAATCCCATTATCACGGCAACTGTGGAAGGACAGGGATTATGTAATTGATAACCATGGTTTTTCTAACAGAATCTGAAACTGAAGAAGAAATGATGTTTAATTTTTCTTGGAGGCTCTTTTCAATGTGAGAAAAGCATTATAGAAAACTGAGAAGTATACCATAGAGCTTTCTGTAAATATGAAACCAAACTGTTATAGAGGAAAAAGAAAACGGCACCCAATTTTAACTGTGAGGTTTTCTATTTCATGATTGTTTCTCTATGTTAAATGTTTGTATATTCTCTTTGGATTTACTGTTTCTTGTATTTCCTTTCTATATGCCCTGTAGCCTTTTTTTCCTTACACAGAAGCTTAAGGAATCTGGGTTTGTGTTGAATGTGATCTGTAGTTGTTTTCCATAATGCTGGAATTTCAGATTCTGGAGTAATTAAATATTCTTGTATTTCAGTTATTTGCGAACGATTTTAATATGGAGAATATGCTTATTTATAAAATGATTGATTATTGATTAATTCATCTTAGCTATGATAAGAAAAAAAGAGAGCTCTAGGAATTTTGTCAATCATTATGAAGTGAACGTCAACTGTAGTGTTGAAGACTTGCCAAATGAAATATAAATAAATGGACAAAAGTCATTGAATTGTCCTTGATTATGTTGATATATCTGCAAGTTGGAATTTTTTGAAACATTTTTCTATTTTTATTGACATTTCTAGTTACCGTGCCTGAGCTAAAGTTGGAATCTTTGATATTGCAGGTGCACGGATACAGGCACTCTTTGATGGTACAGTTACAATATTAGGTGAAAATCAATGTGTGTTAGAGAAGGCACAAGAAAAGGTAATATAATTTTCATTGTACAAAATTAAATCGTGTAGGAATTTAAGATGTGCTCACATATATATTTTAAATGGATAGAAGTTCACAAAGAACATGCTATTTTTAATATGTTCATATTTATAGAAATTTCAATGAAATCGAACATGCTACTCTAGAATGTTGTAATGACTATATTGTAAAGGGATTATTAATTTCTTATATCCATAAACCAACTATGCATATGGATTACTCTCTGCCAATATAATATGGATCATCTATCGGCATATTCCACCATTGCCCACCTGTGTACTTGATTTGTTATTGTTTATTAGTAAACTTAGGATTTTATTTGTTATTTATTGAAATCGTGAATGCATGTTTCATTATTTTTTTCGTGTATAAACTCCCCTCATAGTCCAAATTATGACAGTCGTGTGAATTCTTTGATATGGTATATCATGCATTGGAATTGGTCATTTCATTGAGGTGCTGCATTCTTTCCACAGAGTCCGCTTGAGTGTTGGTAAGTCCAAAATTTATGGTGTGAAGTTGAAGCTTGCATGTCTGGGCAAGTCACATGAAGAGGAGCAACTAGACAAGACCACTCCATAGGAGGGAACTCAACAGCTGCACATTTTTGTCAGTCCTATTGTGTGTTTTATAGCAGCTAGTAAAAAAAAATGACCAATACGTCTATGCTCCCTCCATCATTGTCCCCAAGTACCTTGAGCACATCTTCAACCAAGATTTGTTGAAAATATGTTGATAGTTGCGTTGGATTCTAAGGTCTACAATCATCGCCAACAAAATCATCCACACAGTCCTACCTAGAAGTCTAGGAGTGGATTTCTCTTTAGGAAAGGTGTACATAAGTGATGCTTTCTTGGTGATATTCTCAAACGTGGTTACAATTGTGCTCAAAGACTGTTGCAATTGCTTTTGAAACTGGCAAAATGTTTAGGCTTGATATGATTGACAATTATCAATCCTCGGTGACTAAGATTAATTATCTTGCTACATTATGGTGTCACTGATTTGGTCACTTGAGCACTAGTTATTTGCATACTCTTAGTACGGAAGGCATGGTCATAGGGCTTAACTCACTCGAGAATTTGAGTGCTATTTGTTCTAGTTGTCTTGTTGGAAAACAACATTGAGCACCCTTCCATTCTAGTGAGCATCATGCAAGACAACCTTTGTAGCTGGTGCATACCGATATGTGTAGACCCATGGCACCTAGTCACAATGGTTTTAGGTACTTTCAGCTTTTGGTTGATGATCGCACTAGAAAATGTGCTATTAATCAAGAAGAACAGATAAAACTGCTGAAAGGGATGCAATATCTCTTGCTCACAGTACAACCATAACAAAGGCTAAAGTCTAAGCTAATAAGCAAAAGATGCATGTAGTAATCATTACCAAAAATTGCAGAGTAATTGAAATCTAAATCTACTTTGATCTCCTTCCTAATTTTTTTTTCACTTATAAATTGTGCTGTCTATGCTATCCATTACATATTTATAGCTGCAGCTATAAGATGGAATGAGGAATGTGACCTCAATGGCTGCAACCATGTCTCTTCAACTTAGTTAAAGGATTATGATCTTGTCTTGTCAAGTTGCTCTTGCTTTCTTTGCTACTTTGACCTCTGGTTGTAATTTCCTCAATTTTTTAGTGACAGATTATTAAATTAATTTTTTATTAAGTCGTCTAAAATTAAAGTCAAATATCTTAAGATGATTTAATATTAATTAATTATAAAGTATTAAGGTTCCTCAAGTCTTCTCCTAGAAGTGTTGGAGAAATATTTTTTAATTGGGAGTTATGGAATATAGAGGAAAATAAAATAATAATATTTTATTATTATTTTATTATTGAATTCTCGTCATTGTGTGAACACCTAGTTAATTTTATTAATGGGAAGCGACTTATCTATATGTACCAATTAATTTTATGAAGGAGATTCCTTATGCTAGGCTTAAGTCAAAATATTTAATGTTATTGATGGGCGCCTAAGTGAAGACGATAGCATTTAAATGCTAATATTTTTAAGTGAAAAAAAATCACATTTTATTATGTGAAGTCGATGGATGGGAAAAAAAAAAGAGAAATGAAAGACATCACTTATAAAGTGATATCGTGGAGCTTGAATTCTTCATTATTCACGACTTATGTTTTAATTGATTTTTTTGGCTCTGAGGAATCGCAGCTTCCAGGACCAAACCCCTGGTCTTCTTTGGCTTGGACGACACCCTAAATCAAAGCTTTGGCGAACCCATCTCTGGTTTGATACATCGCAGCATTCATAGCATAGCGCCAGCTTGGTATTAGCAAGGAGAACACACAGGAATAAACATTTCTTGCTTGGTGAATACTTTAGGACTCCAATCCAACTTGTCAATAGGGCGCTAATCTGTAATTTTTCGAATCGCATCCTTGGGTAGAGATGCGGTCTGCTCTTCTACTGACATTTAAGGAATACAGAAGGCATAACTCCCACATCTTGTGGAGGTGACTCTCTTGAAGATGGCAGTCTACAGTATGGGAAAAGGGCTTGAATGAAATCTCACAGATTTATAGACTTGCAATCTGAACCTTCCTGGGCATGTCTACATGGTCAGTGATGTTATTGTTGTGGATTTGCTTATTTAGTTTCAGTCATTCAAGTTATTAGATTCAAAACTGTGCATGTATTTGGGGTGGACAATGTACTGCAAATAACAGGTCAGACTTTGCTGATTGTAATCTGCTTATCTCTGAGTTATTTAATGCCTAAATCTGCTGTTAAGAGGTTTGAGTCTTATTTTGTAACTTCTTAAGAGACATTGAATTAAGTAATTGATTAAGAGACATTGAATTAAGTAATTGAAGGGTTTGTTTTCCAGTTAAGTGTTAACTGCATCATTCATATTATGCTTAATATTTGGCTCTCAAGTATAGCTTGATAATAAGATTGTATATTTTGGGTCCTGGCTGTCATCTTAGAATTATTCAGAACTTTACAAACATTGAATAACTGACACCAAACAGCAGTCCTTCTGAACACTCAGATTGGGCTTTGGATGAAATCACTTTCATTAATTGTCAATTTGAAAACATTACATTATGAGAGCTGCTCAGAACCACTTGCAAATCTGAAAATATAAACTTGCAAAAGGTACCTTGCATACTTGGCAGTAAGAAAACTGTTCTCGACAAAATGCCAATAGGTCAAAACTGAAAACATTTAAGTGAGAATAGGCAGATGTTATTACACTGGTGTTTTTGAAATTCAACATTTGTTGTGGAAAATTTTACTGTAATGTCCCCTTATGGTCAAACTTAGGAAGTTGGGACAATTACTATGAATGATCAATTGAAAGAGATTTCTTTCCTCAAAACTTATAAGAATCAATTGCAAGAGACTTCTTTCCTCAATAATCTTAAATAATGTTTAAGGTAATAATAATAGAAGTTGATACCACTTCACAAATGATATTTATTACAAAATTCAATTGATATTACTTATATGCTGATATTATAAGATATATGAAAACGGAAATGGCTGCTATCTCTGATATGAAAATTATGCAAGATGATCTGGTTTACTTAATACACCAATGATAAGATTATCTTGCTATCTCAGATATGAAAGTTTGATAAATATGCAAAGAAATCTTTATTGTCTCACTAGATTTACTGATGTAAATCTCCTCCTGATATGTTGATATGAATTTGCAAGCATCCTGATATGTTGATATGAATTTGCAATGTCTTGTTGATGCTGTGTCTGATTTGGTTCCTTAAATTCATGCAAATTTCTCCCAATATCTATATGAAGGTCTTCTGTATATCCCTTTATGAATATGCAGATGTGTATGCTGATATCACTTACAGTGATATGTTGCTGTCCCTGATCTGAAGTTATGTTATTGCAACAATAAGTAATGGTGCTGTTTCTGATATAACTGTAGAAACCTGAAATAATGTGGTGCTTGCTCGGATTTCTATCATGTTCTCTATGCAACCGATTAATGCCAATGGCAATGCTCAACTTGAGCGGTCCAATATGGATAAGAAATAAGAAAAGAAACTAATTTGCTGCCCTCTAGAATAGATCGGATTTACCATATATATGTCTTGTAGTTGAAAGTTACACCATCTGGAGATGAGGAGACCTATCTCTTTAATCATCTCCTTTCATAAAGAAAGATTACTACCTTTTGGATTGTTATTCAAATCACTCCTTTAACAATTGTTATCTATATCTTAAAATGGTATGGTTATCACCTGATTAGTTAACTTCTTCATCCATCAATATGCTCGGACTTAGGGATATGATTGATATCCTTGATGATCGAAGGATACTTGATGTTTTAATGCTGCGATCTGCTGATTGGTTTGATTGATATTCAATCGGATCCTCATCCTTAACCTGAAATGATGATATTGAGTAGCTCCCTCCTCCATGATCAATTATGCTCATGTGAATGATTTGTTATTCCATCATGGTGTCTCATCTATCTGTTGTGCTATGATCATCTTTTATAGAATCATTAATTGTTGCTTGTAATCGTCTTCCGTCATGTATGCATAGTTATTGATATCAACTCTATGGGCTGACTGATGTATGGATCACTTGCATCATCTCCATATAAAATTGACCATAACTTAATCCTATTCGTCTTCCATGAAGATGAACTTCTTACTTGGCATAAGAGAAGTATCGAAGAGGATTTGTGCTTGGTGATGCTTGATGCAGATATCTGTCATAATGTTTTCTGGCTTATCCTTATATCTCTTAATCTTACTTAAGGAAAATCGTCTTATTCATAAGACTTCATGATTTTCCGGATACTTTATTATTCCAACTATCTAGAAGCTATGTACACTTCTAACTATCTTCTAACTATTTGTAGGTGCTCAAGGTCTGCAACTCCTTGATCACATAAGTGTTTTATTGCTATGTTTGCTTTAGTGCAAAGATGGGAACATCACATTTACCTAACATTTGGCTGTGATTCTTTCCCATCTTCTTTTAAGTTTTGGACTTGCCCAAGTTTTGGTGTGAGTAGATATTTGTCAAAATAGGCTTTAGTGATTAAATAAATTGCTAGAGTAAATGCGCCAGTACACATGTTTTCAATTAGGACCTAGAGGAAAATCTTAAAATTCTGAGCAGGATTGCAGCGAGTGCCACATCTATGTCTACTTAGACAAAAAGGAATATGACATGGGAAATATATAATGTAGAGGACAAAACTTGGGAAATGACTTAGGGAAAGAGACAAGGTACTGTTGACGTGTGTTTTGTGACCACACCAACATAGAATAAAGTTTCCCAACGGCTATCTTATCCTCTCTTCATCAAAATCATGTGTATGCTAAGATTGCAAGAAGATCATACAATGACTCCAAGGTTTCGACTTCGTACTAGTGACTTTCTGTGGATATAGGCTCATTTGGTAGATGTTGCTAGTAATCCAGGGGGACTTATGTTTAGATCATTCTTTCACTTCTTTGCAAAACAAAACCCAAAACCCAAAACCAAAACCCAAAGCAAAACAAAACAAATCAAACCAAAACCAAAAAAAGGAAAGGGGAAACCCAAAACAATATAAACCGAAACCCACAGAAGGGAAACCTAGTCCAAGGAACAAATTTTTTTTTCGAAGGGACAATACTCACAAGACCTAAATATATACAACTCCTAACATGATTTCTTAGGATGTGCAGGAGCAACATGGCATTAGTTACTATTCGAAACCTTGCAAATTCATCTTTAAAATCAGAAAAGTAATCTTTCATAATACAAATCTCAAACTCAAGCAAAACTTCTAGAAAGATTAGCACCTGTGGCAAGTCATTGGGACCATGATTAATCCATAAACAAGTTGTTCTTCCTAAATTTCCGTAATCAAATTCATAGTTTTCAAACTCAGGAGCAAAGAAAGAGACAACCTAGTGGATTTCGTGCGTGGGCTGGAAATCTTGTGCGTCATCCATTGCTTCATCAAGAGGTTGAAGTTGGTGTTGTATCATCCCATTTGCATCTACAACATGCAACTCAAAATTCCAATCTTTAGTTGGCACACGGTGGTGAAATCGGGATTCAAATGGAAACTTGGGAACATGAAGTATTTCAACCACTAGCTCCTTTTGAATCTTTGGTAACGGGTTTAGCCCCAACCCAAATTGCTCTTCATTCTTTACTTATATCATGACAACTTGTTTGTCGATTGGCATCTCATGTATCTCAATTTCTTTTAGCAATTCTTCTTGGACTTTAAGTAGGGGATCAAGTGTCGACCCGAATTGCATTTCATACTCTACTTCCATCTTGGCGGCCCACTGATTATCACATATTCCTTCCTGTCTCAAGCTGCTTATCATTTCTCCCATCTTGTCAATGTACAATTGACCTTCTTTGTGGAGGATTACTCCTTTTGGATACTTCTTCTGTTGCAAGTTCCAACATCAATCAAAATTTTCTCTTCATGAGAGGTCCTAAAATGGTTTTCTCTATCTTGCAATTGTCTTTCTTCACTTGCACCAACGATTTGATCCCCATGTGTTGATGATTCCACGTGTTGAATATTTGCCATTTCTTGAAGGTTCTCTATGGCTTCTTTGATCTCGACTCCAACAGCTTCTTCTTCCGGTTTAATGCAAGAAACGTTGTCCCCCACTTGAATGTTTGGATCATTGGGTTTGGTTGCGCTATCTACTTGTAATTCATGTCCATTGCCACCCGATGGTGGTGCAATGTTTTGTTTTTTTGATAATGCTGACCTCGTTTGTTCAAGATAGACACTCCAGATTCTATCTGTAATGCCTTCCTTTGTAGGCTCTTATAATTTGGACTAACATCTGACTTGGTTGATAGCCTCTCCACATATTGGACAAGTGAATTCCTAGTGTGGTGCATTGTGAATTCGACACCAGCGGGGAAGCAACATGCCTTCAAGTCGTTCATTGCCCAACTCTATTTGATTTTGAATTCTCAATTTGAATTTTGAGAAAGAATCATTTCCATTGATCTCCTTGTCAGGCTTTATGCACAATTTTGGTTTTGGAACATCCCAAAAGAAGATTTTCCCTTGTAGAACCAATTCTATCCTTGACAAGAATGTTAAGCAATTCATTGCATCATGCTTGGCGGTTTCATGAATCCAACACCTCCCTGGTAAGGCAAATTGAGACAAATTCTTGGGGTGTAGTTGTGCATTCAAATCTTCTTGAATTTGAGTGATGTCCACAAGGAGACTGTCTTGACAACAAGAAATATGAAATGGATGCCCGTTGATTGAGAAATCTTTTTTTTTTTTTTTGGCAAGCACTTTTGATTGGAGCTATGAACCAGTGAGATCACAAGGAGGACCTCATCTCCGAATTGAGGGCCAAGGCATCCTCTTTGAAGCACCCTACACAACCTGAGAGCACAACTGTCAATTCCCTAGCCAACGAACAGAGAGCAATCGACCAGCGAGCATCGGGGGGACCAAGAGCACGCTCCAAATTTATCAATCACTCCTCGACGTGCACCAACATCGAACTACCTCTCCGGCCAAAGTAGACCTATATTTGGCTGTTTGCCAAGTCAGCAGACTGGTGCAGTGATGGGTGTTGTGGAATGGCGGGGCGAAGAGAGGCCAAGCCCCATGCATCGAATTCACGACCTCCATTGAAGGAGGCTCGCAGCAGTACCGTTGAGTATTTTTTGATTTTCTATTTTCTGATTTTTTTTTTTAATTTTTAATTTTTTACTTTTTTTGATTTTCTTACATGTAAGAGATCTAACATATTTTTGATTTGGCACTTGAAAGCTCATATTGGTTTCGGCCAACTTGAATTTTTCCACCAGTGAAAATAAACGATTTGATATTCACGCCCTCCTTCTAGTGCCAATTTTATTGACGTGCATTATGTGATCACACCAACTCAAAATAAAGTTTCCCAACAGTTACCTTATTCTCTCTTGATCAAAATCATGTGTATGCTAAGATTGCAAGAAGATCATACAATGACTCCAAGGTTCCGACTGTGTACTAACTTTTTGTGGATATAGGCTCATTTGGTGGATGTTGTTGGTAATCCAAGGGGACTTACGTTTGGATCATTTTTTCACTTTTTTGCTATGGCGGGGACTTGCGAACTGAAATTTAAAGGGGAAAGGGTTTAGAACGACTAAGCTAAATCTAAGAACTTAGTAAATAGCAATGTCTAGGATAGGATCAACCACACTTTACTTCGCCATGTTGAGACAACTACATGAAGCGGGTGCAATCTTCAAGGGTTGTGTTTGAGAGATTTCAAATCATCAATGAATACCATCAGAGAACAATGTCCATTCAATAATTTGGATTAAATGCACACATAAAATAGATCAGTCCAACCTTGCACTGTTAATAACAATCAGCTATCAACAAAAGGTATGAGCAAGTGATCTTCTCCTTGATGCACTGCAATCAACCTTGTTCATCTAAATGCTTGGAAAATAAAATTCTACTCTAAGTGAGGAAGGTGAAACCAAGGAAGTTTTGAAAAATAACTGAAGTAAACACCATCAGAGAACAATGCATCACATGATGCAACAAGGTGGGAATAAACATTATTGACCCATTATGCCTATTATCAATTAATTACATTCCTGCCAAAACTAGCGTCTATTGTGCATTAAATGCACCACTTCTTTTAAATTTGTCCAATGTGTAATAAATGCCCCATCAAGCTAGAAATTGCCCATTATGCTCTGAATGCTCCACCATCTCCAAAATCAGCTACATGTAATAAATGCCCTATTATGCAAAGTTCGCCCAACATGCAAAAGATGCTTCATTATTTCATTAAGTATGACGACTGACATGCATTGAGTCAACCACCACTTGGTCAAATGCTCACCAACAGTAAATGTGCCATCATGCTGCCATGCATTCAATAGATTCTCGACATGCAAGTGGACCCCACCGTCATAGGAACTTCTATAATTTTTTTGGTTTTGCTTCGTTAATATGGAATATTCTTTTTGCATTTCGCCAACTCTTCCTTTACAAGAATCTTTCTATTCCAGGCTCACAAAAGACATTTTGGAAGATTTTCTTGCCTTGGAAGAATTTTAACCATCTTTTCCACTTCTGAAGGATTCTTGTATGTCTGGAATTCGAGGAGAGAGAAAATCCTTGGAGAGAATTTTTCATTTTGAAGGAATTCTTTTTTTTTTATTTGTGTTCTTAAGTTCATCTTGCCTTGAAGGAGATTTTTGATCAATCAATCATTTTTCCTATTTTTTAGAATTTTTTCCATTTTGAGCCTTGGAATTCAAGAGAGAAAATTCTCTTAGCCAATTTTTTTTCCATCTTGAAATTTCTTCCTCCTAGGCATAATTTCTTCCTGAGGGCAGAATTTTGAAATCTTGAAGTTTTTCCCTTAGCAATGAATTCCTTTCAACTTATCCTTGGGAAGAAATTTAACTTCGTGGAGGAATTCATGCCTGGAAGGAAAATTCCTTCCTTGGTATCATTCTAGCCCTCCCTCTCCAGTTTGGGCTTTAATTCTACCTTATGCATGAATTCTTCATATGGAGGAAAATTCCTCTTGTAGCTTTGTTTGGCGCCATGACTCCAACTTGGGCGCTATTTGCATATGGTGGAGGAAATTTTGACTTGGAGGAAGAATTCTCCACAACCCCAATTTGGCATTCATTCTTCAACCTTGGGCACAATTTCCATAGTCTTCAGGATTTTAGCTTTGGAAGGAAAAATCTTTCATACCCCTTCCCTTGTTTGGTGCTATTGCTCAGGATCGGCGGGATTTTGATGCTGAGGAGGAATATTTGCCTTGGAGGAAAATTCCTCCATAATCTTGTTTTGGTGCTCATCCTCCTAGATTGGGCGTTGATAGCATGTGATGGAGGATTTTGACCTTGGAGGGAAAATTCCTTCCCTACTTTGTTTTGGCGCTCTCCATCCAGTTTGGGTGAAATTTTGCAATGAAGGAGGAATATTGTCTTGGAGGAAGAATCCTCCACTACCCATTTGCAGCGCTCCTTCTCAACCTTGGGTGCCATTTGGGCCTTGTGGAGGAATTTTGGCAATTCATAAACTTTCCTCCATCCCCTAAAATTAACGCCCATCCTAGGCTCTTGGGCCAAATTAACAGCATGTGGAGGAATTTAGTCTTGGAAGGAAAATTGCTCCAAGACCTTTATTTGGTGCCCATCTACTTTTGGATTCCATTTTTGCCAAGGTAAAGGATTTTTCTTGATTTCTTTCCCTAACTTAGCCATTTTTCACCTTTCCAGATTGGGATGCCATTTTTTGGATTTGAAGTGGATTTTCGTGCCTTGGGAGATTTTTTGTGCTTTTTCCACTTCAGGAAAGAAATTCACACAGTGATTTCTTTGATCAATTGGCTGCATTTTCAACTTTCTGGATTTAGACAATTTTTCAGGAATGTTCTATCTTTAGTGCTGAGACCTCTGCCTGTGATGGACCTACCAAAAAATAGTAACTACTAAAAATATTAAGTACCTCTAAACGTCAAAATTAGGGCAAACTGGGGCATGATGGAAGTTGCTAAAATTAGAAACTTACTAAAAATAGAAACTGCTAAAAATAGTAATTTTGATTTTTGGCAAAATTAGGCCAATTCGGGATGCAATGAAGCTATAACTAAAAATAGAAATTTACTAAAAATAGTAAGTGCTCAAAATTTGCTCAAATTTCATTGGTAGCTTCCTTGAAGGTTTTTGATTTCGTTGCAACGTTCCAATTTTTCAAAACCCTAAGGGAAAGACCTCAAACCTAAGTCCGAAGGGCAAAATCCTAAAACAGACCAAATGAGCTCTAGACTTGGCCAAATTCACTCAAAACACTTGCAGACTTGATCAAATTTCATCAAAACATTTGCAGATTGGGGAGACTGAAGAGAGTGCTGCATAAAGACCTAAAGAACCAAAACCAAAAGACCAAGAGGACCTAAAAGGTAGGGGGTCCCCATTTGGAATGGTGCGATGTGTGAAAACATCACAATAGGTACCTAAGAGGAAATTAAACTAGAACAAGGCAATAACGAGTATCATTCTTTTTATAAACATAGGACTCTAAATACTCAAGTCGTTTTAAAAATACTTCACATAGATACATGGTCAGGTTGTTACAAATGTCACAATATCATGACCCTTAAGAGACATTGACATTAAAATGACAAAGGGCAAAGGGAAATGAAAACAAGGATTTCTCACTTGTTGGTGTATTCTTATTCAATTAAAAAAAAATGAATCAAAATCAAGCTTGGTATGTTAGATACAAGGTAGTTGCATGTAGCAGTTTTCATACAACAACAAAAATGTTATCATTTCCTTCATTCTTATCCATTCAAGATGCTTCAAGTATATTGGCCTTTCTTTCATCAAAAGAGATCATGTGTCATCAAGTAGATGATAGATTGTCATGGGGCATTTGTGAAGGAGCCTAGGGTTTTGGAACACTAAAATTTGTAGATTTCTTGAGGCAAAGAAGAAGAAATCAGATTCAAGTCAGCAAGATTGTTTGGTTGATTATTGATGCTCGCTAAGGTTTTACGTTTCTTTGAAGGATCCACCATGTTTAGAACCTAAGTCACAAGGTTCAAATTCGAGTTCGAGTTTGGCAACAATAAAATTCGGATGAAGTTTGAAAAGGGTAAAAAATTCGAAAAAAATTCGGCATTAAATTTGCCTTATATAAATTTAATATTTAAAAATATAAATAAAGTATTCACAAAATCATGAAAATAGTTTAAAATTGATAAATAGATTTAAATTTGTTCATACAAAAACATAGAAAATCAGTCTAAAATTAAAAATTAATTTAATATCACATACATAATATATATTATATATTTAATAGACAAATTCATCATGAAAAATAAATTCATAATTTATAAATTAAATAATATTACATTTTAAATATATATAATATTATATTTGTTAATTACAAATATTAAAATTTACATAATATTTTGGACATATATGACATTATATTAATATATTAAAAATATTTAACTTTAAATATAATTACATTAAATTTTGAAATATTAAAATTTAATTTTAATAAATTCATAATCTAATAATAGTAATAAAACTATTGCTTAATATATAGTTTGAAGCTATGTCGAGAGTAAAACTTTCGAATCACTCGCTCAATCCGGATCCTTGTTGAATCCTCTGCTGCCATATTTCTAATCATTGAAGGATCCCTAGGAAAGTATGCTCCAGAATCTGAATGCTATTCGACGCGAAATTGAAGACATAATAATTGCAAACTTAGGCGGAACCTTCAAACGTCGAAAGATTATTGCAAACTCAGGCAGAAGCCTAAAATGGGGAAGAATCCTCTTGAACTCTTAAAAACCAGGAAAAACCACCTGCAGGAAACATTTTCCTAGAATATATTTGATTAGAAATGCTATGCCATTTTAATGTACCAATTCGAAGCGAATTTGAATGATTTTTTTAGCAATTTTTTGAAGTTCGCCGAATTTTGAATTTCATGGGTGAAATTCTGCAAATCCTGTGACTTAGGTTAGAACCACAGAGCTGCATCATAATCATTATTATGAAATTAAACCAGAATGATTACAAAGATATATCTTAATCAAAGGAAAGAAAGTCTACTTAAATAAGATTACAAATGATTTATCCGAATAAGATAGGAGTGACAACCAAGAGGATAATACTTACATCTCATAAAGCAAAAAGATTATAGAATATTCCTAAAGTCTATCCTAAAGCTAATTGAGCATTATAAATAAAAAATTACTTTAATACTCTCCTTTAATGGTCAACCTTATAACTACACCATGCTTATCTCGAAATATTATAAATTTGTTAGGAATCAAAGAGGCATTAAGAATGTCTGCAACTTCATCTTCGGAAGGAGCATACTGTAACATAATTGATCCATCTTCTACAAGTTGTCTAATGAAATGACAATGAAGTTCCTTTATGCTCATGAAAGATTGAATTCTTGGTAAGTTTTAGCACCTCTTGATTGTTAGAAAACAAGGTTGAAGGTTCTACTTGAGACATTTTCATGTCTGAAAGCATCTTTTTCAGCCATATTGCCTCACATTTTGTTTTAACTGCTCCTGGATATTTTGCTTTTGTTAAGGACAGAGCTACTACCTGTTGTTTCCTGTGGGTCAGTGTGCCAAGGCTGAGGATATAACTAGAAGTGGATTTTCGGTCATCTACAAAAGTTGCCTAATTTGAATCTGTAAACCCCTTCAGCCTAGGATCTTTTCTTTACAAAATGCCTAATTTGAATTTTCAAACCCAACCAGGCTAGGATATTTTTTTTTTTTTTACAAAATGTAGAAGTCAAGTGTCTTTCACATATCTCAACACCATCTTTGCTGTAGTCTGATGTTTTACTTTGGGTGCTGCCATGAGTCTAGAAATGAAACTCATGGCATAGCTCAAATCAGGTCTAGTGGTTGTAAAATATATTAAGCTCCTTACTAGTTGTTTGTAAGCTGATTCCTTTACACTCCTAGAATCGATTTTGGCTAAAGGTTTCAGCCCCTTCTTCCCAGGTGTTGACGAGATTTTGCAATGTATCATTTTGAATTTATCTCTTGGCATATTTAGATGGTGAAACAAAAATGTTGCCACTTACTTATTAATCTTCTATACCTAGGCAGTAATGTAAGAGGCCTAGATTAATCATATCAAAATTTGTACTCATATTTGATTTGATCTTTTCAACTACACTTGTCTTTATCTACAATAATTATGTCATCTACATAAATGACTAGCATAGTAATATCATTACTAATGCTTTTTATGTACATATTTGGATTTGAAGGACTTCATTGGAATCATTGTTCAATCAAATACTTGTAAATTTTGATGTACCACGCCACGGGTGCTTGCTTTAGGCCATATAAAGCTTTATTCAGTTTACATACAAGATGCTCCTTCCCTACAACCTGAAAATCTTGTGGTTGAGACATGTATACTTCTTCCAAATCTCCACTGAGGTGTGCATCTGTGCTGTAGGAGCAGAGTTCTTTGTGTAGTAAATGCCATTTCTTTGCTACCAATCGAGCAATGACTGGCAATAAGTAGCATTTCATAAACAAATCTAGACGTACAAATTCTAAAGTATATAACTATGAATTTAGACAAGCAATGCACAATGAAACTTGCCAATTTGAATATTAGGGCATTGATATCCTTTATTGAATTACAATAGAATGACTCACTGAATTTTAGGGCATTGAATATCCTTTGTTAGCTCTGCAAAGTCTTTATACACAATAAATTTGTTGTTGAAGATCTCTGCTAGATTGCTGTGCTGGTAGCAAGAGTCATTAAAGTAATTGCAGACGTATGAGGGCGTGCCTCAACTTGTAGCAAGCTCCGGTGAGGGGTGAATAAGTCTATTAATTGCAGATTTATATAGATCTCGTCTTAGGAATATGGTGCCACCAACTCTAGTCAGTCAAACTTTAGGCACAACTCCAAGATATGTCCTTGAATGTTGTTAGAACTTCCCTACTCTTGGTGCTTAGTGTATTTAAGAACCCTAAAAATGGTGAGCTAAGGTTTTTGCACATCCAATCTCAACCAAACCTTTCTAAAATATCCCCAAATTGGTGATGAATAGACTTGCACTAGGTTAGAATGGAGTTGCCAGATCTGAAAATGCAATTTGAATGGGAAATTTGTTAGGATAATTTCAAGGGTTTTGTCCCAATCCTAGAGCATAACTTAGGTTTGTATCCCAACTAGCCAACCTCAGGATTTATCCCAAAAATAAATTCAGATTCCCCTAGGTAACATGCCCAGCTAGCTCCAGCAATAGATATACTTGTTCAGTATGGGGTGCTAAGGCCCAAAAGGTTGGCGCAAAAAAATTGAAATATATCATCTTCTTTTTCTTTTTTTTTTGGATAGGCAATGGGCCGAAGCCGATAAGGTGTACATACCCTACCCCCTTTGTGGGATTTGAAATTGTGACCTCTATTTCAAGAGCACAAGTTCTCCACCACTAGGCCAACTCAGGTTGTACAAATATATCATCTTATTTTAATATTAATATTTTTAATTTACTTTATTTATCTGTCATTAATAATAAATATGTTAACATTATGTGTTGAAAAACACTTTTGCGGGGCTGAGGCTGGCCTCAAGATAGAGGGTACATGCTATGACACCTAGTATGAGTTAGCTTATATAGCTACAAATAAGGTAACACCATATGCATATGATACGAGTGATACATAACATTTGAATAATGTGTGGATAATTGACATAGGTACATCTCAATGTATGACCCTTTAGAAGGACTGATTTTGCATATACAAAAGGGCTAAATTGAATAGGAATAGCTAGTAATTAATAATGTTCATTGACCACTTGGGTTTAGTTGTAATTGTATAAGAATTTGACTTGCAAATGGATTTATAAAGTTCATAACATTTGGCATATCTGTACACTAGGAAGACCTTTTCTTTTTTTTAAATATTCCGTTTCGAGATGTTTTGTTGAATAACTGTTCTCAAAAGAAAATTTATTTATGATTTGAGGATGGGAACTTGGATATAATGCATTGGCAAGTAATTCTTAGTGTAGTCAAATGTGTAGTTGTAGCTTTGAGTACAGGTAGATGTTTGACTAACGAGGGACTTACTGAAACAATGAGAATATGGAAAATGTCTTTCCCTACATTCAATCTGGATGGACCCATAAGTTCAACTAGCTGCTCATCACTCCATATTGCCATCCCACACTCCGAGCTGCTCACCTCTCTATTTTTCTCTTTCACTTTAGCTTAATGAACTGACATCTTGGCTTCATGAATGAGTATGGTTCTTGGTCAGTTGAAATGGTAATCAATCTTAAGATGTGTATCTCCAAGTTTTAATAATGTTTCCTACATAATTATAACTTTGTCTCTATTTGGTTAATTGTTTGATTAGCAACTGCTGATACTTTTACACTTGTTCTTGATTTAAAGATAGTAATCTAGTCTTGTCTTAGGTGTGTAGGTAATGTTTTACAAGGTTAATTGTTTTGTAGACTGCTGTTTCTGTGATTTATGTGTTGCATTTTCTTAATTCAAAGTCTTAAACATTGTCTACAACAAATTTATTGGACATGTGCCTGCACAACAGGGCACTTTTTAACTTTTCTTGGCTTCTGGGTTTTGTATTACTCTTGATAAGAATTATTTTTTTGTTTCCTCCAATAATTTGTATATGTTTCACTAAATGAAAATTTGAATGGAAAGAAGAAAATAATTTACTAGGCTTGTTTATGTGATGCACTCAATAGGATGTTTCATGTCAACAGGTTGATTCTTTGTTGGGCGTGAAATTGATGTTGGTTGATGTGAACAGGTTGATTCCATTGTTGGACGTGAAATTGAAGTTGGCGGTCTTTATAAAGGTGTTGTAACATCCATTAAAGATTATGGGGCTTTTGTTAACTTAGGTGGTGATACAGAGGGCCTGCTACATATATCACAACTGTCACATGACCAGGTGAAGTTAAATCTTTTAAATTGGTATCATTTCTTAAATGGTTGTTCAAATATTTGAGATTGTCACGGCCATGATATTTATTGCTTCATTTGTTGGTCTTAATATCTTCATTCTGGTACTTGGTGTGGAGTATTGAGTAATGCTAGATTCTTTGAATTCAGATCTGATATTCACTTTGATGGCTGTTTTGTCAATACTAACTATTTAAATTCTTATTAGTGAAATTAGAGGATTATAATAAGACCGTATGACTCTGCACTACAAATGTCAGGTCTGTGGTCCACAGTAGCAACATTCTTTCCAAGGAATAAGTTGTTAAACCAAAATATAGTATTTTTTTTCAATTAATCAGGAAACAATCAGGTTAGGGTCAGGTTTGGAGAAAATTGGGAAAGTCTTGTTGCAGGAAGGAGAAAAAAAGAACCTAGAAACCCTAAACAAATAGTTGAATTTTTGGTTTTAAAAATGTCAAAATTAGTTTGATGGATTAATTGCAAAAGCCCAAAACTACTATTTTTAATTCAAAAAATCAGCATCAGGCATGAGCAGAAATAAATTGAACTAAATTGTGGTTTTAAAATATTTTTTTAAACTATGGTATGTATTGATATTTGAGTAATCCAAAGGCTTTTTATAGACAATGTGGCTTTTGTTTTAGCACTAGTATGTGCGGAGTCAATTTACAAACCCTTAAAGAAGCTGTGTAATTTACTGAAAGATACTGTTGGCAGTTTGTCATTGATGTCAGTAATATGCAGAGCTATTGATTTATTATCCGAATAAAAGATTATGTGAGTAAATATGCATTGTTGTGAAACCAAAATATTTTAATCTGAAAATCAAACATTGTGGGATGCGATTAATATTTGTATAGTCAATAGCTGCCAAATGGAATGTATCTTTGAATGGACTTTACCAAGGCAAAGATTTATTGGGTTCTTAATTATTGATGCTTGTATTTTTGAAGGCCAATGCATGGCAAATAATTATACTATTTATACTCAAGTATTGAAGCAAATAACACCATGATAAATATTTATTTTGGGGGTTTGGTACAAACACTACTCTCGCGAATTAATAATTTCATCTATTATGAAGAATGCATTGAGCGCATAGAGTATAGATGAATTTACCTTCAGGTGCATGGAGATTGGAATCAAGTCTTTCTGGATATAAAGATTACTTATTGATACTTGTGAGTATACCATTTGCTAGGTCGTGAGAATATGTTATTGTGGAGTTTGAAGTAGGTTGAGCATCTACGGGACTGAACATTCTTTGATTTCCTTTTGCCGCATTGGAAGTTATCAATACGCAAAAGAATGATTGTATGGAGACAGTTCAAACTACAGAGGCAATATTGATAGTCATGGTTGCCAGTTATGATTCGTTGGAGGCAGTTTTGATTGTTACAATTGGTTCTAACTTCTTCAAACTACATTCACTCTCTCTATATATGATTTGGAGTTCGATTGTTGGTAATGATTTGTGTAATACTGGTAAAAGAAAAGAACGGTGAAATGTTTGGTGTTCATACCTGAGAGATGTGAAGAATGTCTATAATCTGAAGAGAGTTTCTTGTTGTTTATAATGTTTATAAAGCAGTGGTATTTAAGAATGTCCTGAGTCGGCGGTAAGGACTGTTCTGAGTATACTTCATTAGTAAAGGATATAGAAGTCTGATTCAGAACGAATACAGAAAGTGCAGAGGCTTGAGTCAGATCAGAGAAAGACTTTAAGATTTGAGAACAATTTCATATATTGTTATTTTGACAGTTTATACTTCTAAAGTGTTTATATAATATGTCTGCAAACAGTTTCGGATTTGTTCAAATGTCTGTATATTGATACTGGTAATATTCAGAGAAAGCATTGCAGGTTGTCAGTATAAAGAAGTGGATCTTCATTTTTCAAATGAACCCAAACTCGCTGCGAGTCAGGCGAGTTGAGCCAAGCTCGGTGAGTTTTGCTGACTCGGGACTTGGACTTGGCGAGTTTTGATCATAACTCACCGAGTCTTGCCGAGTCCGAGCTCCAAGACTCGGCCACGACAGGTCAATGCTTTGACTTGAAAAAAAACAAAAAAACATGAAGTTGTTTGACAAGTTAGTCTCTCCGTCAGGATTCATACATGGAATATAACATTTAAGTATAAGAAAGAGAAATGTACTTTAAGTTATATTCCATTTATATTGTCAGGATGTTTGAGAGTGGTTTCGGACCTCCATGAGTTATAATGCAAAATCTAGTTTTTGGAGGATCATTCAAATTTCTAGACTTAGTCAAATTTCAGGCCATTTCAGGATCAAGATGACATTCCAGACTTTAAAGGCGAGTTCACTGTGACCTTGATGTAAGGCACGGGACCTAGGAGGACACTATGCATTCAACCAAGGTTTGATTTACCAACTTTAAGTGTGACCGGATAGTCCACAAAAACCCTAGGAACGATCTAAATAACCCCTAATCACTCAACTGACCTAACCTCCTTCGCTCTACCTTGAGGAGATCCACCTGACTTGATGACCTTTGAGAAACTCAATCCCTTCAATGCAAAGGCTAAGATACTAAAACGACCAACAGCAAAACTAAAAGGGCTAACCCTAGAAAGCAAAAAGTGGGGGTCTTCATTGAAAATGGGGCGATGTGTGAGTACCTCACAACAGGGATGTTTCTTAAAATTTTGAAAAAAGGGGGTGAGTTGGGGACATTTCCTACTTGTCCCCACATCCCAAAAAATCCCCCCATGGGGCACAAGGTTATTTTTGGCAAGGGACATGTCTCTGAGGAACATATTTTCAAACCCTTATGGCCTCACAATTCCCCTTTCCATCCAACATATATATAGCCTAAAAACTAAGAGGTCCAAGAAAGACCAAGGTCAACTATAGTCCCAAGGTAAAACCTAAGTTCAACAAGCACACTATTTAATGCTACCATACACAAGCACTCCTTACAGTTTCCAAGTGAAGATGTTCATGATGTCTCATGTTGGTGCTCCCAGAATTTCAATTTGGCCAAAGAAAATACTAAACAAAAGCCCCAAAGAAGTAGATACTCTACTAGCATGCCTTTCATGGCATAACAAGCTAGTGCGCATTATAATTGGGCTTTATTCAATAATGGGTGCATGAAACAAGTTTGAAATCGTAAAAAATCTCTTAATTTCAAGGGTTTTTTTTTTATTTTGCCGAGTCGTAGCCGAGTCATAGCCGAGTCACGAGTTGAGTTGGCCTTGCCGAGTCCGAGCCGAGCCCGAGTCTGGGAACTATGCTTCATACAGTATATGCAAAAGGTCAAACAATCGGTTCATCACAATCTGATTTTGTGCTTTCACTTTTGTTAAGAATTTGGTGAAATTATAGTTGACTCAGCAAACATGAGTGACGCATCGTAGACTTTGTGTATCTTCAAAATTGTAATATCTTGCCTTGCAGAATTAAAATCAGAGATAATAAGTTTTATTTGTAATATCCTTTTGGCTGGTGCCATAAGGATTCTGAGTTGGTGCTCAGATTGTGGAGTTAGGGTGTTGAAAGAGTTGGTGCTCTTAAGATAGGGGTTTGGTGACTCCTTAGGGTTGGTGCCCTTAAAAATTGTAATTGATTCTAACTGTGAGGCTGGATTAGGACCCTAGATCCTAGCAGTGTTTCTCACTGTGGTTTTTCCCATCTTGGGTTTCCAAGTCAAATCTTTTGTAGTTGTTCCATGTGTGATTGCTTTGCATTGTCATTTGAGTATCAGTTTAAATAGTAAACCTGTGTTCAAACAGATACATCCTGTAGATGATTTCCCATACTTGTTTGTAAAATCAGCACATTTTTAGGCTCTACCTATAAGAAGAGTGGCTACTGCTTGATATCATTGCAAGACTATCTTGTGTATTCAATTCTGTCCCGATTTTGAAGATAATCAAATTATCAGAGAAATTTTCTGGAGGATCCCAATGATCCTTACCTGAAACATTAAATCAAGGCAGTGCCACTTGAGCTCTGTGAATAAGATATAGGAGTAGTAATGCCTACCAAATAAATCCCACAGGATGATTGCTCTGAATACAAAGGCACCTGCATTTAAACTTAAGATGTGGTGCATTTGGTGTTAAGATTATTGGGAGCTTGATTGCTCTTGGGCTCATGAAGAATTTGAAATGTTAAAGGTGTTTAAGAGGTGCATATTCCTATTTGCCACCAGCTAGAGAGCTCTAGTTTGATAACATGCAGAATGAGTTAGATTTAGCTTCGAAAGGAATGGTGTGGCTTTGAAAAGGATGTGATGGCTATATGTCTCATGAATTTGTTTTGGTTATTAGGTGATGAACAATGGAAGAATATTTTCATTTGGACCTTAGTGATAATGAATAGACAATCAAGCTCGACCAAGATATATTCATTGTAATAGACGTGGAAGGGAACTTAGTCACACCTTACTATTTTTTAATAGTGTGCAATGATTGGCAAGATGATATGCTACTGTTTTTGTTTTGCATGTCATGCTTGCATATTTTTGATCGAATGATCATTGGTTCAAACTTCATGTGTGGTCAGGTAGGTGTTAGAGTGATACAGCAACTTTACAATCTACAAATATCAAGCATTGTTACATTGAGTTGAATGATTAACATTGTTTTCCTTTGGATTGCTTGCATTTGGATTGATGCCAATTTCTAAGTTGTCATGGGTAAATCAAGTTGACTAGGATGTGGGATATGGTATTCTTTGTATTTGTATGAAAATGAGTTGCCTTGTCATCATCTTAGTGTTGTGAGTTATTGCATTGTCTTATCTTGTTCTCTTTAGAAGCATAGCTTTAGAAATTGGGGTAAGTAAGATTTGTGTATAGCAGACCAACTTCCTTACGTTAACATTCAATTGAATTGCTTTGATATCTAGGCTATCTGTAGTGTTATGGGCATCTCTTTGTATATATTGTAATTTGAATTATATTTAATTCTTTAAAAGATGGGCAAGTATTTGATTGAATTTGGTGTATCCACTATTTGTGATAATGGGCACCCTAATTTTGATAATCCAACATATGCCTGATTACCAACATTGAGTCCCCTTTAGTCACAAAGGTGTGTATATGTATTTTGGTGGAAATTTGAAGCCTACCTTCCAAAGCAAGGAGCTCAACCGTATTACTGTTTTGAATTCCCAAAAACTGCAATTGAGTTTGCAATAATATTGTATGCCAACCACACTTCCTAAGTGATTTTTCTTCAAGGTTTTGTGTTTCGTTTAGTTTGTATGGTCTATCTTTTTTCCTTGATGGACTATCTTGGTTTTCCTTGTTGAATTGCTTTTCTTTGTTAATGGGTTGCTCACTTTGCTTGTGGATTTTTTTTCATTGTTTCTCTTTGTTAGTAGGGTTCTCCTTCAAAAACCTTCACCTTTGCTAGTGTTAACTTAACAATTCCAACTTCTATTGGCTGTTCATTGTTTTGAATTCCCCAAAACTGCAATTGAGTTTGCAATAATATTGTATGCCAACCACACTCCCTAAGTGATTTTTCTTCAAGGTTTTGTGTTTCGTTTAGTTTGTATGGTCGATCTTTTTTCCTTGATCGACTATCTTGGTTTTCCTTGTTGAATTGCTTTTCTTTGTTAATGGGTTGCTCACTTTGCTTGTGGAATTTTTTTCTTTGTTTCTCTTTGTTAGTAGGGTTCTCCTTCAAAAACCTTCACCTTTGCTAGTGTTGACTCAACAATTCCAACTTCTATTGCTTGTTCATTGTTACATCCAATTTTGTGAAGATTTTGAATTTTTGTTGAATGCCAACATCATTATGTGTCTTGTCATGTGTTGATCCTTCTCCTTAGACTCTTTGTTATTGGAGAATTCCCAAAGATCTTCTGGTTTGATAGTCGCCATTTCCATGAAACATTTCTCTTGAGATTTGATGGCTGAGAGCAATTACACTATCAAAGTTATATCATTTTGGACCCACCAATAGTTTGCTTGTTGACAATAGTTCTTTTGCTAGTGAGGTCTTCAAAGGTTTCTTCATGTCAACCTTCTCTCCCACTTGTTAGTACTCTTCGTATTCTTTCAAAAGAAAGCGTAGTTAAATGTACACAATTCTAGAACATGCCTGACACATGCCTTAATGGCTCCTACAATTGCCATTTTAGTAGATTTCTCACAAGACCTTGCCATGTCTCAAATTTGTTGATCAATTGGATTTCATGGTCATCTCATTGACATTTTCATTTGGAGACCACATCTGCCGTCATGAAGCAAGGTGAGTTTTCTTAGCTACCTATTGTTCGAGCACACACTTCCTCAATCAATGATCATATTGTCAACACCTCTCCTTTATCATTGACTAAATGTCTCAAGTTGTCTAACACTTGTCAACTGTGTGATTTGTACTATGTTAGTATAAATATGGGCTATACCCTAATGTAATTATCTTTTGACTCTTTGATGAATACATACGCCTTTTCTTCAGCTCAAACTCTTGTTCTAGAGATTCTCCTTTGTCTCGATATTGTGTGTGCAATGATTACTTGCTATTGCTATACTTTTGAAAATAGTAGGCCTTGAGTTGGTTTAATTATTGGTTGGTTGAATGTTATAGGTAGAGTCAATTGATCACTAATCTTTGGTGCATTGCCTCTTTCTTTTATTTTTGTAACTCTCTCTCCCCTTATATTTTCATGCATATCTCTAATCACTCTCCTCCTCGAGATCTGGAATAGAGCTAGATTAGTTTTAGACCATCTTTGTTTTGCAATTATTAGAAGAGGAAGCTAACTTTATCTAGAGATTCTTGTGCACCTTATGAAAACTGTAAATATGGAAGTCTCCATGTTCTTGGGTTTTTTTAGAACGGACAAATCCATAGGTGTATATTCTTTGCCAGGTTTGGTGAGTGGTGTTATGGATTTGTTCTTGCATCTAGGAAACCAATTCTCTTCTTGTCTATGAATATGGAAATTTGACATCTGTTGTGTGAACTGCCGTTGTATTGCTCATTTTGATACATTTTGCTCCCCTTGCTATGTGCATCAATCCAATGCAACAACACAATGTACCTGTAAAGTGGAAAATTGAACCCTAGTGATTCTGCACCTAGGAGAGAGAAAGGAAATCACTGGGATGATTTTCACTTGGGAGATACTTTACATTCAAAAGTGGTGCAGGAGCACCTGATGTTTCTTAGTGAACTTCTAATTTTTGGTGTGATTGATCCTAATTGGGTCAATGGTTGAATAAATGTTTCATGATGTCATCAAGGCAAATGTTTCATGATGTCATTATAGCAAACATGATGTCATCAAGGCAAATGTTTTTAGTGATCAATCGAGAAAGAATTAATATACAACAACGTTCTCTTATAATATAGTATTCATCACTTAATCATGATTCATTAGGGATTATAATTCTGGAATTTATGTTTCTATGGTTGAAAGATACGATTTATAAGTGATGATGTTAAGATGCGATTACAAGGAGTAAGTGTAAAATGTTTTAATTTAGACGGGTCATATAAATATTGAGTCACCACTTTCCTATAAGAGGCATCTACTCTAAAGGGGACGTCTCTAAGAAATAGAAGGAAGATAAAGGATCGATTCGATAAGGAAGTAAAAGGGAGGGGTGAAGATGAAATACATACACTCATTTAAGGAATGTATTCATAGACCTTGGAAAGAGGACTAAATCAAGGTGAATCTGGAATGGGGACATTACAGCCTCACGAACTTTTGAAAAGGAACGATTTTTATCCCTATAATTTTAAAATATAATTTATATTTAATTTTTCTAACATTTCACCCACTGTCCCAAAAATTCAGGAAAGTTTTTGTCTCCTTTGCTTCCATGAAACTCGGAGAAAAATAGGAAAGTTGTGAAATTGCAATTAGAGAATACATGTCTGGATTGGATGGATTGGAAGTAGACTATTGGAGAACTTTCTTGAATTACAAGATAAAGGATTTGCTAGTAGATCTATTTTTATAGGTCCTAAGACCAGTTTGGCAAAAAGGACACTAAATGTCATCTCATCTCATTTGGGCTTTATTACTTTCCAGAGCCCAGGTTCTCTTTACTCAAATACTTTTTGAATGGAATAGGATGCACTTTTGTCCCATTGACCTGCTTGGTTCATATGTGGATGTTAATATATTCATTTGTTTTTTCAAATGAATGCATGGAATTGGTCTTTGTTTAGTATTTTATGTCCGAATTTAACTTTTGGAACCCAGATTTTGTATGAATCATGGTATCTTCAATAATATATGTCCACAGAAATAATTAAAATTCATGCCATGTGAGCATATGTCAAGCATGTTTGAAAAGTGTTTAGGTTTATATTTATGTGATGTGTATTCATAAATCTTGTTTTAATGTTGCAAATCTCTTAAGTTTCAAATTTTGTCTCCCTTGTAACAGTTGACATTGTAGTGCATTGAACAAGATGTGAGAGCCAACATAAAACTGTCAGCAAAGGATACTTGCAAAAAATTAAAAAGATCTAGATCAGCCATTGAAGTGACTTTTCTACTATTCATCTAGATGAATGTCTTGAGCCAAGTCTAGATCAGTCATTCCATTTCCATGTATCAAATATACTTAAGAGTTTTCTGCCTTATGATTAAACTCCCGATCTCCTTTTTTTCCTTTTGGACTTTTATTCTGTTGTAATTCATCATCAGTATAATTTTGACTCATGTTTTCTATTAACTAGTCGTTGGGTTGATCGAAATAAGCAATTCCATGTCTGATATAACTTAAATATTTACTGTGTTAAAATCACAGCAGCAGCAAAAAGCTTTTGGGGAAAAATTGATCTAACCAGACGTATAAGATTTAAAAAAAAATGTTTCAAACAGGGAAAAATCAGATTAGAAAAGGAAAAGACATTAAAAAATATAGAAAAGGGTCATTTTTGTTTGTTTAGGAATTTTAAAGGCATTTTAATTACAGAGATATGGAGAGCAAATAAAATTGAGAGTAAAACTCATTAGTTGTGGAATATACATTTTTGTCATTTATGTTCATATTACTGATCACATTGCATAAATTATTAATAACTAGCTGCTAATAGTTCTCAAAATTTCAAATCATGTTGTCAATCTATATCTATGCTTTGTCCAGTGTCCAGAAAGAGGATGGAGATAGCTTTTCAGTTAATGCTGTCAAAGTGATTCAATCAGATTAACCAAGTTTGGATGGGATTTAAATAAGTTGGAAGTGCTTTGAAATGCACCAAACCATTATAAATGTCCTTCAAATAAATGCCCTTCAATAATTTAGAGACCGAGAGTAGATAGACACCAGCATAAGAGTTCACTCTTAGCATTGTAGCAAATAAACAACTTTAGACTAATTGCTTGATACTTATGTTTTTCTTGGAATAGTTTACGTCTTAACAAAATTCAGGCAGGCTTTAGTTATCTTTCTGGTGATAAATTCAGAATTCCTTAACAGCGTTAGGCATACAAAGTTAAATTCAGCATCAATGCATCTCTTCAAGATTCAGATTCCAGGGTGATAGAACTACATTCTTGAAGGATCTGGAAGAGTTTGTGCAAGGTTTTACTAGAGAAAGAAATGATCCTATGTGGAGGGAAGATGGGGCTAATGAGAAAAGAATAGCAGGAATGATATTGCTTGATAACAGATGCAGAAGCTGCTGCAGTGCACAAGGGACATTAGAATAAATTAGGGCACAGAGCAGGAAAAAGGCTATCATATCAACCAATATGAACTATAATAGAGCAAAATGGTGAATCTAAAACATAAATTTACAAAGTGAAATTGGGAAATGAGAGCATTTTCAATATTCAATACAATTTATGATTACAGACATGAGAATAGATGGACCTTTTATATATCTATGCCGTTTCCTCTATGATTGCCACGTTTCATAACCTGAGTCTAATAACGTAATTTCAAAACTTCAAGTGTGATCCATATGTCATTTTTCCAGCTATCACATGTTATATAAAATGAAGCTTATTAACGTAAAATATGACAAATTATAATATATACTGGGAATGTTTACAACAACTCCTCATCATATACTAAAGTTGTTGACCTTGCAGAGGATGTATCAAGCTTCAATTTTAAAACACTTTCTAATGGTTGTTCCTTATCTGTATTGATCTAATAATATGCAGTCACTGTTTTCATTTATAAATTGGATCCTTCTGGTTATTCGTTTCAATATCAAACTGCAAATTTATACATAACATGTTTTTTTTTAGCTGCCAGTCACAGTTTTGTCATTAATAATTTTAAATAGAAAAGTAAACAAAAATGAATATTGGTGACATTTCTATTCTCAAATTCTGTTTTTATGTTACAGATCTCTCGAGTTTCAGATGTTGTGTCTCTTGGGCAACAACTCACATTGAAGTGCATTGAACGAGATGTCAGGGGCAACATTAAACTTTCACTAAAGGATACTCTGCAAAAAACCAATTCAGAGCAACAGAATATTACCATCAAAGAATCCAACTTACCACATGTGAATGGATCTTCTTTCACTGCCAATTCTTCGGGCTATAATGTGTCAGTCAGAGATTCCAATTTAGAATCTGTTTCACTAAGCAATGATCTTCAGGAAATTCAAAGATCTGACATTAATATACTTCCTGTAACTACAAATGGAGTTCAGGAGGCAGATGCCCTTTCTTTATATTCTTCACCATCAGTTGTCATTCGCAGTGCTGATGAATGTGATATGAAAAGATATTCCCAAGAGGCTGTCCAGGCATCAGAAAGCAAGCAAGTGAGGAAAAATTCTCAACCAAGTTCACCCAAAAAAAAACAGAAATTGATACGTAAGGTGGAAGACACAAGTAGTGAAGTGCACAAGAAACAAGTTACGTTAGAAAATGAGAATGAAAGGTCCTCTCAAGAAGTCACCCAAGCATCAAGACTGAAGCCAATTAAGAAAGAGTCTAAATCAAGATTAACATCTCAAAAGAGCAGCAAAGTGGATAAGATGCCAGTGGTTGAAGATGTTTCTGATGTTGCTCCATCTTCTGCCCTATCAGACTTCTTTCG
This sequence comes from Cryptomeria japonica, assembly GCF_030272615.1. NCBI lineage: Eukaryota > Viridiplantae > Streptophyta > Pinopsida > Cupressales > Cupressaceae > Cryptomeria > Cryptomeria japonica. Next base: position 470,415,758 of record NC_081405.1, read on the forward strand.
CAATATTACCCTCTCCAATAAAAAAAGTACATGTGAAACTCCTAATACAGTTGAAACAGAGAGCGTTGAAGATGTTTCTGATGTTGCTCCATCTTCTGCCCTATCAGACTTCTTTCACAATGTTACCGTGTCCAACAAAAAAAGTACATGTGAAACTCCTTATACAGTTGAAACAGAGAGCATTGAAGTTCACGAGAAGCCAGTTCTAGTTGGAGACCACTGTACAGTTAGGGTGCAGCAGATCCGCACATTTGGTCTTGTCCTTCAGATGGCTAATGGAGACATGGGAATGCTTCGGTTCGAGGTAATGTCCAGCATACAAGGCCCTGTAATTTATGCATTGAGTCTTTTCTATGCTACTGCCATTGCTTCTACTTTTAAATAGATTGTGTTGGTTGAAATGCTCCTCAGAATATAATCCCTGTTTTGCATTTTATCAGTATCTTGTATGTTTATGCACTTGGCACTACAAATAACCATTTCTTGCATGTGGTTGAGGTAGAAAGCTCTAATACATTTAGAAACAAGTGAGGATAAACTTCCAACCAAAAAATACAAAAAGCAGGAATTATTAGTAACATCTCAGCTCAAAATAAAATTTGATGGGATTAATATACAAAGGTTATTGTTGGGGTTTTATCAATAGAAGGGGTTCACATGTATTCTGTTGCACAGTTCTGCTTTCTTCCTTAGAAGACAGTATTCTGATTCCTTAGTAGGAGCTATGTTTGTAGTTAGCCACACAGGTGGCAGTCTATACAGTTGAATACAAATGCTTAATAGTTGTTGTACATTTATCAAACAAATAAAATTTTTAGGCCCGAGACTAAAATTGCCTTTGTCATTTTATTTTCGTAATATCTGAATAATATGAACATAATTATAACAGACTAATAATAAAGTGACATTTGAAAATTAATATCTGAACAGTATTGGAGGGTTGACGGCATCCATCAAGAAATCCTTTACTTATTGTACATGTATCAATTTTTTTGTATCAACATCATCATCACTACAAAATTATTTGCCAAATATTTAAGTATGATATGCATGTTGTGTCGTATCTCCAAATGTGTTATCAGAGTTGAAGTTGTTTCCATCTGTTGCCCTTAATCATGAACTTGGCACACACATTATCTATTCAAGTCTGTCTCTATATGTCCTTTCTTGTTGCTTTCTTGATATCTATTCCCCACTTATTCCTTCTCTAGCTCCTGTCCAATGCAAACCATACAATGTCACTCACAATTTCTCAGCTTTAGGAACTTCATGATCGAGGGGAAAGCAGCTTGGGAATATATACAGAATGCTTTTATTCACGAGTCAAGTATTTCACTCAAGATTCTGGAAGAAGAGCAGAGAAATCCTTCATTTTGTTAATTGTTCAATTCATTTCAAATTTGTGACACCGCTTTCCACTTTGATCTCCTCCTTGCAATCTTAGCAGATAATGAAGTTGAAGCAAAGAAATTTCATGTATGTTACATCTGCTTTTTCTGAAATGTGCAGGCTGGAGCAAGGAACGAGTTTGAAGTTGGTGAAGAACTTCAGGTTAAATGCATGAGAATTAATGACAAGGGTGTACCTGTGTTTTCTTTATTGGAGATGGACTGATTTTTCAATCAATTAGTATTCTACTAGGCAAAATGTGTTTCCCAAATTATTCGATGCCCTTTAGAGTCTTAATAGAGAATGGGATGCAAGTTGTTTATGTGGATTCTCAGATTCTCTACATTGTAAATTGCTGATTTTCTCAGTACAGTTTAATCCCTCTCTTGAAAGGACTCACATTATGACACTGCCAGTGTCAATTTTCATAATTTCCTAATTTATTTTTAATTTTTAACTATGAAAGTTAAGAAAACAGTGGGGCATACCAGTATGAGTTCTGCTTCAGAAGAAAGTCCCAAGCCACTAATTTTCTCCTACATAAAATTTCATAGAAGTGGGTGTTCAGTTGACCACATGCTTCTATGGATGTTCCATTTTTGCTAAATTTGTATTAACTTGCAAATGTGTATTATTGATGAGAACGTATCTCAGATATCTAAGTACCTTCGGCAGTAAAAATGTACAAGAGCTAGATATTGGTGCTTGTAATGCCATCCCTTTGTATACATATTGACAACTAGAAATATTTATTGATGAAATGTGATCCCAATTTGTGTTACTGTAATACACTGACGACTCTGCTAGATGGGGGATTGGATCTTGAATGATCAGAAAGGCTAATATTTTTTTAAAAACTCTTAATTGTTTTGCAGATTAGCTGACTAAAATCTTCCCATCATGACAATTGCTACATTGAAATATAATAACATCGATAATGACAATACAGGTCACTGAATGTTATTATGGTGACAAAATTACCAACAATGTTCATTTCTTTGTTTTCTTTTGTAATTTCCTAGTTACCATTGATCTTGCTCAAGTTTCAGCTGCCTTCTTTTTGGATCATTGACTTTCTTGATGATGAGCGATGGAACCCGGACATGGACTCGTGTTGAAGAACCTTTATTTCAATGATGGGATTAGCAGATTCTTTGCAACTGGCTTAAAGGATAGGTAATAGTTGTTGTCCAGTGTTTAGTCTAAGATCAGAATATCAACTTAGGCTCATACACTAATGATTAACATACAGGATAGAGGATAATGTTTAATTTATGTTTATGCTAAGCCGGTGATTTTGCACTATATGTTTGACCAAAGGCAAGGGATAAGTGTTTGCCCCTTTTATATACGTTCCTTTTTGTGATAAAGGATTGTTAAATTAGTCCATATCTTGGGAGGGGTCATTTTATCAGCTGATGAATGATATCGGATACTGAAGCGTGCAGACTAGAATATTGATCTAAATTTTTAATGATATAAATATTAAGCTAACAAGATTACTTTATGGTCCTGCATATTATTAAACATTAGAGAAAATGTGTAAATAATTGGTAAAGTTTTAGAATAAAGATTATTGTTTGTTATATAAAATGTCAATTGCCTATTGAATGAATTCAGTATTTTCACCAAGAAAACCAGCAATATTATTTAAATATTAAGAAAATTTAACATTTAATACAATTTTGAATCATTAAATTTGTTGGTAAGTGAACACTGTTATTCCTTGGTAATAAATTATGTGTCTAATATCAATAAATCATGGTCATTTTGATACAATTCTACAATGATATCAAGTTTTTCTTGGTACACATAATTGAAACAAACCAAAGATTAAAAACTCTTTATCGGTAGTAAATCTTTTGGCCCAAAACCTTTAAAAAATCGAGACTCGGCAAAAAATGGAGAAAAATTAGCAAACTTATTGCATATTTGAAAATATATTTCTTAAAATATTTTTTAAAAAATACACACTTAATTTATAGAACATGATAACATATTACTAGTTTCCATCATATATAAATCATAGTTCGAGTCAAATGCATATCATATACCAAAAACCAAGGGTAACTTCTAAATAAATTTGTATCAAATACATATCATAGAATCTAGACCACAAAACAAATATAGTATCTGAAGTTTGAATACATATTAAGTTCAAGCATTTGTATCCATGTAAATTAGAAATCATAGATTTTGTCTATGACTAAAGCTCAAAAAACACTGTTGCCGTTCAATGGGTTGTGCTACTGTTAATATCCTCAATGGGTGAGGAAACTGCTTTTGTTGGATCAACAAACTCATATCTTGCTTCGTCACGTTTTGCCATTTTTGTTGCCCATTCAACTCCCTCCCTTTCCATCTTCAATGATCGTCAGTGAAAAATGGTTCTATTAGCACCATTAGGTTCAACAATCCAATCCGGTGAATATGGATCAATCTCATCTAGGTCAAGTGCATTATATGAATTGTGCCCTTGTACCCTCTTTCATGCAATCAAAGGCTGTACCTCATACATACAAGGTCATTCAAGTGCTTTCGTGTCAACTTATTGCGTTTTTTTGTGAATGCCCTCAAAGACACTCCAATTGCACTCACAACCAAAAGCACTACAAAGTTGAGGTAATATGTGAATTGTAAACCTTTGAAGATTAGGTGTTGTGGTGTCATAATCCTTTCACCACAGATCTGTAAGGATACAAATTGGCATTTATAATTTGGTAAAGATTTTTATAAACTTAAAGACTGAAATAAATGGTAAAATAAATTTAAGAGCACATTTTTTTTTACTTGGTAGCAGGGTGTCTCTTTTGCCAACACAAATAGGTGAAGAGAACAATGCCCCATCTTCCTTCTTCTAACTATGTAACTCTTCATGAATGAGGTCTTGAATATTTTCATCAACAACTAACCTCTAAATACATGTGTTGAGGCCAGTTTGAACCTCTGCATCTACTTTGAATGTAGGGGAGAAAAAGAATTTGGGGTTCAAATAGTAGGCAGCTGCATGAATATGTTGGTGGAAATGTCGGTTCTACCTTAGATCAATTATGCATCATATGGGTTCATATTTGGTTTTGTCTGACCCATACAAGTGTTGAATTGCCTCTTTAGCCTTATCCATAGCTTCATATAAACACCATATTGAGTTTTTATTCCCATCCACGATCTGTAGAACCCTCACCAATAGTTATGACAACTAGTGTGAGATTTTGCCAAGATAAAGAGGCAATGGAAAGCACAAATAAGAGAGACAATATATATGATAGGAATAAATTGTTTCTATCAAGAGGCAAAATATTATCAACTGGATCATTGCAAGATATAGATTGATTGCCCGTACAAACAATGTAGATGGGCTTTCTTATATAGGCAAGGTTTATGGATATGTGAGCACACAAATATGACATGTGGCTCAATAAGAAACAAGGATATGTAGGAAATGGGTGTGGGTAGGTAGGAGAAATAATATAATATTCCACATGAGGTGGATCACCCACTGAATGTGGAGTGTAACAACAAGATAAGATCAACACTATAAAAAGTGGAAAGTTTCTTACACACACTATCTGAATGTGGCACAAACACCCACGTGTCTCATACTCAAACTACTATTAAATGCATGTACCTAAGTATACTCAAACTACTATTAAATGCATGTACCTAAGTGAACTTAAGTAAGGTGTAATATTATCCAAGTTGAATGATTATTTACACCAACATCCCCCCTTTAAGTGCAACTTAGGGGAATGCACTAAAGTCGACAATGCAACTAAGCAATGCAAGATGGGTCCCGACTACTAGGCCATGTTAGGTACCCATGTACAAATGCAAATGCAATCTCCCATAAACAGAGAAAGAGAGAAAAACCCAATGAGAAAAAACTCCCCTCCAAAAGAGAGATGAATAAATCACACAATACTCTCAATGATGAATGAGAAGAACAAAAAATATGTCCCCCCATAAGAGAGAAGAAAGACCATGAAGCTCTCCCTCAATGTTGAATCTCTTGCAAAGATGGTCCAATGATGATGACCAAAATACCTCCCCATAAGGAAGAAAGAGAGCCAATGTTGCACCAATAATGTCAAAGTGTGACAAAACCAGGTACCAAGTCGATGGCGATGAATCACTCGCTGCAACAAAAAGAAGATTAGGCATGGAGACAACTTGTTGTGAGCATCATCTGGATACTCAAAAATAGCAGAAATACTGGTACAATCCAAGTCTCACAGCAGCCATGCACAAATGTGTACAATCTGAGTCTCAACTGGAGCCCTGCACTAAGTCTCATAAGATATTCCTAATCTATGTATACAAGAGGATTACATCAAATATGTCAACAATGACAAGATACAAAGAGGTGTGGCACTTTATGATAGTGCGAGTACAACATTGCTCAAGCAAGAGCATACATCATGATAAAATATTCAAATGTGGAAACATGAAAAATGATGCCACCAACAAAGAAGCCCTGTAGAATACTACAGATGAAGATGCCTCCGAATGGAATTTTGCCAAGAGATATAAATGAACAAATGGCCCCCCATAAAAAGATCATGTTGGCACTTGCAAATAATGACAAAGTGGACTTTTAATTTCAATGATTACAACTTCTCAAAATGAGATATAAGAGACTTCAACAAATACTGCTAGTGATCTAAACTGAGATCTAAAGAAAATACAAGTACCAAATATGCCAAGAATGTCCAAATACTAAAAGTACAATTTCTACTAAAAAATACTACAAACAAATGGCTGATTATGAAAGTAGATGAAAAACTATGCACTTAAAAAAAAATGGCACTTGAAAGGAGTCCATATGAGCCCAAACGAAGCCTCCAAAGTTGTAAAAATCAGGATTTCATGATTTCCAAAAAACCTTTATCCAAAAATCAGAAAACTCCTGCACCACTGTACAGATCACGAAATTCTATCCCAAAACAAAAAAAATTGCTCAAAAAAACGAGTTCGGATGAGTGAGATATCACTATTTGAAAAATGCCTGCAAAATTATAATTTCTGGAAAATTTCCGCTGTAGCGTCAAACTTCAAATGCCTCTAGATTTGGCCTCCGAAGTCCGATTTGGATGAAACAAAAGGCAAAACTGACTTTCTTGGTCCTCAATCCAATGGTAACCTTAAATTTGACCCATCAAGCTTCAATAATAACCTGCAATAGAAAACTCTAAAATACACAACCACAAATAGCATCAAATTTCTCTCAATTAGCAAACCAATGACACTCTAATGACTTTGATACCATGTGAGATTTTGCCAAGATTAAGAGGCAATGGAAAGCACAAATAAGAGAGACAAAATATATGATAGGAATAAACTGTATTCTATCAAGATGAAAAATATGATCAACTAGATCATTACAAGATATAGATTGATTACCCATACAAACAATGTAGATGGGCCTTCTTATATAGGCAAGGCTTATGGATATGTGAGCACACAAATATGACATGTGGCTCAATAAGAAACAAGGGTAGGTAGGAAATGGGTGTGGGTAGGTAGGAGAAATAATATAATATTCCACATGAGGTGGATCACCTATTGAATGTGGAGTGTAACAACAAGATAAGATCAACACTATAAAAAGTGGAAAGTCTCCTACACACACTATCCGAATGTGGCACAAACACCCAAGTGTCTCATACAAAAACTACTATCAAATGCATGTACTTAAGTAAACTTAAGTAAGGTGTAATAATATCCAAGTTGAATGATTATTTACACCAACAACTAGATATAATTTTTTTTACAAAAATCAGCAAAATGTAATATTAGAAAATTAAAAATAAATCATCAATTGAAGTTTGAAAACCTACATTGCCTCCATCACTTTGGCAAATCTATCATAAAAAATGGTCTTCATGGCCTTCTCTGTTTAAGTTTCCTATAATAAGGATTCTTGAACCATCTTTCACTCACAAACATCCGCTTCAGGTTGGACAATGCATGTAATATGCTTTTTAAGTTAAGGAAATTAGTGGTAAAACATGTGATTCCTATGTTGTCTTCATTTTTATAATTCAAAAATTAAGGCAACTCTTATGAAATTTTCCTTTAAATTCATATTATTATTTCTTCAAGGCGTGTTTTTTGAGACCAAAATTTGCTTTGATTAGTGTAAGCATTTGTGTAAATTTTGGTCTTCCTTGTTAAAGTTTCGATTGTTTTGGTTATGTTTTTTGCTCCCCTTAGTTCAAATTTGGGTTTCTAATGTCTTTTTGCAAGTAAGGGAATTTTTTCAAAGTGTTGCAAGTGTTATTTTACTTAATTGGGTCCTTAAGACCCAATTATAAGTAGTGAAGTTTTAAATGTTTTTAAATTTGCAGTGGCTTGTGGTCGGGGTTTAAAGACTCGACTACAAGCATTCTTTTTTTTTTTTTTTCCCCCTTGTCTTTTACATTACTTGTGATCGGGTTTTAAATACCCGATTACAAGTGAGCTTGCGGTATTGATGGAGGCGTTCTTGCATCAGGTGTTTTGAAACCCAAACCCCTCTTTTTGCCTCTTAATTCACAGGAAGTAAGTGGAGTTAGTTTGTTCTTGTGTTTGGAAAGGACTCTTCTTCCTCTCCCTATATGTTCTTTGGAGGAGAATTGTTTTGTTTCCTTTATTGCGTGGAAGGTCTCATTCAGGTTTGTGCATTTCCTTGACATTTTTGGGGTAAGAATTTATTTTTGGCATTCTCTTTTCTTTCTTTCATGGTTTTTGTGGTGTGTTTTCACGTGATTTTTCTTTTCTCTTTCCTTAGTTCGTGTTTGCCTTCCTTATGGCCTTTGAATCCATGACATCTTTTCTTGTGCTTAGCCATTATATGATTGTGCCCATAGGTCTTGTTTGCAAAGCGTTTGAAGCTTACATTCAGGTTTTTGAAACCTAATTGCAAGCTCATACTTTCTCCAAGTATTTTTGCATTTGCTTCGAGTATTTCCCCTAAGTTCATATGTGCTTGCCTTTTGATCTTCCATGAATGTTTGCATTCAGGCCTTGGTGAGTCATGATCTTCCCATTTATCACCTTTTATATGCTATCATTCGTTTATAGGAGTGAAGTTATATTTACTTGCAATTGGGTCTTTAAGACCCGATTGCAAGCTCGTTCTTCCCTAAAATAACCTATTTGCTTGCAATCAGGTCTTAGACACCCGATTACAAGTGCTAGTTGCTTTCGGTTTTCTTGGTGATGCCTTCAAGTTCATCTTTCACTTGCATTCGGGTCTTAGAAACCCAAATGCAAGTGGCTTCCAATTTCCATAAAGGCTTTCCAACTCATTTGCAAGGAATGCATACTTGCAATCGGGTCCTAGAGACCCGATTATAGGTGCTAGATGTAAAGTTTCCATCTATTTCACTCTCTACCTCTTCAAAGCTTATTTGCTTGCATTTGGGTCTTAGAGACCTGATTGCAAGTTAGAAGTTTATCATTGCTCCCAAGTCATGCATTTCAAAATTGCTTTTTTTCACTTGCAATCGACCCTCCAAGATCTGAATTCCACCCATGTTGTTGTCCAAGTCTTATTCATAAACATCTTTTGAGTTGGCCCACTTCCTTTCATAGTAAATATTCAAGTAGGTCTAGGATTGATGCATTAGTTTTCCAAATTATGATATCATGGAATCCTCAATAACTGCTGAATATGTTCTCTCTTTTGAGTTTTCATCACAGTGTTGCAGATTCTTGTTCAATGACAAAAGAGTCGGCCTCTCGTTTCAAAAAAAAGATGAAATATAAATATGATAATTATCAGAATCAGCTCACTCCTCAAGTGAGCTCTCTCAAAGATGAGATCATAGACACAAAGATTTGACAAGTTGGCATGTTTGAGTTTCTGGAAAGAACAGAGGGAGCACCAACTCATGGCATGGAGTTGCTCCTCAATAATCACACTCATTTGGTTTCCACTTTCCCAGTGGCTTTTTTGGAGCTTGAGTTTGTGCTTGCATGTGCTTCTCACTTTGAGAATGAATCTAGGACGATTAAAGATGATGATGCCAATATCATTGTCAGTAGAGACTATTGACAAGATCTTCAAAGTTCCAGTTGCCCTTGTGTATGTGGACATCTCTATCAAGAGTGCTCTAGATTATTACGACTAGAGAAGGTCATACTGCATTAGACACATCAACTCAAAATGGCTCAAAACTTTCAGGACTTTTTTCTCAAGATGGTCCAAGTTGTGTTGCTCTAACTTCATTGAAGAAGTCAGGTATATGATCACGCTTCTTAGCAGGATAATGGGTTTAAGACACTCCAACGTATTTGAGATCTAGTTGTACAAGTACATCATAGTCACAAGGAAAGGGCAATCTCATATGTTGGGATGAAGTAATTAGTAACAACCTGTGCGAGCAGCTGTCACAAGTCTCAACCACCCTTTCCTTCTACATGAATTTGTACTTGGTGTACATAGCATCATCACTTAGATAGTTTCCTGGTCTTTCTACCAAAGGTGACATATCACTGATACCGATATGGATATATTATGAGCAACTCACTCTGAGACCCAGTAGAATTCATTAAAGACACTTTCTTTGGTCATTTCATGTGCTTATTTGACAAAACACTCAAGAATAGAAGAGTGTTTGAGGCAACATGGAGAAAGGTGAATGAGTATGGTGATAATTCAATGATGAACGAATAGTACCAAACCGGTACTGAGAGGGCGGGGGGTGAATCAGTACAAACAAAAACACACTCTTGAACCGGTTTGTCAGCAGACACTGTGCATTGACAGACAAACAGTAACACCGGTCCTAAAATAAAGTACAACTGACAAAGCCCGAAATAACTGAGACAAGCATAAACCGGTTCACACTTATCTTCTCATACAATCTAACACTTCACTTCCATTTCACCCTAATGCATGAACAAGTAAGCTACCATCAAAGATATACATATAAGCAACTAGGTCAACATGATTCACTGCTTGACTAGAAAAAAACATAACATCACATGAAGAAGACATCACACATGACACACTTATTTTTCACGTGGAAACCCAACTGGGAAAAACCACGGTGGAGATGAATACCCACAAGCTTGTTTTTGAACTCTTTAGAAGTCCGCTCTGTTAGGAGCCTTGTTCAGGTAAAGACTGATACAATAGGTTCTGTTAGGAACCGATCCTGTTAGGGATCACCCAGTTAAGGGATGGCTAGAATACCCGGTTAAGGGTTAAACCTTGTTAGAGGATTTCAAGAACTTAATGGTTTTGAGTCACCCTGTTAAATGATTTACAACAAGCCGATTAAAGCTACCCTGTTAAGGGATTTCTCAACTGTTGAAGTGGTTAGAGATCAACAGGTATTACAATGATCTGGTAACAACACTCAATGCCAATGCAAATCTTCTCAAGCTCCTCTTCACCTTATGCACTTACATTCTATAGGTATCACTTCTCTCCTCTGTTCTGGCAAGAATCACGTATTTCTTCTCTTGGATACACACACACAACTTTTGCCAACAACCTCAGAAAGAGACACAACATCGACCTTATAGAAAAATAGATAGGTTGGTAGCATAAACCCTAAACCCTAAACCTGTTAGGTTAAGGAATTCAAACGGTTCAATCCTGACCATTGAGCATACTCCATTAAATGCAACAGTTTTTGATCCAATCTCAAGACTTTCTCTATCGTCCATTTTCCACCGATTTCATGGCGGCTGATAACCCATCACACGTTATCATCGTTTATAGACTTCGCACATTCCCAAGGTAGATAAGAACAATATCCTTCATGCAAGATCCTTCACACACACAAGGCTTACGTGGCAACACGATATGTTCTTCGTTACCATGCTAACTCATCACACAAAGTCACCGGTTGAGCCATACAGGCTTGAAGCACTTCAATCGGAAACCCTGAAGTTGAGACTACCAACTGGTAGTCATACAACGCTTCCATGTGCTGGTTCCCATAACTATATGCCGGTTCACCTTGAACAAACACACCACTTCACTTTGGCACAAATGTTGGTTCACAATGTTATACCGGTTCTCACATATGCCGGTTCTCACCTCTTCAGCATATTGACATCAATGACAACATACAATGTCATTATGTCCTCATACCGGTTCACATAATGTCAACAATCTCCCCCTTTGACATTGATGACAATATACAAAGATATCTCTCCGCTTCACATATTCTCTCCCAATTTCTGCAGATATCTTCTCTGCTTCACATCTTCTCCCCCTTTGACAAAAAATACCAAAGTAGAAGCACAAGCTTCCCTGTTCCATTATGCTGCCCCCCCTGAGGAGTAGCATCTTTCAACACATCAATCCTGAAGAAAAATTTGACTATGCAATACCTGACTGATGTAGAGCATATACCTTTAGTTTACCTCCTGAAGGGGCAACACCCCTAATTCACCTCTTAAGTACATAAATGTAGCCTTTGGGAGAGGCTTGGTGAATATGTCTGCTAATTGCTTCTGACTAGAAACATGTTCCAGTGCAATCTCTTTGTTCTGAATCTTTTCCCTCAAGAAATGATACTTAAGCTCAAAGTGGTTGGTTCTAGAATGTAAAACCAGATTCTTGGAGATGTTAATTGCACTAGTATTGTCACAAAATATACTTACCGGTTTAGATACAGGAACTTTGAAGCCATTTAATACATGCTTCATCCAAATTGTCTGAGTGCAATTCATGAAAGCTGCAACATACTCTGCTTCCATTGTAGACTGAGAGATACATCTCTGCTTCTTACTCATCCATGAGACCAGTCTACCACCGAGAAAGAATGCACCACCGGTTGTGCTTTTCCGGTCATCTATATTGCCTGCCCAATCAACATCTGTGTATACTTTCAAGTTGAAATCCTTGCTATATGGATACCACAATCCATAGTCAACAGTTCCCTTTAGATACCTAAGAATCCACTTGATTGCAACCAAGTGGGATTCTCTTGGGCTTTTCTGAAATCTTGCAGTAATGCCAACTGCATGTACAATATCCGGTCTGCTATGCACTACATAATGCAACTTACCAATCATTGATCGATATTCCTTCTCATCAACCAATGCTGAGTCATCCTCTTTGGATAGTTTACAACCCCACCATCGGTGTACCAACCGGTTTTCTATCTTCCATGCCAAAGGTCTTCAACACCTCTTTGACGTACTTGGACTGAGTGATAAAAATTCCATCTTTCATCTGCTGGATCTGCAGTCTAATGAAGAACTTAATCTCTCCTATGAGTGACATCTCAAACTCTTTCTTCATCTCATCTGCAAACTCATGACTCATCTTGTCATCTCCACCAAAGATAATGTCATCAACAAATACCTCACAGATCAGGATTTGATCTCCTTCAGACTTCAAGTAGATATTGCTATCTTCACTTGTTCTCTCAAATCCAATCTTCACAAGATGGGAATGCAGACATTCATACCATGCTCTAGGTGCTTGCTTTAGACCATATAAGGCTTTATGTAGCCTACATACCATGTCATTGTCTTCAGATAGGGCAAACCCATTTGGTTGCTCAATATACACCTCTTCAAGTACACCATTTAGGAATGTAGATTTTACATCCATTTGATATACTTTGAAACCTTTAAAAGCTACATATGCAAGAAGCATACGAACTCCTTCCAATCTGGCTACAGGAGCAAAGGTTTCTCCTTAGTCTTCTCCTTCTTCTTGAGTATATCCTTTGCACACCAATCTCGCTTTGTTCCTAATCACTATGCCATCCTCATTCAACTTATTTTTGAAAACCCATTTGGTACCAATGACATTTTTATGCTCCGGTCTGGGTACAAAAGACCATGTACCATTTTTCTCTATCTAGTCAAGTTCCTCTTTCATTGCCTTGATCTAGTCTTCATCTTTATGTGCCTCTTTGAATGATTTAAGCTCAAATTTAGAGATCATACATGAGTTTTCTCTAACCTTTCTTCTTGTAAGGATTCCTGCATCCTTATCTCCTATTATCTGCTTAGGATCATGATTCAGCTTGATATACCGAGGAATGGTCTTGATGGATTCCTTTTTCTTTTCTTCTTTATTCTCATCTCCATCAGTATCAACATCTACATCTACTGGTGTAGGAACACTATTACTGGTACTTGGTTGGCTGACAACCGGTTCCCAGAAGGTTACAACCGCTTCATTTATTGCTTGCTCACTATCGGTTTCCTCAGTTTTCTCAGAGGTTTCATCAACTCTTACATTGATGCTTTCCATAATTCTATGAGTCCTATTGTTGAAACACTTGGGAGCTTTTCTCTTGGTGGAATATCCTAGAAATATTCCCTTATCACATTTCGCATCAAATTTTCTCTGGTGTTCATTCCTCTTGATGTAACATTTGCTACCAAACACTCTAAAGTAGCTAACCATAGGTGTCTTACCGATCCAATACTCATAAAGAGTTTTATCCTTACTGTAGCGTCGTAAATTATATGCACTTGCTAGGGTGGTACAATTTCACACCTAGTTTAGCACCCGCCTTGGCACATTTTTCATTTTGCATTGCATTTCCCCTTTAGCACTTAATTAATCAAATTAAATAGGTGTAAGGTTCTATTTTATCATCTCCCTATCATAAATTTTGGCCCTTTTCATTAAAGTGTGCCCCTTTCATTTTATTCCTCTAATACATCATTTAATCAAAAACCCTAATTAGGTCCTATTTTGAACTTGGGGGCTTGATTTCGGGAGTCAAAACATCTCGAAATCACCTGTAACTTCGGGATTCTCTCTAAAATCATCATATCCGACGACCCTGAAAATTTGGTGAAAAGTTGTCGGGACCATGGCGCCCGAAGTGCACATGGTCCCGGACATTTTTCCCGAAATTTTGGGAGCGCGATCCAATCATAAAATAAAGCTTAACCCCAAGAAATTGGTGGGAGATTCAATCTCTAGGTCGGCCAAAAGTTGAAATTAAGACCTAGGGTTTCATATATAAGAGCTCTCTTTCTTCATTTGAAAGGATCAAGAATTTTGGTTTTAGGGACCTTCTATGCAGCGAAAGAGCAGATCTTTGAAGACTTCAACAACATTCAACATCCCTCTATCAAGCATTTATCAATTCCATTCATCCATTTAGGGCTTGGAAGACATTGAAGAGCAATAAGGGATCACCGACTGAAGATTGGCTTGTACCCCTCCCTTGGGGTTGGGTATGATTTCATATTGTTGTCATGTCTTTGCATAAGACTCATTATATCATTTGTAATCATGCTTTAGATCACTTTGCATCTTGATTTGGAGCATTTACATTATCATTTACAAGCAATTAGGGTTTACTTTCTAGGTTGCTCTAGTTTGCTTACTTGCATTTTAGGATCTTGCACACACACAAGGTCTGCACACACAACTTTTACTATGCAACTTGGCTAATCGTGGAGGTGGAAATCACCAAAGTGGGGGTTTGACTAAGGCAAAACCCTATATAGCTGCCCACCATACCTTTTCAGATATAAGTGTAGGTTTCGGGATTCGGACAACGCCGCAAGTTGCAGATCCGACGGAAGCAGACGGAGACTGAACTTCACACCAAATTGCAGAGAAAAAGACCAGGACAGGGGCGTGGGGCGCCCTGGTCCTGCCAGGACAGGGGCGCTGGGCGCCCTGGTCCTTCTGTCAGACAACAATTTTTAGCATTTTTGATAGCTTTTCAGGTTGCAAAACAATAGTTTCCAGAGCAGTTTTAGGGGCAAAATCAGGACAGTGGCGCCCGTGCCCCTGTCCCGAACATTTTCACTCAGATTTTGACTCCGGGTACACATTTGCATTCTTGCCTTGTCCTTGTGTTTACAGCTTTCCATTGTTTAAGTTCAATTCTGCAATCTTGTTATTAGTTCATACTTGCACTTTGGGGTTAGGAATTGAACTTGCATCATTTCATCTTTCTATTACAACAAAGGAATAGAAATCCTAATAGGTAGCCCATGGTTCTCTCTTCCACAAAAAGAAGTAGCCAATTGTGTGATACCTCTAGGCTCTTTCGTATTCCACAAATGTGTGATTGAAAATGAGATTAGGGCATGTTTGCTTAGTGTCACTTTTTCCCCCACACATTTTGGTGAACCCGACGTGAATTCCAATCTTCTCTAATTCTGATTTATGTTTTCAAATTTGAGTATTTATGCTATTTCAAATTCAAATTTGCATTTACAAGTTTTAATTTCTTGCAAGATTCAAAAATTTAGAGGAAATTTTTGCTAAAACCCTAATTTTTCAATTCAAAGTTGAACTTGTGGATAGCTTAATTGGGATCAATAATTTCAAATCTGATTTAGGAACTCATTTGAATCATAAATTTCATTTTCTAAATCTACATTCTAAGTGCTTTCATTGGTTAAAATTGAACATTTCCTTCTATTTTGCATGTGTTATCATTTGAAAGAGGAAAATTGTTGTCATGATGCATTCATTTCATAGATGTGATAATGGGTTAGCTTCCCTTGTTTCAATTTTTCCTTCTCCTAAAGAACCTCCCCCCATCTATAACAACATTTTAGTGCCTAAAAGAGTTGCTACCGATCCCTTTGAGACTCTCCCATGCTCTAAGGATGAAGACTTTAAGAGTGATCTTGACAATTCTCTTAAAATGTGCCCTTCCTATTTATCTATCCTAGAGGAAGAGAATGATATCATAAACACATTTCTTAATGTTACTTCACCTTCCCTACATGATGCCTCTCTAAGTGAAAAGGCATTGATGGACATTGACTTATTTTCTCCTAAAGTTGGTCCTTCCAATGGGGGCATGTTAGTGCAACAAGAGGTTATGAACACTTCTTTCAAAGATCTCCTTCCTAAGCATGAATCTTTGGAGAAATATGTTCATGTTCCTCCTAAAAAATACTCCCTTCATGAGGATCCTTTTGTGCAAGAAGATGACATTATCCCTACATTTCCTAGTGATGGCATTTCCTTTTCCAACAAAATTCCCACTAGAGATGATGAATTAATGATAAATGCTTACCCTTCTCCTAAAGTTTGTCTTACCCATAAGCATCCCTTAGAGAAAGAAGATGAAATAATAAGCAATTTCCTTAATTCTCTCTCCCCTAAAGATCATATTGAACATATTTTGAGGAAAGAGGATGAGTTTAACACATCTATTGATGCTCTCCCTCCTAAGGATGAGGAATTAATAAACAATGTTATCTCCTCTCCCGAAATTGACAATACTTCAAACATTCCTTTCAACAACCTCACTATTTGGGATGAACCATTAGAAGAAGGTATAGATTATTCTCTACCCCATGAGAGAACCCTAGCCAAAGGGGATGAAATCAAGATTGAAAACTCCCTTGATAGTTTCTCACCTTCCTTGAATCTCAATTATTCTCCCTCTAAAAATAAAGCATCTCCCTCTCCTCAACTTGGTTCTACTCATAAGGAAACTCTAGTTCAAAGCAAGATGGTTAACATCTCTTTCAAAGATCTCCCTCTCAAAAGTGAGACTTTAGGGAGTAATGTTGATCCTTCTCCTAGAGAGTTTATTCCCCATGTAGATCCTTTGATGATAGAGGATGATATGACCTTTCCTAGTATTACTTTTCCTACTACAACATCAATTCCTACCCATTGTCTCTCTCCTAAAATTGATTTAATCCGTGATAAGATTTTAGTGCAAGAGAAGACTATCAATAATTCTTCCAACACTTTTGTTCATTCCTCTAAACCATCCTCAATCAATTTGGTACATGTGAATGAAACACCTAACAAACCTCTCTTCACTGTCCAAGGTGCTTGTCCTTCTCAAAATTCTCAACCTTTAAATAAGCCTATCTTAGTGGTCCAAGGTGGTTATGCTAATGATTCTTTTTGCACTCCTAAGAAACCTATTATTACTGTGCAAGGAGGTTATTCTACTAAGAGCCCTTATGAGTATGCTAAGCAACTGACTAGAGAGAGTTATAATGCGGTTGCTCATACCTATAATACAAGAAACAATAGGCAACCTAATCCTCCTCCAGTTATCCCAACTTCACTTCCTCCTTCCCAACCTATTCTTCCTCAAGCTCCTTGTATTTCACAAATGCTTAGTAAGGACTATGATCTTATAGAACAACTTAAAACAACCCCTGCTAAGATATCCCTTTGGGATTTGATCCAAACTTCTTCCGCTCATCATGGAATGTTACAAGATGCCTTGAAAGATTTGAATATTCCTCCACCTCATACATCTAGTAATATAGTGTCTTTGGTGAACTCTGTGATGAATCCTAAAGCTCAAATTGTGTTTACTCAAGATGAGTTGCCTACTAGTGAAATTTAACATCAATATGATCCCTTGATGATTGTGGTTATCATAAATGACACTACTATAAGACGAACACTGGTAGATAATGGTTCTGGCCTTAATGTGTGTAGCATTAATCTATTGCATAAGATGAATGTGGATACATCCCTTATTGAGCCTGACTCTCATCGCATTCGAGGCTTTGATAATGTGGCTAAGTCTTCATTAGGTGTTATCACCTTACCCATCACAGTGGGACCTGTTACTTTGCCTACTCCTATCCATGTTATGTCAGGGAATCTAACATACAACTTGTTATTAGGGAGACCTTGGATTCACAGTATGCAAGCTGTCCCCTCTACATTGCATAGACAAGTTAAATTTATTTATAATAATAGGACATATACCTTGATAGGTGATACTAATTTTCAATCTTGTTTGCAAACATCTACTTCCAAAGGGATTTCTTCTAAGCCTTCCTCTTCTAGTGATGACTCGTTAAACAAGATACCTATGGATGAATCATCACCCTCTGATAATCAAAATTCTTTGGATGAGTCTGAAGTTCTTGAAGAAGATTCTTCTAAACTTGAATCTACACATGAAAAGGCTTTTGATCCTGAGAAGGTTTTCGCAGAAGACGATTGGGGATCTCTTGATTTTAATCCCACCTTTGTAGGTGAGTATAGGGTTCCTCCCAGAGAGCTTAAAGTTAAAAAGAAGGAAGAAACTAGAGATCAATCAGTCTTACCTGAACCTATGAGCAATAATTTTGTGGTCGCTTCTCAAACTTCTTCTCCTCACACCTCTAATTCTGAGGAATTTGATTCTTTGTCTTATGAAAAACATCCTTCTCTTTCTGAAATGGCTAATCGTTATGGTCGTGGTTTTCATATTTTGGCTAAGAGTGGCTATAGTGGAAATGGTTGTGGCGCAAATGAACAAGGAATTAAAGTTCCTTTAGAACATAACATGCATGAATATTCATTTGGACTTGGATATAATCCTTCTAAGCCCACCAAAGCATCTAAAAGACCATCTCTCAATGTGAATGCTATATTTAGTAGTGATGATGATCTCACTTCAACTAAATCATCTTCTACTTCTATCAACTCTCATTCCCCTCATAAGGAAATCTTGGCGATGAACAAATCTCTTTATGACTCCCCTCAAATTTCTAAATCCACTTATGAATCTTTATCTCCTATTCATTATAAAGTCCTTTCCTCCAGGGATAAGGCTCTAATAAATTACACTCATCTGTCTTCTAAGATTTCTCGTAACTTTCCTTCTTCAATTTTTATCATTTTATACATGTTTTTGATCTCACTTATAGTTGAGCATTCAGCATGTCATATTCAAATACCTCATTCAATCTATCATGTCTTTAAATAACATTAATGGCTATTATGTTGCTCATCATTATGTGACATTGGTAGCTCATTTACTGGGGACTCATTGTCATTTATGATGGTACAATTTTCAAGTGCAATCATATTTTTGAAGCAACATAATAGCCTAATTTTCCTATGTTATCTCTTGTTCCTATGGGGTAATAATGTGGAAATACTGATCATCTTTGCTTTAGAATCCTCTTTTCCTAGATATGGGAGAAGATGTGTATTCTCTTTCTTATCCTACCCACTTCTTGTGAGGAGCATTTTACATACACTAATGTCTTACTTGCATGAACTCATGTGAGTATGTAGTACATTTTGCTTATGTCTAAATCTCTCCCTAGAAGATTGTGTAAGTCCTTCTCATTGCCCTTATCCTTGGGAAGCAATGATCTTTCCTTATTTTTATCTAAGGATCCACTTTTTCCTATTTCGTGGATGGTGTGAACTTTATTAATTGATGTTATTCCTTGTATGCATTTGTTGTTGTTTGTTCAAGGATTCTCTCTTACAAGAGGTGTAAGTCCTTGACTACAACCTCTTTTTCACTTGGTAAAATACATCCATAATGAATTCACTCTCCCAATTGGGTTAAAAAGAGCGTCATCCTTCATTAAGAATCACTTTCACCTCACAAAAGAAGGAAGTATTGCATTCTTATTCTCTTCTTTGTCTTATTCTAGAAGATGTTATATTTGTCTAAGACAATTCCTCTCGGGGATAGGTGTCTTTTGTACAAAGATCTCTTCTCCTCTAAGGATCTCCTTTACACATACTACAAGATATCCCTTTTCAACTATCTTATCCTTGCTTAAAGAGTGCAAAACTCTCTTGCTTGGATCTATGACATTGTTGCATCTTTGGGGTATCTTCTTTTGTGATGAAGGTAGGTATCCTTGTTCTACTTTGCTTATGACATAAACATTACACTTTTTGAGCAATGGGTCATTCTCGGAACCAGAGCACAGACTCTTAGAGCGAGATGTCTCCACTTTTATTTTACGCAAGGTGATTATTCTCGGAACCAGAGAACAAACTCTTAGAGCGAGATGTCACGCTTTTGTACTATACATATACAGGTTGTAGCATACTCGGGCATATACTCCTATAAGGTGCTTCTAACCTCCCTTACACACACATGCACGAGGTTGAGTGGAGCTAGCGGCATAAGGCTAGACTTTCTCACTCTCCTCCCTTACATGGATCACCTAGATAGACTCTGGGGGCTAGTTTTCCATGTCCTTTTCCCATGGATCACCTAGACAAGATCTAGGGGCGAGAAGTCCATGTTTTCTCTCTCACTATTCTTTTTCATGGATCACCAATGTGTGTATTCATGCTTCTCTTTGCATTTTGTTTCCATTTACATCCTTCATCTTGTGTTAGAGAACTCTCAAATCCTCACACTCTTTGTTGTGTTGGAATTGAGATTTAGTCCTCTTTCTTACCAAATGATTCTCCATTAGTTTTTGATCTCATATCAAATCTTCTTGTGAGCATTTGTCATCAATATTCTTTAACAATTCGAAGTGGTAAGCATGATACCCTGTTTCAACTCACTAAAATTAGCAAGCCGAAACAGGGGGGGGCATATAGCTACCCTCGAATTTTCATCACCTTCCTTAGTAAGCATTAGGTGATTTTGTGATCTAACGTGTGTTTTGTAGGGTGCGGTTCCTAACTGTGTACTGCAGATACCGCTGGGGGCTTCGTTCGACAGACTTATGGATATATCCTTTTTCAAATAATGTTTACTTTTCTGTACTTTAGCTTGCATATGCACGTAGTGTTCATATGACCGCTAAAGTGGGGGCTAAATGTAGCGTCGTAAATTGTACGCACTTGCTAGGGTGGTACAATTTCACACCTAGTTTAGCACCCGCCTTGGCGCATTTTTCATTTTGCATTGCATTTCCCCTTTAGCACTTAATTAATCAAATTAAATAGGTCTAAGGTTCTATTTTATCATCTCCCTATCATAAAGTTTGGCCCTTTTCATTAAAGTGTGCCCCTTTCATTTTATTCCTCTAATACATCATTTAATCAAAAACCCTAATTAGGTCCTATTTTGAACTTGGGGGCTTGATTTCGGGAGTAAAAACATCTCGAAATCACCTGTAACTTCGGGATTCTCTCTAAAGTCATCATATCCGACGACCCTGAAAATTTGGTGAAAAGTTGTCGGGACCATGGCGCCCGGAGTGCACATGGTCCCGGACATTTTTCCCGAAATTTTGGGAGCGCGATCCAATCATAAAATAAAGCTTAACCCCAAGAAATTGGCGGGAGATTCAATCTCTAGGTCGGCCAAAAGATGAAATTAAGACCTAGGGTCTCATATATAAGAGCTCTCTTTCTTCATTTGAAAGGATCAAGAATTTTGGTTTTAGGGACCTTCTATGCAGCGAAAGAGCAGATCTTTGAAGACTTCAACAACATTCAACATCCCTCTATCAAGCATTTATCAATTCCATTCATCCATTTAGGGCTTGGAAGACATTGAAGAGCAATAAGGGATCACCGACTGAAGATTGGCTTGTACCCCTCCCTTGGGGTTGGGTATGATTTCATATTGTTTTCATGTCTTTGCATAAGCCTCATTATATCATTTGTAATCATGCTTTAGATCACTTTGCATCTTGATTTGGAGCATTTACATTATCATTTACAAGCAATTACGGTTTACTTTCTAGGTTGCTCTAGTTTGCTTACTTGCATTTTAGGATCTTGTACACACACAAGGTCTGCACACACAACTTTTACTATACAACTTGGCTAATCATGGAGGTGGAAATCACCAAAGCGGGGGTTTGACTAAGGCAAAACCCTATATAGCCGCCCACCATACCTTTTCAGATATAAGTGTAGGTTTCGGGATTCGGACAACGCCGCAAGTTGCAGATCCGACGGAAGCAGACAGAGACTGAACTTCACACCAAATTGCAGAGAAAAAGACCAAGACAGGGGCGTGGGGCGCCCTGGTCCTGCCAGGACAGGGGCGCTGGGTGCCCTGGTCCTTCTGTCAGACAACAATTTTTAGCATTTTTGACAGCTTTTCAGGTTGCAAAACAACAGTTTCCAGAGCAGTTTCAAGGGCAAAATCAGGACAGTGGCGCCCGCGCCCCCGTCCCGAACATTTTCACTCAGATTTTGACTCCGGGTACGCATTTGCATTCTTGCCTTGTCCTTGTGTTTACAGCTTTCCATTGTTTAAGTTCAATTCTGCAATCTTGTTATTAGTTCATACTTGCACTTTGGGGTTAGGAATTGAACTTGCATCATTTCATCTTTCTATTACAACAAAGGAATAGAAATCCTAATAGGTAGCCCGTGGCTCTCTCTTCCACAAAAAGAAGTAGCCAATTGTGTGATACCTCTAGGCTCTTTCGTATTCCACAAATGTGTGATTGAAAGTGAGATTAGGGCATGTTTGCTTAGTGTCACTTTTTCCCCCACACACTTACCTTTCTTGATGAGTACACGGTTCATTGTATAGACTGCAGTGCTCACCGCTTCTCTCCAAAAGGTGTGAGCTACCTTTCCTTGAATCAACATGGTTCTAGCTGCTGCAACCACAGTCTGGTTATTCCTCTTTGCTAGACCATTTTGCTATGGAGTCTGGGGGGCAGACAGTTGCCTCTTGATGCCATGTTCTTCACAGTACTTGATGAATTCAGTGGAAGTGAATTCCCCTCCTTGATTAGTTCTCAGGCACTTGATCCTTTTACCGCTTTCCTTCTCCACTAATGCTCTGAAAGCTTTGAACTTTACACAAGCTTCAGACTTATCTTCCAAGAATGTGACCCACTTCTTTCTTGAGCAGTCATCAATGAAAATCTTGAAGTACCTATCACCCTGCACACTCCTAATTTTCATAGGACCACACAAATCAGTATGCACAAGATCAAGAAAATTGTCAGTAGTGAAAAATTTACCTTTAAAGGTTGAGGAAGACATTTTCCCCAATTAACACTCTTTGCACAAGGTGTTATCTGATTTTCTTAACATCGACAACCCTCTAACTGCCTTGATCTTACTAGCCTTCACAATGTTATCAATGTTTACATGGCAGAGTCTCCTATGCCATATCCAACTATCATCAAATTTAGCTATAAGACATATAATTATATTTGCATTTAGCTGAAATAGGTTACCTTTGGTCTGCATGTCGGTGGCCACCAATTCACCATTTTTTTTTTGATTTTGCACACTCCATTCTTGAATTCCAGAGTGAGGCCATTGTCATTCAATTGGGCAACAATTAGAAGGTTGTGTCCGAGACCATCAACCCAATAGACATTGTCAGCACTACTCTTTCCATTCAGAGAGATGGACCCTCTACCTTCGACCAGGCATGGTGCATCATTACCAAAGCGAACCACACCACCATAATACTCTTCCAAGGACAGAAACTTGCTCTGGTCACCAGTCATATGGTGAGAACAACCACTGTCAATGATCCACTCATTGGAATTATCAAACCGGGAGACAAGATCCTTCTTGTCTGACACATCTTCCTTGACAAGAACACAATATCTTCATTTTCTTCATCCTCTGATTCCTCATCCGTGACACCTTCATCAATTGCCACAAAACAAGTTCTCCAGTTTCCTCCTTTGAATTTCTTGAACCTTTCTGGTTTGTCCTTGTTGTCGCCATTACGACAATTTACAACAATATGTCCTATCTGGTAACAAGAAAAACATTTCAAAGGAAGCTTACCTCTGTATTTGCCAGTTCCTTTAGGAAGTTTCCTGGCAAGGAGAGCTTCAAATGCCATCAGAATCTCCTCATCATCCATTTCTCTGCTCTGTCTTGGTTCACCACTAGTGCTAGCTTCTTTTCCTTTTCTGGATGGTACATCAGAAGCTTTAAAAGTTGATTCAGTCTTTTGAACACTGCCATCAAAACTATTTAGCTCACAGGCTATCAACCTTGCAATGATGGAGTCTAGGGATACCTTAGTCTTGTCTATTGATCTTAGCTCCTGAATAACAACAACCCTTATTGCATAGACCGGCAATAGGGATCTTAGGACTTTGCTTACCACAGTGGAATCTTCCATTTTACCACCTGCACTCTTGATATCACCAACAGCAGTTTTGATTCTTATTCCATATTGTTGAATGGTGTCACCTTCAACCATCCACATGTCTTCAAACTTCCCTCTAAGGCTTTCTTCCTTAGCTTGCTTTACATGCTCATCACCGCCATAGATATTATCAAGAGTATCCCACACCTCTTTGGGATTTACCTTATCTTGGACATCAATAAACTCAATGTCAAATAAACTACTAATTAGGGCTTCCATGACTTGCCCATTCTCGTACATCTCTCTCTTTTGGTCATCAGTGAGAGTACTAGAGGGGCAACATAGACATTCTCAACATAGCTTCAGTGTTGAGCACCCATGCTTCTGATGTATATCTTTATTCTGTCTTTCCATATACTGAAATTTTCTCTATTAAACTTTGGACCTTCCTTCTTCATCATTAGACTGGGATCTTTACCTCAAGTGGTTAAGCTTATTGTTCGTGTAAATAATTATTCATCATGAATATTATTACACTTACTTAAGTTTACTTAGGATAATGCATTTCATAGTAGTTTGGATATGAGACACTTGGGTGTTTGTACCACATTGGGATAGTGTGTGTAGGAGAAATTCCACCTTTTATGGTGTTGATCTTGTTATTACACTATCATATCCACTTATTGTGGAGTGATAATTCCACCTTTAGTGGGTGATCCACCTCATGTGGAATATTATATTATTTCTCCTACCTACCCTTGTTTCTTATTGAGCCACATGTCATATTTGTGTGCTCATACATATCCCTAGCCTTGCCTATATAAGCAAGCTCATCTACATTGTATGTAGCGATGTTATTGATCATTTTCTATTGATGAGAATACAGTTTATTCTTGTCCCATATTATGTCTCTATTTTGTACATTTCATTGAGCTCTTGATCTTGGCAAAATCCAACATGGTATCAGAGCCATTGGGGCTTCATTGATTCATCTTGAAGAGACATTATTGCGACGTCAAGAGGCAAATATGAGGAGCAACATCTTTTGGAGGCGTCCTAGACCAGATCCGACCTCGCCATTGCGTCCAGAAGGCCGTTTCCATGAATTTTGGTTATAAAGTCGGCCTATTTTTGTGAGAAATTTTTTTTCTCCAATTTTGTCATAATCGTACGGATTTTCAATTTTTTAATATATTTTTCAAATTTTTTTTTTAATTTTTTTGAAAATTGTTTGAAAAATCAAAAAAATCAAAATCAAAAAATTCAAAAAAAAATCAAAAAAATCAAAAAAGCAAAAAAATCAATCAAAAAAAAAAAACAAAGTTTTTGGGGGGTCCGCAGACCCCCCCCGTGACCCCGTACTGCAGGTCTCTGCGCAGCGCCCGTACCCTGCAGGTCTGACACCGCCGCCACGTACTGTCACGTCCCGGCCTGCACGCATGTCACCACTGCCGCCACCGAAACTTGCCGTTCATGCCACCGCCGTGCACGCCGCCGGTCCCCACTGCAGGTCACTGCCGCTGCTCGCAGGTTCTCCCGGCACTTCTTCCGCTACCTGCCGGACTCCGCCTACCTCCATTCCTGCTCGCCTCTCCTCCGCCGCCGGCCCTCAGCTCCGGCGCTCCGCTCGCCGGCTACCGTGCCACCTAACCCAGATGGGCGAACCCGCGTCCGCCACGTGGCAATCGGCCACTGGCCCGTGGGTACCTTCCATATGCACAGTCAGGTTTTTCGTACGCCACATCATCCGTACGGATGCCACACAACCTGCCACGTAGACCTGCTGAGTCACCAAATCCGTACAGTACGGAATACACAGTCGCTTGGCCACGTCATCTGTCCGTACAGTACAGACGCCCAGTCAGCAGAGGGCAAAGTTTTTACGACGGTCATACAGTCGTCAAATTTAACCCAGTGACTTGCTAATGTCAACGCCACATCAGCAGGGTTTGAAAATTTTTGGACCCCTTCTCATTGAGCTTTTTGATTTTGCAGTTCAACTTCAAATGGCCATAACTTGCTCATTTTTGCTCCTTTTTGGGTGCAATTTTTTTTGAAATGGGCTAAAATTTCATGCTCTCCGCAGTGGTGAAGAAATTTTTTGATTTTGATGCATGGAGTTTTCAGAAAATGCAGTTTTTGGTGACTGTACCTGAGTAATCCTAGTTTTTGCAACTTCAAAGGCTTCGTTTGGAGTCATCCGACCTCCTTTTCAGGTGCCGTTTTTTTTGAAAGTGCGTATTTTTTCCTCTACTTTAACATGATGCTATCAAATTGATGCCATTGTAAGTAGAAATTATACTTTCAGATCTTGGCCATTTTTGGCTCTCTTGGTACTTGTATATTTGCTTGAATCTCAGTTAGATTCATTGCACTATTAATTGAAGTCTCTTGTATCTCATTTGAGAAGTTGTAAAATTTGCATCATAAGACCACTTTGCCTTGTTTTGCAAGTGGCTCATTGTAATCGCACTAAGTATAAAGTGCCAAAATCATCACTTTGGGGGGGTACATTGATTGAGTGAATTTGGGGGGGTGTCTCTTGTGCTTTTGTGCTCTTGTGTTCTTTCTTTTTTGCTGCTATGAGTTCTTCTAAGTTTCCTCTCTTAACTCCACATAATTATGCTACTTGGAAAATTGATGCACGGAGTAAACTTATGGAAAAAGGACTCACTCATTACATTGATGGAACTATTGTTGCTCCAGCTGATCCTAAGGCTGATCCAGTTGGTCACTTAGATTGGCTCACTAAAAATATCATGGCAATTGGTACCTTAAGAAAGTATGTATCAAAGGATCTCATTTTTCATATTGAGAAATGTACTCTAATCAAGGATGCTTGGCAAAAGTTTCAAGACTTGTATGGTCAAGTTGATGAGATTAGGGGATATCAAATTGATAGTGATCTCACCATGTTAGATCCCAAGAACTTTGATACTATACAAGATTATGTCACTAAGGCAAATGAGTTGAGGGCACAACTCAAAGATTATGGCATTGATAAGAAGTTTACTCAATAGATATTCAACTTGATAGGAAAGCTTCCACAAGAATATGCAGCATTTGTTTCTAGTTTCCAAACCCATAGGATGACAATGGGTTCAAGCTACACAATGCCTACATTTGATGCTTTCAATGAAATGTTGATGATGGAACAAACTAAGTTGATAAGCATGGGCATTCTTAAGGCTTCTAAGTCTCAAGCATTAGTGGCAAATCAAGGGAACAAAGGAAATCAAGGAAAGGACAACTCAAACAAGAAGAAATGGCAATCAAAGCCTAAAGAAAAAGCACCATCTTCTCCACAACAAGGAGATTCTTCCAAGAGAGAAAATCCACCAAAGAGGGAGAGACCTACTTGTGCTTATTGTAAAAAGATTGGTCATGAGGAGCATCGTTGCTATTCTAAGAAGATTGATGAGCTCACACATATCATCAAAAAGCATAACATTGATTTGCCTAAAGTCTACAAAAAGGATGATTCATCAACTTCCACTTCCTCACATTCAAAAGGAAAAGGGCAAGCATTCATGGCTTCAACAAATGGAAATACTCACTCTTTTGGAACAAGAAAAGGAAAAGCTCTATGTGCTACTATCAGTCATGATTCAAAGAGATGGCTTCTAGATTCATGGGCTTCTCATCATATGGCATCTTCGCAGTCTATGTTCTCTACATTTGAGCCTTGCACCATGCCACAGATTTTGATGGGCAATCATACATACATGGATGTGATTGGGAAAGGATCTATTGACATTGGGGATAACTCCTTCAATGATGTGTTGTGTGTACCCCACTTGACAAACAATCTCCTTTCTATCTATCAAATCACACATGGCACAACTAAGAGAGTTGTGGAGTTCACACCTAACTCAATTTTCATTAGAGACGTGGAGACTAGAGCTATCATTGCGACTGGGGTGGTTGATCATGCATCTCGGTTATACTCCTTTTCAGATTTTGTTGATGATGATGATTTCACATTTGATGATTCTACACATGATGATCTCACTTATTGTGATAGTTCAGATTTTGAGAACTTTGGACACTTGAACATGGGGATTCTCACTTGTGAACCCGTTCTTGAGTCTTGTATTTCATCTCCTCATATTGATATCACATCACCTATTGTACCTGATGATGCAGATAGTGCGACAGTTTTGCCTTCATGTGATTCAGTGCAGCAGGATATTCATTGTCTTCCAGCTTCAGATTCATGGGATGATTACTTGACAAATATTACAGGTTTGTTTGTGGAATCCTACATTGCAGATTTGGGAGACATCATTAATGACATTCATCTTCTCTTTGATGAAGATGATCCTTCTTTGATTGTTGCGAGGGCTCTGACCCTCTTGTTCATTCTCTACATGATCATTCTTTCGAGGTTGACATGATTGTGGATACTTATGTATAGCAGTTGGAGGAGGTCTCTTTATGTTTTGAGGAGACATTTGAGTCTTTGGGACATGTTCTACATCCATCTCCACTAGATTTTGGAGTGCCTTTTTCAATAGTGTGGCACAGTTTACCACCTTTGGAGGGGGTATCTTTCAACATCGAGATGGGGACACTTGAGCAGTTTTCAAAGATTCCTTTCATCATGAGTTTTCTTCATACATCTTCCCTTCATGATTGGGGAGACTTCATGGATACGCCTTTGGTTTTGTTTCTTCCTAAGGGGAGGAATGTTGTTCGATGTTCGTGGAGCAGTTTCTTCATACATCGAGCTTCTATCATTGGTGCAGATTCTCCATTGAGGGGGGGTCACAGTTTGACTTCTCTTCTTCTCTCATATGGGGGGGACTTTTTCCTCACATGGGGTTTTGTCCTTCACATTCTTCTATGAGAGTTGTTTGTATGTTTTCATCTCTCTTTTGGGGGAGGGTTTTTTCCCATTGGGTTTTTCTCTCTTTCCCCACTTTGTGAGAGATTTCATTGCATTGGTTTGCATGCATTTGCATTTGTACATGGGTACCTAACATGGCCTCGTAGCCGGGACCCATCTTGCATTGCTTAGTTGCATTGTAGACTTAAGTGCATTCCCCTAAGTTGCACTTAAGGGGGGGTGTTGGTGTAAATAATTATTCATCATGGATATTATTACACTTACTTAAGTTTACTTAGGATAATGCATTTCATAGTAGTTTGGGTATGAGACACTTGGGTGTTTCTGCCACATTGGGATAGTGTGTGTAGGAGAAATTCCACCTTTTATGGTGTTGATCTTGTTATTACACTATCATATCCACTTATTGTGGAGTGATAATTCCACCTTCGGTGGGTGATCCACCTCATGTGGAATATTATATTATTTCTCCTACCTACCCACACCTATTTCCTACCTACCCTTGTTTCTTATTGAGCCACATGTCATATTTGTGTGCTCATACATATCCCTAGCCTTGCCTATATAAGCAAGCTCATCTACATTGTATGTAGCGATGTTATTGATCATTTTCTATTGATGAGAGTACAGTTTATTCTTGTCCCATATTATGTCTCTATTTTGTACATTTCATTGAGCTCTTGATCTTGGCAAAATCCAACACTTATAACACAGAGGACCTAGAGGACGCTCTGATACCAATTGATAACTCAATGATGAACGAATAGTACCAAATTGGTATTGAGAGGGGGGGGGGTGAATCAGTACAGACAAAAACACACTCTTGAACTGGTTTGTCAGTAGACACTGTGGATTGATAGACAAATAGTAACACCGGTCCTAAAACAGAGTACAATCAACAAAGCCCAGAATAACTGAGACAAGCATAAACCGGTTGACACTTCTCTTCTCATACAATCTAACACTTCACTTCCATTTCACCCTGATGCATGAACAAGTAATCTACCATCAAAGATATACATATAAGCAACTAGATCAACGTGATTCACTGCTTGACATAAAACAACATAACATCACATGAAAAAGACATCACACATGACACACTTATTTTTCACATGGAAACCCAATTGGAAAAAACCACGGTGGGGATGAATAACCACAAGCTTGTTTTTGAACTCTTTAGAAGTCCACTCTGTTAGGAGCCTTGTCCGGTTAAAGACTAATACAATAGGTTTTGTTAGGAGACGATCCTGTTAGGGATCACCCGGTTAAGGGATGACTAGAATACCTGATTAAGGGGTAAACCCTGTTAAAGGTTACCTTGTTAGAGGATTTCAAGAACTCAATGGTGTTGAGTCACCCTGTTAAAGGATTTACAGCAAGCCGGTTAAAGCTACCCTGTTAAGGGATTTCTCAATTGTTGAAGTGGTTAGAGATCAACAGGTATTACAATGATCTGGTAACAACACTCAATGCCAATGTAGATCCGCTTAAGCTCCTCTTCACCTTCTGCACTTACACTCTGTAGGTATCACTTCTCTCCTCTGGTCTGACAAGAATCATGTATCTCTTCTCTTGGATACACACACACAACTTTTGCCAACAACCTCAGAAAGAGACACAACATCGACCTTATAGGAAAACAGATAGGTCGGTAGCATAAACCCTAAACCCTAAACCTGTTAGGTTAAGGAATTCAAATGGTTCAATCCTGACCGTTGAGCATACTGCATTAAATGCAACAGTTCTTGATCCAATCTCAAGACTTTCTCCATTGTCCATTTTTCCATCGATTTCATGGCAGTTGATAACCCATCACACGTTATCACCATTTACAGACTTCACACATTCCCGAGGTAGATAGGAACAATCTCCTTCATGCAAGATCCTTCACGCGCATAAGGCTTACGTGGCAACATGATCTATTCTTCGTTACCATGCTAACTCATCACACAAAGTCACTGGTTGAGCCACACAGGCTTGAAGCACTTCAATCAGAAACCCTGAAGTTGAGACTACCAACCGGTAGTCATACAACGCTTCCATGTGCCGGTTCCCATATCTATATGTCAGTTCACCTTGAACAAACACACCGCTTCACTTTGGCATAAATGCCGGTTCACAGTGTTATACCGGTTCTCACATATGTTGGTTCTCACCTCTTCAACATATTGACATCAATGACAATATACAATGTCATTATGTCCTCATACCGGTTCACATAATGCCAACATATGGGTATTTGTTTTTGTAGTTTCCAACTTTCACCTACATGAGAGTTGGATATTTTCACGGGGGCTTCACTTGCTAGGCAATATTATATCACATGCATTCATATTGGGGGGTTTAATATCTAAAAAATGGGGGTACAATATATTGTTTGTCGGTGAAAATAGGGGGGTTTTTAATTTGAGCTATGAAAAAATATAATATTTTTCGAAAATAGGGGGGCTAATTCAATCTAAGTATTGGGAGGGGGTGAGAAAAATGGAGTTTAGGGCAATTTTTTTTTTTTAAATACGGGGATTATTTAGTATGCCATGAATGCACGTGCTTAACCCAGGTTCACTAAGTGAAGTTCCTGTGGATGTTTTGAAGGTTAGCCATATATGCTACCCAGATATCCCATCGATAAAATCATTTTGATGGAATTGGCTAGGTAGCTGATGACAGTTCACATAGTCCAGTTAGCCAATCATAAGTAAGGTATTAATATTTCCTGTCACAATCCATTGCAAATTGGTTGGTATTCCTTGATTGCCTCAACAAGAGCCAAGGCGATGGAAACTAAGCTTCAAGAAATCAAGTTGAAGAAGTTCAAGGAGAGGAAATATTTTGATTATCGAGGGATGAAGGACAAAATCAAGAGAGCCTTCACTCATGTTCATCGCCTCGAGGATGTATGGGTTGATCTTCGCACATAAGAAGATATCAGGAGAATTTATTATAGTAGGCTTACCTTGGAAAAAGTTGTATTAAGTGTAGCTATTTGTACTAACATTTCATCATCATATGCAAAGATACCTATAGAGACCTCTCATGTTGATTTGGAGAACATCTTTAATGTAAATCCCTCATATGCTGCCCTATCCAACATATCAATTTCAGAAATTGATACTTCTGCTGTGAACTTTGATAAGTTCATGACTAAGGCCTGCCATGATTTACCATTTGAGCAAACACTTGTCATTGTCAGAACTGAGACCTCTCCTAGAGTTACAACTGTGGTATATGAAGACCTTGTTTCTACACAAACCATAGTTGTTGTCTCAGATGTGAACTCATTAGAACTACCTCGACGGTTGAGTTCAGTAACTCCTAAAAGGAAGAAGCAAGAGATCTCTCCTGACATATTTTATTTTTAGCAACTAGGAATCCTGAGTCAAGGGCCACCATGAAGGTAAGGATAGTCTCGTGGTTGGTAGTGGACAACAATAAAATGAAATATGTAGAAGTGGCAGAACCCCTAGTTGAGAAACCACCTGAGAAAATGAAGCTATCAGATTATAGGATCACAAGGGTGGAACTAGGAAATAAAACACATGTTGGAATTATGCATGATGCTCAAGATTCGGTGGCTTCACTAGTTCAAAGTTATGATGAGCTTCTGACAAAGAAGGATAAGCTTAGGGAGGAGAGTGCACAACTTATCTTAGTGATCCAAAAGATCACTAATTCCTCATAAAAGGTTGATCCCTTGACCTCTTCCGCTTTTGAAGAATCTATCAGGAAGTTGGAGAAAGCTACTTAGAAAGCCACGCCAGTTGATTCCTGGGTAGATTAGTTAGTTGATCAAAGCACTCAAGTGACGAAGAAAGCATTGCACATGTTTCAAGTAATGTGAGAGCAACGAAAATGTATTTGAATCAGACCCTAGAGGTTTTTAACCTAAGTATGGATTCAATTGAGAAATATTTGAAGGTCTGACATGAAATGGATCAAATCAAGTTGGAAATCCTGTGCAACAATATGATGATACCAAGCAGAGAGAGGTACATTGAATTTGAAGAACTTATGATCAACACATCATTGGTTATCAAAGATGTACAAGATTCTCTTTAAATGAGTGATGAGGTGGAGTAGGAAGTCCTCTCTAGTTTTAAAAAGATGTCTTACAAGATTTTAAGTGAACATGACAAATTATTCTCTAAAGATTTGATACTTTCTAGATTGGTGTCAGGACTTCGTCAAGAACTGGAATCATAACAGTTTATAGTGACTTCAATTCATTGGCTTATGAGTTGCCAATATTTTCTTGATAAAATGTAAACTATTCTTAAGGAACATACAACAACAACAACAAGGTGTTTCAATGTCATCATCAAGACTATCATTGTTGCAAGAAATACAAAAGGTCCTAATCTTGATGAGTTGCAAAAATCCATTGATAGATTTCAGTGCTTCATGGTCAGAGAAAGAAAAGAATAAGAAGTGTCTCATGACTGTTAGAGTAAAAGGTATTAGTTTACTTAATTAAATTATATTAATTTCATAATCAAGTCACCTTTTCTCTATTTCACTTAAGCTAAATTTAGGAAGCTAAACTTAGGAATATTAATAATGAATTCATTATTATTTATTAATTGCTTTTTGGGGTTTTTCTTTTTAGGTTTTGATCTCCTTTTATAAGGATTGATCCCTTTGTAATCCTTACCAATTTGATTATTATTATTATTACATATTCTTGCTTTGATTTTTTAAAGAAATCTTTGTGTTTGTGTGAATCTTCCATTGTTGTGATAGGTTATTTGCATACAAGTGTTCACTGGGTTTTGTGAGGTTGTATTTCACAACTATGGTATCAGAGCTTCAAACCTGAGGCTTTCTTATTTGTTTGCTTGGGAGATTCTACCTACAACAGGTCTTTTGTGCAATTTGGGTTGATTTGGACCTCAACATTGAATCCCGCATGTGCAAAATAGTCAAGATTGACCTTTTGTTTGTCAATTTTTGATTCATGGGGCCAGATTTGTGATGGTTTGAAAATTCAATTTTTTTAGTGATGCAGGGGGAACCTATTTTTTGGAGCAGTTTGGGCCAAAAAGGACCTCACCGTTGTCTTTTGGAGGGCATTTCTGGTCTTTTTGACGTATTACTCAACCTATTTTGGCCTTAGTAGCATCTGGAGGAATTTTTTTTTGGTCTATGTCATACGGATCTGTACAGGCACCCCAATTTTTTTGGCCCCCTGCGTTTTGCCGCCACCTTCACACCTCCTCCAGGTCACTGCCATGACCACCGGTTGGTGTCGACCTCCTTTCCGACACCATTCGATTTTTCTGATTGCTAGTAAACTTTCCCAACCGTTGGTAAATTTTTTTGGCAATTTTTTCTGAGGGGGATTTTTTTGATGAAGTTTTTCCGGTGGTATTTGCCGACATGGTTTTTTTTCCAGGTAACATGAGAATATTCTTAGAATATTCTACTGATGTTAGGATGGCGTCATGCTGATGTTAGCGGTATAGATACCTTTGCATTGCCCCTTTGAACCCTCTTTGTGCCCTAAAAGAGGTGTTTTTTTCTTTTAGCCATAACTTGGGCATACGATATCTTTTTTTGGCAAACGAGATATTGTTGGATAGTTAGTTTCGTCTACTTTCTAGATATGTTGGTTTCATCATCTATTTTTACTTGTGGTATATTCTACAAACATTTGAAGTTAGAGGTGTTGTTTTCAGTCGTGAGCTCATAACTTTTCACCACTTTTTCCATTTTTCGCGATTCTAGCGATGTTGGGATGGTGTTTTAGAGCTCTTCACATCCATCCATGCAATTTTTCTAGATTTTACTCCAAGTATATTTTTTTTAGTTTTTTTTTGTTTTCACACTCTGGTGAATTACTTGGACCAATGACATCATGGAAACTTCTCGTTTGTGTGGGATGACTCATTTTTTATTGTTCTTCATGTATTTCTAGTCTTATGTCTTTTTTTGACATTTTGAGCTTTCATTGTAAGCACTTATGATTTTGTAAACGCACTGAGATAAAGTACCTATGTATTGCACATATCTTATGGGATCTTGGACATCAGTTTTGTGTTTTATTGTACTCACACTATGATATAAAGTGCCAGGAGGGTTTGATGTTTTCCATTTTTTTGCCTTCATACCTTTCGCATGCATGCATGCCTTGGTGTGCACACCCTTTGTATTTGCTTGTACTTTCATGTCTGCACAACTAGATGTTCTTGGTTCTTTTTCATGCACTACATTATGGATTTCAGATTCAGTGTACCTGTCATACATCTCCCTTGTTAGCATTATGGGGGGGTTTCTACTATTGGTGCTAATGCTTCCTTGGTTTCGTGTTAGAGTGAGATATGTATTTAGTATTTGTTCCTATGTATTAGGTGGATGCAGCGGACGGTTACCCATGCATTTCGGTGATATGGAATACTTACCATATGGACACTCTTGCATTCCTATTTATGGAGGTGACCTTCCATTTTTTCATTTGATCAGTTCTTCAAACTATTGGTACTTCTGCCATCTGTATCTTTGAGTTCCAGATGTTTTTCCTATGTTTGCCATCTGATTCGGATTTGAGTAGTGTCATTAAGGGAACTCATGCAGATTCATGTCTTCTTGATCCTGATCATATTATGTTTCAGAGGAGGTTCTTATTTTAGCATCATAGTAGTCAGTCTATGACAAAGTTTATAGCTTCTTCATGCTTCAGTGATTCTTCATGCTCTTCTTTTGTTCCTATCTTCTAGAACATTCTTGTTTGCAGGCTTCTTAGTCCTTCACTTGAGCTTTCATCTCTTCTTGGATAGGAGTTTTGTTCCCATAGGGTTTTCTCCTTTTCTCCACTTTACAAATATTTCATTGTACTTGGGTACCTCATCAAGCCTAGTTGGTGGGGCCCATTTCCCCTTTCATGCATCTAGTCCTTGGTTTTTTTAACTTCTCCCTAACTTCATCTTAAGGGGTGTGTTAGAGTAAAATGTATTAGTTTACTTAATTAATTAAATCATATTGATTTAATAGTTAAGTCACCTTTTCTCTATTTCACTTAAGCTAAATTTAGGAAGCTAAACTTAGGAATATTAATAATTAATTCATTATTAATTGCTTTTTTTTGGTTTGATCTCCTTTTATAAGAATTGATTCCTTTGTAATGCTTACCAATCTGGTTATTATTATTGCATATTCTTGCTTTGGTTTTTTAAAGAAATCTTTGTGTTTGTGTGAATCTTCCATTGTTGTCATAGGTTATTTGCATACAGGTGTTCACTGGGTTCTGTGAGGTTGTATTTCACAACTTTAACAATGACACTTGCATTTTGTTTTATGCATTTAGCTTTTGACAAATTACATGTAATGTTGCGACTTGTAATTACAAGTAATTTTGTCACTTGTAATCCTACAACTTGTAATTGCATGTAAATAAACTACAAGTTAGTTAGCAATAGAACTATATTTTGAATAAGTCATAGTTAGTTAGTTAGTCATGGAATAAGTCTCAGTTAGTTATAATTCTCCAACATTTTTCTCTCAGCCCTTCTCGAGCGTGCCCATTGTAATTTTCATCTTTTTAGCAAGCAAGAAAACTCTATAGAAATTTGCAATCATAGAGATTTTGAGCTTTATACTTGTAAAATTGTCTTTCTCAAGTAATATCCAAGAATGTTGTGAGTTTCAGAATTTGTGTTGAAACTATACTTTTATGTCCATTGTGTTCTTGTTTCATAGTGGGATATTTCATTGTATTTGCTTAAGATTTTAGCTAGTCTGTTGAAAGGATCTTCAATCTAATTTCTTGCATACTTTGTGCTACAAATAGTGAAGGTTGAATTAGTTTAGTTATTAGTTAAAATTTGAGAGGAGTTGCAATATTTTGTGCGTGTGATTGTTCCCATTCAAAAGTGCATCATACTTGCAGACTTTGTGCTGTTATATGTTATTCATCGTTCTTGTTTTATCATTTTGAAAAAGGTAGATAGGATAGTGGAAACTCAAAACTTTGTACTAAGTTGTTGTTTTTCTATCCTGAAGGAGGTGATGGAAGTCTTTGTGCTTTCAAGAAACTTCATTTCCTTTCTTGTCATTACTTTAAGCTATTGTATTTATCTTTTAAAAATTGTTATTTCTTTTCTAGGAAGAGAAAAGAATATAATCTTTTTTGAAAATGAGAAAAGGTTGTTGTCCCACCCAAATTAGATTAAGTATTTAGTTAGTATTAGTAGAAAGGGGGAGCCTTCCCTAAATTAAGAGAGTTTTACACTCACACACTGTGGTTGAAACCATAATTTTGCACATCTTTCCAAGTGTACAAAATTTTCAACCAACATTCTGAATGCACAAGATCCTTACCATCAATGTGTTGTCTCATAAACTCCAAGACCCATGTTTGGTTTCAAATGTACTTTATGATTTCCCTTCCATCTTCAACCACATTCTTCACCCAACTTAGTTTCCCTTTGTCCTCAAGGAGCAAATCAAGGCAATGAGCAACACAAGGGCTCTAAAATAATGTTGGATGTGTAGCCTATAGAAGTTTTTCGACTGCCACATATGAAGCTGCATTATCGATCATAATCTGAACAACATTTTGCACTCTCACTTCTGTCACCACCTCATCCCACATGTTTCACAAGGTTTATGCATTTTCACTTCATTTGAGGCATCAACCGATTTTAAAAATACCACCTATCCCCCTAAAGCAACTAGAAAGTTGATGAGTGTCCTATTCCTTCTATCCATCCACCCATCAGATAAAATGGTGTAGCCATTCTTTTCCCAAATCCTCTTTTGTTGTTCAATTAGTTGTAGTGTGCTTTGTACCTCATTCTGCAATAATGGTCCACTCAAGTCATAACAACTTGGGGCCTTGAAGCGCTTACTTGACATGGTCAATGCAGTGACCGATTGCTCACAATATGGACTATCAACAATACTAAATGAAAGACTGTTGTAATACCAAAATCTGACACATGCCACCTTTCACTTTTGATGCACTTCCTTATTTGATGAAGTACCTCGCAATCTAGGTTAAGCACCATAAATGGTATGAAGAATGAAAAAAACTAGACATATTGCTACCCACCTCCATACTTTCCAATCCTATAGAACTGAGATCTATCATTAGGGCTGCCATTACCTCTATTGTCCTCTTTTTTTCCCTTCTTTTGCTTATATTCTAAAAGGCTTTCTTTTGTCTCCCTCTCAACCTCTTCAAGACAATTGTCACATGTTGTAATATTCTTACTAGTGATCCATGCAAGGTGATATTTGAGTTAGTGTATGCCATCGGTCATAGATTTCATGCAATGGTTACAAACAACTTGTCGTACCAATACACCTAGTATGGAATGTTTCCATAAAGGACCCCTCTTTCTACCACCAATTCTAGTTGCATAAGCCATTATCTTTAATAAATATTTGAAAGAAACCTAGCAAAAGAGACCAAACATGGATCAATAAATATAAATTAAAGTTGAACACAAACTAAAATTGGACAATATAGAATTTGAACACAAAATGGTCATAGAGTTGGATGTGGGAGAACATGGGCTCTTTGGAGATCAATTTTAAGGGAGAGTAAATGTTTGGTTTATAGAGAAGGTGATGAACATGACAAATCAAAATATATGAACTTATTTCATAGTTGGATTTTGAAAAAAGAAAATAATATTTATGGATTTATTATTAAAAAATTTAAGAGGCTTACGCTGGTTTGTGCCTTGTAGATTTTCTTGGACATGGCATATCCAATCATTGAATACGATATGCCCAAGAAAATCTACAAGACACAAACCAGAGTAAGCCTCCTAAATTTAACTTGTAATGGCAAACTTCTTTTATTAACAATTTAACACAATCTATTGTGACTGATAATAAACTTTATTATTACAAGTTAATTGTTAAAATTTTAAATATTACACAGTCTATTGTGACTGATAATAGACTATCTTCAAGACCTATTCAACTTCTGAATGTCGTAGACATTTTTCACAATCTATTTTAAATATTAACACGGTCTATTTTAAATATTACATATTCTAATTTATGTATTACACAGTCTAATTTAAATATTACACAAGTCTTCCTAGAAAATCCGAAAACATGAGCAAAAAAAAAAACTTGTTCAACTTCTGAATGCCATTAGGCGTTGAGCATTAGGGAAGTTGCTTTGTCATGCGTTTTGTTAAACTGAAAATATGAAGCTACCTTTTTACTTTTTAGGGTTGCATCTAATTTCATTGCTTTTTTAGAATGCGATTTTTAAAATTTTAGTCATGTTTTTATTGTGATTTTTTCCGTCCAAAAATCGCAAATTTTCACCAAAAATCATCCATGATTTTTTGACTGATTAAATTGGCAAGACAAAAAACTCCCAAGGAATCGCGATTTGGACAATTTTTTCATCCTTAAAACAAACCATTAATTTCATAAAGTGATCCTTTTTTTTATATGCATCATGTAAGTTCTAGGAACAAACATAGAGAATTTAGAATTAGATTAGTAAATAATATAAAAGTACAAAAGAAAACCATGAAGTTTACCTTGTTTTTAAATTAAGAAGTACATTAGAAAATAATATAAAAATAAATTATGAATTTTAATATGTTTCAAAATTGAAATATTCATTTGTAAATTATATAAAAGTAAAACTTGAATTTTATTATGCTTGTGTTTTCAATATAGATTATGTTGTTCAATGTTTTTTATAAATGGTTGTATGAACAAGGTATTTTATTTAACTAGCTCATTAGTAGATCTCAATCATGCAAGTTTATTTGAGTTCTAGGGAATCTTCATAGGTGTTAGTTGTATATGATTTTATCTTATCTTTTGACATGCAATATTAAAGTCTTTCGTCATTTAATAATTGGCATTTAAGTTGTCTCAATTCAGACATGTTATAATCTTGTCTATTCTTATGTCTCAATCTTGTTTTTATAAGAAAGGCATCTTTTGTATAATTCATATTCAATTAGTCATTCAAGAATCCATAATTAAGCTATTCTTGTGATTTTCTATTTTGTGAAAGGTTATATTTTTCTTGTAGATGGTCTTACTATTTAGAGAGTTCATAATCCTACTCTTATAATAAAGGCTTTATGAAGCAGTCACCGGTTAGGAGGGACCTCAAAGAGATTAGTCTAGACTGGTCAACAAGAGTAAACACAATGGAAACACATGGATATGATGGAGGCAATGTAAAACAATTGAATTATATCATGAAAACTGACTACAACCAACTAGTAACAACTAGGTTATAGAAACTGGCTCACAGGCCTATTAAAACATGCTCAAAATGCAAAACAGGTCACAACCCGGACCTCAAATCTTAATATTTATCTTCTATTCTCAATCTAACTTCTTTATTAGATTCTAATTCTCTATTACAATGATTTATATGATCCAAGGGGATCCGGTCAACCCAAAAAAGGATCAAAACCCGAAGAACAAGACGTAACGTGCAAAGCCAACAAGGTCGGCCTCTGCCAAAGAAATTCCTCCAAAAAATCCAAAGGATGAAGTATAGATCACGAGAAAAGGTCGGTCACATGCTAAGGAACATCGAAATCAATGCTTAGGACTCCGGAAGCTACGGAAGGGATCCGACAGATCACCAATGCAAATAGGTCCAGGCAATCGATAATAGAAATCTGTCTTAGAAACCGGTAGCGATAACTTGCTGGAAAATGATCCAAATGCTCCATGGTTTAGAAATAAGGATGATGATCAGGTCTTCAAGAAAAATCCAACTCCACAGGTTCTGGTGAGCCAAATCCGAGACTCATAGAATTAAATACTGAAACTGCAAACATAAAGAAAAACAAAAAGGAAATATTTTTGGTTGATGCAAGCTTGCTATGAACCAAGGATGCTCCTGCATCAGACATCCGAGGTTGTTGAAAAAAGTGATTCTCTCACTTTGCTAGGGTAAGAGGAAAATCGAGGCGGTCTACCTCTTCCTGAGAAATCCAAGATGAATCTTCAACTGGTCTGTCCTTCCACTTCACAAGATACTCCTTATACTAACTGCTCCGAGTACTACACCCAATCCTACTATCCAAAATGTCTTCAATCTGATCCGGTTCCTTCCGAGGAAACTGTTTACCAAGTCTACAATACTATCCTCACTGAATTCTAGTTAATGATACTGATGAAAATCTACAATGTTAAACATAAGTGAAATACTTAGACTATCCGGTAACTCCACTTCATATGCATTCCCAGAACTGAACTTTCTCAAGATCTTGCAAGGTCCAAACTTTCTCATCTGCAACTAGTTATTGTTAGGATAACTGGTGAACAAATGAGAGGGGGGGAGTGGTGAATCAGTTGTTAACAGATTATATCAATTAAACTACTTTATAACCTTTAACCGAATCACATAAACATTAAGTACCTAAATAGAAGAAACAAATAGCAGTAAGCAATAAAACAAATAATCAACACAATGCACCCATACCACATAACACCATGATTTGTATGTGGAAAACCCGAAAAGGGAAAAACCATGGTGGGAAGCCTACCCACAGTCAGATGATACTTCTACAAAAAGTATGTGATACAATGAGGGGCCTGCACATGCAAGAAGGAACACTGCTTAGAGCATACTACTCATTCCAAAAGAGTCTCACTGACTACAGAGAGGTTATAAACACCTCAAGATAAATGGACAACAATCCAGAATAATGAACTGCCAGAGATAGCATCTACCATGCCTAATTACAGTCCTAGTTAAGCTCAATACCGGAGGCTTTTGACCTCTTCC
The DNA here is from genome assembly GCF_030272615.1 of Cryptomeria japonica. Lineage (NCBI taxonomy): Eukaryota > Viridiplantae > Streptophyta > Pinopsida > Cupressales > Cupressaceae > Cryptomeria > Cryptomeria japonica. The sequence goes on from NC_081405.1 coordinate 470,457,390, forward strand.
ATAATCCCAATTCGATCACCTATGATCGACAAAATCTCCTTCGCATATGATATTACATTTTCATTTCCATTCACATTCCATACCATACCATACCGTAATCTACAATGAGATTTTACATCAATTTATACCAACCCTAAGGCCTAAACCAATTAGGCTAGCCACCTAAAAGATATTAAAATAAGATCCTTACATACATCCATATTACAATGATATGTCATGTCGGCTTGAGACCAAAAGAACAATAACCAATCCATAAATAATCCCGGTAACGTGTAGAGAACACGTTAACATGATACCGGTCCATAACCTAGATAGGTACCGGACCTAATCTGGGTGCACCATGCCAAAGAGATGTATTCAAAAAGTTGAGCACGATCAAACAACATCTTTAGCATCCTGAAATCCATCTAGAAGCCGCACCAGCACCACTTATGCATCCTGTCAAGATTTGTCAATGAAAGCTCTGCCAGTTAAACCTTAAACCCATGCTGGTAAGGGTTTACAAGAGTGTGTGATGGCATCCGATTACCAAGTCAATACCAACTGACCAAAACATGCTCCAGAAGCATGTAACACATAAAGTCAAACATACTCCATTGATCCAAACATGCCGGAAGTATCCAACAGAGAGTCCTTTCTGCCGATAACACTAGATCTTCTATCGGTAACCAAAACCTATCTGCCGGCAACCAAAACCTATCTGCTAGTAACCAAAACCTATATGCTGGTAACCAAAACCATAATATCTAGTGTTGACATCAATGATAAACCATCAATGCAACACATAATCAATTTATCCATAATGCCAACAATCTCCCCCTTTTGCATTGATGGCAACACTAGATGTGAAAAACATCTAAGTACCAAGAAATGCCAAACAAGTCTCCCCCTATGGAAGACAACCAACAATCTCCTGAATATCAATAGCTCTTCCCTTGTGAATAATATCTCTGTAAAGTAAAGTTCTAAATTTATTTGTCACATTACTATCTCTCCCCCTTTGACATCAATACCGTAAATTTGACAAAAATATCAAAGCAAGAATGTAAGCCTCCGAATCTCAAAGCTGACTACTCCCCCTGAGTAGTAGCACCACTCATCAGTGCGAGAAAGAATAATATCTCTGCTAATGCATGTCAGACTGATGACAAACTGCATCAATCAAGTCTCTGCCAGAGGGGAAGAAACCCCTAACCTATCTCTCAAATACTCAAATTATTCCTTAGACAATGGTTTAGTGAATATATCTGCAATCTTCTCTTTAGTGTTCACATAAACCAATTTGACTTCCTTTCCTTCTACCTTGTCCTTTAGAAAGTTATACTTTATTGATATATGCTTAGTTTTAGAGTGAAATACCATATTCTTAGACATGTCAATAGCTGTAGAGTTATTGCAGTAGATAACTGCCGGTTCACTATAATTTACCTTGATATCCTTCAACATTTTCTTCATCCATAAGACTTGAGTGCAATTAGTTGCTACTGCAACATACTTAGCTTCTGCAGTAGATAAAGAAATGCATGACTATTTTTTGTTGATCCATGAAACCAGTTTCTTTCCAAGAAAGAAAGCTCCACCAGAAGTGTTGGTGTTGGAAATAAGCCACCCCCGGACTGACGATGGACTGGTCCAAGGGGGGCCAGTAGCTCAGTGATAGAGCACTCCAACAGCATATGGAAAGTCCTAGGTTCGAGTCCTAGATGGTCCATTTCTCAACATGGTATTAGAGCCAGGTCTAGGCTAGGAGCCCCAAGCACACGAGAGGTGTGGCTTAAAGGGGGGTGTTGGTGTTGGAAATAAACCACATGCGGACCAATGATGGACTGGTCCGAGAGGGGCCAATAGCTCAATGGTGGAGAATTCCAACAGCGTATGGAAGGTCCTAGGTTTGAGTCCTAGCTAGTCCATGTCTCAACAAGAAGTGCTCTTCCTGTCATCAGTATCTCCTACCTAGTTTGAATCAGTATATGCACATAAAGTGTAATCATCATCTCTAGAATACCATAAGGCATATTCTGTTGTTCCTTGCAAATACCAGAATATCCTCTTTACTGCACATTCATGATTTTCTTTAGGATTAATTTGATATCTTGAAACAATACTTACGACATTCATAATATCTGGTTTAGTTTGAGTTAGATATAACAAGCCACCAATCATGGATTTATACCTTGTCAGATTTACCAGTGTAGACGTATCCTTGATAGATAATTTCTCACTTGTCACCATAGGAGTACTTATTGGTTTGGAATTATCCATACCAAACTTCCTCAACAATTCCCTCAGATACTTAGTTTGACAGATAAAAATGCCTTTGTCAGTTTGAGTAATTTGCAAACCTAAGAAAAATATCATCTCACCAATCATGGACATTTCAAATTCATTCTTCATATTATTAGAAAATTCCATGCATAATTTATCTTCTCCTCCAAAAATGATATCATCAACAAATACTTCAATAATCAGAATATCATCATCAATGATCTTATAATACAAATTACTATCAACACTGCCTTTAGTAAAACCAAGCTTCAAAAGATATTTATCCAACCTTGCATACCAAGCTCTAGGAGCTTGTTTCAATCCATATAAAGATTTCCTCAATCTGCAAACCATATCTTTATCATCTGTCAATGAAAATCCATCAGGATGTTCAATGTATACTTCTTCCTCAAGTTCACCATTCAAAAATGCACATTTAACATCCATTTGATAGACCTTATAGTTCTTATAAGTTGCATAGGCAAGAAATAGTCTAACAACTTCAATTCTAGCTACAGGTGCAAATTTCCCACCATAATAAATTCCTTCCATTTGTCAATATCCTTTACAAACCAATCTAGCCTTGTTTCTTACAACTTAACCATCCTCATTCAGTTTATTCCTAAAAACCCATTAGTTCCAATAACATTCTTATTTTTAGGTCGGGGAACTAAAGTCCAAGTCTCAATCTTCTCTATCTGATCTAATTCATCTTCCATACCCTTTAACCAATGTTTATCTTTACAAGCTTCAATAATAGACACCGGTTCAATTTGAGAAATAAGACATACCTCTTCATTTGCTAGTCTTCTTCTTGTCATAACTCCCTTGTTCCTATCTTCAATTATTTGATCTTCAAAATGATTTAATCTTACATACATTGGTGTCTTTTGAACTTCAGGTTCACTGCTATGATCATCAGTCACAGTTGAATTTTCTGATTGTACTGGTGTAATTGTCTCAGTTTCCTATACCGGTTGAGACATTGCTGATTTAGTTATGATCATTTCCACTGCTGGTTCCCTGTCATATGATATAGATTGATTTCTGTATTACTCATCCACTTTCACATTAGCACTCTCCAAAATTTTCTGCAATCTTTTATTATAACATCTATATGCTTTGCTTTGAATTGAATTACCAAGAAATATCCCTTCATCACATCTAGGATTAAGCTTCCCAATTGAATCATCCCTTTTGATATAGCATTTACTTCAAAAAATTCTGAAATATTTAATAATAGGTGTATGTCCAAACCATAATTCATAAGGGGTCTTACCGGTTTCACCTTTGATGTGAACTCTGTTGAATGTGTAGACTGTTGTACTCACTGCTTCTCTCCAGTAGATGTGAGGCAATTTGGCTTCCATCATCATAGATCTTGTTGCATCCAAAATGGTTCTATTCTTCCTTTCCACTACTCCATTCTGCTAAGGAGTTCGAGGTGTAGATAATTGTCTCCTAATTCCATTTGTCTCATAATAATTGTTAAATTCATGAGAAGTGAACTCACCGCCTTGATCTGGTCTTAGACATTTGATTTTCAATCTAGTTTCTGTTTTAACCTTTGCTTTAAAGATCTTGAATTTTTCAAAGGCTTCAAACTTCTCCCTAAGAAAAGTGACCCACATCATTCTAGAATAATCATCAATTATTAGCATGAAATAACTATCACCTTGAAAGCTTCTAGTCCTTGCTAGACCACATAAGTCAGTGTGAATCAAATCAAGCACAACATTAGATTTATCATGTATGCTCTTAAAATAAGTTCTAACTTGCTTTCCCAATTGACATTCCTTACATACTAGATTATGAGGCTTCATAATCTTAGGTATATCTATAACTGCCTTTGTTGAACTGATCTTAACAATACAATCAAAATTAACATGACACAACCTTTTATGCCATAGCCAACTCTCATCAATATCTGCAATCAAACATGTCTTATTACCAATGTTCAAGTGAAAGATATTACCTCTAGTTTGAGTCCCAGTTGCAATCTCCAAACTAGTTTTGTTAATGATTTTGCATTTTCTATCTTTAAACTGAAGTTGGAAACCCTTGTCCACCAATTGACCAACACTTAAGAGATTATGCTTTAAAACTTCTACATAATAGACATTATCAGTATTATGTTTGCCATCTAGAGAAATAATACCTCTACCTTTGATCATACATGCTTTGTCATCTCCAAATCTGACTTGATAGCCATTGTATTCTTGTAGGGACATAAATTTTCTTTTATCTCCAGTCATATGATGTGAGCATCCACTATCAATCACCCATCCTTATCTTCAACTTTTGCTGCTATGACCTTTTCTTCATTCTTGATATCCAGTTCTAGGTCATCTTCCTTTAAAGCATAGAACACCCATTCCTTTCCATTGTCGGATCCACTAGCACAATCTGTTGCTAGTTCATCCTTAGAGTCATCACTTACTCCTTCCTCATCTGCTATGTAGCACTGTTTTCTTTTCTTAAATCTAAATCTGTTCTGATTAGGCTTAAATGATTTCTTAACTCTTTCTTCAAATCTTGCATTCCTTTCAGGACATCTAGATGCAAAATGACCAATCTTATTACATGCAAAACATTTAAAAGGTTCTTTTCCTTCATACTTACTTCATGTCGGTCCTTTAGGTACTCTTCTAACAAATAAGGCTTGAAGTTGCTCAAATTCTTCATCTTCTTTCCTCATATCTTTCAATTATTTTGCATACATGGCTTTCCAATCACTTTTTCTGGTAGATGATGATGCATGAAAAACAGGTTCAGACTTTACAACTCTAGAAGATCCAAATTTTTCAAGCTCAAAAGCAGATAATTTTCTAATCAGAATGTCTTTGTTAACTGAAGTGTTTGCCATTGTTCTCAGCTCATTAATTGTAGTTGCCTTCATCTTGTAAGCCTGTGGAAGGGCTCTCAAGACTTTGGAAACTATTTAATCTTCACTCAGAGAGCCTCCACAACATTGAATTTTCATAACAATCTCATTTAATCTTTCCTTAAATACAAAAATTCATTCATTATCTTCCATCTTCAAGTTTCATACCTTACCTGGTAACCATCAAGTTTAGCAATTTTGACAGTAGGATCACCTTCATTCAGAGTTTGCAATTTATCCCACATAACCTTTGCCAATGATTTATTAGTCAATCCCATGATTTGTTGATCAACAAGTGTACACAAGAGGGCTTCTCTAGCTCTGCAATCATTTTCAATATTCTTGTCGAGGTCTACAAGAGTAGGATTGGTAGATGCCAGATCATAATGTGTGTATCCTTTCTCAGTGATCTCCCAAATATCCTTGCCAAGACATCTAATATGAGTCTCCATTCAGATTTTCCATATCTCATAATTTGTTCCATCAAGCTTAGGGATTTCTCTTTTGAAAATAGTTCTCAGTGGATTTGAAGTGTTAGCTACCATAGGATCTACCTCAAGTGGTTAAGCTTGTGAAAAAGAGGACCAAAGCTTTGATGCCAATTTTTAGGATAACCGGTGAACAATTGAGAGGGAGGGGGTGAATAAGTTGTTAATAGATTATATCAATTAAACCACTTTATAACTTTTAACCGGATCACATAAACATTAAGTACCAGAATAAAAAAAACATATACCAGTAAGCAATAAAACTTAACAATAAAACAAATAATTAACACAATGCATCCATACCACATAACACCATGATTTTTACGTGGAAAACCTAGAAAGGGAAAAACCATGGTGGGAAGCCTACCCACAGTTAGATGATACTTCTACAGAAAGTATGTGATACAATGAGGGGCCTGCACATGCAGGAAGGCACACTGCCTAGAGCATACTACTCATTCCAAAAGAGTCTCATTGACTACAGAGAGGTTATAACCACCTCAAGATAAATGGACAACAATCCAGAATAATGAACTACCAGAGATAACATCTACCATGCCTGATTACAGTCCTAGTTAAGTTCAATACCGGAGGCCTTTGACCTCTACCTTAATCCCAATTCGATCACCTATGATCGACCAAATCTCCTTCACATATGATATTACATTTCCATTCACATACCATACCATACCATACCATACCATACCATAATCTACAATGAGATCTTACATCAATTTATACCAACCCTAAGGCCTAAACCAATTAGGTTTGCCACCTAAAAGATATTATAATAAGATCATTACATACATCCATATTACAATGATATGCCATGTCGGCTTGAGACCAAAAAAACAATAAATAATCCATAAATCATCTTGGCAACGTGTAGAGAACACGTTAACATGATACCGATCCATAACCTAGATAGGTACCAGACCTAATCTGGGTCCACCATGCCAAAGCGATGCCTTCAAATAGTTGAAGCACGATCAAAGAACATCTTCAACATCCTGAAATCCATCTAGAGCCGCACCAACACCACTTATGCATCCTGTCAAGATTTCTCAGTGAAAGCTCTGCCGATTAAACCTTAAACCCATCCCAGTAAGGGTTTATAAGAGTGTGTGATAGCATCGGATTACCAAGTCAATACCAACTGACCAAAACATGCTCCAGAAGCATGTAACACATAAAGTCAAACATACTCCATTGATCCAAATATGTCGGAAGTGTCCAACAAATAGTCCTTTCTATCGGTAACACTAGATCTTCTACCGGTAACCAAAACCTGTCTGTCGGTAACCAAAACCATAATATCTAGTGTTAACATCAATGAAAAAACATCAATGCAACACATAATCAATTCATCCATAATGCCAACAGTTATAAGTTCCAACCGGGAATCTTTGTTTTCTCGGATACACCATCACTTCATTGCGAACTTCAAATTCTTTGTGTCTCCTCTTCTCATCTTCTTTCTCCTTATACTTGTTGTTCATGTCCTCCAGATGTTTCTTAACTTGAATATGTAAGTCCTTTATGTGATCTGCAAATTCTTTTGCTTCTAAACTTCTTCGGTCTTCACTGCTAATATCTCTTAATTCTGATATATCTCTAGGATGTATTCCGGTAACAATCTCAAAAGGTGTTCTTCCTGTTCTCCTTTTTACTGAATTATTGTAGGCAAACTCTGCTTGTGCAAGAATCAAATCCCAACTTCCGGTTTTATCTCCAACTAAAGATCTCAACAAATTTCCCAAACTTTGGTTAACTACTTATGTCTGTCCATTAGTCTGTGGATGAAAAGTAGAATTGAACGCCAAATTTGTCTTCATTTTCTTCCAAAGTGTTCTAAAAAAATAGCCAACAAACTTATTGCCTTTGTTTGAAACTATGCTCTTAGGTAATCCATGCAATCTCACTACTTCCTTTAGAAATAAGTCTTCTACATGTAATGCATCTAATGTCTTCTTACAAGGTATGAAATGAGCCATCTTTGAGAATCTACCCACTACCACAAATATAGAATCATTCCCTCTCAATGTTTTAGGCAATCCAAATATGAAATCCATGCTTATATCCTCCCAAGGTCTTACTGATACTGTCAAAGGTTTATATAATCCCACATTTTGACTACTACCCTTTGCAATTTGACAAACTCTACAACTTTGCACATATTTCCTAACATCCATATGAATATGGGGCCAAAATTAATGCTCACTCACCAATGCTATTTTTTTATCAAAACCAAAATGTCAGGATAATCCTCCACTATGTTTCTCCTTTATCAGATTCTCCCTCATAGAACTCTTAGGTATGCACAACTAAACTCCTTTGAATAACATCCCATCCTGAATGAAGTTATCCAACCACTTGCTTCTATCTACCGTAACCGGTTCTCTACATGCTCTCCAAGGTTCTGCAAAATCCGGGTCATCATCATACAAGGCCTTCAATTCCTCAAATCCTACTATTATCACTCTCATCTCTGTTAGCAAATTCCTTCTCCTACTCAATGCATCAACAAATTTGTTAGATTTCCCACTTCTATGCTTCAACACAAAGGTGTAACTTTGTAAAAATTCTACCCATCTCATATGTCTCTGATTCAACTTACTCTGACTATTCAAATACTGCAAGGATTGATGATCCGTATATAACACAAGCTCCTTAGGCAATAGGTAATGTCTCCACTTCTTCAAGGCTTGAACTATGGCATAAAATTCTTGATCATACAATGAATATCTGCTCTGGGCATCATTCAATTTCTCACTGAAATAAGCTATTGCTTTCCCTTCTTGACTCAAGACTACTCCTATTATTGTTCCACTTGCATTAGAATCCACTTGGAATACTTTATTGAAATCTGGTAAAGCCAAAATAGGCTTCTTAGTCACTTTCTGTTTCAACAATTCAAAACTTTTGTTTACTCCGGTGGTCCACTTGAAGTCCTTCTGATCTCCCCTCATGGTCTCAGTCATATGGTTACAAACTAAACCAAAATTTTTGATGAACTTCTGGTAGAAACTAGCCAATCCATGAAATGATCTTACCTCTCCAATGCTTTTTGATGTAGGGCACTCAACAATATATTTTACTTTCTCAGGGTCCATCTTCAAACCATCCTTAGATATCACAAATCCCAAATAGACTAATTCATCTTTCATGAAAGTACACTTCTTAAGATTTATCAACAACTTTTCTTCCCTCAACCTCTGCAAAACTTGTCTTAAATGCAACAAATTCTCCTCTTTTGTCTTACTGAAAATTAGAATGTCATCCAAATATACAATAACAAACTTACCCAAGAATTTTTTCAATACCTCATTCATTAGCCTCATGAAAGTACTCGGTGCATTAGTTAACCCATAAGGCATCACTAACCATTCATATAGTCCTTCATTTGTCTTGAATGCTATCTTCCACTCATCTCCTTCTCTAATCCTTACCTGATGATATCCACTCTTCAAGTCCATCTTTGTAAAGTATTTGGCTCTGCTCAAATAGTCCATTATATCATCCATCCTAGGCAAAGGAAACTGGTATTACGCTGTGATCTTGTTTATTGCTCTGGGATTGATACACATTATCCACTCTCCATTCTTCTTAGGTGCTAATATTGTTGGTACTGTACAAGGGCTCATACTTTCTCTTATCAAACCTCTCTTCAACAGTTCCTGCACTTGTCTATCCAGCTCTCCATTCTTTGCCAATATCATCTGGTGTGCAACTTTTTTAGGCAAACTAACTCTGGGAACTAGGTCCATGCAATCACTGATACTTCTCACAGGTGGCAATCCTTGGGCACATTATCTGAAATGGTGTCTTCATATTCTGTTAGAAAATATTTTATCTCTTTTGGTTCTTCTTCTTCATGCTCTGGATTCTTAGTCTTCTTAGGAACTAAGGCGAAACACACGTTCTCATGTCTCAATCCGTCCAGGAATTTTGTTCCATCCACCAAATAGATTCTAGCATTCATACATACTTCATTCTTCAAAGGTTCCTCCAAGGGCAACAAGGTTTGCTTCATCCATTGGCCACAATAGTGTATGCATTCTTCCTCCCATCATGTATTGCATGTCTATCCAACTGCCAAGGTCTACCCAACAGAAGATGATAAATATCCATAGGCATAATATCACACAAGACTTCATCATGATAATTTCCAATTTTCAATTTTACTGAACATTTCTCACCTACTAACAACTTATGTTCATCCTGAATCCATGCTATCAGATAAGGCTTAGGGTGCTTCAATCTTTCCAAATTCAAATTATTCACCATCTCTTTTGAAATAAGATTATCTAAAATACCACTATCAATAACAACTTTACAACACTTACCAGATACCTTACATCTAGTCTTGAACAAATTCTTTCTCTACAAGGGCTCTTCATCTCTCTCGGTATGACACAAAGCTCTCCTCATCACAGAGAGGTCTCCATCTTCCCGTTTATTATCTGATCTGGTGGGGTTTTCTTCCACCACTGCTGCTCTTTCTGATATTCTTTGTCTTCTTACACTCGAAAGCATGATGTCCTCCTCCATGCTTATAGCAAGTTCCTCTAAATACCCTCTTATCTTGTCTTCTATCATCTCTTCCAAAATTCTTATTCTAATAGCCATCTGGTTCTCTCCTCCAGTAGAAATTTCTATCATCTTTCCAGTATGAATTACCTTCTCTGTTCACTTCTTTATCCTTTTTTTGATCTATACAGGCTCTTCTACCTCCAATATATCCTCTTCCTCCTTGAAATCTTCCTCTGAAAAACCTTCCAACTCTGTTCATGTCTTTTGTTTAGCTTCTCTTTTGCCTTTAGGGCATACTGGCAAGCCTCTTCAACACTTTGTAATTTGATCAAATTGAGTTCATCTTGTATAGACACCCACAATCCATTCAAATATCTTACAACTTGTTCAACTTCATCATCAACATGTTTGGATCTGATATTCAACTTGTAAAATGCTTCGGCGTATTCCTTCACACTAGATTCCTTTTGTCTCAAATTCTGCAACTTCCAAAGCAGATTCACTTGATTATCAGCTCACATAAATTTTGATTTCTGTAGACACCTAAAATTGTCATGTCTAATTAAATAAATATTTTATTTATTTAAGTACTTTAGCCTAATTCTTCTATTAATTAAATAAATCTTTATTTATTTAATTAATTCATTTATCCTCTTCTAGCCTTATTTCTCATTTAAATAAATTCATTTATTTATTTAAATGATCTTTTTCCTAAATTAAATAAATATCTTATTTATTTAATTGATCCCACTTCTTCTATTAATTAAATAAATCTTTATTTATTTAATTAATTCATTAGCCTTTTCTACCCATGACACATGTCATTCATCTCTTAATTCATACACTACCTACCTCTTTCATTATTTTATTATTTCTTTTACCTACCCTCTAATCATAGCCGCCCTCCTTTTACACCTCTCAATCTTATCCCTCCATTTCATATTGTGTCTTCTATATAAGGAGATACTTCCTTCATTATCAAACCCTAATCAATCATCCTAATCAATCTAACTACTTGATCAATTCACTACTTGGCATATGCGATCCTACTTGCAACCACATTCCGTTCTTTGTTGAGCTCTTGTGCACATAAAATCTGAGAGCAAATATATCAAGCAAGATCAATGGAGATAGGAAGAATGGAGATCCAAACCCGATTGGACATGTGATGGTATAATCTTTTTGATTTCATTTGATTTGCATTGTTTTAGGTAATCTTCATATGTTATGGTGGATCTTTGTTGTTGTTAGGCTAGGGTTTTGTAGTCGAATTCATTTAGCCTTTCAATATCGTTATTATTGTTATCCATTTTCACTATATACATTTTGGCACCCTCGGTGGGACATGGATTTTTGTTAGATCTATGTTTTTTGCAGATTTTTTTAACCCTATATTGTTGTTTTGTAAAACAATTTGGAGAATAACCTTGTGCAGCTAGGGTTTTGGACACAAAATCAAGATCTTGGAGAGATTTGATCATATCTCACAAATGACTATGAAATTTTGCACCAAAATTTTTTCGCAGTTTAAAGAAAGTATCAAGAGCTCTCAATATAAAATTTAGAATTTTTGGAGAATATTTTTATTTTCTATGAATTTTTTATTATTTTTCATAAAAAAATAATTTTGAGAGAAAATGAGAGAATTTTTCAGATTTTCTTTCATTTTTGGAAATCACTCAGAATTATACACAGGATCTGTTCTTTGTGATTTTAGTTTTGATGCAAAATATTTCCCTAAAAATCGGATCTTTAAAAATTAAAGTTTTTCCTTATTTTGATCAGATCTCACAAACAGCTTTGAATTTTGGCATAAATTTTTTTGTAAAAGTTAGCAAAAGTATCAGAAGGAGCCAGTAAAAATTTTAGATTTTTTGGATCGATTTTGAATTTTATATGAATTTGTTATGATTTTTCATAAAAAATTAATTTTGAGAGAAAATTAGCAAATTTTTTGGATTTTCTTACATTTTTGGAAATATCTTATAATTATACATAGGATATATTCTTTGTGATTTTAAATTTGATGCAAAATATTTCCCTAAAAATCGGATCTTTAAAAATTAGGGTTTTTCCTTATTTTGATCAGATCTCACAAACAGTTTTGAATTTTGGCATTAATTTTTTTGTAAAAGTTAGCAAAAGTATCAAAAGGAGCCAGTAAAAATTTTAGATTTTTTGGATCGATTTTGAATTTTATATGAATTTGTTATGATTTTTCATAAAAAATTAATTTTGAGAGAAAATTAGCGAATTTTTTGGATTTTCTTACATTTTTGGAAATATCTTATAATTATACATAGGATATATTCTTTGTGATTTTAAATTTGATGCAAAATATTTCCCTAAAAATCGGATCTTTAAAAATTAGGGTTTTTCCTTATTTTGATCAGATCTCACAAACAGCTTTGAATTTTGGCATAAAATTTTTTGGAAAAGTTAGCAAAAGTATCAAAAGGAGCCAGTAAAAATTTTAGATTTTTTGGATCGATTTTGAATTTTATATGAATTTGTTATGATTTTTCATAAAAATTAATTTTGAGAGAAAATTAGCGAATTTTTTGAATTTTCTTACATTTTTGGAAATATCTTATAATTATACATAGGATATATTCTTTGTGATTTTAAATTTGATGCTAAATCATTCCTCAAAAATTAGATCTTTAAAAATTAGGGTTTTGCATTATTTTACTCATATCTCACAAACTGCTTGGATTTGTTGCAAATTTTTTTTTATGCAGGTTTGGAAGACTATTAGGACTCTCCAGTATAAATTTTAGATTTTTTGAATTGATTTTTCATTTTATATGAATTTTTTATGATTTTTCATAAAAAATTAATTTTTGGAGCAAATTAGTAAATTTTTTGGATTTTATTACATTTCTGGAAATCTCTTGAAATTTTACAAGTATTTTTTTATGATGAATCATATCTTTGAATTGGTCAACAAAACGCATTGTTGAAGGCCCCTATTTCACAAAGTCTTTTGGATCTAAAATTTACCTAACTTGTGTGCTTGCAAGAAGGGGTGATCATTTGAAACAATCCAAACTACTAATAAATATTTGTTGAAGGTCCTTGGAAAGGGTTTTTGGATTTTTATTGTGTGCCTTGTTTGCATAGACTAGCAAACACTTCAATTGGTGCACTAAAATTGAATCATTGTCTTTTGTGTCTTGAGCAATAGGCTCTTTTTGTTTAATCTTTAGAGGGCCTGTCTTCCCGTGTGGTCATTAGGACTACTAGTGAGAAGAGAATGATCCAAGTGGTAGCAAAAGAAAAGCCATCTTCTTCCAAACCACTATAAATAATTGTATTCATGGTGAAACTATGAATAACGTGTGCTGATTAGTTCATACCGACACTATGTCTCCCCATAAACCCGTTTGATCAAATTTATTTGATCAGTTGTAGGGCGTAACTCCTATTGGCTGGGAGCCTTCTGTATTTACAGAGCTAAAAGTGCCGCATGTATGGCCACATGAGCGGATGCCCTTACTAGTACCTTTTTGTTTTAGAAGCCCAAATCCTTCTAGTTGTTGGGGCAGGAGGTCAGACCTCTGGTAGCGGCCCACACACATACGGTTCTTAGTAGAGATACAAAGTTCGCCATGGGGAGTTTTCGTGGGGATTGATGCTTGGCTGACCCGAGAAGTGAGTGTCAAGGGTGGAGCTAGTGAGGTCAAGCATCTAAGTATCCGCTCTGAATAGCGTAGCCTTGAGGGTAAAACCTCATGTGGGATCAACAACTATTGTCTTGGCCGGCCATAAGAATTGTGCTTGACTTATTTTAAACATTCAAAACATTCAAGACCAAACAACAAAACATTGTGTCTTTTGTGTTTTCAAGTGTATGCAAAACATTTTTACATCAAACAACACACTTTTCTTAGAGTCATTTTGAGTCTAAACACTTGCAAACATTGAGTCCTCATCAACATTGTGTCCTCTTGTCACGAAAAATAGTCAAACATTCAGATTTGGTCACAACCAACAACTTCACAAATTGGAAAAATTTTACAAACCAGCAAACAAGAGCAATCAGTTTTGGAATTCTTGAGCTTCCTAGGTTGTTTCTTCGGGTTTTCATCTAGCATTCAACTTGTCTTTGGGTCTCACAAAATCCATCATTGCTTTACACCTTACATTACATTCACATTTGTCTAAACTTGAGTCAAAAGGTCACTTGCTTGTCTTCATCATACTTTGTCAACACACTACATACAACAACATTTTGCTAAGTGGTCCCTCATCAAGGTCTATCACCTTTGGGTCTCATTTGGTCTTACTTAGAGTCAAGGTCAACTTACCTCATCAAGAGAAACTATCCTCTCTTTGGAAGTCACACCTACTCTACTACATACATACTTGGTCTTACACTTTGGACATTGCAAGTACACCTCAGATTCATTTACATTCCATCCAACTTTTAGTCTTCCATACTCTTTCCATTTTCATCTAGTCTCACACATCTTGGTCAATACCTAGTTCATGGTTGAAACCCGTTCCCAAAAATCTAGGAGAGAAACTAAAGAGGCTCAAGAGTCTGCACACATGAGTTCCCATGAGTATGCCAATGATATCTTTTTTAATTCTGATCATACTACATTACCTGACATGGATGCCTATAGAAACATTCCAAATGTTGAGAACATGGACACTACAAACAACAATGATACACACAATGACAATATGGATAACTTTTCCGTACATTCAGCAGATGTGGAAGAATCCATTATGGATCCCTGTTTTAATCGATTGGTTGAGGAAATAATGAGGAGGGATAGACAATACTTCTTACAAATGATGGCACAAAGTGGAGCCAAGATACCTCATGATTTTGACATGTCTCAAATAATGGAAAATCGACCTTTGCAACAACCTCACTCCAACATGGATCAAAGGAGACCTAATAGTGGAGGCAATAGAGGACCACATATGGTGCCTGAATCACCATCATCTTTGTTTAAAAAACCAGAGGTCCCACATACACATGGTCAAGCATATGATACTCACCTTCGCAGACCATTATGGAAGTCTTATGCAGAAAGATATGCTCAATCACATAGCAATGCTAAGGATCAACCACCAAAGCAATTGGATATTCAAAGGCATGCTCAAAATTTGGACACAAGGAAACCCCATGTCAAATTTGGGGGTAGCACATTAGAACATGACATGCATGTAGAGTATGGTATACATGGACAAAATAGATATTTCATTCCTCAACATGAATCTATACCAAGTGGTCCATATATGCAGCATCACTATAGACCTCCTCCATATGAACATGTGTATGATCAATATCATCCATATATGCAACATGCTTCTCCTCCAATTGGTGCCTAAAGCATGGGGTATGGTCCAAGAAGTCGATCTCCACCTAAGAGCAATTTGGAGCAACAAATCAGGGACTTACAAAAGAAAATGGAGGACATAAATACACCAAAGCCAACATACACAATGAGAGACATATGTCCCTATCCATTTGACAAGAGCATTCCAATGCCTCCTTTTCCTACACACTTTGTGACACCTAAATTTGATAAGTATAGAGGAAAAGGGGATCCTAAGGCACACATAAGATAGTTTCTCACAACTTGCATTGAGGTAGCTTCAGAAGAGACATATTTGATGAGATTATTCCCACAAAGCCTAGTTGATCAAGCTATGGAATGGTTCTCCCAACTTCCACCTGGTATTAAGTCATGGGGTGACTTAGCAGAGGCATTTATTCAACATTTCTCCTACAACATAGAGAGAGACATATCAGTCACTACTTTGTGCAACACCAAGCAAAAAGATGGAGAGTCTTTTTCATCATTTTTACAAAGATGGAGGAATCTTGCCAGAAGATGCTCTTGTGAAATTCCACAAAAACAAATGGTAGAGATGTTCACCGAGAATGTTAACAAAGACATTGGTTATGACTTAAGAAAAGCTTGTTTGTCCACTTTCAAGGACGTCATTGAAAAAGGCTTAGCAACAGAGAAGGTCCTAATTGAACAAGGAGTCATTAAGATATTCAAGGAAAACAAAGATGACTTTAAAGGAAAAGACAAGCCAAGATTTTGGAATAAAAACAAGAACACAGTTAATGATGGTGTTGTTGATGCCAATACAGTGCGACCCAAATTTGTTTTTTCCATATCAAATCAGGTGAATACTCAAACAACTTCTAAATCATGAAGGAAGTACACTCCATTGGGAGAACCACTTGATTCAATTTTCAAAAAGCTAGTGGCAAATAAGGTAATCACTATTCCAGATTTTCCTCAATATGAGCCAAAGGTTAAACCAAATTGGTGGAATGATGATGAATATTGTGAATTTCATAAGAGCAAAGGACATAAAATAGGAAATTGCCATTGAATGAAGAACATCATACAAGATCTCATTGATAGAGGTGACATTGAGATTGAAGGACACTCATGCAATCAAGAACATGAGATGTTTAAGGATCCATTCCCAAAACATGACAAGCGAAAAGCTGCAGCCACAGATGACCAAACCAACTATACCAGAGCATCTTATAACTATGATTCAACCATCAATCACATCTTGATGGACAATTACGTCTCTACCATTATCATCAAGGAGAAAAACCCTGAGAATTCTACCTAGAGACCCAAGATTGTCTTAAAAGGCGTTGGATCTTCTTCCGAACCTACCTCTAAATGTCATGTTACAACCCGTCGAGGTAAAATCACTTTGCAAGGTGCTCCAGCCAAGAACACTGCTTCCTCATCAACCAAACCTGAGTATGACCTTGTAGAACAATTAGGGAAGACACCCGTGCTCATCTCCATTCTTGAGCCCCTACGCATATCCCTTGCACATAAATCCATTCTTGACAAAATCTTGAGAGAGACTGTTGTTCCTACTGATCTGAACGTGGACCAGTTTCAAGCCATTTTGGGATACCTTTCCATTCCACACTCCCTTACATTCACAGAAGCCGATGACGCCTCCATAAGTCAGCCACATAATGCACCTTTACACATTGAAGCCTTCATACACAAACATCGAATAAAACGAGTCCTGATAGATGGAGGAGAAGGTCTAAACATTTGTACATTGAGCACTATTAAACAATTGGGATATTCTGATAAAGCTGTGAATTCTATAAACAAAATTACCATCAAAGCATATGATGATGAAGAGCGTTCATCCAAGGGTACAATCACCTTACCTCTCAGAGTTGGGCCAGTTACAAAGGATGTGGTTTGTCAAGTACTTGATCTTGATCTCACATACAACATATTGCTAGGACGTCCTTGGATTCATGAGATGAACGCAGTCCCATCTACATATCATCGATGTATCAAGTTTCCTCACAATGGAGTTGAAGTGACTCTCAAAGCTGACCCAAACCCATTCATATATTGCAACAATCTATGACCTAGATCAGAAATAACAATTCCAGTCAATTGAGAAGCTATTCCTTCATCAACATATGTGGATCCAGAATCCTTGAAAGCTTCTACATCAAAACAAGTAGAGCTCAAAGAAAAATTCAAGACTAAAGATCTGGGATGTGGTGAGTATATCTTTCACGTTGATCAACTCCCACTATCTCTTAAGACATTCAGTCGACAAGAACATACTACAAACAATTTGCAATGCCAAGGAATTGGATATGAACCAACTAGTGTTGTGGCTACTAAGTCTGAATGCAAATCTCCTCTAGTGGTGCAAGCAACTCTTGATATCAATACTCCTAAGAGTGGTTCCAACAAAGAATCTATTGAGTGTATTGCCAGCCCTCTTGAAAACTCACATAGCTTTACCATTTCATCCACTCATTCCATTTCCACTCCACTTCCAAACTTGGATCAACAAGAATTACAAAATCCCTTACTCATTGGGGATGAAAAATCAAGCTTTGAAAAGAAAAACCTAAAAGTCAAAAATAAAGAAAAGTCCTTTAGTCCAAATCAAAATCTAAAGCTATTGGACTCTGCAAAAATCAAAGTCAAGGATAAAAATCCTATGAAAGAAAAAGAACAAGAGATGATCTCCCCTAATACCAAAATAACTGGGGGCAAAAGTTCTACAATTTTAAGTCAAAAAGAATACTTGTTGATCCTAAGTCTCCATCATGCTATCCTACTTTCACTTCTTTTCGCAATCATAAACCTTCATAACTCATCCACTTGTTCCACACATCCTTTCCTTTTTGGCGATACATTAGGGACCTTTAATGGAGCTTCCTCGAAGGACTTTGTTATCAGGGATGCCCAAACTTCTTTAGGTGACACACATATGGGCCTACGTAGTCCACACACTAGTAATTCTATCTTAGTTCCTTTATCAAGGAAGACAGTCACTCAAGCTACACATCATTCAGTCAAGGAACAATGGAACTACAATCATAAGGTGGGTGACTTAGTTCTCAAAGAACATCCTTAAAATCAGCAAGACAGAGAGAAGAAGGGTAAATTCGAACCAAACTGGCTTGGTCCTTACATCATTACAGCAACATATGGATCTGGGGCATATCAGCTCTCAACTACAGAAGGTGAACCTTTGGAGGATCCTATCAACAACATGCACCTTCGCAAGTTTTACACATCGCTCTTCAGAGTATCTTAATTCAAAAAATACAAAAAAATTCAAAAATTTCAAAAATACAAAAAAATTATAAAACAAAAAAATCGTTACTTGGTGAAAACCTGGCAAACAGGTGCCTTGTGACACAAAAAAAATTGAAAAATAGAAAAAAGTAAAGAGAAATAATTTCGTCCAATGGTGAAAACCACTTTGATGGCACCCTGGGCAAGTACCATGGTGAAAACTGGGTCACCAGTGCCATGTGTAGAGACATTGCTCCTCCCTCCTTCAGGATTCATTTTTATCCTTTCACTTTGCACACACTCACAACCTATTCGTTCATAATAAACTTACCCATTCCCATCATGGCTTGTTATTGATCTACCCAAGATTGGTTAGCCATTCATAATAAACCTCCCTTTCCATCCATAATAAATCAGATCCTATCTGTGGCTAAGACAAATCCTACATCTAGTGATGGGTGTGGAACTGAGAACATCACATGTTTCGAGGAGTATAGTTTCTTCCAACTTCCTTTAGTCTGTCTGCACACAATCCGCAATAAAGCAACATTTGCATCACAAATCCACAATAAAGTTTCATCTTCTCTGCAATAAAGTATCAGTTTCATGGATTCAGTCAGTTTCAGATGAGACACAACAGCAACAATGGGCTTCAACAAATCAAATCTTTCAATAGACTCAAACAATATTATGGTTCGGTGCTATCTATCCTTTTTGTGAAAGTAAACGTTGTGACGACAATCAAATAAGACTTATACAAGTGACAAGGGACACTAAACTTGAGGACTACAGTGAATGTTGGTGTCGAGTCTTGGTTTTCTTTTGATTTTATCTTCTTGGTGACATGTCTTTTAGCTTTTCAAGGATGTCTCTGACTAAAGATTTTATCTCCAGGATGTCTTTGACTAGAAAGGCGAGGATGGGGTATCGTCACCTATTTGTATTTGCTGTCTGTGGATTGTCTCTTAGTAATTCTATGACTTGTCCATGGATATGAGGACACTGAGAGTCTAGTGTGAACTGGGGCATTCCTTGTTTGTGACTGTCTTATCTCCATGTAAATAGGTACAATGACTTTTTGGGTCAAACATATGCCTCAAATGGCATAACCTACTTGCCATAATAAAGCTCAATGATGATAAAGCACAAGAATCTCTTTCACTTTCATATCTTCTATCTTTCATCCCCCTTTCTTGACTGACTTCCATCATCCTTCTCGAGTCCGCGTAGTCTGCTATCACATGACTGAGTATAATGACACACCAAAAACATTTGCATTTCATGTAGTTGCACCTGCATTACCACATATAAGCATTTCATACATACATATAGATATCACAACTACATCACATCCTGCACACAACACCTGTTAGCACAATTTACATTTGCATTATCATATTCATCTGCATTACATACATTCACATTTGCATCATACATACACATATAAAACATAAAAGAACAGAAACATTGCATTTCCTCATGTACATATTTGCATCCATATCATAAGCATCACATAAGAACATCTCATCACATAGGTACACATGCATATAGCTGTTGAAAAGATGAATCATCTTATATATATATATATATATATATATATAATCATAAGTGTCATGATACAATGATGTAAAAATCATATGGCTACAATCACCTGCAGGTGTCTACATCATCATACAAAACGGTACAAAACTGATATAGAGGAACCCACTGATCACTCCTACCAGCATCGCCACTAGTGCTAATCCTATCCGTGTCATGGTATCCCATGCCACATGTCCCACCCTCATCTCCAGTCCCGGATCCTAGAACATTCATCTTAGTGCATCTGTCTCTGTCTCGATTGTAGGGTATTAGCTCCCCATCGATTGGTATCTACAGAATCCGGTATACATCCTCTAGGGTGACTGTCATCTCCCCCATCGACAATTGAAAAGTGCAAGTCTCAGAGTGCCACCTCTCCGCCAATGCAGTCAACAATCCCATGTTCGCCCGAAACTCAAGCACATACAAAATATGTCTCAATCCCATAGCCTCAATCGCAGCTCGGTCCTCAGCTGTCAACTCAGGTCACAACTTCTGAGTTGATGGGAATCTCTCCTGTGACTCCAGTATAGGTAAATACTCCTGTAGTCACACAAATCAATCATCTCAATCCTAGTGACACTCATTGTTCATCACAAAGTGTTTCTTCTATCCTAGTGGTACTCCTTGTTCATCACAAAGTACTACGTGTTTGACACTCCCTGTTCATCACAAAGTGCTGCTCACATTTGCACTCACTATTCATCACAAAGTGCTGCTCACATTTGCACTCATTGTTCATCACAAAGTGCTGCTCACAATTGCACTCACTGTTCATCACAAAGTGCTGCTCATATTTTAGTACTCCCTATTCATCACAAAGTACTATATCTTGGTACTCACTGTTCATCACAAAGTGCCTTGATCTATCTTATCCTAGGACCTATGCTTGAGTGAATCCTCTTGAGTAGTTTCCTAATTGGCAATGTATGTTCTATCACAGAATTGTCAATCCTAGCCCTATTTGCTATCCTAGTTTTCCCTAGAGGACCTGCTTGAGTGTATCCTCTCAGCAGCTTATCCAATCGACAGTGTATGTTCATCACAGAACTGCCGATTTGACCTAGAAGACACAAATTCACATTTTTGGACACAAACATGCTTTCATTACATAAACGCTCTTTTAGACCGCATAAACGCACCTGGCACCAACGCAGACACGCCTACATGTTTTTGACATTTTTTGGACCCTATTCTAAATGCATTTATTACTCTACCTAGCATGCATTAATGACAACAATAAATGCATCAAAGTACAAGGAGGTTTTGTGGTACTTACTGGCTCTCCTACCTTTGCTGGCCTCTGAAATCAGAAAACACGATCGAATCTGTGAACCAAAGCCATCGCTGCTGACTGCTACTGCTCTTTTCTCTCTCTGCACTCTAATCTCTTGGATGTGTGGATGATAATGAGGATGTATTTCCCTCGTGGTCTATCTTATAGACTGCCCTAGCCCTCATTTCCTGAGTCAGTCTTCATTATCTCGTGACTTTGTCACTTTATCCGGTCAATCCATTCTAGCCTCTCTTTCTTATCGAGAGATTGTCTGCAGTCTTTTCAGACATTTTCATCCAATCTCTCGAGGGGGCATATCATTCCCATCTTGGGGCAACTCTGTATCAGTTCATATTATCTTCTTTGAAACAACACGACAAACCACATTGTCTCAAAGAGGGGAAAAATGTAGACACCTAAAATTGTCATGTCTAATTAAATAAATATTTTATTTATTTAATTACTTTAGCCTAATTCTTCTATTAATTAAATAAATCTTTATTTATTTAATTAATTCATTTATCCTCTTCTAGCCTTATTTCTCATTTAAATAAATTCATTTATTTATTTAAATTATCCTTTTCCTAAATTAAATAAATATCTTATTTATTTAATTGATCCCACTTCTTCTATTAATTAAATAAATCTTTATTTATTTAATTAATTCATTAGCCTTTTCTACCCATGACACATGTCATTCATCTCTTAATTCATACACTACCTACCTCTTTCATTATTTTATTATTTCTTTTACCTACCCTCTAATCATAGCCGACCTCCTTTTACACCTCTCAATCTTATCCCTCCATTTCATATTGTGTCTTCTATATAAGGAGATACTTCCTTCATTATCAAACCCTAATCAATCATCCTAATCAATCTAACTACTTGATCAATTGACTACTTGGCATATGCAATCCTACTTGCAACCACATTCCGTTCTTTGTTGAGCTCTTGTGCACATAAAATCTGAGAGCAAATATATCAAGCAAGATCAATGGAGATAGGAAGAATGAAGATCCAAACCCGATTGGACATGTGATGGTATAATATTTTTGATTTCATTTGATTTGCATTGTCTTAGGTAATCTTCATATGTTATGGTGGATCTTTGTTGTTGTTATTATTGTAATTTGATCAAATTGAGTTCATCTTGTATAGACACCCACAATCCATTGAAATATCTTACAACTTGTTCAACTTCATCATCAACATGTTTGGATCTGATATTCAACTTGTAAAATGCTTTGGTGTATTCCTTCACACTAGATTCCTTTTGTCTCAAATTCTGCAACTTCCAAAGCAAATTCACTTGAAAATCAGCTGACATAAATTTTGATTTCAACTTAGCAACCATCTGATACTATGTCTTGATCTTCTCTTTACCTCTTCTTTGTCTATCAACCTCCAAATGCTCCCACCAAAGATATGCATGACCTTTCAACCGGCTACATGCATATTTCAGCTTCCTTTCTTCTGTAGTGTTTTCAAAATCAAAATATTTCTCCATCTCTAAGATCCAATTCATCAATTCATCTAAATCCAACTTTCCATCATATTTTGGTGGGGTAAAATGAGGTTTAGTATTCACCCTACCCAAAACCCTCAAAAACCTTTCCTCATCTGGATCAACCGCCGGTGGGTTTACTTATTCTGCTGAGGCTTGTTCTCCTTCATCTTCACTTACACCTTCAATGTGTCGGCCTCTTCTTTGGGCTGTCTCCATGGCTTCCAGCCAGGTTGCTATTCCTCACAACATTTCCATCACAATAGGGTCTGCATTCCCAAGTGCTCCACCATTCCTATTTCCTCTTCACGCCATCTTTACACCAGTCCTCTACAGTTGTAGGTCGGATACATAGTCTGCCACCCTACAACAAAATTATCAGGACAACTCATTTTCCAGAATGAAAGCTCGCTCTGATAGCACTTGAAACAGTCACCAGATAGGAGGGACCTTAAAGAGATCAATCCAAACCAGTTAGCAAGAGTAAACACAATTGAAACAAAGGGACATGATGGAGGCAATGTAGAACAGATTGAATTATATCATGAAAACTTATTACAACCAACTGGTAACAATCGGTTTACATAAACCGGCTCACAAGCCTGCTAAAACATGCTCAAAAAATAGAACAGGTCACAACTGGGACCTCAAATCTTAAGATCTATCTTCTATGCTCAGTCTAACTTATTGATTACATTCTAATTCTCTATTATAATGATTTATATGATCCAAGAGGATCTGATTGGCCCAAAAAAGGATCAAAACCCGAAGAACAAGATCTAGCGTGCAAAACCAACAAGGTTGGCCTCCACCAAAGAAATTACTTTGAAAAATCCAAAGGATGACATATAGATCCTGGGAAAAGGTTAGCCATATGCTAAGGAACATCAAAATCAATGCTCAGGGCTCTGCAAGCTACGAAAAGGATCCGGTAGATCACCAATGCAAATAGGTCTAGGCAACCGGTAACAAAAAACTATCTCAGCAACCGGTAGTGATAACTTGCCAGAAAATGATCCAAATACACCATGGTTTGGAAATAAGGACGATGATCAGGTCTTCAAGAAAAATCTAACTCTACAGGTTTTGGTGAGCCAAATTCAGGACTCAAAGAAAGAAATGCTGAAACTACAAACAAAAAGGAAATATTTTTGGTTGATGCAAGATTTCTATGAACCAGGGATGTTCCTGCATCACTTTCACTTTTATTTTTTGCCACTTTTTTTAGAAGGAATTAAGTATTAATTACACAACACAAATTAGAAATTTCTAAATTAACATTATCATCAATTATAAATTTAATACATTGAATTATAAAATTAACAAACTCATTTGATTTAAAGAGGACTAAAAGATGTTCTAGAGCATCTACTAATTTGATTAATTCTCCCATTGTAAATTGTGCCTTTTATCTTGTAGTATTAATAAATGTTTGTAGCACGTATGCATCATTTTGATGTGTGACCATTTTCTTAATATTGATGGCTCATTTGCTAGTCATGTATGTTAATTATTGTGTCATTGCCTCCTATAGTTTGAAGATCCTTTGCCTCTTCTTGACATTATCTAACATGCATGTTGAAATTTATCATTTATCAACATGCCTCTCACCATTTGGATCACATTTTGTATGAGAATGTTGCTTCATTACCCAATTGTAGTGTATTCGTAATTGAGAACTATTTGTCCAAGTATAGATCAATTGAGTCCACATTGTTTGTAATTTTTTTGTCAACAAACACATGTTAAAATTGAAAACCACTTGTTGAATAATCATGCATGCCTTCTTTCTTCCATTAGTCAAGAGGTGGAATCAAAATAACTCTACTCTACTAGTCCAATGCTTTGTGTCATTTTCAACAAAAACAAATTATGACTTAACAAAACACATTAAAATACTAAGTCAAAAGATGTGTTACTAGCTAAAACACAAATCATATATTTCTATCAAAAATATCTTCCAAGCATTTTACTTATTTTTTAAGTCAATAGTTAGTGGAAAAAGGGAATGATTCTCTAACCTCCATTTTAACCACACCTATTAGCTTTTGAAATTCAAACTTAAAATATTTAAATTTCAAATCACAATTAATTTATTTTTGCAATTATGAAACATGAAACCATAAAGTATAACAAACACAAGAACACTAGATTCATGTGGAAAACCCAAGAAGGGAAAAACCACAATGAGAATCACACTCACAATATGAATGATCGATTACCATGTTTTAGGCTCAAGGTCAATGAAGCTTGCTGCACCTGATTGGACTTGGAAAAATAAGACACACCTTAGGGTAAGATACATGGGACTTGCATTATAAGACACAATTTTAGGGCAAGATATGAAGGACTTGCATTGCTGAAGCGCACTAATCTAGAGCAAGATACAAAGATTGCACAAGCTGCCAAAAGGATTCAATATCTTCCAAAAGGTGCATATAAATGATGATTTAAAATTAACAAGATATCCTAATTATGAAACTATCCTTGAACCACTATGTCAAGTGAGAAATATCATGGCAAACATATCTCACTTTGTTCACTATCTCAAAATATTATCTCATTGAAGATATGATCATCAAAACTCACACAAACTAAATTTCACACTAATACTTCTTCACATATGCTTGCATATCATTCACATTTAATTTATAACAATCCACACACCAATTCACACGTTCACACTTTGATTTATATTATATTATTTATTGAAATCCTCAACTAGGTCATCCACATGCATAATATAAATGAATTACATAAAGTCGACCATCACAAGTAACTACAGACAATGAGGTCCACTCTAGGAGATAAAAGGGACATAAGTACATATTTCTAAGTTGATTCCAATGAATTTAACACAATATCACATCCTCCAAAGTTTGCGTCCATCGTAGCATGTAGAAAAATAATGAAGCACATTAACCAGTCAACCCAAAAACATCTCCCAATGCAACTTATTAAATGCAGATCTACACGTGCTATGGTAAGACCAACATCAAACTTCTAACTCAATATCCAATTCATATCCAAACCAAAAGAGTATGTTCCAAATACAATAAATCAATTGAGTTGGCTAGAGACCAACACAATTGACAATGTTGAACACAAAACAACATATATTCACTTGTTGATCAAATCAACACTAGAAATTTGAACTGAAACACTGAATAAACCATATGAACATAGCCTCCAAGCCACAACACTTGAACCAACATATAAAATCAATGCACAACATTCTCCAAACCAATCCTAACAAACAACCTCACTCAACAATTCACCACAACCAACTTCATCATTTTGAGCAACCGAGGACCTAAAAAATGATAGTGCAATATCCACAAAATGTAGACATTATATATAGAACTACAAGCTATCATCATCAATAACTAAAGGAGTATAAAGTATTCTTCCATAAGGACATTAAATACTTTTTCCTTAATATTGTACTTTTGTCTATGTAGCCTAATACCGTCACTCTCATCTCTGTCAGCAAATTTCTCCTTCTACTCAATGCATCAACAACTTTGTTCGACTCCCCACTCCTATGCTTTAACACAAAGGTATAAATTTGCAAAAATTCTACCCATCTCATATGTCTCTGATTCAACTTACTCTGACTCTTCAAATACTCTAAGGCTTGATGATCAGTATACAACACAAATTCCTTAGGCATAAACACCTCATACTTACTTAACATCACCACTAGACAACATAACAATAGTTTTACACTTATTTTTGGACCATATACTACATCCACACAACTAAATAATTCCAACTTCCTCTTGACTTTTGTTACTTCAACGCACAATCATATACAACACATACTGCATCAACAAAGACAACACCAGAGAAGTTTTACATTAATGATAATGCACCTCAACTTTCCAACAATCTTATCCTTTGTCATTGATGGCAACACTTGTACCACCAATCAACAATAAACTATTTCAAACTTTATTTGACCCCCCTCATTATATCACTTTCCCCCTTTGATATAAAGGGAAAAGGCCACAATACTGCAAATAATGACTCTTCATACCAAATTTTGTAACAATTCTCTTCCCAATAGTAAATTTCTCTTTATTTCTCTCTTTGTTCTAAGTATAATTTTGATTACTATAACACCCCCTTTGATAGACATATCTCTCTTTCACAACCAAGAAACCTTCACTACTCCCCCTGAGAGAAACCACCACATCAATCCATGAGACAAAAGATAAACTTTGAATCTCCATCTAGAAATATGCACCACTCATATACATATAGTTTGAAGGAGGATTAATAACTCCTAGCTTCTGCCCAAAATACTCAAAAGTATCCTTCGCTAGTGCCTTGGTAAAGATGTTTTCAATCTGATCCTTTGTGGGCACATATTGCAATCTATTTTCCTTCTCTCAGCCTTCTCTCTTAAGGAATGATACCAAACAAAAATGTGTTTAGTCCTTGAATGCATTACTAGATTCTTTGAAATATTAATTGCACTAGTATTGTCACACATAATAGGAACCATGTCATCATACACCACCTTGATATCTTTGAGATTTATCTTCATCCACATGACTTGAGTACAACAAGATGTTGCAATATATTCTACTTCTTCTCTAGATAATGACACTAAATCCTTCTTTTTGCTCAACCAAGAGACCAATCTATCTCCCAAGAAAAATGCAACACCACTTGTACTTCTTTTGTCATCAATACATATGGCCCAATCAACATCTGTGTATTCCTTCAAAGTGAAATTATCTTTCTTCTTATACCATAAACCAAAATTTGGGGTCCCTTTCAAATATTTAAATATCTTTTTCTCTGCTTGCTTATTAGATTGCTTTGGATTAGATTGATATCTGACAATCAAATAGATAAGATGCATAATGTCTAGTTTTGAATTAGTCAAATACAATAATCCTCCAATCATAGACCTATACTATATCTATCAACTTCTGGAGATCTATCATCTATACTTTTCTTGCAACCAGTGACAATAGGAGGATCAATTGGTTTACAATTTTCCATACCAAACTTCTTCAACATATCCTTGATATACTTGGTCTAAGAAATAAAAATACCATTTTTTGTATATCACTTGAAGACCAAGAAAAAATGATAATTCATCAGTCATTGACATCTCAATTTTTTTTTTGCGTTTCTTCTGCTAATGTCTTACAAACACCATCATCTCCTCCAAAAATGATATCGTCAACATACACAACAACTATTAACAATTTATTACTTTTAGCTTTGAAATAAAGATTACTACCTATTATACCTTTCTTAAAATTTTGCTAAAAAAAATACTTATCAAACCTTTCATACCAGGCTATAGGATCTTGCTTAAGTCCATAGAGTGTGTTCTTAAGTCTACAAACCATATTCAGATCTTTTGACAACTTAGAACCATCTGGTTGTTCAATGTACACTTCTTCAATTTCTCCATTCAATAATGTTGACTTGAAATCCATTTGGTATACCTTAAATTTGTTATATGCAACAAATGAAAGAAACCTCCTCAAAGCTTCCATCCTATATATTAGAGAAAAAGTCTCCTCAAAGTCTAGACCTTCAACTAGTGAATAACCTTAAGAAACTAGTCTTGTCTTGTTCCTTGTGACTTATCCATCTCAATTAAACTTATTCTATAAAAATTACTTTGTTCCTATCACATTATTGTCCATCAATCTACATACCAAGTACCATGTTTGATTTTTTTCTATCTGATTTAGCTATATTGAACACCATCATATGCTGAGAGGGGGTTGAATCAATGTTTATTAAAACTTGATGAGATTTAACCTTGTACTTAAAATTCATTCCATCTACCATATGGATGAAATTAAATATTTGAAACCATAAAAGCAACCACACATAAACACCAAGATTTTTACGTGGAAAATCCAAATTGGGAAAAAACATAGTGAGAACAATCTCACTATATGATAATTGAGTTGCAATGTTTAGGCTAGAGGCCAAGGAGTTCACTTCCCTTGAGATGACTTGTGAGACTAAGACACAAAACCTTAGGGAAAGATATAATAAGGACTTACAAATAGTGAAGATCACTTCTTTAGAGAAAGATACAAAACTTATAATAGAGTAACATCAATATGATTGAAATACAAAGAACCACATCCCCCGAAATTTTAATCATAGTTCATTGATCAAAACACACCATAAACTATCTTTGTACTGCTCTATTATACTTCTAAACCTCTATACTTCTTCACATACACTTCTCACAACACATACAAATTATTTTCAATTTTCACAATGATTTTCTTATTTATATACCAATTGTAGCCTCAACAATGTCAATTAAGTTGGCCTAATTAGATGTAACATGCAAATACAAAATAGTCGGCTGAAAAAAAAAATCCAACGTATTGTAGAAGGTGAAATAAGGTGTGAGTTATCATACTATGTCGACACACCTTCCTGTCCATCCCAAATCATCACCCATAGATTTGCACAAACCAAAAGATAATAGGTTAGGTGCAAAAGATAAAGTGGTTAAGATACACCAATACAACTGACTCCAAATATAATGTAGACCATCATATTCTCTAGAGAATGTCCAACATAATATCAAAAAATATCCACAACACAAAATAATTGATCCCACACCACAAAAACACTATTAAGCATAGTAATTCAATACATTCTTGTACACTAACACTGGAATAGTCACACATGACTAAATACCCATTGTGGATTTCAAAAATCAACACCAAATCTTTGTAAACTTCATGATACATCTTTATAAGCCTTTTGAAGCATTCAAAAATAGACTCCACACAATCACATGATCACATAACTAAGCCACTATTACTATACCACATTTGGACCAAGGAGTGTTATCAATTTAGACATCTGGATCAATAGGTTTGACATCAATGATAATAAGAGCTCAAATTTGTAACAATGTCCCTCTTTTTCATTGATGACAACACTTGTGCCAACTCTAAAATCACTCCTCTTTAACATAAAAAGTAGAGGGTTTCTTCTTGCAACAAAATTCAACAAGCTATATAAAACTCCCCCTATCTACAACACCTCCTCAAAATTGAAAAGCAAAACTGTGTCACCAACATATTCACATATGTACAAAATCAAAATTTTCTTATTGGAAAAACATTTAACCACTTCACTGAGCTAAGGGTATGATACTCAATTACAAAACCAGTCAACTCTAAACCTCTAAATCTTAATATATGTCTTCTATATTCTTTTTGATGAATTATGATGCTAAATTACATTGACTTATATGGTTAAGAGGGATCCAGGTCAGCCCAAGAGGGATCAAATATCGAAGAACATGATGAAACACGAAAAACCACTAGGTCCAAAAAATCCAAAGAAGTGTGGATCGAAGAGAAGGTCAACCACATTCCAAGGAACATTGGAATCAATGAATTGGGGCTTTGCAAGCTATGAAAAGGACATGCAAGATTCACCAATAACAAATAGGTCCAAGCGGTTTCGTTGTTCTAAGCCAAAAAACTGTCCTAAACTCTGGAAGCAATAACTTGCCAGAAAATGATCCAAACATTCCACAGTTTAGGAATAAGGAAGATAATCATATTTAAAAGAAAAATATAGCTCCACAAGATATGGTGAGAAAAAGCAGAAAGAAATGCTGAAACTACAAAATTGAAAAAGAAATATTTTTTTGGTTGATGCAAGATTGCCAAGAACTGGGGATGCTCCTACATCATACATCCGAGGTTGTTGAAAAAGTGAGTCCCTCACTTTGTTGGGGTCAAAGGAAAACCAAGGCAGCCCACCTCTATCTGAGAATTCCAAGATGAATCTTCAATTGGTTTGCCCTTCCATTTCACAAGATAATCCTTGTATTGATTGCTTCAGGTACTACACCCGATCCTACTATCCAAAATCTCTTCAATCTGATTTGGTTCCTTTTAGGGAAACTATTTCTCCAAGTCTGCAATACTATCTTCACTAAATTCATGGGTGAAATACTAAAACTATCTGGTAGCTCCACTTCATATGCATTTCGAGAATTGAATTTTCTCAAGATCTTGCAAGGTCCAAACTTTCTCATTTGCAACTTGTTATATGTTCCAGCTATAAATCTTTCTTTTCTCAGATACACCATCACTTCATTGCCAACTTGAAATTCCTTATGTTTTCTATTCTCATTTGCTCTCTCCTAATACTTCTTGTTCATTTCTTCCAAATGTTTTTTAACATGAACATGTAAGGCCTTCATATAATTTGTAAATTCTTCTACCTCTGCACTTCTCCTATCTTCATTACTGATATCCCTCAATTATGATATACCTCTAGGGTGTGCTCCAATAACTATCTCAAAAGGTGTTCTTCCGGTACTCCTATTCACTAAATTGTTGTAGGGAAACTCTGCTTGTACAAGGATCAAATCCCAAATTTTGGTTTTATCTCCAACTAAGCATCTCGACAATTTTCCCAAGCTTCTATTTACTACCTTTGTCTATCCATTATTCTGTGGGTGAAAATTAGAACTAAATTTCAAATCTATCTTCATCTTCTTCCAAACTGTCCTCCAAAAATAACCAACAAACTTAGTGTCTCTGTTTGAAACTATGCTATTAGCTAATCCATGCAATCTCACCACTTCCTTGAAAAATAAGTCAACTACATGCACTGCATTAGATGTTTTCTTACAAGGTATGAAATGAGCCATCTTCGAGAATATATCCACCACCACAAATATAAAATAATTCCCTCTCTATGTCTTAGGCAATTCAAGTATGAAATCTATGCTTATGTCTTCCCAAGGTCCCTCTGTTATTGTCAAAGGCTTGTACAATCCCACATTCTGACTATTACCTTTTGCAACTTGACAAATTCTACAACTCTGCACAAGTTTCCTAACATCCTTATGAATCCGAGGCTAAAAGTAACGTTCACTTACCAATGCGACTGTTTTGTCAAAACCAAAGTGTCTGACTAATCCTCCACTATGCTTCTCCTTTATCAAATTCTCCCTCATAGAAATTTTAGGTATAAACAATTAAACTCCTCTGAATAACATCCCATCTTGAATGAAATAATCCATCCACTTAATCTATTTACCATAACCAGTGTTCTACATGCTTTCCAAGGTTCTGCAAAATCTGGTTCATCATCATACAAGGTCTTCAACTCTTCAAAGCCTAATACTGTCATTGTCATCTTTGTCAACAAATTTCTCCTTCTACTCAATGCATCAACAACTTTGTTTGACTCCCCACTCCTATGCTTCATGCTTCAGCATAAAGTTGTAACTGTACAAAAATTCTACCCATCTCATATGTCTGTAATTCAACTTACTCTGACTCTTGAAATACTCTTAGGCTTGATGATCAGTATACAACACAAATTCCTTAGGCAACAGGTAACGTCTCCATTTATTCAAGGCTTGAAATATGACATAAAATTCATGATCATATACTGAATATCTCCTTCTAGTATCATTCAACTTCTCACTAAAATAAGCTATTGCTCTCCTTTCCTGACTTAATACTACTCCAATTGTATTCCCACTTGCATCACAGTCTACTTGAAATACTTTGTTGAAATATGGTAAAGCTAACAGAGGCTGCTCAATCACTTTCTGCTTCAACAATTCAAAACTCTTATTTTCTCTGGTTGTCCACTTCAATTATTTCCTATCTCCCCTCATTGTCTCAGTCATAGGGCTACAAACTGAACTGAAATTTTTGATAAACTTTCAGTAGAAACTAGCGAGTCCATGAAATGATCTTGACCTATCTAACACTTTTCGGTGTAAGCCATTCAACAATTTCTTTTACCTTCTTCGGGTCCATCTTCAATCCATCTATTGATATCATAAATACCAAATAGACTAACTCTTTCTTCATGAAACTACACTTTTTTAGATTTATCAACAACTTCTTTTCTTTGAACCTCTACAAAAATTGTCTTAAATGCAACAAATGATCCTCTTTTGTCTTACTGAAAATCAGAATGTCATCCAAATATACAATAACAAACTTACCCAAGAATTTCTTCAATACCTCATTCATCAACCTCATGAAAGTACTTGGTGCATTAGTCAACCCAAAAGGCATCACCAACCATTCATACAATCCTTCATTTGTCTTGAATGTTGTCTTCCACTCATCCCCTTCTCTGATTCTAATATGATGATATCCACTCTCCAAGTCTATTTTTGTGTAGTATTTAGCTCCACTGAGAGAATCCATTATGTTATCCATCCTAGGCAAAGGAAACTAGTACTTCATTGTGATCTTATTTATTGCTCTAGAATTGGTACACATCCTGCATTCTCCATTCTTATTAGGTGCTAATACTACTGGTACTGCACAAGGACTCAAAATTTCTCTGATCAAACCTTTTTTCAATATTTCCTACACTTGTCTACTCAACTCTTCATTCTTTGTCGGTGTCATTTGGTGTGCAACTTTGTTAGGCAAACTAGCTCCAAGAATCAGGTCCATGCAATGACTGATACTCCTCACAGGTGGTAATCCATCAGGCATATTATTTGAAATGATATCCTCATACTCTATCAACAACTCCTTTATATCCTTTGGTTCTTCTTCTTCATACTCTAGGTTCCCAGTCTTCTTTGGAACTAAGGCAAAACACACATTCTCATGTCTCATTCCTTCCAGAAATTTCCTTCCATCCATCAATCATATTCTAGCACTCGTACAGACTTCACTCTTTAGGGGCCCCTCTAAGGGTAACAAGGTTTGTTTCATCCCATAAATACTACAATAGTATATATATTCTTTCTTCCATCATGTATTGCCTATCTATCAAACTGCCAAGGTCTACCCAACAAAAAGTGACAAATATCCATAGACATAATATCACACAAAACTTCATCGTGATAATTTCCAATTTTCAATTTCACCAAACATTGCTCACTTACTAACAACTTATGATCATCCTAAATCCATGTTATCTAATAATGGTTAGGGTGTTTCAATCTTTCCAACTTCAATTTATTCACCATTTATTCATAAAGCTCTCCTCATCATCAATAGTTCTCCATCTTCCTATTTGTTAGATGATCCGGTGGGGCTTTCTTCTACCAATGTTTTTCTCCCAGTGTTCTTTGTCTTCTTAGATTTGAAAGAACGATGTCCTTCTCCTCCACACTTAAAGAAAGTTCCTCTAAACACTTTCTTATCTTATTTTCTATAATCTTTTCCAAAAATTTCATTCTGGTAACCATCATGTTCTCTTCTCTGGTAGAAATTTCTGTCATCCTTCCGGTATGAGTTACCATCTTTGTTTAATTCCTTGTCCTTGTTTTGTTTTGTACAGGTTCCTCTTCCTCTGGAATATCTTCTTCCTCATTGAAATCTTCCTCCAAAAAACCTTTCACCTCTACCTCTCTGTCTTTGCTCATGTATTTTGTTCAACTTCTCTTATGCTTTCAGGGCATATTGATAAGCTTCTTCAACACTTTGCAACTTGATCAAATTAAGTTCATCTTGTATAGACATCCGCAACCCATTCAAATATCTCACAACTTGTTCAACCTCATCATCGACATGTCCAGATCTGATATTCAACTTGTAGAATGCTTCAGTATACTCCTTCACACTAGATTCTTTTTGCTTCAAGTTCTTTAACTTCTGGAACAAATTTACTTGGTAGTTAGCTGACATAAAATTTGATTTCAACTTGGAAACCATCAGCTCACATGATTTGATCTTCTCTTTGATGGTCTTGAAAAAGCACTAAGAGGGGGGGGGGGGGGTGTGAATCAGTGACACCAAAACAAGCACAACTTTAAACATTAATCGATAGATGAACTTAACTAAGAATTTGAACAAAATACATGCTATCCAAAATGAAATAGCAACATCCACCATAACACAAGTGTTTATATGTAGAAAACCCAAATAGGTAAAAACCACGGTGAGATGGAACTCACAAGTTAACTATCTACAGTAATAGATAATTGACTGGTTAAGGTCTTATAAAGAGCTCTGCTGGGAGAAAATCTTGTTGGAGATCCCAAGCTTGATTAGAAGCTTATACCCTATTAAGAGTACTACCTTGTTAATAGTAACCTTGCTGGAGGATTTTAGAATCCAAACTAATGGATCACCTTGTTAGAGGATTTGTACAATGAAGCTTGTTAGAGCTTACCCTGTTAGGGGATTTTATTCTGTTATAATAATTAGAAAATAACAAGAATGGTTTGATCTGTTCTGAGTAGCATAAAACTTGTTTGATCAGATCATTCTAAGTACATTCAACACTTCTCTCCATCACTTATCACTCTTCAGAAAAAGTATTCACATAGATTATATCTTCTATATTTGTTCTCTCTTCATCATCTATCTAAAATGATTCACTAAGATGTCTTTAAATAGACATACAAATCTTATGTTGGCCATAGGAACACAATTTCCTAGGTGCAGTATATCTAGACATTTTAAACATAACTCATCACAAAAATGATCGCTAAGAAAATGGTGCTAGTAACTTATCACAAAAATAGATACCGGTTAGAACAATCAATACCAGTTGGAATAAAACTAGTGAATTGTTATCCTAGAATCTTCCACTTGATCTTCATCTTCAACTTCATCTTCATTTTGATGCCAACTTAGTGTAGTCATAGGTTATCTCTTATGCACATACCAGTTGACACAAAGTACCGGTTAGAGATAGACCTTAAACATACTGGTTGGTAGTGTAAACCAATTGAAGTTATACCGATAGTCAATATAATCATATATGTGTGTGAGAGTGTTTCATCAATGAAAACAAGTGATGAATACATTACAATCATCATCAAGCCAACACTCTTTACCTCTTCTCTGTCTATCAACCTGCAAATGTTCCCACCAAAGAGATGCATGACCTTTCAACCGAGTACGGACATATTTCACCTTTCTTTCTTTTGCAGTGTTCTCAAAATTAAAATACTTCTCCATCTTTGAGATCCAATCCATTAATTCATCCAAATCCAACTTTCCATCATACTCTGATGGGGTAAAATGTGGTTTAGCATTTACCCTACTTAAAACCCTTAATAACCTCTCTTCATCTGGATAGATCGCTGGTGGTTTTGCTACTTGTTCTGTCGGTGCTTCTTCTTCATCTTCGCTCACATCTTCAATAGGTTGACATCTTCTATGGGATGTCTCAACAACTTCCAACTAGGCTGCAATTCCTCTCAACATTTCCATCACGACAAGGTCTGCATTCCCAGACGCTCCACCATTCCTATTTCCTCTTCGTGCCATCTTCACGCTAGTCCTCTGCAGCTGTAGGTCAGATCCACAGTCCACCACCCCATAACAAAATATTTAAAACAATGTAATCTCCAGAATGAGGTCTCGCTCTGATACCACTTGGTGCAATCATAGTTAGGAGGGACCTCAATGAGATCTATTCGGACCATGAAATAAGAGTAAACACAACATAAGAAAGACAAGACAATGGAGGCAATGCAAAACTGATTGATTATATCATGAAAAGTTGATTACAAATAACTGATAACATCCAAACTACAAGATTTGACTCACTGGCCTGCTACATACATGCTTAATTATAAAATTGGTCAACTATGGACCTCTAAATATTAAGATATGTCTTTTATATTCTCTCTAATGAATTATGATGGTAAATTACATTGATTTATATGGTCAAGAGGGATCCAAGTTGTTTCAAGAGGGATCAAATGCCAAAGAGCATGATCAAATGTGAAAAACCACCAGGTCCGAAAAATCCAAAGGAAGAAGTGCGGATTGAAGGGAAGGTCGGCCACATGCCAAGGAACATTGGAATCAATGAACAGGGGCTCCACAAGCTACAAAAAGGATCTGCAAGATTCACCAACAACAAATAGGTCCAAGCAGCTCTGATGTTCTAAGCCAGAAAACTATCTCAGAATCTAGAAGCGATAACTTCTCAGAAAATGATCCAAATGTTCTGCGGTTTAGGAATAAGGAAGATAATCATATTCACAAGCAAAATACACCTCCAAAATATCTGATGATAAAATGCGAGAAAATGTAGAAAGAAGTGTTGAAAATGCAAAACAAAAAACAAACTGAAAAGAAATATTTTTTTGGGCTGATGCAAGATTGCCAAGAACTGGGGATGCTCCTGCATCATCATCAATGCTATTGCTTTTCACTTCTTCAATCTTTAGTTCAAACCTTTTTTCTTATTTTTTTCTTTGTGTTTACACCTTGGTTCTTTCTTTTCACTTGTCGATCTAGAAAGGGTTTTGGAGTAACCTATCTTCACTAAAGGAGAGGTGGAGATAGGCGTATTCCTCTTTGCATGCATATAAGACCCCTCAATTGAAGTTGCTCGAAAATATTTAGATATAATGCACACACTAATATTATGATATAGTTCCTCCATCATTTTCTCATGTCCATTCTCTAGTTTCTCCTACCTTAGTTTCACATATATTCTCCTACGGTCCCAAACCTAGATTCATTTGGATCAACCAACATCTTCAATATTGTAGCAATATGTCTCTAAACTTCTTCTCCTGGAACTTCATAGGGTAACTTAGGCATCCAAGTAGTTCTCAAATCAATAGCCTCAATATAAAAATGATCTCTAGTTACCATAAATGTAAACACATCTTTGTACATTTGGACCATTTTTTTTCAAAATTTTCTACCTCTCTTGTATTCTATCCTAAAAATTACTAAATCACCCAGAATATAGAGTGTTGTATGCATCTTAATTTGTCCCAAAATACCTAATGTGTCATCTAATTTGTACCACAATAGGGGAAAACTAATCCCAAATATTGTTTTTTAATCCCTAAAACTTCATTCATGAACATGAACGCTAAGAAGATGATCAAAGACCCATACCTGAACTAATATTTTTTCTTCTTCGTTCTTTCCAAAATTTTCAAAAGTTATTGCCTCAATAGTTCATAGAGGCTAAATATTTCTCCAACAACCACCATTGGATGTGCAATGTAAATTGTTATCGTAGTCACAAAACCTATTGGTAATATGAAAGAATTGATTATGTGTTGTATTGAAGTTTTGCCATTGATGTCAACACTAGATGTTATGGTTGTTTACCGGCTTCCGGTAGAAGGATTGGATTGGGAAGATTATCATTTGATTGTCACCGATATGATTTGAATGATAGAATAAGTTTGTATAAATGATTCATATGCTTATGAAGTATGTTTCAGTCAGTTGGTATTGACTTGATGATCAGATGCTATCTTATGTTCTAGTAAGCCTACTTTGTAGGTCCGGTAAGGGTTTCACCAGCAGAAATTTATTGAAGATATTTGATGTAATGTATAAGTGGTGTTGGTGTAGCTTCTAGAAAGGATTCAAGATGCTGATGGTGATTGTGTTCATGCCTTGACTGATTGGTGTCTTTTCTTTGGTGTGTGTGGATCTAATTTAAGTCCAGTGCTATCTAGATTATGGACCAGTTTCATGAAACATGTTGGTGGATCCTTCTGATGTGCTTACAAGATGTTTTATTGATTGGATGATACTTGTTTGGCCTTAGGCCAACATGTTTTATGATTTTATTTCAGGATTATGTATTAGATCTATTTAATTCTCATTTGGGTGGCCGACCTAATTGGTTAGGTCCCAGGTTGGTATAGATGTGATGTAAGATCTCATTGTAGATCATATGTATATATAGGCAAGGAGAAAATAATGTAATAATCATTTGTGTAGAGTATTTGGTTGATCATAGGTGATCAAGTTGGGTTTATGTAAGAGGTTTTAGACCTCTGGTATTGAGCTTAATCAAAATTGTTATCTGGCATGTTTGATGCTATCACAAACAGTTCTTCTTTTTGGATTGTTATCCAAATATTTCGAGGTGGTTAACCTCTTCTATATTCAGTGAGACTCCATTGTAATGAGAAGTGCACTCTAGGTAGTGTGCCTTCCTGCATATGCAAACCCCTTATTGTAATATTATTAATCTGATCAGTGGATAGATATTGTGGGTCTCCAATCCCACCGTGGTTTTTCCTCCTTGAGGTTTTCCACATATAAATATATGGTGTTATGGTGTTCATCTTTGTGGTTGCACTGTTGCTTATTGTTATATGCTTTTATGTTTACTTGTTATTGAGTTGTTGTATTAATAAGGTTAAATTTCTCCATATCAGTAGAACACTGATTCAGCCCCCCTCTCAGTGTTCTTGGATTCTAACAAAACCCTCACGGTTCTAGTAGTAGATTTTGTACATCAAACACTTGGTTACATATTGAGTTAGATTAATAATGTATTACACAATCATATCTATTTTGTCATACACTGAGCTAGTAAGATACACAATAATACATATTTCACCATCTTCTTGACCAAAATAGTACCCGAGGAACACAAACTACTCAATTCCCTAGTGGCATCCTTCATAATTTCATATGGGTTGTTCAAATACATCACTTAATCATGAATTAATCTCAAACTGATTTGAACACAAGCTTCATTATATCTAAAATAAGGATATTCCTTCAATATATTCATACCCATCTCCAGAATCATCTTGTACTCCTTGGTTGTCGTTAAGTTGGCTTCAATAATTTTCTTCCATACATCATGAAATTTCACATAACTAATCTCTGTGAGGCGTGCATGAATATATGACCTAACATTCTCTATGCAAACCACATCTATCAGAAACCTCAAAATGATCCTTCCTTGTCTTTCACTATCGTCATGTACGGATAACACATGAAAATAGGTTGTGGCTTCAATTCAGGATCAACAACAATGGCTTCAACCATATCACATTTGATCAGATTGAATAGGAAACCTAAGGTATGCATAAAACCTTCAAACATACTTGTTGCACATAAATTTTGTTCACACCAAGGAGCTCTTCAAATTCACAATATCACAAGTGATCTAAGAACTCAAAAAGTCAATTTATCTATTGCATCCACCTGCTTAGGGTTTTACTGACATAAATGCATTTTACTATTATAAATAAAAAATCTAATACTTGTTTCATCAAAATCCACAAGCAGCATTGTGGATTGCAACAAACATCTCTAGAAATCTCTAAACATATCTATATAAGGGGAAAAATCATTAAATTATGCTAATTATATTATAGGGAAACTATGAAAAAGCCCGATGTAATCAACAATATTCCATAACATCAATGAAAGTAAACATACAAAATTCAACAAGAAAAATCAAACTAAATAATTATAACCCCCTTTGTTAAATTGATTGTGTCACTTCCATTGTCCTTCCAAGATTTCAAACAGGGATTTGTGAACTACTACCCAATGTTTGAGCTGAGGCACTGGACTGAGGCACTGGAAGCATCAATTGATTTTTGTGATGAGGTACTAGCACTTGTTTGAGATGTAGTGTTTTTATTTTTCTGAGTATTTGTAGATGTTGTGCTAGAGTTTGAACTTTGGGTTGAATCCTTAGTGGCTTGAGTTGATGCTTCTTATGTTCTTTGCATAGAATTTTTTGTAGGACCTAAAGATACAACATGAGTTTGGGTTTGTTGGGAAGATGACCTTGATGTTTATCTTGAATTTGTGTGTAGCATAGTCCTAGGTGGGATAATAGTTGTGATATCAAAATTAGGTGGTAGCTTGGCTCCATTTTGGATC
Source organism: Cryptomeria japonica (assembly GCF_030272615.1). Classification (NCBI taxonomy): domain Eukaryota; kingdom Viridiplantae; phylum Streptophyta; class Pinopsida; order Cupressales; family Cupressaceae; genus Cryptomeria; species Cryptomeria japonica. Next base: position 470,498,091 of record NC_081405.1, read on the forward strand.
AAAAAGATGAGGTATCTATTTGTGTAATTGTTTAAAAGACCGTTGAGGAGTGTAAATTTTATGAGGATATTTTTGTGTAGCCTCAAGTTATTTGGTTGTTAGATTATGTTGAAGGGTGTCTACCAAGAATGAGTCATTGGTATTCGATGGTAAAGCTGCACCTCCTCCAGGTTGTCCACGAGACTATGTAGACAAGTTCATTGTGCTAGTATGATCGAAAGTGGGATCACTATTTGGATCCATTCGACTCTTAGCCTTTTGTGATTGATTAATGGGCATCAAAGACTCCTAAAACATGCTAAGGATGAAAGTAGATGTTAACGATGTTTTTGAGACTCTAAGGATACAAAATGAGACTAAGCGAGATGGTTGAGGACTCCTAGGATACTCTAGGTGATCTATGGAGGTTATATGGGGAGGTTCTTGTTGGATATAGACTCTTTCAAGCCTTTGCCAAATGATTTATCTCTTAGTTGTAGCCTAAATACATTGGGATTTTTCCTCTTCTTCTAATACAAATCTTACTCACATATACTCAAGCACACTTCTCTTGAGTTTTCAAGAAAGATTATTAAGGATTGAGATAACATCTTCTTAGTCATAGTTAAATCCTAGGTTTGGTTGCAAGATTGGGAAGACATATCTATGAGGTAAGACCATTTTGGTTTATGCTAAGTGGTTTTAATCAATAAGACTATAAGGTTCCTAAAATGACAATGCTACTAATGTGTAGGATGTTGATGCAGACTAGACCTAACGACGAAGTTGTAGGCACTAAGCAAGAGACATCAAAGATAATTTGGGCCCAGGACAAAGTTGAGATTGGTTATAGATGTTGATACCCTATACTAGAATTATGAGAAAGAGAATGAGATTGTGAGGATTGAATGATAAAAGGGGAATCTTAATTTCTTAGTGATCTCTCTAGCTTGATGTTAAAACAAAATCCTTAGATGACGTGGGTGATTTAGGATGTAAAATGAGGACTTATATGGACATGCAACCTATAGGGAGATACTTGATCACAAAAGTTTAGAGGAGTTTGGACCTTGGATGTGAAACCATGGGTTGTCTGTCTAAGCACTAGGTTTACCAATTTGATGCAAATTTGGACCATGACAAATCTAGAATAGGGAACTAACAAATGTGAAAAGTGTTTTGGATTAATATGAAATGTGGACTAAGATAATGCAAAATAGAGTTAGGAAAAATGTGAAAGGGGGTTTAGACAAATGCAAAGTTTTATGTTTTCTAAGAAATTTAGGAATTTTGAGTCTATTTTAGTGGAAGTTTTGGACAAGTTAGGGAAATCAGATAGCCACAAATTAGAAAATAGTATGGCTATTGGACTTCCTAATTTCAACTAATATTATTGTGTATGTTCAAAGGGTTAAATTAGCCCTAGATTTCCACTGGTCTTTACACATTCAAAAAAAAAATAGACAAAGCCTATGACTAAGGAAGTTTGCTTCACTGTGATAATCTCAACCCACAACTTGGAATCTCCATCAACCTAAGTGTAGGGACACCTGAAGGGGTGTATTCACTCTTATCTTTGTAGGATAGGGCAGGTAGGGGCCTCCGGGATCGGAAGGGTGACCCAATAACCCTCTCCATGGAAAGCTACATGTAGCTTATGAAAAGTCGACGCCTCATCTCAAGGAAGCCTAACAGTGAGTATCTTGGGGGGAAAATCAACTATGCCCTTCCATTGACACTATCATAACATTCGATAAAAATAATGATAGGCCACTACTAAGGTTTTTAGTTAGAATTTGGGGTCAGTAGCACCGTGCATGTTCCAGGGCAACCGTACTCAAGATATGAAACCCCTTTTAGATTAACAAGAATGGCATAAGCTAATACTAGCTGGGCTACAAATTTTGTCACACCCTTTTTATAGAGAGGACTTGATTAAAGTACGACTTAGGCCATTCCCTCTCACTTGCATAAATTTTGTGAGAGGAAGGCCTTCGAAAAAAGAAAAAAAGGGGGTCTACAACAAAATGGGCAAGTGCCTTAGAAAAATCCAAACAAAGGTTAATTTTAGTGCACCAATTGAAGTGTTTGTATTCTAGAAATCATAGACAATCACCTAATCCACCTCTGCAAACATAATAGATTAGTAGTTTTGACAATCTTGGGTCTTTGACCAATTGCTTGTTTTTCTCCTCAAGACTTTGCTTGCCACATGCTAGAAATACGACATTAGTAATAGAGGGAAAATTGAAATTAAATTTGCGTGCCAAGATAGAAAATTAATTTTTTGATATTCGAATGTGAAACCAAAAACACACAAATGCAAAATATCCAATAGACAAATGTGTAATTAGACACTAACAAATGTGGAACAATTACTTGTCAAATGTGAAAATCTATGTTGTTTGATAGAAACTATGCAAAAAAGAAAAATAATTTTTTTTTAGAGAACAAAATTAGAAATTAAAATAGAAAGATCATTTTGAGGTGCATGTTATATTTATGGGTGTAAGCCACAATGCACATTTTGTTGGCATTATGTGAATTGATATGAGGACATGATGACATTGTATGTTGTCATGATGTCAATATGCCGAAGAAGAGAGAACCGGTATGTTACCAAGAACCAGTATATGTGAGAACCGGTATAACATTGTGAACCGGTATATGTGCCAAAGTGAAGCGGTGTGTTTGTTCAAGGTGAACCGACATGTGGTTATGGGAACTGGTACATGGAAGCTTTGTATGACTACCAGTTGGTAGTCTCAACTTCAGGGTTTCCGATTGAAGTGCTTCGAGCCTGTGTGACTCAATCGGTGACTTTGTGTGATGAGTTAGCATTATAACGAAGAACAGATCATGTTGCCATGTCAGTCTTGTGCATGTGAAGGATCTTGCATGAAGGAGATTGTTCCTATCTACCTTGGGAATGTGTGAAGTCTGTAAATGGTGAAAACACGTGATGGGTTATTAGCCACCATGAAAGCGATGGAGAACGAACGATGGAGAATGTCTTGAGATCGGTTCAAGATAGTTGCATTTAATGCAATATGCTCAATGGTCAGGATTGAACCGTTTGAATTTCTTAACCTAACAAGTTTAGGGTTTAGGGTTTATGCTACCGCCCTATCTGTTTCCTATAAGGTTGATGTTGTGTTGCATGTTGAGGTTGTTGGCAAAAGTTGTGTGTGTGTGTATCCAAGTGAAGAGATACTTGATTCTTGCCAAACCAAATGAGAGAAGTGATACCTAAAGAGTGTAAGTGCAGAAGGTGAAGAGGAGCTAAAGCAGATCTGCATTGGCATTGAGTGTTGTTACTAGATCATTGTAATACCTGTTGATCTCTAACCACTTCAATAGTTGGAAAATCCCTTAACAGGGTAGCTTTAACCGGCTTACTATAAATCCTTTAACAGGGTGACTCAAAACCATTGAGTTCTTGAAATCCTCTAACAAGGTAACCTCTAACAGGGTTTAACCCTTAACCAGGTATTCTAGCCATCCCTTAACCGGGCGATCCCTAATAGGATCAGTTCCTAACAAAACCTATTGTATCAATCTTTAACCGGACAAGGCTCCTAACAAAGAGAACTTCTAAAGAGTTTAAAAACAACTTGTGGGTATTCATCCCCATCGTGGTTTTTCCCAGTTGGGTTTCCATGTGAAAAAATCTGTGTGTCATGTGTGGTGTTATTCATGTGATGGTTTAAGTGATTTGTGTCTGAAGGTAAATCATGTTGATCTAGCTGTTTATATATCTTTGATGATAGATTACCTGTTCATGCACTAGGGTGAAATGGAATGAAGTATTAGATTGTATGAAAAGATAAGTGTCAACCGGTTTATGCTTGTCTCAGTTATTCTAGATTTTGCCAGTTGAACTCTGTTTAAGACCGGTGTTACTGTTTGTCTGCCAAAGCACAAAGTCTACTGACAAACTGGTTTAGGATTGTGTTTTTGTCTGTACTGATTCACCCCCCCCTCTCAGTACCGGTTTGGTACTATCCATTCATCATTGAGTTATAACATTTGGTATTCCATGAGATTGATGTATTTGTCAGGATTGTTGAATAGTTTCTTTGCTCGTAAAATCCACTATAATTTCCTATTCAACCTCCTCTATTCTACTATTTGATAGTGACCTAGAAGATTTTTTTTTTATATATATCTTATAAGGCATTGTGTTGAATTCATTCCCAATTATTAAAGCTTATTCTTATTAAATTTCCAAATCAAAAACTAAATTCTTATAGAAAAACCAGAAAAGTAAGGAAAAATTGATGCATTCATAGCTTTTCTATTTTGCCTTACTAGTTTGATGAATGAAAAATTCCTGTGATAAATATGTTGAATGATATACTAGTGAATGCAAATTGTTGTCTATATGAATGCAAAATTTATTTCAATGCATGCAGAAATCTAGGGACGATTGCAAAAATTCTTACCTATCACCTGCAAGCACACAAAAAATCACAAGATAAATAAAAAATTAGTGTTCACGTCAGGTTCACCAATATGTGTATGTGGAAAATCATCATCATTAATTATAATTAATTAAGCAACTGTAGAAACCTAAAATTAATTAAATTAATGTTTAATTAATTTAAGCTTGTCATCATAATTAACCAATTTAATTGTGTTAATTCCCTTCTTCTTAAGGTTAATTAAATCAAATTTAATCAATCTTGTCACTATAGTCCAATAATTAATTTATCAAATAAATTAATTATTTCCCTATTCTTCTAAAATCAACCAAATCATTAAGTCTTCTAAATTCCTATTAGTTAATTAATTCTAATTAATTAACTTAAGTCATGTGATTCCTACAAATCATTTTTTTCCTAACCCCGACTCAGCCTAATTAATTCTTCCTTAATTATACTTATCATTATTCTCTAATTTTATACTCCTCCACTCATGTCACATCACCTTTGATCCTCTCAAGGAAATTCAAATTCCTTGAATCTCCCCATGTATCCTCTTCCCAACGAATTTTTAATTCCTTTATCCATTTAGTCTTCCCACACATCCTTTATTTTGGAATTTATAATTCCTCTCTCCTTTCCCCAAGGAATTTTATATTCTTTTTTATTCTCCCAATATACCTTGATCCATGTCTTCCATCCCAAATCAATCTCAACCTTGTAGGACACAAGATGCCACTAAGAGGGGGGATGAATCAGTGGTTTTGAAACTTAACCCTTTTAATCCTAAAAGTGTGTAACGATTAGCAGTTCAAATACAAAGTGATTATATTGGTGAGATAGGAAAGACCAAAATGCAACCACACACAAAAGGCACATCACATAACACCGGATATATGAGGAAAACCCAACATGGGAAAAACCTCGATGAGAAATGCTGCAAAGACTACTGCTCCAATCTAGCCTCACAATAAACACTATATTACAAATTTTAGGGCACCAACCCAAGGAGCACCGACCCAAGGAGAACCAACCCCTGATTTTAGGGCACCAACCCAATAAGAACCAACCCCTGTACCGAGCTCCAACTCAATGATTACAATGAAATATATGAACACAATAGTAATAACCTTGTTACAAATGAGCTTTGTAACTCTCACACATATCTTTGTTTGATGCTCTATGTTCTTGCATCAGCTTTGTTGGATCTCCCTTCACTCTCTCTTTGACTTACCAGTAGAATTCTCACTCTGTTGGTTTATCTCTTCAATGCTTCTATGCTTCAGTCCTACCGGTTCAGACACTACCGATTTAACTCTTCTCTGTTTCTCTGCCTCTTCTCTTCTGGTTCACTCTTTTCTGACCCCTTGCCGGTTCAACTTCTAACTCTTCTCACTTTCTCTCTACTCTCCTTTTCTCACTAAAACTGCCTTCTTACCAGTTCTAACACTACCGATTCACACCACTTTCAAGCTCAGTGACATTCTATCGGCTGCCTTAACCTTGTTAGTTAAACCTCTGCTAAACCCTCTTATCAGTTCTTTCTCAAGCATTCAATCACTTCTATGTTTGTTGATGGACTCTTTGACTGACTAACTCTCTGATTGCACTCACTTTACCGACATCACTCTCTCATGCAACAACATCCACTATGTTCTTAGATCTGCATATTTATGCTCAAGCTTTCTTGCCAAGATGAACATTCAAACTTGGTGTGCTAGGGTGTTCTCCACCAACCACAAGGTGTATCAAATTAGATTGGATCCCTTCTTTGAGATTGACAACCAACAATAGATCACCCATCACCGCCAATCTCATAGCTCCCACTACACATTTTCTATATTTAGAAAACATGACAAACTAATCATTGACCTTCTTTTGTCAGTCACATTAAATGATCTGTCTGTTGCCACTCCAAATCTGATTTGCACCAGGACATCCTGCATTGATCATTGCAACACAAATGTAAACCTTGAAATCTACCTCGAGTTCCATCCTTTTTCTCTCAACCCATGATTTACGCCGTTGATATTAATACCAACCAATCACCAACTACCTCATCAACAACTTTGATGATGCACTGTCCATTTGCCACTTGGAGACCACATGTCATCTCAGTCAGTATCGAGCTTAGCTCAGTCACTTGTGTCAATTTAGACTCTATCACTGACCACATCATACACTACCGATGCTTATCTACCAGTTCTCTAACCCTGTCGGTTAATCTAAATGCTTGCACTTTACTGTTCTGCTGGTGGAACACATTAACCTGGTCACCAACCTTGTCAATCCACAACATGTATCCAGAGTGAGTCTCCATGCATATCTTCATTAGGTGAGAGTCTTTCACTTTTTCCTCTTTGGTCTCTTTGTTATCTTTACCGGTGAACATCTATACTGGTAATATCTCTTGCTTGTATACTAGTAACATACCATGCACACCGATGACACCAAACTCCATCTACATTCCAATAACATCCTTGATGACTCCATGCCATCAATCTCCAACTGTTATGCACCAACCTACATCTACTTTCCAATTGAAATCAACATCTCAGAGTAAATCTATGACTCTAGATGCAAACACTTTCCTTCTTCATAAGCTCGGTTCTCATCTCAACCTGTTTGTCAAAGAGACAAACTCATCACAATAAATTCTTCTTCTTATGTCCTGATAGCTCATCATGCTTACTCTTGCCGATCCGGTGCACATCTTTGGTTTCACACACTTGAGGCATCATTATGTTTCACTTTGTTCATTTGGTATGTGTCTTCAACCACCTACCTTTAACTTCTCTGATTGTCTTATCCCGGAGGGTTATAATGAATTCTATGCATGTTGGGAGATAGGCTAAGTATTACAACTTACTGGTGGGAGTAGATTCTTATCTCCTACTGGGAACCAGTTGTCATTACATTGTGCTTAGTTTGTTTCTGGTATTACACCAATATGACCTCCTTGTTTGAGTAGACACAACTTCAACCTAACATATGGTCTGATTGAGCACACTCTCTATCAGTCTTCTCTTCATCCTTTATCTGGTGGGAGTCCTGCTGTATGACATCCAACTACACATCGGTTGCCTGCACTTTCTCCATTTGATTAACCTTGCTTGAATATCGGTTATAGGCTTACCAGTTGGTAACCATACACTGCCAACACATCACTCACTGGTTGGCATTTCCATAATGCTATTGTGTCAACTTGGATTTCATTCTCAGAATGCTACCTACAACAAGTTAGTTTCACAAAATACCAATGGAAATACTACAGGAAATCCAAACTCAACCAATGAAACTACATGAAATACATATGAAATAAAAATACTAATATTACCTTCATGGTTTATGTCTCATTGTGTCCTAACTCCACTGTTCCTGGTTGCAAATTGTGTGCTCTTAGACAATGCATTGATAGCTTCCAAGATGGCATATGAAGAATGGACTGATACCTGATAGTTAACAAATGCTATGATATGCAATACTACATGATTATGCTAAAATGATTATGTTATATGATAATTGCTATTTTGCTTTGATTAAAACTCATAGATGCATAAGTTTTACAAATTATTTGCTTGAAAATGCACTTGAAGTCTCTTGAAGTCTAACTCTCTCTCAACTAAAGCTCTTGATTTTATAGACTTTGAGAGGATGAGATGATGTGGCTAAGATCAACAGTCATGATCAGATCTACAGATTTGGATGGCTGTGAGCAAAGGTGAAGGTTGAGAGAAAGGGGGAAGGAAAAGACAAGTGCCACTCATCTCACCTTGACTGGGTTGCTGACTGAGGGAATTTAGGGATGGTTGGAGAAGATTTAGGCATGATAGGACAAGTGGACTCAAGTCCTTCCTAAGATGTAGGGAGTGTTGGAGAGAATATAGGAGATGGTTATGAAATATGTGTACGTACACAATATTCATTAAATTTGGAAGTTGAAGATAAATGATGAATTAATATTTAAGAAATATTAATTTCCTTAGCCACATGTTTGATGAGTTGGCAAAGGGAAGATGAAGTGGAGATGGAGGGTGAGTTGGAAAAGAAAGATTAAATAATTGAGGAAATCATTTAATATTTGAGACTATAGGATAGGAGAATAACTATTAAATATTGGATATTTAATTGTTTGGAGAAGATAATTAAATATTAGATATTTAATTATTTAGAGGAATAGGATAGATGAATTAATTAATAAAATATTAATTAATAGAAAGACACGAAATGAATTAAATAAATTAATCTTTTCAAATTAACTATTTAATAGAAGAATAATTATTAAATAAATATAAAGTATTTATTTAATTGCTCATAGTCATTTTTATGTGTATACATTTTGCCCCTCTTTGAAATGATGTCGAGACAACATTGTTTCAAAGATTAAATCAAGTCTCAATAATGCGCCTGATGAAGATTGAAAATCTTGATTGTGTGCCCCCTAAGGAGATTAATCATGAAATTGTTGAAAACTTTGGTTGGAACGATTGATCTCATGATAATTAATAAAAGGTTTTGTCAATTAAATTCATTTGTAAAAAACAAATTAAATTGCCCCATTGAATAGCATTAATTACTCTTCAAATAGTAAATATAAAATTAACCAAGGCTAATTTTAATTTCATTATTATCCTTGTTAGCTTTGTGAAGAAAATTTTCTTGGTGAGGTGGCGAAATGGTGATTCCTGTGGAGATCCATCAATTTGAGCGCGTGTGATGATATCAACGACATCCCGAGTATGGGTATCCGGTATGTATCTTATCCCGAGCTTTGTTTTCAACTTGTTGTGCAACTTTTCATGTTTTAGGCACATTTTTTATTTTTTAAATTTTTTATTGTGATTTTCGGCATTAGGTTAGCGCTTTTGCATTTTGATTTAGCGCATATGCAATTAGGTTTAGTGCATATGCATAGATTAGCGCTTATGCTCTTTTTAGTAGTGCATATGCCAATGATGTTAGCTCTTTTGCATAGGATAGTGATTTTGAATTGTTTGTTTGCGCTTTTGTATACGATAGTGCTTTTGAATTGTTTGTTTGGGCTTTTGCAGCTAAAGTTAGCATTTTTTCTTTGTTTTGCGCATATTTTCTTAGGGTTAGTGCACATGCTAAGGATGATAGCACTTTTGCATAGGATAGCGCATATGCTCAAAATTGATGTTTTTGATAAGTGCAAAAGGCTAAAACTCATTTTGATGATTAGATTTAATGTGTTTGATGTGCATGTATGATGAATAGGGACTTGATTGATTTGATTGAGTAGTTTGATTTGATTGATTTGATTGATTTTATTGAGTAGCTCTAAGAAACCGATTTAGTTTCTAATGCAAGAGATTAGCAGAGTTTTGATTGAAATCAGTGATTGATAGAAAACCATGATTGATAGGTTTTAAAAATGATTTGATAGCTTAATTTTCTTCAATTTGATTTGATAGATAGATAGCATAAGTTTTCTTGAGTTTGATTTGATAGATAGATAGCGTAAATTGCTTCAATTTGATTTGATAGATAGATAGCGTAAATTGCTTCAATTTGATTTGATAGCATAAGTTTGCTTGAGTTTGATTTGATAGATTTGATAGATTAGCGATCGATTTGATTTGATAGATAGATAGTTGATGATTAATTGAATTCTCTTGATAAATAAGAGAAACTTGATGTTCTCTAGTGTCAAGAGAAATTATCGATAGTATGTCATTTAGTGCCAAAGCTGACGTAGGCTAAGGTTAGACATATAGATGCCTATGGTTTACACCATCTATTGTATATGCCTGAGATTATGCATAATAGAGGATTGTTGATGATGTTAGCCAAGAGATAGCATAGTGAGCATAATACTTTCCACTTGCCCACAGGTGAAATTAGTGTGATGCTCGAGGATGTCTTTAGGATTCTGCACATCCCAGTGACTGGCGAGTTAGTGCGGCATGATTTTGAGGATCGTGTTGGGACAGAGGCTTGCAGAGCCAGTTTTGCTGATGATAGCATTGCTAGAGGAGAGATCTAATGGGAGGATATGGTGATGTATTATGAGACTCTCCCTATGATTCTTGCTGGTTTGATTGGAGGATTTATTTGTCCTGATAAGTGATCATGAGGTTTTGTTGTTCGATGGGGTGAGATTCTCTTGAGTATGATGCAGCATCATACTTGATATGCTTGGGGTGTTTTTATGTTGGCACATTTATATCATGATCTTCATCAGGTGGTGTATGATGAGAGTGATATTTTGTCTACAGGATGCACGTTATTGCGGATCTGGTGCTGGGAGCACATTGTTGTTACTCGGCCTATCCATCACAGGGTGTGTGGAGAGAGACAACCATATGTGTATTTTTATGTAGGTATCCTTACTCAACATAAGCTGGGTAAGATGGAGTATTGGCATTGGGTGCTTGATTCATTGGATAACATTACTTGGAGACCATATGTTGATTGTGAGCCATGGATGGATGATGCACATACATTACCATTTATCATGCAGAGTAGATATCTCATTGGTTGGACTCCTTACATTGTTGAGCGATAGTTGATTAGTCGCATTCTTAGATAGTTTGTTGTCATCCATCCTATGCCTACTGGTATGATGATATATTCTCAGTGGTACAAAGATAGACAAGATTGGTTCTTTATCATTTGAGATTTCTCGCGCAAAGTTTCTTACTACTCCGAGAGTGGCTTATGATATGAGATTGCACATTCTTGATCTTGGGGTTATTGCAGATTATGCTTAGTATATACTAGCTCATCCATTTCCTCGTATTACTGATCTAGCAGATCCTCCTCCCAGCTTAGGAGATGAGGATGATGATTCAGATGATCCAAATGTGAAGAGACGTAGATGGAGATGAGATCTCAGAGCTGCTCAGGAGGCTGGGGGAGGTGGAGATGAGGGTAGGGATGGAGCTGGTGGTGGTAGGAGACCTGGACGGAGGGGAGGTTGATTGAGAGTCCATGGAGGATCGTTTGGACCAGTTGGCAGGATTGGGAGACCATGTTCTATGGGTGGGAGGGATGTTGGATGGATTGGGAGGGAGCATGGCAGGGAAGGGATGAGATCACCAAGAGGGTTGCCATTGACAAGAGGACGCAAGGTTAGTGGACTAGATGGGGCTTGCGGGAGAGGCATTGATTTTGGTCATATTCCAATAGTTAGACAGAGTGGTGGTGAGGAGGGGATTGGGGTTCATGCACCACAATAGGATTTTCCAGAGCAGGATGCACCAGAGCATGATATGCCAGAGCAGGACGCACCAGAGAAGGAGACCATTGATAGTCTTAGAGAACAGATTGATTAGCTTCGAGCAAAGGTGCAAACTCTTATGGCAGAGAGGGATAGAGTTGCTAGGAGACAACAGGATACTCAGGGCCTTCTTGATAATATTCAGCAGGTTGGATCAGGTACTCTCTTAGCTAACACTGTTAGAACATTAGTTCGGGCTAGGAAGGAGACTTCCCACTGGTGATGACAATATGAGGAGGTAGTTATCATACCACTGTGTTGATGGATACTAGCAATGGTGGGGTCATGGAACCTCCTCAGAGGAGTGGTGATCATGGGAGATAGGCATCTGGAGGATCTTCTTGCCCATAGCCACAAAGACAGTCAGAGTCAGGTGGTAGTGGTACAAGACAACGGTGATTTGATTTGGAGGCACTTGTATTTTTATCTGATATCATTGTATACTTGGACTTTATTGTTTTATTATGATCTATATGTAGACATGGATTCTATATGATGATGATCTTTATTATGCATGTTACTCTATTTGATGATGATGCTTTATATGATAATGAAATGATAAATGCTTTTGTTGATTTTCAATTTTGATGATCTTTTATGCAAATGAAAATGATTACTAATTTAAATGATATATGCATGATGCAAATGAAATCATCTATATGGAAATGCAAATGAATGATTGATTTTCTTTTGATTTATGATGATGTAAATGCAAATCATCTACATGAAAATATTTTTGAGTTTTTATGTAATGTTTATAATGATTATGAATCTAAGTGCAAAGATGCAATTAAATGATCATTAATGGAATGATAATGCAAATAATAATGATGATACACTACATGATGAATGAAATGAACTTAATTAAATGCAAGCTAATGCAAAGATAAAATGCAACTAAATGAAATGGATGATGATTAAAATGTTTCTTAAAAAATTGAATGCACATATAATAATTAAATGTAAATTGTTTTTGTTTGTCCAAGTATACTCAATCTTTATTTATGACCGTTGATCTATTAATGAAATGATATGCTTATAATGCAACTGACTATGAATGCTTATAATGCAGACAAATAATGAGCTAATCCAAAATCATCTAACTAAAAATTGTACTGCCATTCTTCATATGCTATCTTGTAACAGTGCTTGATTTCATCATTGAGCTTTAAAATGTTGTAAGAAAATACAAGCAACTTGACATAATGATTCAAGATGACCTGAGTATTCCTTACATGGATTTTGATATAACAAGTTAATACAAGCAACTTGATATAATGGATCAAGTTGACTTGAGTATTGCTTGTAGAACAGACAAGGAATATCCCCTTTCATGCATGACTTGGAATATCCTCCTTGATCTTTTGCCGATCATATCCTGAGACAAGTACATACCTTAGTAAGAGATAAACCATAGACAACAATCAAATAAAATAATCATGCCCCATCATAGCTTCTCTAGTCATGGACATCCTTGAGTTGCATAGAGTACATGATTAGCAATAAAATTAAGATATAAACACTGAATCTTGCATGTTATTCACATGTTCTTATGGTCATTAACTGATATAATCATCTTAATGAATGATATTTGATAATCCTTTATTACTTGCTGATTGATTCTTCAGTTTTTGAGTTTCATGATTTAGTTTGTTGATGAAATGCCTTGATTGATTTGTTGCTTTGTTTCTCATTATTTGTTTCAAAATCCTAGGTGTTTTTGGTTTTTCTAAGTTTTTTGAATGTTTTGGATTTTCAAAGATTCAAAAGATCACTTTAGCAAAAGGAAATTAGGATTTTACCACTAATGGAAACAAAAATTTATTATGAATGTATGAATTGATCAAGATCCAAACCATGGCGAGATACAAATGCAAATATGATTGATTTTGATAAAATCTAGGACAGTGACTACGACAATTATGTCAAAGGTTGTTAACTGTTGGTAAGCTGCATATTTCTTGCTAAATGGTTCATAGCAATATATGTGAAAGATGGAAGATGGAATGGATAAGCTAAGGTATATGGAAGTGATAGATGCGATAGGATGGAGTGGATAGGTGCGCAAAGCGATCCCATAGATGGAGGAACTTACTTTATAGATAGCGCCTGTTTACCAGGTTTTCACCATCTTAATTTATTTCATTTTTCTCTCTTTTTTTTAATGTTTGTTTTATACTTTTCAGGAATTTTCCGCTTTTCTGATGTCTACTGATTTCTTCAAGACTTTATATGCTTTTTATTGATTGATTTTTAGGACTTTATATCTCAAGCATAAAATTTCTTGAGATGGATATAATTTATAGGTTCATCAAACCAATCACCTTCAGGGGTAGATAACTTGTATGCTCCTGATCCATATGCTGCTACTATGACAAAAGGTCCTAACCAATTTGGTTCAAATTTCCCTTCTTTTCTCAGTCTTGCTGATTTCTTGGATTCTCCCTTAGAACTATATCTCCAATCTGAAAAATGTGTGGCTTGACATTGTGGTTATAACTTCTTGCCATTGTTTGTTGATATACTTTTAAATGATCTGTTGCATTTTGGCAACGTTCCTAAAGCAGGTCTAGTTCCTGGAGTCGAGAGACTCGTTGTTCTTCTTTTGGTATAAGACCTTGCAAGGATACTCGTAGAGAAGGTATCTCTACTTCGATAGGTAATATGGCTTTTGATCCATAGACCAAACAATATGGAGTTTCTCCTATTGGAGTGCCGATTCTAGTTCGGTATGCCCAAAGAGAAGGATTTAGCTGAATGTGCCAGTCTTTTCCAGCTTCATTGATTGTTTTCTTTAAGATTTTCAAGATAGTTTTGTTTGATGCCTCAGCTTGACCATTTCCCTATGGATAATATGGAGTAGAAAATCTATGTTGGATATGAAATTGTTCACATAGCTCCTTCTCATCTTGATTTTTGAATGGTTTTCCATTATCAGTGATAATGGTCATAGGAACTCCATAGCGATAGATTATATAATTCAAAATAAATGATGATATTTATTTTCCTATCACTGTTGTTAAAGACACTGCTTAAATCCATTTAGTAAAATATTCAGTAGCAATCAGAATAAACTTATGTCCATTAGAAGATGAGGGATTTATCTTTCCTACCAAATCAAGGCCCCATTGGGAAAATGGCCATGACCCTATCATAGGAATAACTCTTGTGCTGGTGCATGAATGAGATTCCCATGGATTTGACATTGCTTGCATTTTCTAGCATATGTGAATGAATCTCTCTCCATAGTAGGCCAAAAATAACCCATACAAAGAATTTCTTAGCCAATGTTAAACCACTTGAGTGTGTGCCATAAATACCTGCATGAACTTTGTTAAGAACTTTCTTAGATTCTTCTTGTTCAAGACATCTCAACAAAGTACCATCTAGACCATGCCTATATAGGATATCAGAAATTATAGTATAGTGAGAGGACTGATGGATAAAATTCCTTCTCTGATATGAGATAAGTCAAGAGGAAGGATATGTTCTTTTAAATACTGATAAATTTGACCGTATGAGGATTGACTAGTTCCCGATATATGGCAAATTCGGTAGGTATTTTGGGATTGAACGGTAGGGGTTAAGATACCATCCATGAGAAATTTGTAATGTTGTTGATTCTCCTTATTTTGCAAGAGAGATGCTATTGTAGCCATTGCATCTACTACTTTATTCTCATTTCTTGGAATTTGGGTGAATGATATTTCTTTAAAGTGTTCTTTAAATTCCTCTATCAGCTGTTTGTATGGCATAAGCTTATCATACTTTGTTTGATATTCATCATTTATTTTATTGATGATAAGTTGTGAATTACCATAGACATGTAGTTCTTTGACGTTCCATTCAATGGCCATTTTAAGCCCAATAGCCAATGCTTCATACTTTGCAGTATTATTAGTACATGGAAACCACCGTCTATATGATTTGGGAATTGTGTGTCCTTGAGGTGTGATGAAAAATATTCCTGTGCCTGATCCATATTGTGTATAAGAACCATCAAAGTACAATTCCCAAAAGTTTGTACTTACTGTCAAGATATCTGCATCAAGAAATTCAATGTGCAAAGGCATGTTATTTTGTAAAGGTGTATTAGTCAATTGATCAGTGATAACTTGTCCCTTGATAGCTTTTCGGTTAACATACTCTATATCAAATTCACTTAGTATAATAACCCATTTGGATAGTCTCCCTATCAATGTTGACTTGCTCAACAAATATTTGAGGGGATCTATCTTTGCTATTAGTTTCACAAAATGAATCAACATATAATATCGCAACTTCTGAGTTATAAATACAACTGCTAGACATGTCTTTTCTATTGAGAAATGATTTAATTCATAACCAACAAGCATTCTACTGATATAATAAATTGCTCTTTCTTTTCCTTCATCATCATGTTGAGCTAGGAGAGAGCCTAATGATACATTTGTTGTTGATACATAAAGTAACAATGGTTTCCCTTTGATTGGTGATATCAGTACTGGAGGACTCATAAGATATTCTTTTATTTGTAAAAAGCTTCTTCACATTTTAGATCCCATTTGAATGGAATATTTTTATGTAGAAGATGGGTGAATGGAAGACATCTATCTACTAATTGAGAAACAAATCTCCTGATTGATTGCAATCTTCCTTGTAAAGATCGCAATTGACTTATGTTCCTAGGTGACTCCATTTCCATGATAGCTTTGACTTTTTTAGGATCTACTTCAATTCCATGAGCTGATATAATGTACCCAAGGAGCTTTCCAGAGGTTACCCCAAATGCACATTTGTTTGGATTTAATCTCAATTGATATCTTTCCAACCTGTCAACAATCTTGCTTAAAATGTTCAAATGTTCTTGTCTTGTATGAGATTTTGCAAGTATGTCATCAACATAATCTTCCATAAATGTATGCATCATATCATGGAAAACTGTTGTCATAGCCCTTTGATAAGTCGCTCTTGCATTCTTAAGCCCAAATGGCATAACATTCCAACAATATGTTCCCCATGCACAGGTGAAAGCTGTCTTTTCTTGATCTTTAGGTGCAATTCTTATTTGATTATATCCTGAGAAGCCATCCATTAATGAAAACATCTCATGCCTTGCTGATAAGTCCACTATTATATCAATGTTTGGTAGTGGGAAATCATATTTTGGACATGATTTATTTAGATCTCTGAAATCTATATAGACTCTTATACTTTTATCTGGTTTTGATACTGGTATAATACTTGAAACCCATTCTGGATAAGCAATAGGTCTTATAAAACCCACTTCTAATAGTTTCTTCAGCTTGGTTTTTACAAGAGGAGCAATGTGCGGATGCATCTTTCTTAGCTTTTGCTTAACTGGTTTTGCTTTTAAATCCACATTAAGATGATGCATGATAAGATTTGGATTAAGTCCTGGCATATCTGCATAGGACCAAGAAAAATTTATTTGCCTTTTCTTAAAGAATTCCATGTATTCTTTCCTCTCTGTTTCTGATAATGAGGCAACATAATGAAGTATTTTAGGATCCTTTGATGTACCAATGTTTACTACTTCTGTTGGTTCTATCTGGATAGTAGATCTCTCTTGAAAATATGCAGGAAGAATGCCATATTTTCCATCTTCTCGCACCTCAAAAAGGTTTTCACCATCAGATACGTCCTTT
Organism: Cryptomeria japonica; assembly: GCF_030272615.1. Taxonomy (NCBI): domain Eukaryota; kingdom Viridiplantae; phylum Streptophyta; class Pinopsida; order Cupressales; family Cupressaceae; genus Cryptomeria; species Cryptomeria japonica. The sequence continues at coordinate 470,515,385 of NC_081405.1, forward strand.
GTTTTCCCTTTTGATTGATCTAGTGTTTCCATGAAATGGTTTTCAACAATAGGTCTTTTTCCTTGTTTTATTTCACTTTTACGATTGGAAAGTTTGGCATTCTCCTAACTACAAGAAACATCATTTGATTCTGCAATGGAAGATATCTTAGGTGGGATGGGTTCAACAATGTTAAGGTACACGATTAAGTCATGATCATTGGAGAAGACATTCAATTCATGGTTATCTAAATTATCCTAATCAATCAATTCAGGATGGAGAAGGGGCAAGTCATAATCACTGTCATCATTAGGTGTTTCAACGTTCATGACATAATGATCATAACTTGGCATAAAATAGGTACTGTCATAGATTAAATGTTTTTGAGAATTTTCTATCCCAAGCATCTCCGAATTAGTCCTAACAAAATCAATATTAGCATTTTGTAGTTCACACTCAAGTGGTTCTTCAACCGACATTTGTCCCTTAAATGAATGGATTATATCAACACACACATCTTTAATACTGCAAATTCCTTCTTGATTGACCTCATTTGCATTTTGGAGTTGACATACTTGTGTACATGTTAAAGAGGATTCTTTTGCTAAATTTTGTCTCCTTTCAAACTCAACTTCTTTTGGACTAATAGTCAATCCAACTTAACTATCTCTTAATTCTTCTATGGTTCTGCCACATCGAGATACATCTTGTTGCTCTTTTGATGAAAATCTTATATTTCTAGATGCCTGATTTGTACTTGTTTGTACTTCTTGTGTCATTACTTCTTTTCCTTTGTCATTCCCTTTCCTTTTTGCATACGCCTCTTTTCTCTGAATTCTGAGTTTTTCTTGCCTTCTTTCTAACTCCATCTTTTGTTTTGCAATAAACAAGTCTTCTTTTGTGATAGTTGTTTGGTCTTCATTGTGTTCCTTACTTGATGTAGTAGATAAGACATCTGGACTCCATTCATATTCATTTGAATCTGTCTCTGAATCCTGGTCTAGGATTGCTCCACTATACCATACTGGAATGTCATATGGTGCAAAAAGTTCTTTGATTTCTGCCATCTCTATTTTTACTGTTTCTAGAATATCCTGTTCAGATTTTGCATTTGTTTGTATTTTTAGAACTTGTTGACAAGATTTTTGTTTACCTTGGATGGTAATCTCCTCTTCTTTCTTTTCATGTTCTTCTTGCTTCTTTTGTTTATTGGTTACTATTCCGGCTGCTTGATGTAGCTTTTCTTGCCAATTTTCTTCTTTAGAAACTAATTTCTTTTTCCATTTGTGTTGTTGATGATTATGTTGCCTTTGATTGGATTTTAGATATCCAAGCCCTGATTTATCTTCTTTGGATTGCGAGTGTGGACAAAAAGGTTTTGAAATACCTTGATGTCGCTTACCAATTGGTCCTTTTCCTTCATATCCCATTTTTTGCATGATTTCATAACCTTTGCCATATTGTTTCATGGGAATATTGACTTCTGCTGCTATTGCTACAGTTTTATCTTCATCCTTGTACAACCAACCAAGAATGTCTTTGTCATCATTTTCCTCTTCAAGAGTTCCAGCACTAACAAATTTTCCTTTAAACATATGTTTTGATCTTTCTGATGTCTTTGATTGAATATCTGTAGGATTTCCATATGACTTAGGGGAAAGTGGAAAATTATGCAAAGAATATTTTCCCATTCCTTCATCATTTAATTTGAGCTTTTCTTAAAAAGTTTCCCATAACTTTTCTTGAATTTCTTTGGTAGGATATATTGATTCTCTATTATGTGGAACTCTTGTATCTTGTGTGGGCTTCAAATTATTGCAATATTGACTAGAATTTTCAATTATAGTGATCTCTTGTCCTTCATGAGGAAATTTCACACATTGATGATATGTAGAAGGAATTGCTTACATCTTGTGAATCCATGGTCATCCTAGAAGAATGTTGTAAGAGAGGTTCAAATCTAGAACCTAACACAATGTATCCCTTTCCACAGGTCCTATTCTTATTGGTAGCATAACAGTTCCTTTAGAAGAACATTCTGCTTCATCATAAGCCTTGATGGTTATTTTCTTTTTTGGGTCCACTGCATTTTCTGAATATCCCAAAGCTTTTATCAAACTTAATGCACAAATGTTTAAGCCGACTCCTCCATCTATGAGTACATGTTTGACATGAGTTTTATTAATGGAGACTTCAACATGTAAGGGAGCATTGTGAGGATGTTTTAAGGATGCATCATCATTTTTAGAAAATGATAAGCAATGAGGAGCTATAAGGTGTCCTACCATGTTTTGGAACTGATCTATATCCAAATATTTTTAAACTGTTGTTTCCACTAAAGCTTTCTCCAAAATTTCCTTATGCATAGGTGAAACCTTGAGAAGTTCCAGAATTGATATTTGAGTGGGTATTCTTTGTAATTGCTCTACTAAATTGTATTGTTGTGACGTGGATGTTGAGTCTTTTGCTATGCCTGGAAAGGTAACCTTTTCTTTGCTTCTCATAATAACATTGATTGGCTCTGAAGATGGATTATCTTTAACAATGATTACATTTACCACATCATCATATGTATAAGTGTAATTTACTTTGGCTTTTCCTTTGTCATCTTTTATTTGGGATGGTTCAACTTTGTCATAATTCAGAAGTGGAGTTTTGAAAGCCAGGTGTGATTCATTTGTCTTATGGCTATCCATTGTGATGGTTCCATTATCGATTAGATCTTGGATAAGGTGCTTCAATCTCTGACAATCATTTGTTAGGTGTCCTTTATTTCGATGGTAATTGCAAAAATGATTGTCATTCCACCAATTTGGCTTGATTGGTGGTTTATAACTTCTTGCTTCTAGTAAAACAATCAATTTGTTGGCAAGGAGAGTTTCTAGAGTTGATTCCAAAGGCTCTCCAATGTTTGTGAATTTCCTCCGAGGATTGGAGAAAAAGGACTTGGCTTTATTTGTTTTCTAGATTGTTCTTGCTTGGGATTTGACTTGATAGATTAAAAATTGGTTGTTGTTGTTTTGTAATACTATTATCGTCATTTCCTTCATTGCTGACATTCCTATTCTTTGACCAGAACTAGGGTTTGTCATTGTTGTTGTGGTTGTTGTTGTATGAATTATTGTAAAGTTTTAGCTCTCCTTTCTTTACCATTGTGTTCTCTATTTTCAGACCATTCTCGATCATTTTGGCAAAAGAGGGAGGACATTGCATTCTTGGTTGATAACTCATTTCACTGATAAGATTATCAATGAATATGTCCATCTTTTCTTGATCAGGTACATCTCGGGGATACCTATTAAACATGCATTTCCATCGTTGTAAGAAGATCATAAAAGATTCACCATTCTTTTGTTTAACATTGCAGAGATGCAGCATCGTTATCTCATTCCTTATATTATATGAGTATTGTGAAATAAATATATTAACAAGTTCTTCAAAATATTTGATTCCGGATGGTAAGCTTGAAAACTACTCCATTGATTGTCCATTTAAACTTCTAGGAAAAAGATGCATAAGGTAAGTTTCATCGTGAGCAAATTCCATGCTCATAGTACAAAACTCCCTAATGTGATCCCAAGGATCGGATTTTCCATCATATTTGTCATATTTAGGAATCTCGCAATGTTGCGGAAATGGTATCATATTCAAATTCTTTTCGAACGGATATGGGCATATATCTTCTAATGAATACTTCTTATAGCTTGTTCCATTTTGCATGTCTTGTATCTGTTGTTGTAAAGTTTGCATTTGTTGAGCAAGGTTTGACAATGGATTATCCACATAGTTTCTCCTTGTTTCTTCGTGAGTTCGTTTATCACTACACTCTTTTCTTGTGTCATCCCTTTCTTTCCTTGATTCTTCATGACTTTATTTGTTCACATCTTCATTATTTGGATCATCTGTGTTTTGGGTGTTACTTGCCTCTACATCTTGTTTCAAACTTTCTATGTTTAAGTCTTGTGGTGGTTTAGCCCCAGATCTTGCCAACATTAAGAGATATTTCTCTTTTTGCTTTGCCAACAATTTTTCTATTAGCCTATCAAATTTGAAATCTTGCTTGAGGTCTCTAATGGTGCTATTGACTGCTTCTTCGTCAACAATGGTAAATCCAAAAATTTGAAATATAGGATTATCTTCTTCCTCCATTTGTTGTTGTTTTCTAAGTTGTTTGTATTGGGCTCTAGTCCAAACTGGCATGTGATTATTTCAAAGTTGTTGAAATTTCCAAAGGAAAAAGTCAATAGGTGATTATTGGTTTAGGAAGATATGCTTTGTTGATTTTATTGCTATTGTTTGTTCGTTGTGATAAAGCGTCTCTTTGTTGAAAAACACGTCCTTGTAATATTTCTTTGTCAAACTTTGTACTGCAATCACTTAAGTAGTGACGAAAATGGTGTAGGAATGTCCTATGTTTTAATAAGATCTTGCGATTGATATACAAGAATCTTATTCTTTTCTTAAGGTGATACTTAAAAGTCATATAAGCATTTGACAATTTACAAGTAAGTTTGATTCCAATGTTGGTGCAATTCTGATTTTGATATAACCTAGGTTCAAAATAGGAAAGATATATCCAAGACTATGAATCTAGTATATATTGATCAAGCTTTGTGATAGAGGATTTGATTATCCTGATGAGACAATTGACAATGATGTTGATTTTTTTTCACTTAAGTTGTTTGAATCAATAGCTTGTTGAATGTTGATGTTTATAGAACTTTTTGGGAATAACCTGTTGGATTAGTGACCTAGTTGTTGAGTTAGTTTGAAAATATGTGATGGTTTTAGAGATGTCCTTCAAGAAGTATTTCAATACTGACGTTTTGATACTTTAGTTTCAATTTGGTGTTTCAAATGTTGGAAAGCTTTTGTATTACCCTTTTGATCAAACTTTTTCAGCAATTTGTTGGATTTTTGCTCACTCGTAGATGATAATTTTCTTCAATTTTTGACCATTTGGAACATGTAACAGACATAGAAGGCACAATGTTTAATAAACAAAATGCACAAGCAAGTACAAATCTTATGGCAGGCTGAGACAATAGTTGTTGAATCTCACATGGGGTTTCCCCTGAGGCTACACTATTCAAAGTAGATATTTAGATTCTTGACCCCACTGGCTCCACCCTCAGCACTAACTTCTTCGGGGCACCCAAGCACTAGTTTGCATGAAAACTCCCCATGGCAAACTTTATATCTCTACTAGGAACCATATGTGTGTGAGTCACTTCAAAGGTTTGACCTCCTGTGCCAACAACTAGAAGTTATTTGGCAACTAGTACAAGTGGTTTTTAGTAAAGGTTTCCGGTCATGTGGCCATATATGCGGCACTTTTAGCTCTTTAAATACAGAAGGTTCCCAGCCTATAGAGGTTATGCTCCATAGGGTTTATGGGGAAACATAGTGTCAGTATGAACTTATCAGCACATGTTGTTTGGGACTTTCATCACAAACACGATTAATTTATAGTGGATTGGAAGGACTCGGTATTAGCTCGTTTCCACTTCAGGTCATTCCCCTCTCACTGGCCCCCTCAAGGCAGCTCGGGAAGGTAGGCCCTCTAAAAGATTTAATTGTTGAAAGCAAAGAAAGCATAAAAGAGTGGGTTTGGCTTTTTGGTCACCCAATTAAGGGGAGAGCATATACCTACCACTTTTGAGACACGAAATATAAGTGTTCTTTTTAAGCTTTTCAAAGCAATTGTTGGCTAAGTCCTATTTGGAGATGTTTCTCCAACAAGCATGGTGTTTATTTTAGCCTTTTTAAAAGTCTATGTGCAACTATTTTAGAGAAGTTACTAAAAATGCAAGTTGCATGCTATCAATTTATCCTCTTAGTTAGACTAAATGAACAAGACATGATATATTACTTCCCAAAATAAGGCCTTCAATTAACTAGATGAGGAAATGCATAAAATTTGCCTTAAACACCATCCTGCACATGTATGTTAGTAGTTTGAAAAATCTAATTTCTTGGACATTCGGACTTGAAAGAAAATTTTGTTATTTGGAAACAAAAGTGCTATTCTAACATATGCGCTATCTTTTTCCTCAAATGTGCTAATATTTAGAGAAAAAGTGCTAACCTAGACTACAAAAGCGCTGCTTTGTGGATACAAAAGTGTGATTTCTTTAATAAATGCGCTAATCTAGAGGACAAAAGTGCTAACCAAGAAGACAAAAGCGCTAACCGACAATGCAAATGCATAGATTTTTCAAACAAAAGTGCTAACTTGCATGGCATATGCGCTAACCTATGATGTTAATGCACTAACCTATGAGCAAAAGCATTGTCAGAATCCACACATGCGTGAATCTGCATTACAAATGCATTAATTTTACTTTTTGCAATCTTTTTAAAGGTATATGCAAGGTTTATAAGCCCCACGGTGGGTGCCAAAATGTGTCAAATTGAATTTCATCCTCAGAATACTACCTGCAACAAGTTAGTTTCACAAAATACCAATGGAAATACTACAGGAAATCCAAACTCAACCAATGAAACTACATGAAATACATATGAAATAAAAATACTAATATTACCTTCATGGTTTATGTCTCATTGTGTCCTAACTCCACTATTCCTAGTTGTAGATGGTGTGCTCTCAGACAATGCACTGATAGCTTCCAAGATGGCATATGAAGAATGGACTGATACCTGATAGCTAACAAATGCTATGCTATGCAATACTACATGATTATGCTAAAATGATTATGTTATATGATAATTGCTATTTTGCTTTGATTAAAACTCACAGATGCATAAGTTTTACAAATGATTTGCTTGAAAATGCACTTGAAGTCTCTTGAAGTCTAACTCTCTCTCAACTGAAGCTCTTGATTTTATAGACTTTGAGAGGATGAGATGATGTGGCTAAGATCAATGGTCATGATCCGATCTACAGATTTGGATGGCTGTGAGCAAAGGTGAAGGTTGAGAGAAAGGGGGAAGGAGAAGACAAGTGTCACTCATCTCACCTTGACTGGGTTGCTGATTGAGGGAATCTAGGGATGGTTGGAGAAGATTTAGGCATGATAGGACAAGTAGACTCAAGTCTTTCCTAAGATGTAGGGAGTGTTGGAGAGAATATAGGAGATGGTTATGAAATATGTGTACATACACAATATTCATTAAATTTGGAAGTTGAAGATAAAAATGAATTAATATTTAAGAAATATTAATTTCTTTAGCCACATGTTTGATGAGTTGGTAAAGGGAAGATGAAGTAGAGATGGAGGGTGAGTTGGAAAAGAAAGATTAAATAATTGAGGAAATCATTTAATATTTGAGACTATAGGATACGAGAATAACTATTAAATATTGGATATTTAATTGTTTGGAGAAGATAATTAAATATTAGATATTTAATTAACTTGGTTAGAGGAATAATTAAATATTAGATATTTAATTATTTAGAGGAATAAGATAGATGAATTAATTAATAAATATTAATTAATAGAAAGAAACGAAATGAATTCAATAAATTAATCTTTTCAAATTAACTATTTAATAGAAAAATAATTTGTTAAATAAATATAAAATATTTATTTAATTGCGCATAGCCATTTTTATGTGTATACAACTACTATCTCCAATGCCTACTCACCGGTTACCACCATATGTCTCCAACACTAACTTGTATACCAGTCACTCCAATGACCAATTGACATCCCATACTTATCGGTGACAAGCTATACCAGTAACATGCTATACTAGTTGACATCAATGACACCATTTCCGGTTGACATCAATGAAAACACAATGCCAATGTTAGGATTCCCATAGATATTAAGAGGGGGGGGGGAGTTGAATCAGTATCTAACCGGTTAGAGCAATTTCTTAACTTAAAACATGCAGAACATATTAATATTGTATATCGATATATAGAAAGTAATAAACAAAGATAACAACAATGACATGAAAAGCACACCATAACACAATATTTTAATGAGGAAACCCGATGTGGGAAAAACCTTGGTGGGATTTGTGACCCCCAATATTCACTTACTGGCCAATAAGAGAATATTACTGCTACAATAGGGGCCTGGACATGCAGGAAGGCCAAGTGCCTAGAGCTCACTGCTCAAATACAAAATAGGAAGTCTCACTGACTTACAAAATGGATTATATAAATCTAGTGTCTTGTACTACTTCAAAATAACATCTATAATGCCAGATCCAGTACCAGTTTTTTCTCTGCTTCTTACATAAACCCTTAACCTATAATTCACATAATAGGTCTGCCTTATTTCGTATATATATTTTATTTTCTATATGACAAAATGTTCTAGAATGATCTCTCTTATATAAGAGTCATTTTACAACTTGCCAAGTTGGCTTACAATGATTTTATAATAATAAACAAAATATGTTACAACAAAAATCCTGTCAGCCTCTGTGCCGGTATGCTTCCTTTCACTGCCGGTGCTGGTGGTCTAAGTGTCAGTGTATAGTTTGATCTTGCTAGTGCTGGTGGAATGCCTTGTCAGTGTCATAGGATTGTAAGGTTGCCATCAATGACAAAACCTTCAATCATCTACAATGTCTCATTGGAGTGTGTATTTGTCAATAGCCAACAAACCCTTCATACCAAAATCAATCTTGACCCTCCATTGAACTCCTCCAATCTATAAATTGGAGTCTCATTTCCTCACAAATGACTACATGGAATCTTCCTCTAATATTATGCTGTCCCTTTCTTCCTCTATCTTCTTCTATCATGTCCTCATGATCCTTCATCAAATTCAAATCTATTCATTTCCATCTAATCCAAATCCAAACCTTATCAAATCATTCAAATCTTGTTGTGTGTGGAGAGCAATTGATGCAGACAAGGTAGGGAGATCCAATTAAGGACAACCCAACCTTGTAGCTAAACATATAAACCATGTAATATATACTGATAATCGGTAACAAAATAGCAACAAGAACAACCGATAACAACACATGACACATAACTTGTAAATAACATGAATAAATCTCATTGCAGTCTAAAGGATTACACATGCCACATGATGGATTGTAGTCCAGGATACAAATAATGCTTACAACACAATTACAAGATTTGCATATCATCCTCATATTAAATCACCTTTCGGGAACAGTCTGTCGATTCTACCTTAATCTAGACCTCAACCTTCCAGCCTCAGTCCTACTAGATTAGGATCTCACCGGATCTACATCTTCGCTCGATTTCAAAACTCTTTCTTCTATCTTTTGACTTCCGTCTTGTCAAATGATTCACTAGCTTCCATATATACCATCTGCAAATAATTACAACTCAATCAAGTCAGCCTAAAGACCAACTGGTTCATGAAATGTGCAACAATAATATGTCAACTCAAATCACTAAGAACATCTCGAAAACATAAAATGATGTGCAGACCTCCATAAATATCGGCCAAGACCCAAAACAACATCTCCAATGATCTGCAAGTCATGAAGATCAACTGCAACCCTATCCCACTTCGCTCAACACAATAATGACTAATTGGTAAGAATATATCAACTGGGTCAATACTGGAATAGATAACTCACTGAGAACAAAGCCAAATTACATGAAACTTGAACACGACAAGGATCACGAACATAAGGGAATAAATCCAAAACCACAACACTAAACACTCAAACCAGAAGAAGTGCCACACTCTCAAGCAATTCCACTGAAAACTGCCCAACTGGTAAGAACTAGACCGGTGCTCCTACATCAGACTCTCAGGGTTAATTGAAAAGTGAGTCCCATCACTTGATCTAGTTCTGTGATCTGTTAGTAGCTACTTGCAACTACCTCAGGGGTTTAGTGATCTGATTACATCTTCCAGTTTACTTTCCACGATGATCTATCAGTCCAAACTACAGTTTGCCTCAATCAACAATCTGTTCAAGTCTCCACCCACTAACTGCCTCAAGCTCAATCTCTAGAATCGATGGTCTACCTCTTCACATTCAGTGATTTGAACAATTCCACAAGTTGCCTCAACTTCCTCTCCAACCAACCGGTGTATAACTGGGTCTTCCTCCAACAACAGGTTCACAAACTAGCTCTGATACCATTTGATGTAGACAAGGAAGGGAGATCCAATGAAGGAAAACCCAACCTTGCAGCTAAACACATAAACCATGCAAGATATACTGGTAACTGGTAACAAAACAACATCAAGAACAACTGATAATGACACATGACACATAACCAGTAAATAACATGAATAAATCTCATTACAGTCTGAAGGATTACACATGCCACATGCTAGATTATAGTCCAGGATACAAATAATGCTTACAACACAATTACAAGATCCGCAGATCATCCTCATATTAAAACAACTTTCGAGAACACTCTGTCGGTTCTACCCTAATCCGGACCTTAGCCTTCCGGCTTTAGTCCTACGAGATTAGGATCTTGCCAGATCTACATCTTCGCTCAATCTGAAAACTATGTCTTCTATCTTCTTACTTCCATCTTCTCAAATGATTCACCAACTTCCATATATAACGTTCGTAAATAATTGCAACTCAATCAAGTCGGCCCAAATACCAATCAGTTCATGAAACATGCAATGGTAACATGTCGGCTCAAATCACTAAGAACATCTCCAAAACATAATCGATGTGCGGACCTCCGAAAATACCAACCAAGGCCCAAAACAACATCTCCAATGATCCGCAAGTCATAGAGATCAACCTCAACCTAATCCCACTTCGCTCAACACACTACCGGGCTAACCATTAAGAACATATCAACTGGGTCAATATCAGAATTGATAACTCACCGGGAACAAAGCTAAATGCCATGAAACTCAAACACGACAAGGATCATGAACAAAAGGGAATAAACCCAAAACCACAACACTAAACACTCAAACAAGAAGAAGTGCCACACTCTCAAGGAATTCCATTGAAAACTGCCCAACTGGTAAGAACTAGATTGATGCTCCTGCATCAATAATCCACATCCCAAAGAAGGAGCCAATCCAATCAAGTGAGGAAGGGGTGCATTCCTGATTTCATCCAAGGCTCAATTGGAGGAACAAGAGAGATTCCTCTCTTACAAGGTAAAATTTAGTTATCTTGTTATTTTCATTTGGCTTTTTATGCTTATTTGGATTTAACTAACCTGCTAACCTTGCACGAGAAGTTTCTCTTGGTTCATTCTAGCATGTCCAGTGGGACCCACGTCCCTAATTTAATATTTTTCTTGAAATTTTGTGTTTTTGTCGAAGGTCACTGTTAGGTCTCGGAGACAACTAAGGGGGGGGGGGGGGTGAATCAGTTGTCTAATAAATTCAAACCAAAATCTACTTAACCAACTTAATGTTTAATACCGGTAAACCAGTTAAGTGTGTCGGTAGATAGTGTTAAAAGTAAATTTCTATACCGGTAAAGATTAATGCATGAAACATAAACATAAAGTCATCCACAACACATAAAACCAATATTTGTACATGGAAACCCTCTAAGGGGAAAAACCACAGTGGGAAACCTTACCCACAATTAGATGATACTACTACAGATAGTAAGTGTACATAAATGGGGTCTGCACATGCAGAAAGGCCAACAACCTAGAGCTCACTGCTCAATCACAAAAATGGGACTCACACTGACTACAGTTGGATGGTTAAATTCAATAAGAATGTACGACATAGAATAGCATCTTCATATGCTGCATTCAGTACTGGTGTAATGCTAATATGCTTTCACAAAAACCTAGATTCACCTTCAAATGATGTCTTCGTGTATACCTCTGCTTAATCTCACATATACCTTCACAAAATTCTTTTTCGCATTCCACATTCGATCTTACAAATAAGATCTTACATTTATACCATAACCTAAGACCAATTTTAGTAGGTCGGCTCTACAAGATATTACAATAAAACATTTTACAAACAATATAATATCTTATGTAATAACCGATTAAACATGTTGATTTAATGCATTTACACAAATATTAAATCATCTCCATAGTGTGCCATGTTGATCTGGAAAAGGGAAACCTACCAGTGTAACCCTAGGTAACCTTGGACCTATTTGTCGGTAAAGGCAAATATGCAAATATGAATATAACAATGATTAATTATTCAAAACAAAGTGTCCACATGATGTCTTTGACATTACCAAGTGTTTTCCATATCATTCCAAGTGCTGGTGAACATTATATCTTGCCAGTGAACCATATACCAGTAACTGTGCAATAGTTACTTGCTTGCCGATGAATGCTGCTGGATCACCAAAGTGCTAGTGTTTTAGTAGGTGTTGACATCAATGACAAAACCATACCAAAATACCAACAATCTCCTCCTTTGGCATTGATTGCAACACAAGATGGAAAAACCATCAAAGTGCCAAAACAGAAATGCCAAATACCAAAAACCAACAATCTCCCTTAAACAACAATCTCTCCCCCTGGGAGCAACATGTGTTTATTCAAGGATTTTCAATATCAATTTCTCTACCAATCTCTCCTTAAAAGATAATGTGTTTTTCCATAGATATCTCTCCCCCTTTGACATCAAATGCCAAAGTTCATATACAAAATACCAATAAATTCAATATACCAACTACTCCCCCTGAGAAGTAGCTTCCTCATCAAAGACCGGAGTAAAAGATTTTTCTTTCAATTCTACTAGTTGATGACAATCATCAACTATCTAAGTCTCTACTGGTGGTGGTATGAATCCAAGCTGATCTCTGAGATATTCAAAAGTCTCCTTAGGCAAAGGTTTTGTGAAAATATCTGCAAGTTGTTCTTTAGTATTCACATAAACCAGTTTTATCTCTTTTTCTTCAACTTTTTCCCTTAGATAATTTAGTTTGATAGAAACATTTTAGAATGTAATACCGAATTCTTAGATATATCAATTGCTGTAGTGTTATCACAATATATAGTAATAGGTTCCTTGCATTTTACCTTCATGTCTTTCAACATTTGTTTAAGCCATAGTATCTATGTACAGTTAGTTGCTGCTGCAACATATTCTGATTTTGCCGTTGATAAAGATGTACAACTTTGTTTCTTACTCAACCAAGAGACTAATCTCTTTCCAAGAAAGAATGCTTTGCTGGTGGTGCTTTTTCTATCATCCACATCTCCTACCCAATTTGCATCTATGTATGCACATAGATCAAAATTTGCATCTCTAGAATACCATAATCCAAGATTTGCAATGCCTTGTAAGTACCAAAAAATCCTTTTTACTGCTGATTCATGATTTTCCTTAGGATTACTTTGAAATCTAGAAACAATACAAACTGCATTCATAATATCAAGCATGGTTTGTGTCAAATACAGTAAACCTCCTATCATAGATTTGTATCTAGTTGGATTAACAGGTGTAGATTCATCTCTTTGAGATAATTTGTCATTTATAGTCATAGGTGTGCTTACTGGTTTAGAGTTCTCCATCCCAAATTTCTTTAGTAACTCTTTTAGGTACTTGGATTGACTAAAAAATATACCTTTATCAATCTGTGAAATCTGTAATCCTGTAAAGCGGAAAAAATCAAACCCTAGTTGTTCTCCCCTCCCTAACTCCAAGGAGAGAGAAGGGAGAGTCACTAGGGTTGATGGTTTTCACTTAGGGGAGACTTTACAAAGAGGGGTTGAAACCCACAAGATCCAATCCCACACAATGTAGGATTGGATTCTAAATGAGTTTCAAGGGTTAAGACATCAAGGATACCCTCTTTTGTAAAGAATATAGATAGGATGATTGAACTAGGAATGTATGTAGAAGCAAGAAAGATTAACTTGTAAATAGAGATAGGGATATGGGATGAAGCTGCGGACCTGGAATTAGCAGTAAAATGTCGAGACGGTGCTGTTCTGCAAATTTGAGCGAAAGTTGACAGGACGATGGCACCCAGCGTGCACACGGTCCTCCGAAAAATCTGTGAAACGAAGGTGGATCTGTTCGTCTTTGCACAAGGATTCCAGATCTTCAATTACAGCTGCGTAACTGCAACCTACACATAGAAAAGAGAGGATGATTGCGGGGTTAGGGATTAGGGGTTTTCCTTTAGGTCAAACCCCGATTTTGGAATTAACCAAGAAATGAGAATGCTGTAAATGTAAATGTTTGTAATGTAAACAAGTACTGATACCTTGTTGTAAGAATGTTTGTATTCTTACATGCAAAGGTGTAATGTATGTAGTATGTTGTATGTGATCTCCTCTTCAGTGGTTGAATCCTTGTCTTGAATGCAACACCTAGCCTTGAATGGAGACTTAGAATGCTCAATTGCTTGAAGGAATACTTGAATGCTTGAATGTTTGAATGTTTGAATATCGCTTCCGCGTCTTGCTCTTGCTTATTTTCTTCCTCCCTTTCTAGGAGAGGAAAAGTAGTTTATATACTTGTCAATTAGGGTTGATAGATCGATTATTCTGACCTTAGGCCGACCAGGAAACATTATTTCCTGAATTGCAAACTTCAAGACCCGATGCCCAAAAGGAGATCGGGCCCAAAATAGGGCCAGGGACCAGGGCGCTGGGCGCCATGGTCCTGGGGGACCAGGGCACTGGGCGCCCTAGTCCTGAAGGACCAGGGTGCTAAGCGCCATGGTCCCACCTCCCGAGACAACAGGGTGCAAGGAGGGATCAGGCCAGGGTGCAGAAAAATGCAGTTTTTGGTGTTGTAAACAGGTTTCGGGGTCTCCATTCAGGTTCAACGTTGCGCCACCATCGTGAAGACCCAAATGCAGTCAAAATTGCAAGTGTCACAATTTTAGGATGCTACATTTAGCCCCCACTTTAGTGGGAGTATAAGTGTACGCTCATACTTCCGGTAAAGTACAAGGAAACAACATTGAAAAACTTTCACCATGTCAAGGAGGCAAGATACACCAAGCCCCCAGTGGACTAAGGATCTTACGAATTCGATTGACAAAGTAAAAGGGAAGATCACGAGGGAGAACCATGACTGTCAGTAGTAAGGTTCCCTCACTATGAGTCATGTAAGAAAAATACCAAAAATTTTCAAGGCAAAGGTAAATTCGCTAAGAAACTTTCAAGTATCTTGAAAAGATATGAACGGGATGTATGCCCCCCTATGTTAAAGCGATCGCACATGCCTCACTGGGGGTGATTGCTTTAAGGTAGTGATACATATAAGAAATGAGAAAGGAGCACGTTATCACAAGGATTTAGCCCCCAAGTGTGAGATAAGCCCAAGGATAATAGACACAAAACACAAAGCACAAGGTGACTTTGCTTTCCTCAGGGTCAGTATGCTGTATGATAATTCATGTATATCATATGTATGTATGCATAATTGTTCTTCATTCCCCAATCAAGGAAGGTCACCTAGAAGAAGGGAACACATGTGTCTTTTGAGTCAACATGAGAGAGACCAAAAGAGATCTTAATGTTTTGCATCGTCCTCAAGTAGACAACACTAAGGAGAACAAATAGAAGAATGAGAATAACACATAGAAGAAGTAACAAAAGAGATCAAGAGAGGAGGAGAGAGTCTGCTATGCTAATGAACTAGTCTAGCACGTCATCTACCCCCCGATCTTGCTGATCAATATTTTGGGAAGGTAGGAAACACACTAGAGGAGGAACATCCAACACAGCAGATGGAGCTATCACAAGATCCAAACAAGGGCAATGTTCATGTTCCAAGCCACGTTGTTCTTGTCTAGGAGCTAGGATAAGTGCTTTAGAAAATTTGTTAGATAAATGGTTATCAACATCAACATATTCATATTCACTATCAGAATGAACAGGAGTAACATTTTCATCATGCATAACATTTTCATCATGAATAACATTTTCATCTATATCATCATCAAGATTTATAAAAATAGGATCTTTAACTCGCACAGGATCAAGACCATCATGCATCTTATGTTTAGGAGATTTCGGCTCAATCTTTGGTTGAGGAGAAAATGGAATAATATTGGCTGAAGGTGTTTTTGGGGATTGCAAGGTTTGAGAAGCAGCTGCCTGAGCTCTAAGACGACTCTTTCATCGCGTTCATGTGTAGAACGATTTCGTCTAGTCTTAGTAGGAAGTTGAGAAGATTGAGGAGGAGGAATGTTCTCATCCTTTTCACTTGGGTGTTTAGGTTGTGGTCTCTTAGGTTGAATAATAGGAGAAGAGGAAGGAGGAGGAACTGCTCCATATAAGGGAGGAATATTTGGTTTAGGAAGGAGACCAAGTCCATCATGACGAGGAGGTATAGGTCTACTTTTGGGAAGTTTATTAGTCATAGGCATAGTCACATTCATAAGGATGGGTTGGGAATCTTCTTGAGGAAAGACATTAGTTTTATCTTTCAAAGGAGGAACTTCCTTCTCAAGAATGATAGGAATATCAAGTTTGGGTGTTCTAGGTTCACTTAGAGATAGGATCATATCTTTTTTCACTTTTGATAAGATTTGAAAAGATGATCACTCCGCAGTGGAAGAGATTGGAATTGTTTAGGCCAAAAGTAATCAATAGGAACGCTAGAAGTTCTTTCAGTTGGTTTAAAGAGACTATGATTGACAGTAACAACTTCACCATTATGGGGAAATTTCAGACACTTGTGAATAGGAGAAGCAATAGCTTTCATGGAAGATAGCCAAGGATAGCCTAGCTTCACACGAAATTGTTCGGACGATAGAATAATAGAAAAGCTCACATCAAGCGATTTGTTATGGACCTCAATAGGTAATGTAATAGAACCAATTGCAGGAGAAGAAAATGCATCAAATAATTTCACAACCACATTTGTTTCATCATAGATCACTTGATTCAATTGCAAAGTAAAAAGAAATTCTTCAGTAATGACATTAACCCTACAAGAAGGATCAATAAGCACTCCACGACAAGGTGTATTCTTGACTTTTGCAACTATATATAAAGGACCATCAGGTGCTTTGATAGTTTCATTGGAATCAAAGGTGATGGAAGGTTCTTTAGGGATTTTCTGCTGCTCCACAAAGTTAATCACATTCGGAGTCATAGACACAAGACTATCAGGCGAGAAAGAGGAATCGTTAGTCTCAACCACATTAGAGGTATGAGAAGGTAATGGATCAGTAAAAATCTGAAGATTTTGGTTAGGAGGAGCTACAGATGTGTTGCCTTTATCATTCACTCCAGAAACAAAAATAGTATTATTATCAATCAAATCTTGAATTTTACCCTTTAAAGCAAAACATTTTTCAGTATCATGCCTAGGTTGACGATGAAATTGACAAAAAGATTTGTTATCAAAATAGGGTGAATTAATCTTTGCAGGATCTATTTGCCTTATAGGAGGAAGAGTAAGCACATGTTGTTCCAATAACTTATTCATAATACTATGCAATGATTCATTCAAAGGAGTAAACTTTCTTTCTTTCTTGAAAAACTTAGAAATAGGAGGCACACCTGATGCTACATTCACATTGTTATTGATGATGTTTTCATTGAATTTAATTGACTCTATGTTCGGTTTAAACTTCCCAAATGGTTGTTGACTACTATCACCCTTATCACTCGGAGCCATAGGATTTGCTTGTTCCATTTGACTCACAGTCAGTTGATAATTGTGAAGAGTTGCGCACAACTGTTGGAAAGAAGTAAACTCAGAAAATAGAAGTTTTTCTCTAATATCTTTTTGTAAATTAGAAATAAATATTCTTTGAATATCATTGTCAGGTACTGGAAAAGAAATCTGAGCATACAAATGCTTATATCTACCAATGAAATCAGTCACTTTTTCTTTAACACCTTGTTTACAATGCATTAAATCAATCAAAGTAACTTTAGGACTTATATTGTTTTGAAATTGTTGAATAAAAGCATTTGCAAGTTGTTCAAAAGAAGTAATAGAATAGGAAGGCAAATAGCAATACCATTGTAGGGCTTTATCTCTTAATGTTCTAGTAAACAGTTTTGCAAGCAACCTTTGGTCATAAGCAAAATCGGTACATATTGTTTGAAAGGTATTAACATGTGTTAGAGGATCACCCTTACCATTATAAAGCTCCAAATGCGGAATTTCAACATGTTTAGGGGGGATAGTTTGAACAATGTCAAGAGAAAGTGGGCTTGCAACATCAAATGTGGGCACACTAGACTTAGATTGATTCATAGAGGCAATTTGTTGCTGTAAAGAAGAGATAGTTTGTGCAAGATTGTTAATGGTCGCTTCAGTCGAAGAGTTCATATTAGACGTGTTAGATTGTGATGGAGGTATTATGTTATTGAAGGAAGGTATTGATTGAGAGTAAGGTGGTGGGACACTATGATAGTTAGTCATAGGAGATGATTGGAAAGGAGGAACACTATAAGGAGGAATGGAATGGTTAAATGAATTGCCCCCTTGCGTCATATTTATTTGTGGAGATGAAATAGGGACACTCATTGAAGGAATGAATGAAGAAGTCGGATTGAATGAAGGAAGAGGGTTGATTGAAGAAGAGGGATTGCCCCCATGACTGGTGATCATAGGAGGAATGTCTTGTATTGAAGTAGTCATTATGTTTGATGTAAAAGTATGTATACTAGCAATAGGAGTTGTCAAAGGAATAGAATGATTGACTTGAGTAGGAGGTTGTGTATAACCTAAAGTTTCGGCACAACTCTTCATAGGCATCACATTTGAATCCACAATGTGTGCAATACCATGCAAAATATCAATTCCATTCTTATCACTTTGAACCATACATTTTAGACCCTCAATTAATGAAAGAGCTTGACTATCGGGGTATTCTTGAGACATCCATTGTCGAAAATCATCAAATTGGTTATCCAATTTTGAAAGTTGTTCTACAGAAACCTCATGGAGAGCTTCTTCATCATTAAGAGGATTAGAGGAATTACCCATGTCCTCGTTAAATAGGCCATTCAAATTAGGTTCCATCTCCTCAGTAATTAAACCTTGGAAGGACTTAATTCTAAGGCTTCGTCTAACGGGAATAGTGCAAGTAGGGCTTATTGTTGTAAAACTCATGCACTAAAGAGAGAGAGAAGATTTTGAATTTTAGAGGTAGCAAATTTCAATAAAATCAGCCAATCTCTTAGATTTAAGCTGTTAAATGCAATCAAGACAATCTCCTGAAATTTCAAAAAAAATGTCAGGGACCGTGGCGAACGGAGTGCACACGGTCCTCGCAACTTTTTTCAAAATTTTTAGGGATGAAAGTTATGATGATTTTAAAACTAATCTGAAAAAATTGAGTGATTTTACGATCTGTAGATAGGCCAAATTAAAGTTGCAATCTCAAAATTGAACCCTACCAAGATTGTTGAAAAATGTAAAATTTGAATTTTGAAAAAGAGAGGGAAACTAAAATTTTGAATTTTATGATTTTAGAGGGAATACTAAAAGCAATGCAAGTTTTGAAATTTAAAAGTTGACTCAATTTCATGCAAAATTCAAATTTTGAAAGTGGAAATCAAGGTTGTTGCAATTAAACACTTAATTTCAAAAGTCACAAATTGTAAAAATTTGAATAAAGCACTGAAATTTCGAATGAATGCCAACACACTTTTCAGATTTAGGACTGTAAGAAACACAATTTTAACACAAATTTCAATTTCAACAATTTTTGAATGATTATAAGCATTTATCCGAGCAATCACTAGACCAACTTTGACTTTAATTTTGAAAGTGTTAAAATTGATAAAATTAGCCAAAATTCTAGATTTTAGCAGAAAAATACAGTAAGATCTAGCTCCTGAAATTTCAGAGAAAATGTCGGGGATGATGGCGCTCAGGGTGCACAGGGTCCTCGCAACTTTTTTCCAAATTTTCAGGGATGAGAGATATTGTGATTTTATTGCGGAATCCAAAGTTACAGCCGATTTGGAAGTGTTTTGATCAGTGAAATTATCAGTCAAAGGTTGAATCAAGAAGGTCTTAAAAATTAGGGTTTTGACATTTAACCACTTAATTTTCAGAATTAAAGCACAAATATGAATTGACAATTTGCAATAGAAGGGTAAATTTGAAACAAGCATTAACAATTAAACATTCCACAAGTTTAATTACTAAAAAGAAAATTTTAGGGTTTTTATGTAATCAACCTCTAAAATTTGCAAAAGATCAAACATGGAAATGTAATTAAGGAAGCAAAATTTTCAGATCTAACCATGAATAATCAGAATTAGGATGTTCATGTCGGGTTCACCAAAATGTTGTTCTCCCCCTCCCCAACTCCAAGGAGAGAGAAGGGAGAGTCACTAGGGTTGATGGTTTTCACTTAGGGGAGACTTTACATTCAAAAGAGGGGTTGAAACCCACAAGATCCAATCCCACACAATGCAGGATTGGATTCTAAATGAGTTTCAAGGGTTAAGACATCAAGGATACCCTCTTTTGTAAAGAATATAGATAGGATGATTGAACTAGGAATGTATGCAAAAGCAAGAAAGATTCACTTGTAAATAGAGATAGGGATATGGGATGAAGCTGCGGACTTGGAATTAGCAGTAAAATGTTGAGACGGTGCTGTTTTGCAAATTTGAGCGAAAGTTGACGGGATGATGGCGCCCGACGTGCACACGATCCTCCGAAAAATCCACGAAATGAAGGTGGATCTGTTCATCTCTGCACAAGGATTCCAGATCTTCAATTACAGCCGCATACCTGCAACCTACACATAGAAAAGAGAGGACGATTGGGGGGTTAGGGATTAGGGGTTTGCCTTTAGGTCAAACCCCAATTTTGGAATTAACCAAGAAATGAGAATGTTGTAAATGTAAATGTTTGTAATGTAAACAAGTACTGATACCTTGTTGTAAGAATGTTTGTATTCTTACATGCGAAGGTGTAATGTATGTAGTATGTTGTATGTGATCTCCTCTTCAATGGTTGAATCCTTGTCTTGAATGCAACACCTAGCCTTGAATGGAGACTTAGAATGCTCAATTGCTTGAAGGAATACTTGAATGCTTGAATGTTTGAATGTTTGAATATCGCTTCCGCGTCTTGCTCTTGCTTATTTTCTTCCTCCCTTTCTAGGAGAGGAAAAGTAGTTTATATACTTGTTAATTAGGGTTGATAGACCGATTTTCCCAACCTTAGGTCGACCAGGAAACATTATTTCCCGAATTGCAAACTTCAAGACCCGATGCCCAAAAGGAGACCAGGCCCAAAATAGGGCCAGGGACTAGGGCGCTGGGTGCCATGGTCCTGGGGGACCAGGGTGGTGGACGCCCTAGTCCTGAAGGACTAGGGCACTGGGTGCCATGGTCCCACCTCCTGGGACAGCAGGGCGCAAGGAGGGATCAGGCCAGGGTGCAGAAAATGCAGTTTTTGGTGTTGTAAACAGGTTTCGGGGTCTCCATTCAGGTTCAACGTTGCACCGCCATCGTGAAGACCCAAATGCAGTCGAAATTGCAAGTGTCACAATTTTAGGACGCTACAAATCCTAAAAAGAATTTTATTTCTCCAATCACAGACATTTCAAATTCTTGCTGCATTTTAATAGAGAATTTCTTACATAATCCATCTTCTCCTCCAAAGATTATATCATCAAAGAATACTTCTATAATCAAGATATCATCATTAGTTATTTTGTAATATAAATTGCTATCTGCATTTCCTTTAGAAAAATCAATCTTTAAAAGATACTTATCCAACCTTGCATACCAAGCTCTTGGGGCTTGTTTCAATCCATACAGAGCTTTTCTTAACCTGCAAACCATATCATTTTCATCTGTCAAAGAAAATCCATCAAGTTGTTCAATATAGATTCCCTCTTCAAGATCTCCATTCAAGAATGGACATTTAATATCTATTTGATAAACTTTGTAGTTCTTGTGAACTGCAAAAGCCAAGAATAATCTGACTGCCTCAATTCTAGCTACCGGTGCAAAGGTTTCATTGTAATCAACTCCTTCTTTCTGAGAATATCCCTTACACACTAGTCTTGCTTTATTTCTGACAACCTTACCATCTTCATTAAGTTTGTTTCTAAATACCCATTTGGTTCCAATTACATTTTTATCTTTAGGCCGAGGAACTAATGTCCAAGTATTATTTTTCTCAATTTGTCCTAATTCTTCTTCCATAGCTTTAATCCAAAATTTATCTTCACATGCCTCATTGATAGGTGATGGTTCAATTTGAGAGATAAGACATACCTCTTCATTCGCCAATCTTCCTCTTGTCATAACTCCTTTAAATTTGTTTCCAATTATCTAATCTTCAGAATGATTCAATCTTACATACCGGGGTGTCTTAGTTTGTTGTTGTTCTTCAATTACTGTGGAATCCTCTGACGGTACCGGGGTAACTAGATCTTCATTCTGTACTGGTGGATTTATTGTAGGTTCATTTGTCACAATTTTTGTTGCCATTTCAGAGTCTATATACCTTGAAGTTCCTCTGAGTTGTTCATCAATCTTTACATTTGCACTCTCAACAATTTTCTGCAATCTCTTATTAAAACATCTATATGCCTTGCTTTTAGATGAATAACCAAGAAATATTCCTTCATCATTTCTAGGATCAAATTTTCCAATATACTCATCTCTTCTAATATAACATTTACTTCCAAAAATTCTGAAATACTTAAGAGTAGGAGTATTACCAAACCATAGCTCATGAGGGGTCTTACCGGTTTCACCTTTGATGTGAACTTTGTTGAATGTATAGATGGCTGTGCTAACTACTTCTCTCCAATATATATGTGGTAAATTTTCTTCAGATAACATACTTCTTGCTACATCCAAGATAGTTCTATTTTTCCTTTCAACAACTCCATTCTGCTGTGGTGTCCGAGGTGTTGATAACTGTCTTCTGATTCCATTCACTTCATAGAATGTATTAAAGTCCTTAGATGTGAATTCACCTCCTTGGTCTGATCTTAAACATTTGATTTTCTTATCGGTTTCATTTTCAACCATTGCTTTGAACAGTTTGAACTTTCCAAGTGCTTCTGATTTTTCTCTGAGAAAAGTGACCCAACACATTCTAGAATAATCATCAATAATTAGAATGAAATATCTATCACCTTGTAAGCTTTTAGTTCTAGCTTGACCACATAAATCAGTGTGAATCAAATCAAGAGCATTATTGGATTTTTCTGGAATACTTTTGAAACTAGCTCTAACTTGTTTTCCAAATTGACATTCCTTACAAATTATATTTTGAGGTTTCACAATTTTAGGTAGATCTCTAACTGCCTTAGAAGTACTGATCTTCACCATGCAATCAAATTTTACATGATAGAGTCTCTTATGCCATAACCAACTTTCATCTATATGAGCAATCAAGCATACCTTTTCACTGTTATTCAAATGAAAGATATTACCTCTAGTCTGATTACCAGTTGCAATTTCCAAACCAATTCTATTCATGATTTTGCATTTTCCATTTTTAAATTGTAACTGAAATCCCTTCTCAACCAATTGACCAACACTTAAAAGATTATGCTTTAATCCTTCAACATAGTAGACATTGTCAGTGTTATGCTTACCATCAAGAGATATTGTACCCTTACCTTTGATTGAATAGGCTTTGTCATCTCCAAATATTACTAAACCTCCATTGTATTCTTAAAAGTTCAAGAATTTACCTTTGTTTCCTGTCATATGATGTGAACATCCTGAGTCAATGATCCATTCATCCTTTACTTCAACTTTAGTTGCTAGGCTTGTTCTACGGGTTGAGCAGTAGGTGCAGGTTGATCTTCTATTATAGCAACAAAAACCCATCCATTGTCTGCTAGATCCTCATCAGAATCATTAGTCACTCCTTCATTAGCAATGTAACAAGATTTGTCTTTGTTCTTCTTAAATCTATATTTCTGATATTCAAGATTAGGCTTGTATGTTCTTCTAGCTTCTTCTCTTAGTATAGCATGTCTTTCAGGGCATCTCAAAGCCATATGACCAATTTTATTGTAGTTGAAACATTTGAAGGGTGCTTTACCTTCATACTTACTTCCAACTGGACCTTTTGGCATTTTCCTTGCAAATAGTGCTTCAAGTTCTTCAAGCTCTTCATTTTCCTTCCTAGTTTCTTCAAGTTCTCTTGCATAGAAGGCTTTCCAATCTAATTTGTCAAATGATGGAGTAGATGATGTTGATGCTTTAAAGACCAAATCTATCTTTATAGTAGCAACAGGACCAAATTCCTCAATTTCAAAGGCTGAAAGTTTTCCAATCAATGTATCCCTAGTTACTAATGTATTAGGCATTATTGTCAACTTATTTATAGTAGTAACCTTCATTTTATATGCCGGTGGCAATCCTCTTAGGGTTTTTGAAACAATTTCATCCTCACTTAAGGTTCCTCCACAACATCTAATACCCAAAACAATTTCATTTACTCTTTCCATAAAAGCGGAAATCCTTTCATCTTCTTCCATTTTCAGATGTTCATACCTGACTCAGAAGCTTTCAAGTTTTGCAATCTTGACTATGGAATCTCCTTCATTTAGTGTTTCCAAATGATCCCAAATAGCTTTAGTAGTAGACCTATCTAATAATCCCATGATTTTTTGACCTGATAATGTGCTCAAAAGTGCTTCTCTTGCTTTGCAATCATTCTCCTCATCTTTAGCTAAGGTAGTTGGAGCAGTCTGACCAACTACAACAGCAGTATAACCATTCTTTGTAACTTCCCAAATGTCTTTACCAATGCAATTCAGATGTGTCTCCATCCCGATCTTCCATATCCCATAGTTGGTTCCATCAATTTTAGAACTGTCCTTCCTGAAATAATTAGTAGATATTGGATCTCCTCAAGTTGTTAAACTTCTGCAAAAGAGGACTAGGCTCTGATACCAATTGTTAGGTCCCAGAGACAATTGAGAGGGGGGGGGGGGTGAATCTATTGTCTAATAAATTCAAACCAAAAACTACTTAACCAACTTAATGTTTAATACCGGTAAACTAGTTAAGTGTGCCAGTAGACAGTGTTAATAGTAAATTGCTATATCAGTAAAGATCAATGCATGAAACATAAACATAAAGTCATCCACAACACATAACACCAATATTTGTATGTGGAAACCCTGTAAGGGGAAAAACGAGGGTGGGAAACCTTACCCACAATCAGATGATACTACTGTAGATAGTAAGTGTACATAAATGGGGTCTGCACATACAGAAAGGCCAATAGCCTAGAGCTCATTGCTCAATCACAAAAAATGGGACTCACACTGACTACAGTTGGATGGTTAAATCCAATAAGAATGTACTGCATAGAATAGCATCTTCATATGCTGGATTCAGTACCGGTGTAATGTTGATACGCTTTCACAAAAACCTAGCTTCACCTTCAAATGATGTCTTCATGTATACCTCTGCTTAATCTCGCATATACCTTCACACAATTCTTTTTTGCATTCCACATTCGATCTTACAAATGAGATCTTACATTTATACCACAACTTAAGACCAATTTTAGTAGGTTGGATCTACAAGATATTACAATAAAACATTTTACAAACAATATAATATCTTATGTAATAACCGATTAAACATGTCGGCTTAATGCATTTACACAAATATTAAATCATCTCCATAGCATGCCATGCTGATCTGGAAAAGATAAACCTACTGGTGTAACCCTAGGTAACCCTGGACCTATTTGCCGGTAAAGGAAAATATGCAAATATGAATATACCAATGATTAATTCTTCAAAACAAAGTGTCCACATGATGTCTTCGACATTACCAAGTGTTTTCCATATCATTCCAAGTGCCGGTGAACATTATATCCTGCTGGTGAACCATATACTAGTAACTATGCATAGTTGCTTGCTAGTGAATGCTGCTGGATCACTAAAGTGCTAGTGTTTTAGTAGGTGTTGACATCAATGACAAAACCATACCAAAATACCAACAGTCACAGATTAGCATAAGTGACTGTATTCCAGTATGAGCAATACGGGTTCGACGTGAGCAATATAGGGTTCAACGCAAGTTCTCGCATTTTGGCATGACCACCATCAATTTGAATTTTCTTCCCACCTTCAGAGTAGACTATATTTCGGTGCAAGTGCTGCCAGAATAGCGAGCCTACCTGCAAACTTTCTCCATTCAATTATTTTCTCTGATTTTCACTTTTTCTGCTTTCTATCTTTCTAACTAGTTATTAAAAAACACACAAAAAGGATAAATTCATCTAAAAAATTAAAAAATTAGTTATCTTGTTGTATTTAGTTTTTTATTATTGCTAATGCCGCTTTAGTGTGAGCGCTCTATGAATAGCGTGAGCGCCTTAGAAAATATCCCACCTCTTTTTAAAATTTGAATTTTTAAATCTACTATTAACTGCTTACATTTTTTGTCTCTGGTGCGAGCACTCGTGTTTCAACATGACCGACTGCAGAATAACACATCTGCTGATATTATTCCTTGCCTTATGTTTGTCATCAGTTGATTTTCTTAGATCTCTGGTTTAGTGCTAGTGCTCGTGGTTTGGCTCTAGCGTCTGTAGAGCAACGTGAGCGTTGATTCTATAGAATTTTGTGTTACTGATCAGATTTTTGAAGTCTTGCAGATTTTATCCAAGAGATCCAAGGCTTAATTTGAAACTACTAATCTATCTTTTTTTGTAGGACGTTGTATAAAAGACAATATTCTCACTAGATTAGTTCTTGTGTGCATTTTTCTAGTTAGATAACATTTGGATTTTGGGCTTAAAATTCACATTTGCTTTCTTTAGACTAGTTGCACACTTGGTTTTTTTTAAGGAAATTGACCACTTGTCTCCCTTGTCTTATTTTCCTCTCGTTTGCATGTTTTTTACCTTTAACAGGCTTGCCCTCCTGATTTTCCTAGCACACTAGCACAAGAATTGGTGAGAGGGGAACAACCCAAGTGAGTACAACTGAACCTGAGCATTCCAACTCACTTTAATCATATTGCATTTTGAGATGAAAATCTTGGAGGATGGAGCTTTCTGAGTTTACTCTCATATCAAGCACTTTGTAGGGCCCTTGAGGTCTAAATCATGCTTGCGTGACTACTATTGTGCTTGGTACTTTGTTGGGCTAGGCCTCAATCGCGCTTGCATGACTACAAAGGATAGTCTTCAAATGGAAACCCTTACTAAGAACTCTAGGAATAGAAGCCACCCAGCTCACCTCCAAAAGGTGGATAATCTTTGTGCAAGGGAGATAGTAACTCCCCCAAGAGACTTGTCATATCATGCCTCCATTATCATTTGGAGTCAGTTAATATGGTATTGAGGATCCATTTGCATGAGACTCAGTGATCGTATTTTGATTAGCTATTGGGTGTGTACCTGAGTCAGCAAGAAAATGTTTTCCTCCTCAGCCAACTTCCTAGGATATCATGTTGTGCTTGAAGTCTCTATTTGTGTTAATGGCTAATGTGTTTTCTATATCTTCTTGCCAAGAGTGGAATTAGTATAAAACATTACCCATTCAAATTCCACTTTGTTATCATCAAACCCCTATTTCCCCCATCATCATCATCATCCATATCAAATCTCTAATCCGTTTTCATCTATCTAAACAATCATCAATCCCCAACCAATATCTCTATTCTATCATTAATCCAATCTGGGGTAACCTTCCCCTTCCTCTTCATACCATCAATCCATTCTTCCACAATCATTTTCATTCCATCCTCAAGGACTTATCACATTAACCTAATCAAATTTCCAAAATCCCAATCGATCCTAATCAACCCAATCAATCAACCTCATCCTAAGGTCAACACTCTGTAAAAGTTTAATTTAGACCTTTATCTTTAATCAATCAATCAATTAGCTTTTGTTCTTGAAAAAGAAACTCCCCCAAGTACCTTTGCTTAATTATTTTGGATTGATCAAAACCCTAATCCTTTTACCCTCTTTTTCTTAGGAATGTAAGGCTACCCTAAGTAGAAGAAGGTTTGATCAATTTAAAAGGTCTAAATTTTACCTAGCTTGGTTGTCACCTTTCTTGTGGTCCACATCATCAATTCCCATCTAAGTCCTAATCTAGGGGATAAGGTGTCATCCTAATCCAAATCAATCTTGTCCTAATCCAAGGACCAATCCAATCAAATCCAATCTAATCAAGTCCAATCTAATCAAATCCAATTTAATCAAGCCCAATCCAATTCAATCAAATCAAATCAAATCAAATCAATCCTCAATCCAATTCAAATTTGCTGAGTCCTAATCCTCATATTCATCTAGCATCATCCCATCACTTTTATCCCTTCATTCTCATCAGGGATTGGTATGAGAAAAGGGTTATGGAAGTTCAAGGATTACCCCATCAACCATGCTCATCCAACTCATGCATGCCTTAATGCTATCTAACTTCCACCTACTCATGTCTCCCACCCCAACCCACTTACCAAGTCAATCCCATGACCCCCAATCCATCTACCCTATCTTCATCCATTCCATCTCACCAAATTATATTCAATCCCAATAATCCATCTTATATTCCTTATCCTTCCTCTACCTTTGACAAGGTAAATCCATCTTATTCCCCATCCATGTCTTCATATTATCCCTCATCCACATACCCCTTCGATCCAACATATATACCTCCATCTTCTCCTCCAATCCATAATCCCAATTCTCTATGTAATACCAAACCTCCATATAATCCTAATCCTTCAAAATCATCATCATCCCTTGTTGGCCATTTGGAGGAATTGATTATGTGTTTCATTGATGTTTTGTCATTGATGTCAACACTAGATGTTTTGGATGCTTTACCGGCACCCTTTTAGTCCTGGTAGGTTGTTTGGTTTCTATTTGGATTGGATCTGGCATGATTTGGTATGCTCTGGTATGTTTGGGTTATGGAATTGGCTTATTCATGCTACTCAGGTTTATGTTCAGTTAGTTGGTTTTGGTATGGTGATTAGATGCTATCCTGTTTTCTAGAAAGCTTGGTTTGTGGTTTCGGCGAGGGTTTCACCAGAAAATATTTATTTAAGATCTTTGATGATATGATAAGTGGTGTTGGTATGGCTTCTAGTGGAGATTCATGATGCTGATGGTGAGCATGTTCGAGACTTGGCAGATTGGGATCAATGCTTTAGCATGTGTGGACCTAAATTGGGTCCTGATGTATCTAGGTTATGGACCGACTTAATGTAACATGTGGATTGGAGCTCTTGATGTGTTTTTCTAGATGTCTTATGGGTTGGATATTATTTGTTTGGTCTTAGGCCGACATGTTTTGTAATTATGTAATTGGTTTATTGTTTGGTGGCTGACTTGATTGTTTATGGTTGAGGGTTTGTATATATATGATGTAAGATCTCATTATAGATCATATGTGTGAGGATGTAATGTGTGAATAATGTAATAATAATTCAAGAAGAGGATTTGGTCAATCATTGGTGATTGAGTCCTTTGGTATTGAGCTTAACCGAAACTATACTTGGGCATAGGAGATGTTATCTTTGCATTTCATTCATTTCTCCAGATTGTAGTCTAGATTTCTATGTAGTCAGTGAGACTCCTTTTGTGATGAGCAGTGCACTCTAGGTTGTTGGCCTTCCTGCAAGTATAGGCCCCTCAATTGTAATTCACATACTTACTACAAAAGTATCATCTGACTATGGGTAGGCTTCCAACCATGGTTTTTCCCTTTACCAGGTTTTCCATGTATAAATCTTGGTGTCATGTGGATGGTATTTATTCTCTGATTTTTGTTTATACTTAATTGGTTTATCTACTATTTTGGTAATTGGTTTAAGCATTCTGGTATTAATGTTTTGGGTTCCAGTATTAAATTTTTAAATTTCTTCAGTTTACGATAATCTGAGATAGCTGATTCACCCCCCTCTCAGTTGTCTTCTAGTTATTTGAACTATCTAATGATTGGTATCAAAGCTTTGATCTTCTTTGTAGAAGCTTAACTATTTGTAGAAGATCCTATGACAACTAACAGTTCAATTTCATCAAGTTCATATGGAGCTATCTTTCGAAGAGATATTCCAAGGCTTGATGGAACAATTACAGAGTATGGAATATTTGGATGGAGACTCATCTGAGATGTCTTGGCAAGGAGATTTGGGAGATCACAGAGAATGGTGTAACACCTCATAATTTGGCATCTGGTAACCCTCCTCTAGAAAAATCGGATAAGGAGCTTGATAATGATTGCAGAGCAAGAGAAGCCCTCTTGTGTGCACTTTCTGATCAACAAATAATGGGATTAACTGACAAATAATTTTCAAAGACTATATGGGATAAGTTGGAGACTCTTAATGAAGGTGGCCCTACTATGAAGATTGCTAAACTTGATGGTTACCGAGTGAGATATGAAAACCTGAAGATGGAAGAAGATGAAAGGATTACTGCATTCATGGAAAGGGTAAATGAAATTGTTATGGGAATTCAATGTTGTGGTGGGACTCTGAGTGAGGATGAATAGTTTTTAAAGTTTTGAGAGCTTTACCACTGGCTTACAAGATGAAGGCTGATACAATTAATGAATTGAGAACAATGGCTAATACTTTTGTAAATAGAGATACCTTGGTTGGGAAATTTTTTTCTTTTGAGCTTGAAGAATTTGAGCCTTCTGGAGCTGTGAAGTCTGAACCTGCTTTTCATGCATTTGCATCATCAATCAGCAAGCAAGATTGGAGAGCTCTATATGCAAAGGAATTGGATGATATGAAAAGAGAAGATGAAGAATTTGAGCATCTTGAAGCACTATTTGCTAGAAGAGTACCTAAAGGACCAGTAGGAAGTAAGTATGAAGGAAAAAAACCTTTTAAATGTTTTGCATGTAATAAGATAGGTCATTTTTGCATCTAGATGTCTTGAAAGGAATTCAAGATTTGAAGAGAGCACTTGAAGATCTTTTCAGCCTAACCCTGGATATCACAACAAGTATAAGTAATGGAAAATCAAAGATAAATCATGCTACATAGCGGAAGAGGAAGGTGTGACTAATTTTGATGATGAACCGGCAAAAGACTCTGCTAGTGGTTTCGACAATGGAAAGGAATGAGTATTCTTGGCTATCAAGGAAGATGTTCCAGCACTGGAAGAGAATGTACTTGAAGAGAAGGCACTTGCTACTAAAATTGATGACAAAGATGAAAGGGTAATTGACAGTGGTTGTTCACATCATATGACTGAAGATAAAATAAAGTTTCTATCTTTGCAAGAATTTGATGGCGGTCTAGTTAGAATGGGAGATGACAAAGTATGTATGATCAAGGGAAAAGGAACTATATCATTGGATGGTAAGAACAATACTGATAATGTTTATTTTGTTGAAGGTTTGAGCCATAATCTTTTGAGTGTAGGAAAATTGGTGGATAAGGGATTTCAATTACAATTCAAGGATGGCAAATGCAAAATCATTAATAGATCTAGTTTGGAGATTGCAACCGATACACAGACAAAAGGTAATATATTTCATTTGAATTTCGGTGAGAAGACATATTTGATTG
This sequence comes from Cryptomeria japonica, assembly GCF_030272615.1. Taxonomy (NCBI): domain Eukaryota; kingdom Viridiplantae; phylum Streptophyta; class Pinopsida; order Cupressales; family Cupressaceae; genus Cryptomeria; species Cryptomeria japonica. The sequence goes on from NC_081405.1 coordinate 470,546,688, forward strand.
CATAGATTGATGAAAGTTGGATATGATATAAAATACTATGTCATGTGAATTTTGATTGCATTGTGGAGAGTGCTAATGTCAAGGTGGATGAGTTGAATAAATGTCAAATCAGAGTTTATGAGCAAGAACCAGCAGTTGAAATGATCATAACTGAATTAGTAACACCTTTACCAGAACAAAATGTTGAACCAGTTACTCCGATAGTATCAAAAAATTCAACAATAACTAAAGAACCAACAAGAGGAACAGTGAGTCAGAAGATTCCTAGGTATGTGAGATTGAATCATTCAGAAGATCAGATCATTGGGGATAAGAACAATAGAGTGATGACAAGAAGAAGACTAACAACTAATGAGGTATGTTTAATTTCTCAAGTTGAACCGGTATCAGTAATTGAAGCATGTAAAGATGAATGTTGGTTGAAAGCTATGGAAGAAGAATTAGATCGGATTGAGAAGAATAACACATGGGCTTTAGTTTCCCGACCTAAAAATAAGAATGTTATTGGAACTGAATAGGTTTTTAGGAATAAATTGAATTAAGATGGTCAAGTGGAAAGGAATAAGGCTAGATTGGTTTGTAAAGGATATTCTCAGAAGGAAGGAATTGATTATGGTGAAACTTTTGCACTTGTAGCTAGGATCTAAGCTGTAAGATTATTTCTTGCCTATGCTACATATAAAAACTACAAGGTTTATCAGATGGATGTTAAGTTTATATTTTTGAATGGGGATCTTGATGAGGAAGTTTATATTGAGCAACCTGGTGGTTTTTCACTTTCAGATGATAAAAACATGGTTTGCAGGTTAATGAAAGCTTTATATGGATTCAAATAGACACCTATAGTTTGGTATGGAAGGTTGGATAAATATCTTTTGAAGCTTGGTTTTACTAAGGGTAATGCTAACAGTAATATATATTATAAGGTCACTGCTGATGATATACTGATTATTTAAGTATTTGTTGATGACATCATTTTTGGAGGTGAAGATAAGTTGTGCATGGAATTTTCTAAGAATATGGAGAAAGAATTTGAAATGTCTATGATATGGGAAATTAAATTTTTCTTAGGTTTACAGATTACTCAGACTGGTAAAGGTATTTTCATCTATCAAACTAAGTATGCTAGGGAATTGTTGAAGAAATTTGGTATGGAAGATTCTAAATTGGCAAGTACTCCCATGGTTGCTAGTGAGAAATTGATAAGGAAAGATGTTTCTGCACTGGTAAATCCTACAAGATACAAATCTATGACTGGAGGTCTGCTTTATTTGACTAAGACTAGGTCTGATATAATGAATGTTGTTTGTATTGCATCAAGATATTAGAGTGATCCTAGAGAAAATCATGAGAGTGCGGTGAAAAGGATTTTTAGATACTTGCAAGGTACATTAGAATATGGTTTGTGGTACCCTAAGGATGATGACTTTACTTTATTTGCATATATAGATGCTAATTGGGCTAGAGATGTTAATGACCAAAAAAGTACTTCCGGTGGAGCTTTCTTTCTTTGAAAAAAGTTGGTTTCATGGATCAAGAAGAAATAATCATGTACTTCTTTATCTACTATTGAAGCTGAGTATGTTGCTATTGCTACTAACTGTACACAAGTTCTATGGATGAAGCAAATGTTGAAGGATATCAAAGTGCATTGTATTGGACTGATAGTTATTCATTGTAATAACTATGCTGCTATTGACATATCAAAGAATCTAGTATTTCATTCTAAGACAAAGCACATATCTATCAAGAATAACTTTTTGAAGGAGAAGGTGGAAGAAAATGAAGTTAGACTGGTTTATGTGAACACTAAAGAGAAGATTGCAAATATTTTCACTAAACCTTTGCCTAAAGAATCTTTTGAGTACCTGAGAGATAGGTTAGGGGTTTCTTCCCCTCTGTCTGAGAACTCATTGATGTTATTTGGCATCAGTCTGGTATGCATTATCAGAGATATTATTCATTATGACATTGATGTGGGGATGCTACTGCTTAGGGGGAGTAGTTAGCTTTGTGATTCAGTGGTTTTTGTTTTTGCTTCGATATTTTTGTTAGATTTCAGACATTGATGTTAAAGGGGGAGAGATATATGTGAAAAATAGACCTTTAAAGAGATATCATTCACAAGGGGATTTCGATCTTTGTTTCAGAACTTCTTTTCTATATCTTTAAGTGGGAGATTGTTGGTTGTCTTCCATTGGGGGAGACTTGTTTGGCATTTCTTGGTACTTAGATGTTTTCCACATCTAGTGTTGCCATCAATGCCAAAGGGGGAGATTATTGACCATTTGGAGGAATTGATTATGTGTTGCATTGATGTTTTGTCATTGATGTCAACACTAGATTTTTTGGATGCTTTACCGACACCCTTCTGGTCCCGGTAGGTTGTTTGGTTTCTGGTTGGATTGGATCTTGCATGATCCAATATGTTTGGGCTATGGAATTATCTTATTCATGCTACTTAGGTTCATGATCAATTAGTTGGTTGTGGTCTGGTGGTCGGATGCTATCTTGTTTGCTACAAAGCTTGGTTTGTGGTTCCAGCGAGGGTTTCACCGACAAAGCTTTATTGAATATCTTTGATGATATGCATAAGTGGTGTTGGTGCAACTTCTAGTGGAGATTCAGGATGTTGATGGTGAGAATGTTTGAGACTTGGCGGATTGGGATCATTACTTTAGCACGCGTGGACCTAAATTTGGTCCCAGTGTATCTAGGTTATGGACTGACTTAATGTAACATGTGGATTGGACCTCTCAATGTGTTTCCAGGATGTGTTATGGGTTGGATATTGCTTGTTTGGTCTTAGGCCAACATGTTTTGTAATTATATAATTTGTTTATTGTCTGGTGGATGACCTAGTTGTTATGGTTGAGGGTTTGTATATATATGATGTAAGATCTCATTATAGATCATATGTGTGAGGATGTAATGTGCGAATAATGTAATAATTATTTAGGAAGAGGATTTGGTTGATCATTGCTGATCGAGTTAGGTTTACGTAAGAGGATTTAGTCCTCTAGTATTGAGCTTAACCAGAACTATACTTAGGCATAGGAGATGCTCTTTGCAGTTCATTCATTTCTCCAGATTGTAGTCTAGATTTCTATGTATTCACTGAGACTCCCTTTGTGATGAGTAGTGCACTCTAGGCTATTAGCCTTCCTGCAATTGGAGTCCCCTCAATTTTAATTCACATACTTACTGCAAAAGTATTATCTAACTATGGGTAGGCTTCCCACCATGGTTTTTCCCTTTACCGAGTTTTCCATGTATAAATCTTGGTGTCATGTGGATGGTATTTATTCTTTGATTGTTGATTATGCTTAATTAATTTATCTACTATTTTGGTAATTGGTTTAAGCATTCTGGTATTAACGTTTTGGGTTTTGGTATTAATTTTTAAATTGCTTAAGGTTCCAGTAATCTGAAACAACTGATTCACCCCCCTCTCAGTTGTCTTCCATTTATTTGAACAATCCAACATCCCTATCATCCAAGTCCTTAATCTATAATCTTATCCAAGGCATGCTAGTAAAGGAGACAAAAGCCCCACCTTGAAACAAAGTTGCCAAATCTCGTCAAGTCCTCCATCCACCTCCATCACCTCCAAATCAAGACAAACCTCAATCCCCCTAGCTTCATCATAACACCATCCCTCCATCTTCTCAAGTCGAAGCTTCCATATCCTTGTTCATCATACAATCCCCACAACTCCAAACATGCCAAAAGCCTGTTCCAATGCATGCTAGCACAAATTTCTCTTCACCTCAAGATCAAACCATCTATCCATCTCATGATACCTCTCCATCCAAAAATCCATGTCTATTCTCCACTCCATCTCGTAATCCCATCCCCTCCACTCCATCTCATGATTCCATCCCCTCTACCCCCTCTCAAGAGGAAATAATCCCTTCATCCAATTCTCTCCTTCCATCTCAAGATCCCATCACCCCTATCAAATCTATCCACGAATCCCATACCTATCAACTCAACTCTTCCACCTTCATCCATTCTGGTTTTCTCCAAGAGCTTACAATCCCTTCTACATCCCATCCCCCTCAAAATGGATTCACACCTTGTGTTGTTCACCAAAAGTGATAACCCAAGAACACCTACAAATCCTTCTATGAAATGGCCAATTTTAGTCTACAAAACACATCAGGGCTTGGACAACATAACATAGAACACTAATTGGTCCTCTTGTACTTCAGGTTCTGGTAGACTTAGGGGGTCACCCTTCTGATGCATCAAATACAATGATTATAGACACACAACTGCATCAACACTAAGCAGATATATCATTTCACAAGCTCAACAGGTTAGGAAACACTACAGATTGGCTAGATCTGTACAAACAATAAGATGAAATAGAGCTTGGAAAGAATGGAACACAAACCCCTAAACATAAAGGGAAATTAGATTTGTCTTTTAAATTGTTTGATCTAAAAACATCCTCAAACTTGCAAGACCAGTGCCTTGTTCATTGGGCAACAGAGTCTCACACAGAATTGCAAATATGTCAATCACAGCTGCAAATTTGTTTTCCTTACAAAATATCCCTGCATTAATAACTTATACTAATGCATTACTTAGATCCATTCACAACATTATCAAATCTGGGACACATTCCATTATACATGATTGATTACAAAATTTAAAACCTTCATTGAAGGATACCCACAAACAATCACACAACTTCCTTGAAATTGACAAATTTCATCCTCCTTGAGGATTGAATTCATAATACTAAAATGCATACATAGAGACAATATGGTGGGAAATTACTCATGCTTGACACAAGTAAGACCTGCAACTAAAACCACATTTACAACACTGCATTGCAATCTCTATACCCTGAAACCAAACAGAAGCATTTACAAACTTGGGTCAAGATCTTCAGAAAATGGAAGCCATCAAATCTGGAGCATTTCTCCAAATTTCTAGAACCCTTACAAATGAGAAGAATTGAGAATAATAAGAGGGAAAGATCAGATCTACAATCAAAATTGCCAAGTGTCTATTTTCTCTAACTGAAATTCTTTACCTTCTTCTTTCCCATGGAAACTGCTCTCGAAATATCCCATATTTGTTAAAATTAACTGCATGATTGGATTCCTCACTTTGAGAGCTTTCCGCCAATATATAATACTTCATACTTTGGCTAAAAATTGAGTCCTGAGCAAATTAATTCCTCAAGTGTGCTTAATCATTTAAATTTTTGAATTATTCATATAGTTTGCACTATGTAATTAACATGATTTTAATTTTGATTTTTGCCTCCCTTTTGCCTTGACACCTTGCCACATGGTGGCCTCCGATTGGTTTGCAAGGTCTATTGGGAACCACCTCAACTGACACCTCATCACTACCACGTGTCTGCTTGCTTATCTGTCCACCTGTATGCCATGTGTGCGCCACATCACCGCCATTGGGATGGGACCCACCTGCTGGACCTCTGACTGGACCTACCATGTCATCGCCACCTGACTTTCACCATTTCACAAATGGTATGTTTCGTGCATCTTCGCCTCACGAAACCACGCGCACCGTCGATCTGCTCGGGACTTGCTCGACCTTTAACCTTGCTCATTTTTGGAGATGCTTTTCGTTGTTTCGCAGACCTTAATCGGTGAGCAACTTTCCTTCGTGAAGTCGCGCGAGCCGTCTGATCATCTCGAACCTGCAGGGTCTTTAACTGGTTGAGCTTTTTGCCTTTCTCCATTTCACAGCCTCTAACCGGTGAGCAACGCGCTTCGTCGGATCCTCTGCAACTTGCTCATTGGTTAAGCCGACCCTTGTTTGCAAAATTTGCCCATTTTCCTTGGGAAGCGTTCTTGCGTGGGGTCCACCTATCGCCGTTTTTCACCTCCTCCAATAGCCTTAGTATGTGTGCCCACATGCGTGGGGTCTACTTTGGGTGCCCAATGGGCACCATCTGTCAAAAGCCTTGATGGCTTTGACATATTACATTAGTGGAGATTTACATAAAAACACCAAAAAGAACCATTTCCTAGTCAATGTGGGATAAAAGACTTTGGAGCTTTGCCTGAGCTTTAATGACATTTAATGTATATGCTTGAGTTAAATGTGCCTTCCTCTATTTCCACGCTAGACTCCACACACCACGCAGAGGGTTATTGGACTACTGTTGTATTTGTTTTGATTTTCTAACAGCCTTTGAAGCACCAATCATGCCACAAACAAGGGGGAGCTGCCAATGGATTTGGCTTGAAATCTCTCTGTTTCCCTCCAAACTCCACGCCTTACTCTACCAAATGAAAATGCTTTGAAAGTTTCTGAATCTGTTGTTTAATGCCCAATCTGCCACGTGAGGGAGGAGTTGTTTCATTTGTTTGATTGTTTGTTGTGGCTACCAGAAAGAGACCACGTGAGGGAGGAGCTGCATTCATTTTTTAAAATTGTCTGAAGCTTCCTTCAAAAACCACGCCACACACCATAATTTACTTGCTATTGGTTTATTTTTGCTTCCCAAACAATACACATTCAGCTTGAAGGAGAGAAAGGAGGGCACATGAGGGAGGAGGTTAACTGGAATTTACTTGCTTTGCTAATTTTTTGCACTCTTTAAACTCCAACGCCTTATGCTACCAATGTACTTGCTAAAGGTTTTAACAATCTTCTCCATTGGACTGTTGCATTGGATTTGGGGGGACACCCACAGTTTGCATTTGCCATTGAGCATGTAGTTATGCCTGATCTTAACCAATTTGCCACTCACTGTTAATGATTCTAACTTTGAGGACAACTGTCTTCTGAAGTTTGGAGGTGTAGTATGAGTCTCCTCAATGCATATTTCAATTGCAGATTTGCTTGATCCATCCATTATGTACTTTAGGAAATTGACCATATTGCTGTCATGTCTTCTGGATCAACCCAATCATCCCAGAAATTGATGCTATGTGCCATTCTTACAAAACTAACAATAACCAGTCCTCCAGAATCAATAACTAGAGGAATTTGTTTGACAAAAAATGCAATCTACAAGTTCATTTGCACATCAAAGCTGGTAGAAATCATGGTATTTACTTTGAAGTTTATAAAATGGTCTGCTATGCTGAATAAGAGTCTCTGGCAATACACCTCTGAAAATGCAATTGCTTAAAACATTTCATGTTTCTTTACCATGGGTGGGAGGATACAGGTTATGTCAATTGAACTTTCTATTACATTTGGTTTATTAGGAGCTTCTCACACATGGAGGGAGGATTCTGACTAGCATTCATTGGCATAAAATTTTAAAGCTGAAGCTTTATTGCCTCTTCTTCTCAAGAAAAGAAAAACACAACTATTTTCTTTACAAACCATTCATCATCAAATCTTTATAAATTTTCATTGTCCCATTAGTGAATTGCAATCGAGCCAATATGGATATGCATATATTGCCAGGAAAAAAGAACAATTCACCATTAAAAATAAACGCATGGGCATGAGCCAGGTCGGGCCCCAAAGTGGGTCCGACTAAATTTTTTTTTGTTTTCATGCAACTGACCTCTAAAATGCCTCACAGACCTCAAACATACCTCTGGAAATGATCGGCATCATTTTTGGGTCATCAGACTAAATTTCGCAACTTTCAGTCACTTATGTCACATTTTCGCATTTAATCGCGAAGACGTATTTTTCAAGGTGGTCAAAACACCTTTCTAGACCTCGCCATCTGATAGGCGTGTACTCTGATATACAAGGATGAACTCTACCAAGCGGTTTCTCAAGATGAGTCCCGAGCGAAGAGATATTAATTGGCGAAAATGACCAACTAGCTTTGTTGACACTGTGGACCTAATGAAGTCAATGTTCTGGCAACACATGATGCCTTTCTCAAAAATACCAAACGACCTCCGTAGACACCCAAAATTGGAACACAGGTACCTTGAAGTACATGTTAAAACTTCAAATTTTCAGTTCGACCAAAAGCCTGATTGGATGCAAATGGCGTGCTCATGATAATGGCTACATTAATTGATATAGCACTGAAAGTACGAATAATTGAAAATGATGGCTAAATGAACCCTTTTGAAAACCGATCAAACGGATTGGCAGAGGCTTGAAATTTGAAAGATAGTTTGTCATTTATACCAACATTAACTCGGAAGAAAAATTATGTCATAGAACTTACTGAGGCAACTTTTACACTTATGCGAAACAGGGCTCCGACTAGCTGTCGAAACAGGGACTAGTCAAACCACACAAACTGCAAATGGATTGATCTTCAAAAGTTGAGCAAATGGATTTGTTAAGACTTGAAACTTTGTAGGCTAACTCACATTTATGCATAGAATTGAATCCACTTTGAATTTTTTCATGAAAATCAACAGGGCAAAAGATACGAACACTCAAAGTAGGCTACTCAATAAAATCTGCATTTGTGCCTAAAATGCTCTTTCAGCTCACCCCTCGAAATGGGTACCTCATAAACTTATCCAAATTGAATTCTGAAAGTTGCACATCACTTCATAGGCCAAATGAAAGGTGTAGAACATGTCTTTTGAGCCTTACCCTTTGAAAATCAATCGGCTCCATTTTGATGTCTCACAAACTAGGCCATTCAAACTGACTTATTTGGAAATGCAAAGCAAAAATTTGAATTGGGCCTCAAGACTTGACTCAAATTTAATGAGTCCCAACACCTTGTTCCCGAAATAATAAGTATCCTATTGGGAAAATAAATGCTCAAGATGTTGGTACATCTCCTATTCCTCCTAAATCCAAAATCCCTTCATTTAAATCAAAATCTCACCATCCTGCATCATCCACGTCCATCTTAGGACCCTATATTCCAAATCTAAATCATCCATTCCTTCGATCCATTTTGGGTCCTTACATCCCTCCATCCACCACTCCATCACCTCAAATAATCCCTAAGAAAGATCAACAAAGGCACAATCATTGAATCCCTCCCAACACTTTCCCTCCATCATCCCACCATCCATAAAATCCCTAAGTCATCCATCCTCATGCACCCACACCATTGCTATTGGAAGCAATTTGGATGCCAAATCTAAAATCCATAAAGTCAAGAATCCACAAAAATAAAAGGATCAACATGTCCCCTCAAAAAGACATGCTCAAGAAAATAAAAATATGATCCAAAAGAAAGAAAAATCCAAAAGGTCACAAAGGCCCCAAAAGAAAAAATCAAAAACTATGTGGATTCCCAAACTACTCATAGAAGAAATGCATCTCAAAGGAAAATCTAAATTGGCATCCAAACTTGTTAACCTAAAAGCTCCCTCCACTCATAGGTCCCCCAATCGTCCATTTAACAATCCACCATCATCAAAATCCATTTTGGGCCTTTACACTACCTTAAATCCACCACCTCCTTCATCACTTTTGGGTCCACATTTCCCAAAATCCACATTTTATCCTCCATCTAATTAAAAACCCCCTCCTCTACCACTCCACCACCCTTCAAGGTGTTTGCTAATCTTGATCTTCCTCAAGTTTTTCAAAACCTCATCCATTATCCAACATCCATTTTCCATAATACCATCCTTCACATAAATCCTCATCCCTCTCCATCCTTCATCCACTTCATCTCCCTAATTTTTTTCTAACAACATCTATGAGCATACCCCCAATTCAAAAAAAAAACTAAGAGGTACTATCCATGGAACTAGATGCTTGAGTCTTCCCTTCCTCCTTCACGCATCCACTATTTTCCACCTCCACTTATCCTCATCCTTATCTATCCAAACTATTCCAAAAATATATGTAAAAAAAAAAAGTAAAGAGAATAAAAAATCCATCCAATGGTGAAAATCACTTCTTGTGGCACCTAGGGTTAGTACCATGATGAAAACTTGGTAAAAAAGCATTATGTGTAATCCCCCCATCCTCTTTCACTCTACACTTTGGGGCAAGCTTCATCCATGTCATCCTACCATCCAAATTAAGTCCATCCTCCTTTCATATCTTTTATCTTGAATATCCCATCCATATCCTCCATCTCATATCCCTCATCCTATCTAAATGAATCCTCCATTCTTATCTTTGGTCTTGATCAAGATAGAGGAAAAATAATATGTATGAAAACTTTGGAAAATATAAGCCTTAATTCCTCTACCATCCATATCCATTACACATTATCCCTCCATCTCATACATCTTTATCCACCATCCTTACATCCTTAATTCCACTACCTCTAGTGTGGGGCATTCCACTCCTTTACAACATAGTCCTTGGGTCTCCATCATCCTACCCTCCATCCTTTTTTCCTCCATATCCTATTCATATCCATCCACTCAATCCATCTATCTCCTATCCAAGCAATATCACCCTCCATTCATCCATCCTTTTACCAAACCTTGGTTCTCCCTTGTCATTGGTTCCAATCCATTTATCCTATATCCACAATCATGTTAGACAGTTCAAATAACCAGAAGACAACTAAGAGGGGGGGAGGGGGGTGAATCAGTTGTCATAGACTACCAGAACCTTAATCAATTTAAAACTTTAATACCAGAACCCAAAATATTAATACCAGAATGCTTAAACCAAATACCGAAATAGCTGACAAACCAATTAAGCATAAAAAATAATCAGAGAATAAATACCATCCACATGACACCAATATTTATACGTGGAAAATCTAGTAAAGGGAAAAACCATGGGGGGGAGCCTACCCACAGTTAGATAATAATTCTACAGTAAGTATGTGAATTACAAATTAGGGGCCTACACTTGCTGGATGTCCAATAGCCTAGAGCGCACTGCTCATCACAAAAGGAGTCTCACTGACTACATAGAAATCCAGACTACAATCTAAAAGAAGGAATGAACTGGAAAGATAACATCTCCTATGCCTGAATACAGTTCTAGTTAAGCTCAATACTAGAGGACTAAATCCTCTTACATAAACCCAAATTGATCTCCAATGATTGTCCAAATCCTTTGCCTGAATGATATTACATTATTTGCTCATACATATATCCATATCCCTTCCTTTATCCTCATATATTCTACAATGAGATCTTACATCATATATATACAAACCCATGACCATAAACAATCAGGTCGGCCACTAGAAAATAAACCAATTATAAAATTACAAAACATGTTGGCCTAAGACCAAACAAATAATATCCAACCCATAATACATCCCGAAAACACATCGAGAGGTCCAATCCACATGTTACATTAAGCTAGTCCATAACTTAGATAGACTGGGACCCAAATTAGGTCCACACACTAAAGCAATGATCCCAATCTACCAAGTCTCGAACATGATCACCATCAACATTTTGAATCTCCACCAGAAGCTGCACCAACACCACTTATGCATATCATCAAATATCTTCATCAAAGCTATGTCGGTGAAACCCTCGCCAGAACCACAAACCAAGCTTCCAAGCAAATAGGATAGCATCCGATCACCAGATCAAAACTAATTGACTGAATATGAACATGAGTAAGCCAATTCCATAACCAAATCATACCGGATCCAATCCAACCAGAAACCACACAACCTACCAGGACCAGAAGGGTGCCGGTAAAGCATCCAAACTAGCTATTGTTGACATCAATGACAAAACATCAATGCAACACATAATCCATTCCTCCAAATGGCCAACAATCTCCCCCTTTGGCATTGATGGCAACACTAGATGTGAAAAACATCTAAGTACCAAGAAATGCCAAGCAAGTCTCCCCTAATGGAAGACAACCAACAATATCCCACTCAAAGATATAGCAATAAAGTTCTAAAACAAAGACCAAAAATCCCCTTGTGAATGATATCTTTGTAAGGTTGTGTTTTACACATATATCTCTCCCCCTAATGTATACAACTCCTTAAGTTTTTTACATCAATATCTCTCCCCCTTTGACATTAACGCCAAAAATTTGACAAAAATATCAAAGCAAAAACATAAACCACTGAATCACAAGGCTAACTACTCCCCCTAAGCAGTAGCATCCCCTCATCAATGCCAAAATGAATAATATCTCTGATAATGCTTACCAAACTGATGCCAAATCACATCAATCAGTTCTCTGTCGGAGGGGGAGAAACTCCTAACCTATCTCTCAGGTACTCAAATGTTTCTTTAGGCAAAGGTTTGGTGAAAATATCTGCAATCTTCTCTTTAGTGTTCATATAAACTAATCTAACTTCATTTTCTTCTACCTTCTCCTTAAAAAAGTTATACTTTATAGATATGTGCTTTGTATTAGAGTGAAATACTAGATTATTTGATATGTCAATAGCAACAGAGTTATCACAGTGAATAACTATTAGTCCAATGCAATGCACTTTGATATCCTTCAACATTTGCTTCATCCATAGACCAGTGTATAATTTGTAGCAGCAACAACATACTCAGCTTCAATAGTAGATAAAGAATTACATGATTGTTTCATGTCGATCCATGAAACCAACTTCTTTCAAAGAAAAAAAGCTCCACCGAAAGCACTTTTCTAGTCATCAACATCTCCAGCCCAATCAACATCTATATATGCACATAAAGTAAAGTCATCATCCTTAGGGTACCACAAACCATATTTTGATGTACCTTGCAAGTATCTAAAAATCTTTTTCATTGCACTCTCATGATTTTCTCTCGGATCACTCTAAAATCTAGATGCAATACAAACAAAATTCATTATGTCAGGCCTAGTCTGAGTCAAATAAAGCAGACCTCCAATCATAGATTTGTATCTTGTAGGATTTATCGGTGCAGAAATATCTTTCCTTGTCAATTTCTCACTTGTAATCATAGGATTGCTCACTGGTTCAGAGTCTCCCATACCAAATTTCTTCAACAATTCCCTAGGATACTTAGTTTGACAAATGAAAATACATTTATTAGTCTGAGTAATCTGCAAACCTAAGAAAAATATCATTTCCCCAATCATAGACATTTCAAATTCTTTCTCCATATTCTTAGAAAATTCTATGTATAACTTATCTTAACCTCCAAAAATAATGTCATCAACAAATACTTCAATGATCAATATATCATCATTAATGACCTTATAATATAAATTGTTGTTAGCATTACCCTTAGTAAAACCAAGCTTCAAAAGATATTTATCCAACCTTGCATACCAAGCTCTAGGTGCTTGTTTCAATCCATATAAATCTTTCCTTAACCCGCAAACCATGTTTGTATCATGTGAAAGTAAAAAACCATTAGGTTGCTCAATACAAACTTCCTCATCAAGATCCCCATTCAAAAATGCACATTTAACATCCACTTGATAAACCTTGTAGTTTTTATGGACAGAATTGACAAGAAATAATCTTACAGCTTCAATCCTAGATACAGGTGCAAAAGTCTCACCATAATCAATTCCTTCCTTCTGAGAATATCCTTTACAAACCAATCTTGCATTATTCCTTATAACTTTACCATCTTCATTAAATTTATTCCTAAAAACCCATTTAGTTCCAATAACATTCTTATTTTTAGGCCGGGGAAGTAAAGTCCATGTGTTATTCTTCTGAATCTGATCTAATTCTTCTTCGATAGCTTTCAACCAACATTCATCTTTACATACTTCAATTACTGATACTAGTTCAACTTGAGAAATTAAACATACCTCATTAGTTGCCAGTCTTCTTCTTATTGTCACTCCATTGTTCTTATCCCCAATGATTTGATCTTCTGAATGATTCAATCTCACATACCTAGGAGTCTTCTGACTCTTTGCTCCTCTTCCCGGTTCTTCAATTACTGTTGAATTGTCTGATACTATTGGAGTAAATGGTGTCGTGCTCTGTGAAGTGTACCTGTACCTACAACCACAATGCACTCAATAAATCATTACAAGCATGGTTAGTAGATTAAATCAATGAAATGAAAAACCATAGCTAATTGACTTATTGCCTCCTAGTAAATGCGAGTATGAAAAATGCTCTCAGATCAGATTATGCAAAATTCAATGACTTGACTACTCTTAGATGGAGGATTTGAATATTGAAAATGTATGATCTAGCAAGAATAACATGATTAAGCTATATGAGTTCATGATTGATCTAGAAAATGAACTATAATGAAGATGCAATTAAAATGAGCATGATAACATTGCTAAGAAATGATAACTAGAAGCTAGATGCCTATAGTAACAATGCTTAAGCTACGAATGAGATTGGATCAAACGATATGCAAAAATCATATGAAATTGGGATATGATATGAATTGGGACCAATATTGCTCCAAAATGAGGTCTATTTATAGGATTTTCCAAGGCTAGGGGTGAGTTGGCATGAATCAATGGTTGAGATTGATCTGAAGATATCAATGGTTAAATTGAAGGAGGTTGGCAAAGGGGGTTGGATTAAAGGGAACACTTAGTGACAAGTGTCACAAAGGTTCTAGAATATGTTGGATGAAAGGGGACAAGGTTGTAGGTAGAATGGGTTAGGTTTAGGAATGCTTAGGTTTAGGAGTGGTAGAAGTTAGGAGAATTTGAATTTAAAATTTCAAATATTAGGAAAATGGCTAATTAATCTCAACAACTCATGATTTGATTTGTTTTAATTAATTAGGGGATTTAGAAGAAATGATTTTGATGGGGGGAATTAATTAATTAAAGGGGTGAAATGAAATGAACCTATTTAATAAATCCTTATATTTATTAATAAGTAGATGAATGATAGATTTAATCAAATTGCTTAGTGAATTCAATTAAATTGGAGAGGAGGGATTAATTAAATAATTGCTTATTTAATTAATTATCTTCATACCATTTTTAGGTGTATACAAATGGTTCAACATTCTATTCCGGTAAAGGTGCTACCGGTTCAGATATAATCATTTCCACTATTGGTTCTTTCTCATAAACTCTAATTTGACTTTTATTCAGCTCATCCACCTTGACATTAGGACTCTCCACAATTCTCTACAATCTCTTGTTATAACATCTATATTCTTTGCTTTCATTAGAATAACCAAGAAAAATTCCTTCATCACATCTAGGATCAAATTCACCAATGACATCATCTCTCCTGATATAACATTTACTACCAAAGATTCTAAAATACTTAATTATAGGTGTATTGCCAAACCATAATTCATAAGGTGTCTTACCAATTTCTCCTTTGATATGTACTCAGTTGAATATATAAACCACTGTGCTCATTGCTTCTCTCTAATAGATATGAGTTAGACTAGCTTCCATCATCATTGTTCTAGCAACATCCAAGATAGTTCTATTTTTTGTTTCCACAATTCCATTCTGCTGAGGTGTCTAGGGAGTAGAAAATTGTCTTCTAATACCATGCTTCTCACAAAAGTTATTAAACTCACCGGATGTGAATTCTCCACCATTATCTGACCTCAAACATTTAATCTTCAATCATGTCTCAGTTTCCACTTTAGCCTTAAAGATTTTAAACTTTTCAAAAGCCTCAGATTTCTCCCTTAGAAAAGTAACCCACATCATTCTAGAATAATCATCAATGATTAATATAAAATATCTATCACCTTGAAAAGTTTTAACTCTAGCAGGGCCACACAAATCAGTATGAATAAGATCAAGAACATCATTAGATTTATCTTGTATACTCCTAAAAGAGGTTCTGACCTATTTTCCCATTTGACATTCTTTACATATCGGATTATAAGGCTTCACAATCTTAGGTATATCTCTAACTGCCTTAGTTGAATTGATCTTTACAATGCAATCAAAATTCACGACATAGCCTTTTATGTCATAGCCAACTCTCATCAATTTTTGTAATCAAACATGTCTTCTCATTGGATTTCAATGAAATATATTACCTTTTTTTTGTGTACCGGTTGCAATCTCCAAACCAGACCTGTTAATGATTTTTCATTTTCCATCCTTGAAGTGTAATTGAAATCCCTTATCCACCAATTCTCCTACACTCAAAAGATTATACTTCAAACCTTCAAAAAAACAAAAATTATCAGTATTGTGTTTACCATCCAATGATATAGTTCCTTTTCCTTTGATCATACATGCTTTGTCATCTCCAAATCTAACCAAACCGCCATCAAATTCTTGCAAAGATAAAAACTTCCTTTTATCTCCACTCATATGATGTGAACATCCACTGTCAATTACCCATTCATCCTTTTCTTCAATTTTAACAACAAGTGCCTTCACTTTAGATACGTTCTCTTACAGTACCAGAATATCTTCCTTGATAGCCAGGAACACCCATTCCTTCCCATTGGTGGAACCACTAGCAGAGTCTTCTATCGGTTCATCATCTGAATCAATCACACCTTCCTCATCTTCTATGTAGCATGATTTGTCTCTGTTTTTCTTGTACTTATACTTGTTTTGATATCTAGGGTTAGGCTTAAAAGTTCTTCTAACTCTCTCTACAAATCCTGAATTCCTTTCAGGACATCTAGATGCAAGATGACCAATCTTATTACATGCAAAACATTTAAAAGGTGCTTTTCCTTCATACTTACTTCCTATTGGTCCTTTAGGTACTCTTCTAGCAAATAGTGCTTCAAGTTGCTCAAACTCATCATCTTCTCTTTTCATATCATCCAATTCCTTTGTATATAAAGCTTTCTAATCTTACTTACTGGTTGATGATGCAGATGCATGAAAAATAGGTTCAGACTTCACAACTCTAGAAGGTCCAAATTCTTTAAGCTCAAAAGTAGATAATTTTCCAACCAAGGTATCTCTGTTGACAAAAGTATTAGCCATTGTTCTCAATTCATTAATTGAAATGTCCTTCATCTTGTAAGTTGGTGGTAGGGCTCTCAAAACTTTAGAAACAATTTCATCTTCACTCATAATTCCACCACAACATTGAATTCCCATAACAATCTCATTTACCCTTTCCATGAACACAATAATCCTTTCATCTTCTTCCATCTTCAAGTTTTCATATCTCACCCAGTAACTATCAAGTTTATCAATCTTCACAGTAGGGTTACCTTCATTAAAAGTCTCCAGCTTATCCTGTATAGCCTTTGCAGATGATTTTTCAGATAATCCCATTATTTGCTGATCAGAAAGTGCACACAAGAGGGTTTCTCTTTCTCTACAATCATTCTCAAGATCCTTATCCAAGTTTTCTGGAGGAGGGTTGCCAGATGTCATATTATAAGATGTAACACCATTCTATGTGATCTCCCAAATCTCCTTACCAAGACATCTCAGATGAGTCTCCATCTGAATCTTCCATGCTATGTAATTTGTTCCATCAAGCCTAGGAATATCTCTTTGAAAGATATCCCCAGATGAACTTGAACTATTAGTCGCCATAGGATCTTCCTCATGTGGTTAATCTTTCTGCAGAGAGGACCAGAGCTTTGATACCAATTGTTAGACAGTTCAAATAATCGGAAGACAACTGAGAGAGGGGGAGTGAATCAGTTGTCACATATTACCAATACCTTAAGCAATTAAAAAATTTAATACCATAACCCAAAACATTAATACTAGAATGCTTAAACCAAATACTGAAATAGAAGACAAACCAATTAAGCATAAACAATAATTAGAGAATAAATACCATCCACATGACACCAAGATTTATACGTGGAAAACCTGGTAAAGGGAAAAACCATGATAGGAAGCCTACCCACATTCAGATAATACTTCCATAGGTAAGTATGTGAATTAAAATTGATGGGCCTACACTTGCAAGAAGGCCAACAACCTAGAGCACACTGCTCATCACAAAAGGAGTCTCACTAACTACATATAAATCCATACTATAATCCAGGCCTAAGACCAAACAAATAATATCCAACCCATAAGACATCCCGGAAACACATCGAGAGGTCCAATCCACATGTTACATTAAGTCGGTCCATAACCTAGATACACTGGGACACAAATTAGGTCCACACGCTAAAGCAATGATCCCAATCCACCAAGTCTCAAACATGATCACCACCAACATCCTGAATCTCCATCAGAAGTTGCACCAACACCACTTATGCATATCGTCAAAGATCTTCATGAAAGCTCTGTCGGTGAAACCCTTGCTGGAACCACAAACCAAGCTTCCAAGCAAACAAGATAGCATCTGATCACCAGATCAAAACCAACCGACTAAATATGAACATGAGTAAGCCAATTCCATAACCAAATCATATCAGAGCATATCAGATCCAATCCAACTAGAAACCACACAACCTACCAGGACTAGAAGGGTGCCAGTAAAGCATCCAAACCAGCTAGTGTTGACATCAATGACAAAACATCAATGCAACACATAATCAATTTCTCCAAATGACCAACAAATAAAATCCTATCATATTTAATCATATTCCCCATCTCATCCAATATAATTTAATCATATTCCCCATCTCATCCAATCCAAATCAATCATATTCCTCATCCTGTACAATCCTATTCAATCATTAATCTACCTCCCATATTATCCAATCTATTTTCCCCATCAAAACTGATCTTTTCCCATCTATTTGAGTTTATATTGACTTGCACATAATCCAAACACCCATCCATACTATGCTAATCAAATCCAAGTGGCAATCCTTCCATCTACAGACTCTGCACAACCAACTTGTCTTTTGTTTTCCATCAATCTATCCACACCCTGCCCATCGGGATGCATCCTTCCATGTCTGGTAGTTTATCCAAGTCCATCACCTGCCCATCAAAATGTATCCTCCCTAGGTTTGGAAGTCTATCTAAATCCATGTCATACTCTTGGCAAGAGATATTAGTTGGCCATGTGCATGTTGTTTACATGATTAAGAATTTCGCTCTGATTTTTATCTTGTGTCCCAAGACTATACTTGTCCAAGACTGCCTTGATCATCCCATATATTGGTATGTCTTAGCTAGTGTATAATGGGGCATAGTTTTTATGGTATGGTGTGTTTGAAGGTTTCCCTTGTATGTACTATGTGTGTGAAAAGTGGATAAGTATCTACAAGTTGTAAGACACAACACTTCAATTACATCATTGCATGCATGGTTAGACAGATATAATCATGAATATACAAACCATAAAAAATCGACCAATTGCCTTCTAAAAGATGCAAGTATAGACTTGCTCTTAGATTTGTCTAAGCATTACCAGTGACTAGACTACACCAAGAGGAAGGATTTAATCTATATGAGCACAAGAATAAGCCAAATGGATGCAAGATTAAGCTAGATAAATGAATATTAAGCTAAATGAATGAATATTAAGCTAAATGAATTCAAGAAATCATGATTAAACTAAATATGAAAAAAGCTAAACTAAGATGCAATAATCTCAAAGAACAATATCTTCAATGACTTTAGAGAAAAAACTGCACAATAACAATAAATCTCTAGGGTGTTTTGAATGAGAGATTAAGGCTCAATTTGTAGAGATTCAAAAGAGAGACCAACGGTTAGGATCAATTAGCAATGAGCGGTTGAGATTCCTCAAGAAAAAGCACAATCCTGATTAGTTAAAATAATTGAGAGATCAGATTAAGTTAATCTTGAGATAGATTCCAATTATAGCTTGATTGAATGCATTCAGATTATAAGTCTAAGTCAGCATTGGAGATAAAATCAATTGATTCCATGCACTTGAGATAAAAGTTAGTCGATTCCATGCACTTTTCTTTAATTTGCTCAAGATTTTTATTTAGAAAAAGGCTTTTCAATACAAGTGAACCTCTTTCCTCGAGAAAATCTTTGAGTTTTATTTTTAGAGAAAATGATTAATTCAATTGAATTGCTTTTCTGATTTCTCAAGTTATCTCAATTTTAGAAAAAGAAATATCTTAAGTTTGATTTCTTCTCTCAATTTAATTCTTTTCTTTTGTTTTCAATTTAACTCTTTCTTTTGTAAATTAATTCCTCTTTTTGTAATTAAATGGCAGCTTTATTTATTAATTAAATATGCTAGGATATTTAATTAAATAAATAGGATAATTGATCAAAATGATTTAATTAATTAAATAAATATTTAATTAATATAGAGTGATTAACTTGCCATGTAAAAGAACCGATTCCAAACTTGATTTAAAAAGAATTGATTAAGCAAACCGAAAGAATCGATTCCGAACTTGATTGAACAAGAATCAATTAAGCAAAGCAAAAATGTCCAACTTGATTTGATGTGATGAAACTGAACATCGATTTGAAGATTGATTTAGATAAGGACAAAGATTGATATGCCCCTAGAGATTGTTTTATTTGACATCGAAGAATCTCAACTTGATACGACTTGATTTAGTTAATACGATGTGATTTTTGCTCAACTTTAGATGAAGATTTGAAAATTTCTTGACTTTTGATGATGATGACCACTGAAAAGATGTAATGAGTATGCCCCCTTGGGAGCAAAATTGAAAGTTAGTGAGAGTACAATGGTTGTAGGCAATTTTGAGAAGATTAAAAGATTTAGCGATGATAATTTGAGGATGAAGATTGATGTAAGAATGAATTGAGATGTGAGTTGAATTCAAAGTAAACTAGTTCGAAAAAGTGCTTTGATGATGAAAGTGCTAAGTGGTCAGCTTTGTGAAATTTTGAATGGAAAATTGACGTTAGATTTTGATTTCGATCCCAAAAATGGACTCGGGACAATCGATTTAGGAAAGGGTACAAATTTTATGTCCACAGGAGAAAGTTTAAAAATTAGGGTTTGGGCTATATAAGGGGTTCAATGTGTCATTGTCAATTCATTTTTACCTCACAAAGTTTAAAATTTTGAAAAACCTTCTACCATTCTAATTCAAGAGCATCGATTCGAGTGCCAAAGGCGACATAATCGACCATGAAACTACGCCCCAATAGTAAGTGATCGATCTTTAGCCTTTGCATTTCTTAATTTTTGAATTTTCATTGAATTTTTTCATTTTTAATTTCATTTAAAGGCGTGTTTATCATTTTATCATGCGGATATTTACTATTTGTCGTATGAGTTTATGTCCATTTATGTTTTGTCATTTGGACATATAGGGTTTATTGTTTGATGTCTACTCGGGTATCATACGAGAGTCTTATTAAAAGACCATTTAGTCATGCGAGAGGATATTGTTTGTCATACAAGACCATTTAATCATTCAGCTTATAATTGTTGCTCGTACGAGTTTCTGCTTGTCTGTGGAAACTCGCATAAAAAACAAGTATTTTTGAGGGTGTAAACAACAATTTTTAATTTTGAATGTTGTATATTTGGATTCTATAACATGTTTATCACATTCTTAGTGCAAATTTGATCACGTACTAATGATTTGTCTGTTCAATTTTGCAGATTTAGTTTCCTAATATTCAATTTCGGTGTACATTTCCACCGATGATGAGGCTAGTATGTGATTTATCAGATGCACAAAGAGGTCATATTGGTTTGTGTGGATTCAGAGACCTGTTACAGATGCCTGATATTTGTGTGAATCACCATATGTTGACTGCTTTAATTGAGTATTTTCATTCTGAGCATAATACCTTTCATTTATTGATTGGAGAGATGACCATCACGCCAGAGGATATATACAGGATTTTGAGGATTTTGTTTGCTGGAGATAAGGTTGATTATGATGCTACTCCTCGAATGGGTATTTTGTCTTTGAGACAGATATTCCATGATGAGACTATCCTTGATCACGCTATTACGTGGGATGATTTGATGAGTAGATATGGTGCACAGTATCCCCTAGCTTGCATTTTGGCCGATATGATTGGTTGTTTTGTGATACCTGATAGGGGACAACAGGGATTTCTATGTGGTTGGGGCAGGATGCTTGAGAGGTTATTGACTCATCCAGTGAGATTAGGGTGGGGATCATGCTTACTCGCTCATATGTATCATGAGATGCATGAGATTGTGTATCGAGAGGGGAAGAGCATGGCAACAGGTCTATTAGTTTTATAGATATGGGCATGAGAGCATATCCCGGTATGTAGATCTATTGTAGATAATTCACGGGAGGTGCACTAGCCTATTGTATGTTTTTATTCAGGTTATGTTACACAACCTCACCTAGGCCAGACTGATTATTGGAGGAGGCAGATGGATGATTTGATTGATGTAGTATGGAGACCGTATAGGGGTCTAGAGCTATGGGATGATTGGAGAGCATAGAGGAAGGATATATTTATGACTCGACCTCTCATTGGCAGATTGGTGTCTATTATTGAGCAATTTGTAATATCTAGGGTGATGAGATAGTATGGTAGATTGTAGAGTATATCCTAGGAGTTCATAACCTATGCTCGATATGGGGAGGAGGAGAGACGAGGATGGGCACTGAGACTGTCATATGTGTTGAGTATGCAGGAGTTAGCAGGTTTATAGCTATAGAGATGCGATTATCTAGAGGATGTAGTAGACGTGGGGGCATTTCCCCAGTATAGAGATTGGTTTCAGAGAAGTCCATTCCCTCAATTTATAGATCCGAGAGAGCATGCACCTCTTATAGAGGATATTGAGGAGGATGCACCATCATAGGCATGAGTACCAAGTCAGATACAGGGACGGGTGTAGGTATAGGGACAAAGAGTGGATGTACCTAGATGGACAAGAGGTGATCTTGGTGCTAGTAGCAGCAGGGCAACAATGGGAGGTTGACAACAATAGAGAGGGGAGGGTGGATCCTTAGGAGCTATTAGGGTTGAGGTTGGGAGTTCTATGGCAACAGAGGTTGGAGATGAGGAGGAGAGAGTGGATCTTAGGCAGGTTAGGTAGTGGAGAGATGAGCAGGGAGGCGTAGAGGGGGATGTTGGGAGAGAGCAAGGAGTACCAGATGTAGTATGATCTTTAAGGTCGAGGTTGACAGGTTTGTAGTCACAGTTGATAGTGGCGTAGATGTAGCTGGCAGAGTGAGACTGAAAACTTGTAGAGGTGAGAGCAGAGTGAGATGCTCTTCAGCAAGAGGTTTTGCATCAGACAAGCCATGTAGCTTATAGTGTAGCGGTCCTAGTAGCGCAATAGGTTGTTCTATATTCTTAGTATATGGCTCGATTTGAGGGAGCTAGGGCACCCAGACAAGATGTTAGTCAGTAGGCACCACCTCCTCCACCCGACAATGAGGGAGATGTAGAGAGCTAGATTTGTTATATCTCTTAGATTTTGTTATATACCCCATTTTTGTAGCCTATACGATTCTTGCTTCGATGAGATATTGTATTTGACAGTTGATATCATTTGTACTCTTAGATACTAATATTATAATGAGATATACGAGCTCTTGATTTGATTTCATTGTACTTGTGTTGATTGATTATGAGATGTCTTTCTATATGCTTTATTCTATATGTATGCATATCTTTTCAGTATGGATCAATGTATTGGAGATGAATATGGATGTTTTTTTTTTGTTTCTTCTTTTTCAGATGCAAATAAATGATGAAAATGAGTAACGAGTAATGCAAATTGTTTATTTTTTATGCTATAATATGAATGCAAATAAATATATAATGAATGTATGGATCTATATAAGATGCTCATGTATGTAGCTAACATCTCAATACACAAGTAATCGATCAGAGGAACTATGATGAAAAAGAGACCACTTAGCTAAGAAATGATGATTGCTTTAGACTCTCATTCAAAAGATAAAGAGATCATTGTAATCATACCGAAATCGCTAAAAATGCATAAAATTTAGAATGAATTCAACCTAAACTTAGTCACTAGATTTGGTTTGCTTAATTTTCATCACTGAGCATTTTACAAACACAATAGGAAAAATAGAGTTCCTTTCTTTTCATATGCAATATTAATTATCTTGTTTGTAATTACCCTTTTATCATTTATATCCTTGGACAGATTACACATACATCCAGATTGCACATTAAAGAAATTCCCTCAAATAGACAAAGAAATGACTCCAACCTCCCTGTAGAATACAAATAAGCAGAGTCGAGGTATGTGTGGTGATTTCACCTTGATGTGAAGGCAATTATCATAGACACCCAGCTTACTAGATGTTTTCAGATCATCGAAATCACTCCTACAAGTAGAAAACAAAGAAAAAGTATTATTACCCCAATCCTTTCTCCTCTTAGTCAAGATAGACTTCCTCGAGTTACTCAGAGGGAATAATACTTGAAAACCAACGTAAAAGACAACACACAAAGAAAAGTTCAATCATATCTCAAACATTGTAGTGATTGTTTTCAGTATTCTTGTTTTTCTTGTTTACTCTGTGATAAAACTCTTCAGTAGTTTGGAGACAGGTGACTGACTCAAAGTGAATGACCTGGTACTACTGAAAAAAATATGACTTGGTTGATACTGCTTAGGACATGTAAATTGATCAGTTGATTACCCTAAGACTAGGAAATTGACCGATTTCAAGCCATGAGGGTTCCAAAAGAACTAGGATGTCACAAAAGCAACTAAAAGATATGTACAAGTGAAAGAAAAGATGCAGGAAAGTGGGATTGAAAACAGGAAATGCAAAATTTGCGTTGATAGACAAAGCGCTTGAGAACAAGAGTTACCTATTTACCAGGTTTTCACCTGCTTGACAAAGAATTTTTTTTTTCTACCAAGGTACCTGTTTACTAGGTTTTCACCAACGAATTTCATTTTTTTTCTTTTTCTTTTTATTTTTCTCTTTTATTTATTATTTTTTTTTCAAGACTTTTTAATTGTACAGGTTGCTGGAGCAGAGAATACTAAGTGAAGAATTTCTTCAAGTGGATGGTGTTGATCAGTTCACATAGCTGTTCTCCTTTTGATGTTGAGAGTTGATAGGTACCAGAGCCAAAAACTGCAGTAACAATGTAGGTGCCCAGCCAATTGGGTTCAAACTTCCCTTTGTTGTGTCAAAACTGTTGATTTTAAGTATTTTCTCTCAAAACAAGGTCACCAACCTGAAATTCTCTTTGTCTAACTTTCTTGTTATAACCTTTAGAAATTCTCTTTTGGTACGCTCTCAGATGATCAAATGTCACTTGCCGGCATTCATCCAACAACTCGAGTTCTTGCAATGTAGATATTCTATAGTCTTCATCAGTAATAAGACCTTGCAAGGAAACTCTCAAAGAAGGAATTTCCACCTCAGTAGGCAAGACTTCTTCAGTTCCATACACCAAAGAAAAAGGTGTAGCCCTAGTAGGCATTCTAATACCAATCTTTTCCAAATTTGTTTACCGTTCTATGCAAGATAGTCAGTAGATTTTTGTTAGATGCTTTAGCTTGTCCATTACATTAAGGTAGTATATGGATGACTAATGCTGTTTGATTTTGAACTTTTCACAGAGCTCGTCTAGATCTTTGTTTTTGAACTACCCTCCATTGTCAGTCACAATTGAAGAAGGTATCCCATAACTGTAGATGATATAGGTAAGGATGAACAAAGCTACTTGTTTACCGGTTGTTTTGATTAGCGAAACTGCTTCAATCCACTTAGTGAAGTACTCAGTGGTAGTTATGAGAAAATTGTGTCCATTAGATGATGCAGGATAGATTTGGCCAATGAGGTGAAATGCCCATTACTGAAAAGGCCAATGTGTGATGAAAGGTATTAAATCCCTTGCTAGAGCATGTATGAGGTTCCCATGTAGCTGACACTTCTCACAAGTTTTAGCAAATTTTATAGCATCTTTTTCCATATTTGGCCAGTAGTAGCCAACCCTTAGCAGTTTTTGAGCTAAAGTTAGACCATTTGAATGAGATCCACAAATACCTTCATGCACCTCAGATAATGCATGTTGGGACTCTTTAGTTTCTAGACACCTAAGAAAAGTACTATCCAAACCTCACCTATATAGATCCTTAGTGATGATGACATACCATGAAGCATTTTAGATTAGGTTCCTTTTCTCATTACGAGTAAGATTAGCAGGGATAATTTGGTCAAGCAAGTAAGAGTAAATGTGGTTATAGTGAGATGAATCATGTCCAATAATAGAACATACCATCTGGGACTCAAGGGAATCATATGCAGGATAATGTAACTCTTCCACTAGGAATTCATAGTAGAACTCAAATTCTTGTAGCTGTGGTATAGATGCCAATGTAGCCATAGCATTTGCTGCTTTGTTTGCTGATCTAGGAATCTGCTGAAATGATACAAAGGTAAAGTATTTATTGAGGTTATCAACCATTCTTTTATAGGGAATCAGTTTCTCATCCCGAGTCTGATATATATCATTGTGTTGGTTGATAATCAGCTAAGAGTCTCCATAGATGTGTAACTCAATAACCTTCCATTCAATAGCTAGCTTGATTCCATTTACCAAGGCTTCATATTCTGCAATATTATTTGTGCAAGGAAAGAGAATCTTGTAAGCCTTTGGGATTGAATATCTTTGAGAAGTGATAAAAAGTATTCCAACACTAGAACCTTGTTGAGTGAAAGATCCATCCACGAACATTTTCCAGGATCGTTGAGTAAGGTGCATGATAGATTGATCTATAAATTCTATGTGCAAAGGTTGATTGTCTTCAAGTGGAGCATCAACTAGTTGATCTACAATGACCTATCCTTTGATAGCTTTACGTTCTATATATTTTGTGTTATGCTCTCAAATTCATCATTGCTAAATAGGAAATTAGGAAAATCACAAATCCCTTAACCATCTAAGCAATTCAAACACAAACCAATGAAATAGATGCAAAATAGAATAAGATTAAACAATGTAAAACTCCCTATTGTGCATCATGCCTTCCATTATTCTTCTCCTCTTTGTAGTATGGTGGCTTTTAGATATCGTGTTGGCAACCTGCAAATGACACAAAGATTCAAAGTTTGTGATTGTTGAAAATGGAGATTGAATGCTCAATTTATAAAAAATTGGAGAGGATTGATTGAAAGGTAGAACAAATTGATCAAGAGGTGGAACTCAGGTGAGCTCACGTGCTGATTGATAGTTGAACTACTGATTTGGAGGTCAAACAAAATAGATTGAATAGATTAAATGAGTTAACTAATTTAGAAAAAGCTAACTGAAGGAAGAAAAAGAATGATTGGGGGATAATTGATTGATGACAAAGAAAGCTTTATTTAGAAAAAGCTAACTAGAAGATGAAAATAGAGATTGGAGAGATAAATGATTTAATTAATTAATTAATTTAGCATGTTCTTGCACTTTGACTTAGATTTTCAATTTAATCTTTGCATGAGATTTATTCAAATAACTGAATTTATTTTAAATTCAATTTGTTATTTGAATATATTTAGAACTTGACTTTGATTTTCAATTTGATTTTGAAATCATGCACATATGATTGAATTTAGAAGAAATTAGAAGAATTTGAAATGAAAATGAAATTAGAATTTGGGGATTTGGAAATGGAATTAGAAGAATTAATTAGCTAATTAAATAATTTAAAGAAACTATTTAATTATTTTAGAAATGGAATTTAATTAAATAATAAAGATTATTTAAATTAAAGGATTAAATCATGATTAATTAAATAATAAATATTTAATTAATATTTAGAAAGGGGTTAATGATTAGAGATAGAAATTGAAAATGTAATTTATTTAAATAATAAAGATTATTTAAATTGGGGGATTAATCAGAATTAATTAAATAATAAATATTTAATTAATATTAGAAAATGGTTAAAATGATTAAATAATGATAGAATAAGAAATAGAATAATTAGTAAGATGATGAGGAAATATGAAATTAAAAAATAAGATTAATTAACTTAATTAAATAATTATTTAACTAATTAGACTAATAATTAGTACATGATCAATGAGACATTTTTAGGTGTCTACATTTGCCCCTCTTTGAGACAATGTCAAAATGATGTTGTTTCAAAGAAAACGAAAAAAATTCTATCCCAGTATGCCCTGGCGATACTTAGGGTGTAATGCCCCCTCGAGAGATTGTTTGTGCATTAAAGACATGAATGATCTCTCAAGAAAAGAAGAATGTGAGATAAAAGATAGAAGAATGGTTAGTTGATTAAAGATAGAGATAGGTGATGTGAAGATGATATTGAGATAGAATATGAGAGAATGAACCTTAGAATGAAATAGAATAATATTATATGATAGAAAATGATTTAGAAAGAGATGATAGATTGAAAATGATTTAGAAAGAGATGATGAGAAAAGAATCATCAAACTAGCAATAAGAAAATGAGATGAAATGAGAATGATTGATTCACAAACTTGTGTCATTATTTATTGTGCAATATATATTCATCACTGAGCCTTATTATTGGACAATGAAGCTTAGCACATCAGGGTATAAGGAACCAAGATGTAATGATATCTCATTGAAGAAACAAACACGTAGCAGACTGTTTGCATTCTACACTCTAATGAGAATAGTTGATGTTGTCATTGATGGCAACCAACTGGCAACCAACTGGCAACAATTTTCTACACATGCACGGGTATCGAAGACAACATGCACTGGCACCGATAGAGACTTTCACCGACATCCAGATTACACCAAAAATGAATTATACTGGCACTCAGGCCAACATGGGATAAAGTTTTGTTTATGTGAATTGTTTTGTTAATGTAATTAATTATTTGTAAGCTGACTTGGTGTATTGTAAATATACTCATATATGTATGAGATCTCATAGGTCATTTTGTATCATGGTTGATAGTAATGGATAGGAAATTATTGTATGAGGTGATATAGTGGACAACAAAGGTTTTTGTTAAGGTATTTGACTGAGCTTTAACCAGTACTGAACCAGGCATTTGAGATGCTATTTTGAGCAGTACATTGTATTGGATTTAATTATCCATATTGTAGTCAGTGAGACTCTTTTGAGTAGTGCACTCTAGGAAGTTGGCTTTCTTGCATGTGCAGGCCCCTATTGTAAGTAGTATTTATTCATATTGGCTAGTGAGTAAATATTGTGGGTCACGAATCCCACCAAGTTTTTCCCACACTGGGTTTCCTCATTAAAATATCTTGTGTTATGGTCTGCATTTATGTTGTCTCTGTTATTTTTGTTTACTGTATTAATTCTTGTTTACCAGTACATTGTTTTGGGTTGCAAAGATATAAATAAGTTTAAAGATTTAACTAACCAGTTAGACATTGATTCACCCCCCCCCCCCTCTCAGTGTCTTTGGGACTATCATTGAATCTAAAAATTGGTATCAGAGTCTGGTCCTCTATTTGCAAAAGCCTAACAACTTAAGGAAGATTCTGAAACCGATATAGATGGAGAATTTAAGAAAATAGTTGGAAGGAGCTCTTGAAGATTTGGATGCAGAAAAATTGAAAAATATCAAACTTGAAGATGATATGAGGACTGCTAAGGAATTCATTAAAGGACTTTAGGAGGACCTAGTTATAGCAAAAAATAATTGAAAATAACTTCATGAGCAAATGTAAAAACATGATGATGAAAAGGAAACTCTTAGTGATATTGCAGACAAGTTGAGGCAAGAGAACACTAACATGAGGAATGAAATCCAAGACTTAACCATGAGGCTATGTAAGGATCTTGAAGACAAAAAGGAGAATTAAGAAGATTTGACTAGAAGACTTAATGATGGAGGTAATGAAAATATGAGACTTTGTCATGAAATTGATATGCTAAAGAGAAATCTGATTCACATGCAACATGATAAAGAGGAGCTTGTGAGACAAGTTGGAATTCTTGAAAATGAGTTGATCACTACAAATTAACACAAAGACACATTCAAGAAAAGTTCAGAAAGACTTGATGACATGTTGAAAAGACAAAAACCTAATGGAGATATAATTGGACTTGAATTTGAACATGGAGAAAGTTTCGGGACTGCAAACAATCAAGATCATAGTAAATCAGTAAGACAACCTAATGCTTATAAATTTAATGGGAAATGTTTCAATTGCAACAAATTTGGTCATAGAGAAAATCAGTGCAAATTTAGAAATAATCAGAATACAAACTTACCCACCAATCAATGTTCCAAATGCAAAAAAGTTGGTCACAATTTAGAAAATTGTAGAATGAATGTGAAATGCTATGTTTGTGGTAGATTTGGGCATTTATCTAATCAATGCAAAACACAAACTGGTCAAGGATATGGAAAAACTATTTAGAGTAATAATGTAACTTGTTATGCATGTAACAAGATTGGACATATTGAAATTTTTTGTAGAGGCAAGACTATACCGGTGAACAATAAAGGATCTAGTGTGAAGGAAAAAGAAAAGGTAAATAAATTAAAGAAAGAATTTTCAAAACAATGGATTAAGAAGGGAGATCAGAAAGTTGATGAGTTTATCTCTGCACTAGTAGAATAGAGTAACCCTCTACAAATAGGAGATTCTTCATCTAACTAAGGAATAATCCTTAGGGGGTATTGCAGCAAGTTGAAATCATGCATTCTACCCTCGGTTGATGGGAAGAAGATGCATTTCTTCTTTATCGACAGATATGTTAAGTTTTCACTTAACCGACGAGCATTTAATGCAGATTTTGAAGAACTTTTTGGTTATATAACACTGAAAAACCCTCATTTTGACTCACCAAGAATTCAAGCATTCAGAGAGCATGAAATTGAGCAAGGGCAATCTAAAGGTGAAGCAACAAAGTGATTTTTAGGCATTCAAGCTAAGAGGTATTTATCTTACGAAATGGTATCTTCATCTTCTGCACCTGAGTTTATTGCAAACCCTACTATGGTAGAAAATGTCAAGCATCCTAGGGGTGTGTTTAAAATCATCCCTGAAATTGCCAAGAAAGATGATTCTATAGGAGCTTTTTCAAAAATTTCTAAGGAAGTTGCCTTTGTTGAAGACCCTAGAATCTACATTCACTGCAACATAGAAAATCTAGGAACTAATGATTTGGAGAACATGTATAGTGGTGTCATTATTGATGAACAAGGTTTAATCAAACCAGAGCATAAGATAGTTGAAGACTTGGGATTCATTGAGATACTGAACATACCTGAATTTCCTAAGGAGGTAGTCCATCTAGTTCTAAGTATAGTTCATGGAGAGTTCATGTGGCTTGACTATATTTTTAAAATCTCTAAGGAAGCAATCAAGGCAGTTACTGGTTTACCCTTAACTGGTAGTAGGCCGGACAAAACTAAGAAGATACCTAACAAGGGAGTTATGGAGTTAACCGGAGCTACATCTGACAACAGATCTCTTAGGGTTAATGATATTACTAATCCCAATGTGAGATATGTGAGTATGATACTTGGATACAAAGTAACTCATGCAAACAGATTGAATTCAATTTTCATCTTATGTATTCATAATGCATATAAGATGGTAAAGAACAATGCTAAGATTGATGTTTGTGAATGGCTTAAAGATTAATTAATAGACAACCTGAAAAAGATTAAGGGTGACAAGAAAGGGACATTTTGTTTTGGCAACTTGTGTGTCTGATGCTTTACTTCACCAAAGAGATACTTGGAATCGGTCATAAGGAGTTTGGATATGACATCCTTGTAGGCGAACAAATCAAGGAATTTTTCACCGGTATGGACTCTAATAGTGACAACATTATAACAGATTACTTCAAAAACTTTCAGACTAAAATGAAAGCTAGAGAAAGGTTACCCCAGAGCATTGTGGACAAGTATGACAAGGAAATCTGCTTTGTAATCAAATGTGATGATACATGGATGGAAGCAGTTAGCCCTAGAACTATTTGGGTTACTGAAATGGGTTAAGAATTTGATCTAAACATTCTTGAAACATATGCTTAAACATTAATTGAGGCACCTAGAGAACCAATTGAAGAGACTTTTGGTAATGCCGAGACCATTGAGAGTGCTATTTCGATGCAAAAACAAAGAAAAAGAAGAGAAAATTTTATCAGATATGCATCCAAGATGGCCAAGGAGGTCAAAGAAAATGTAATGAACATAAGTGGTATATTTTCTAGTGAACTAGAAGGATTGAAACTGGAAGCTCATGTTTCACCACTTGTTACTTCTTCAGATACAAATAGTAGGAAAGTAGTAGTTCAAAAGAGTTGAAAGGAGAAAGAGAAAACCCTCACCGGTACCCTCTCCTTCTCCCAAAAGGACTAGAACACCAAGGAAGAAGCAATAGGTTGTAAGGGAACCTAAAAAGAAGCTTACACCAAAGAAGAAACAAACTAAGACATTGGATACCTTGACACCGGAGGAACTGGTAAATGAGATAACATAGGATGGAAATCTTTGCAATGTGAATAAATACTATCATTCTTACAAAGATTTAGACAAGGACACTATAGAGGCCAGTATAATTTTGCATTGAGATATCTATAAGAAGGTTTTGATTGAAGTTGTAGAGGATCTACCGAATGACTTATATTTAAGGCTAGAAGCTAAAATAATGTCAGTAATGGAACTAGATAAAAATCTAAAAGTTGAAGCATTATTGACAGTGCACCCTGTAAACTCTAGAGAGGAAATTGATGAGCTAATCTCTGAGGCAAACCGGTTAGTTTTTGTCAGTGGACACCGATAGGTTAGCCTAATGGCTGGGAGAGTTAAGGAGATTGCTGATGAGACTATAGACAAATGGGATATATTTTTTGTTGAAAAGGAAAAGAAAGAGGAAAAGGAAAGACAAAAAATTGACAAATATTTTGCTAAAGTGTACCGAAAGGACAATGGGAACGAAAAGATTGGTGGTGTACCTTCTATAAAGGTAACAGATAACATGCCTCCACCAGCTTAGGACACCCCTCCATTAACTTCAACATCACCGGTACATATAGAAAACTAACCGGATAAGGAAACTAATGAAGTAACTCATGATGATACTAACTCGGAGTCTGAAATACTATTCACCATGAATGTGGATACACAGGATATAAACATTGTTGTGGATAAAGAGACTGTAGAGGTTAAGGAATATAATGTTAAGGATAGTAAGATCTCTGAGATACCAGCACACATTGTTGACTCTCAAAAGACTGAGATATTGACACAAGCAGAGCAACTAGAGACTGAGAAACCAATAGAGGATAAGGTAACTAACATAGAGCAACCAGAATTAGAGAAACCAACAGTTGAAGAGGTACTTGTACATACTGAAAAATCAAAAGCAGAGGTACAAACACAAACAAAGAAACTGGAAGAAAATGTAAGTAAAGTGGAATCAACTGATGGTAATAAGGAGGAAGTAGTGAAGGTAATTGGGCAAGCATCTATTGAGAGGAAACCCATAGCAGAACCAAGCACATCTATAGGTGAATTTAGACCCACTAACATAATAGAGGTTCTATTAGATTCTATCAAGAGGATAACAAATTGCAATTCCTTAGCATTTAAGGCTATTGATAACACATTACCTATATTGAAAATGATTGCACCTACCTATAAGATAGATCACATTAATGATTCTTTAGGTAAATTGGACACACTATCCAAATTCATTTTTGAAAATGTTATAACTATAGATAAGGTGAATGAGGATACCATAAAGGAAAGAGTAGATAAAGAGAAAGGATAATTCTTTGAGAAAACCATCAAAAACTGTAATGAGCATATGGATTCATTACTATTGGTACTCAACTCAACAATTTTGGAATATAAGGAGCTATATAGAGAAGCATGTAAACCTTACTGTTTGATAGAGGATATAGATGAGTAAATCAAGAAGACACAGAAAGAAATCGATGATATTGCAGATAATTTGATAGGCTCTTCGGGACTTATCTCAGTTTTTGAGAAAGAGATGATAGTTTTTGAGGAGAAGTTAGAGAAACTTGTGAAAGAGAAAGCAAGGATAAGGTCAAAATCTTCAGAACTCAAAAGTAAACTTGGTCCAAAATTGGACAGTCTCATTACTCAGCGGGTTGAGCTATCAAAGACAACTATTCAAGGAGAATGATCACCAGAGCAACAAATGCACTATCTAACTGGCATGATCAACAAACTGAGACCATTCTCTCTAATAGCAACAAATTCATGCAGAGCCTAAATCTAATTTTGGTGGACATTTTTTAAATTGTAACCAACCGGTTACAGGCGATGAGGTAGCATTTTTGTATTCTTTGATTCTTTTTGACATCCTTTTCCATTGATGTCAAAGGGGGAGTAGTATGGAGAAAAATAAGTAATAAGTAGTAGTATGGAGAAAATAAATGCATAGAGGTGATCACTTGCTTAGGGGGAGCACACTTCTTTTTGGATATCAATTTTGGATTTTTCTCATGAGTGTTGCCATCAATGCCAAAGGGGGAGATTATTGGCATCCTACACTCTAATGAGAATAGTTGATGTTGTCATTGATAGCAACCAACTGGCAACCAATCGACAAAAAGTTTCTACACATGCACCAACATCACAAACATCATGCATTGGCATAGACTTTCACTGACATCCAGATTACACTAGAAATGAAGTATACTGGCACTCAGGCCAACATGGGATAAAGTTTTGTTTATGTGAATTGTTTTGTAAATGTAATTAATTATTTGTAAGATGACTTGGTGTATTGTAAATAGACTCATATATGTATGAGATCTCATAGGTCATTTTGTATCATGGTTGATGGTAATGGATAGGAAATTATTGTATGAGGTGATATAGTGGACAACGAAGGTTTTTGCTAAGGTATCTGACTGAGCTTTTACTGATACTGATTAAATTCATGTTATATTAATCAAACATCCCTCATTCTCATGATTGTCAACCAGGCATTTGAGATGCTATTTTGAGCAGTACATTGTATTGGATTTAATTGTCCATATTGTAGTCAGTGAGACTCTTTTGAACAGTGTGCTCCAGGCAGTTGGCCTTCCTACATGTGCAGGCCCCTATTGTAAGTAGTATTTATTCATATTGGCCAGTGAGTAAATATTATGGGTCATAAATCCCACCAAGGTTTTTCCCACACCAGGTTTCCTCATTAAAATATCTTGTGTTATGGTGTGCATTTATGTTGTCTTTGTTATTTCTGTTTACTACACTATTTCTTATTTACCAGTACATTGTTTTGGGTTGCAAAGATATAAATAAGTTTAAAGATTAAACTAACCGGTTAGAAATTGATTCACCCCCCCCCCCCCCCCCCTTCCCCCCCCCTTAGTGTCTTTGGGACTGTCATCGAATCTAACATAGACAAGGAGTGAACCCCTCCATTCTGGGAAATACACTAGGGGTCAAGGTATGTGTGGCATTCAATAGCTGAATGCTCCTATCACAGACACCCACTAGAGAAATTTCCCTATAACTTCATCGGTTCATACCACAAATAACAAACAAAGAAAATGATAATGCCCATCATGGCTCCTCTAGTCACTTGTGGACATCCTTGAGTAGCATAGGAACATGATCTATCACCAAATGATAAAAGATAAAGACTGACCCAGAAAAAATTCAGTAGCTATACTGATCTTGTTCCTTCATTCTCAGTTGCTTTATGTGATGGTTGATAATGTCCTGTCTCAGAAAGTTGTGGACACCGTTTAAGACTAACCTATCTAATTTCAAGTGTATCCTCTTCTATTTAAGACAAGATAATGATCACTTGATATGGATATGATACGATTTATAAGACAGTTTGATCATTTGATTGCAGATGTTTGACTGGATAGTCGTATCCTTTCTTAACTTTGTGCGAAGCATTTGTTGGATATCTGCTAGGGTATTTGTTTCTTGCCAGACATTTTATTGCAAGTTTTTTGATTGATTGATTTTTGATTTTTTAGTTCTTTTCGAAGAGCTTTTTCAATGTGTTTGGATTATGTGGATCGATATTTAAATGTATTTTATTGATTTTTTTAGGACATTTTGCAGATGTTCTTGGTATCTTTTGAGGATCGTATTTGAATGTTTTTGGTATTTTCACGACTCTTACTAAATGTCTTGGATTTTTTGAAGGATTTTCCTATGTTTTTGGATTTTATGTTTTTCACATATTTGAATGTTTTGGATTGATTTTTTTTAGGACTTTTTGCAGATGTTTTTGGTATTTTTGAAGGACGTTATATGATTTTTAGGATTTTTCAGTTATGCTCCCAGTGCGCAGACTTGTATGACATGATGACCTGAAGAATGCATGTGGAGACAATGAAATTTTGACATGACCTATGTTAATGCAATATGCATGAGAAAGATGTATTTTCTACTTGAACAAGGATGACTGTGTTTGTTTGGCATTTTGTAATACACCAATTGAAATGGAGGTACAAAACATTTAGTAGATAAGCGGTAAATCGATCTTTAAGGTCCCTTGGAATATCCAAATTAACACACTTAGTGACTAGGATTTACAAGTGGAGATGCAAAAAACTTCCCCATTGGTTCTTGAAACTTTGATCTTCTTTTTCCCATGTGTGTATAGATGAGTTAATTCCCACTCTTATGTTCACTAAAGATCCTTAGCATCCTATATGACTGGCTACATGGATTATCCTAACTTCAAAAGCATCCTAAATAGAGCCTCGTTGCCAACAAGATTTTAGAGCTCCGACGAGGTTATAGACTGTAATTTCTCAAATATTGCTCCATTGCCAGCATACATTCATAGCCCTAATGGAGTTACTCACATGTTCCCATAATCAATCTTTTTGTCACACTCATATGTGTGATATTTCGATTATATATAATTTTTCTTTTTCCTTGAGATGAATATTTGGCATAGCACTTTTTCTCTCTCTTTTTTTTTTCCTTGACTTGTAAGTAATGAAACTTACTTGGGTGTGACAATTACAATGATGCTGAAGTAGAATTTTAAATTTTTCACTAGTCATATGATCAACTAGGTGTCTAGAATGAATTTGAGTTTTTCTTAATGTGTTTAAGATATAGCAATTGATAGATCTTGGGTTAACGTCACAAAATAGCGAAATCACTACCCAACCATAAGTAAAGCGTCATCATAGGGTAATATTGAAAATGAATGACCTTAGGACCTCAAAGACATCATGTTCGAATATTTAAGAAAGGAGATGACCCTTGCTTCTCTTGAATGCAAACAAATGATAAACTTGGACAATTGCCTTGTTTTATTGATGTTGCTATATGCTAATGCAGAAAAATTATATGTCGTGAAATCTATGAATATGATGTGCTTAAAAAAGAAAAACTATATGTGATACAGTGTTGTGAATAAAATGAGATGCAATGCGGAAAACAAAACCTATACTAACCCAACCCTTAGATATAATATCGTTTAAGGTGCATGTTTCTCATAGGATCAGGAATTTCTGTGTAGGTAGTTCATTGGTCTTTGTTTGAAGAGTCGAATAAAGATGTATTTTCCAATAGGATATAAGGACTCAACTAAGTTTACACGTTCAACATCTCCAATGTTGATTTCTTTAGTTTTTGGATTTTATGGATCATCAGATGGAAATCCATCTTCGGAACCCATGAATTCAGCTATAGCCTTATTATTTTTAAAGAAATCCAGCTTTGGTAGATTCTCTTGCCCCCTAGTCTTTCAAGTGTGGGTATATGAGGCAAATAGATTCTAGTTCCGAAGTTGTGACATGTGCGGGTGTATGCCTATTTTTATTGATGCACTTGAAGAGGATGATGAAGTCAACCAAGTGTCAATCTCATTAGTTGGTATTATGCTTGTTTTTGACTCTATATTGGCATTTGATGATGGCACACATACAATCATTGACAAGTTTCTCTATGTAGTATGATCTAGATTGGTGATTTCATTGATAAGGGGTTCATGAACAACTTGTGTAGAGGGATTGGGATCACTAGGAGAAATGGTAAATTCATTTGAGAGGGAATATTGTGAAGAACATGGAGGATATTGACATAGAGATGAAGGGATGGAGGGACCTTGATCAGGATTTGGAGAAATAATGGGATCTTGTCTAGGACATGAAGGTAAAGGTATGCTTTGATCTTGTCTTGGAAAGGGATTATTATGAAGGATAGAAGGGATGTCTCAATCTTGCTTAGGAGGCGGATGTTGAATGGAACTTGAAAGGACACTTTGTTCTTGAGATGGAAGGTTTTGATTATGAATGGAATAAAAAAGAGTGAGGGGGTCATCATAAGATTCTTGGATAGTGGGATATTGATAAAAAAAATGGGTAGGATGAAAGTGGTTGTTCTTGATCTTTATTTGTTTCAAGACTCATTTCTTTTGATTTTGGATCATCCTCTTGACATGGGGTAAGAGTTTGGATATGCATGAGAGATTCTTAGAAGATTTCAACACATTGGCCTGATGAGAAAGGATTTTGAATGGGACTCTCTATAATAGGAGTATATGATGTGATCGAGTCTTGAATTTCTGAAGCATGGAAAGGACTTGCATCATGACTTGGATTAGATTGGATTTGTATTATGGATAGTCCTTGGGAGGTTGTGTTATTGGATAGAGATGGTGTGGACTGCTCTTGTGTGACTTTAGGGTATGATGAAATGGTGGATAGATATGGTTGATTTGGACTTTGGTTGAACGGGGTTTTATTTTAGTTGAAAGAGGTTTTAATGTTGGGTTGATGTGATTGGTATGATTGATATAGTGGGTTGAAAGAAAAAGAAGGTTTACATGACTCTAATGTTGGTTGAACTGAGGTAGGAATGATTTTGTTGAAGAATGAAGGTTGGCATGTTTGAATGGTCTCATAAGAAGAAAAAGGTTGGCCTGATAATGATTCCCTCATGGTCATCACTTCTCTCATCATTTTTTATAGCCAACCCCTATGGTTGTTAGGACTAGTCATGTCTATCATTTGTTGTTGCGAAGTCTTGATCTTTTGAGCTAAGATTTCTATGGATGGCAATGGTATAGGAATGGAAGGGATGAATTATCCACCTTCTCTATGAAATGTATAATGCTAATTCATAATGTTTTCTTGATTGGTTTGGACCTAGGATCATAACATGTAAGATGTTTTCTCCATTTCTCTGAATGTGACAATGTTTGAGTTGTTGAACTTGACAAACTTGTTTGAGTTGAGGTTGAGTTTTATTGATCCTCTGATTGTATTTTGGACGTATGGGGTATGATTTTCTAGGATGATTATGCAACTGATGACATACTAAGACATATGTTTATGAGGTCTAGACAAGGACTATAAATGAGGATGATAATAATGAGGACGTAAATTCTAATGATGTAAATGAGGATGATAATGAGGACTATGCAAGGACTAAGGGCATATATGAGGACGATAATAAGGATGTAAATGAGGACTATGAAAAGACTTATGAAACTCCTAAGGATGTAAATGAGGACTATGCAAGGACATATGAAACTTCTAAGGATGTATATGAGGACTATGCAAGGACTAGCTATGGTCACAAGTATGTAAACTTTTGAGTTTTGACGTTTCAAAAATGGACTTTATTTTCAATAATTCTATGTGTAGGACAAGTTTTGTGGTTTTCCAAGTTTGAGAAAAAATGTTAAGAGGTAGATATAGCTGACTGAACTAGTTTTCAAACAATCTCAAAAGATTCAAAGATACACAGGATAGGGTCTGAAATAGCCCAGATAACTGACTCAATACTGGTCTGATACAATGATACATAAAAAGACACAGAAGACAATCTTAGGCTGGAAATTGGAAACCATTCAAATGAGGCCCTTACAATAAAATACCAAAACAAAATCAACAGATAGAGAGTTTGGTAGCACTAGCTCCACTCCACAACACACACTTCTCGAGAATGCTAGTCTCTCTTACCCTGAAGATCTAAAGATCTTATCACCAAGGGATTTCTATATCATAATGCAAAGTGCATGAAGGGTATCTATGGGATATGATTCACACTCCCAAAATCACTGAATGTAGGGTTTTGGGGTACTAGGTTGGTTCTTATTGCAAACCTTCGAAGGGTCCCAATCCAATGATGGATTCTCAGAGCAAGCCACTTAAGACTTTAGTTGAGCTTATCGATGCAGGAAAGGCCCCCACATACATCAAATTCACTCAACACTCTAGCCACCTGACCAGTATGCTTATATAATGGCTCAAAAAACTTGCTTGAGAGTACAGTGGGAGAGATGATATCCCTAATGCATCCCAATTCGAAGTACCTCTGTGGGGTGATGAAATCCCTAGTCAAAGATACCCCTCTCTACTTGAAATAAAATAAAATTGAGCATCGTTGTCACCTTCTCCCTTTCTCCCAAGACCCTGAAGGTGGGTGGAAAGATACTTAATGCAATAGTAGGTCCACCCCCAAAATGATAAAAGTTCTTTCATTTAAGAAAATCAAATGTGAGTTAATCTATGTGTAGCTTGATTCACATTCA
Organism: Cryptomeria japonica; assembly: GCF_030272615.1. NCBI lineage: Eukaryota > Viridiplantae > Streptophyta > Pinopsida > Cupressales > Cupressaceae > Cryptomeria > Cryptomeria japonica. Next base: position 470,586,681 of record NC_081405.1, read on the forward strand.
TTTTAAAGCCCAAATTGAGGTGTTGAATACACATGTGCATGTCAATTTTAAACACCAAACTAAAATGTGAAGGCATGCATGTCAATTTTAATCATTGTTAATTTTAAACCCAAACTAAAGTGTGAGAGCATGAGTATTTATGATCTAATGCTAATCCGATCTTCTATATAAATTTGCCACAGGCTACAAGTAGAAGATTAGTAACCAAATAAAATCCACAGAAAACAGAGAACCCAATTATGACAGAAATGAATGCATGATGATACCTGCATGATTGCGTGACCCTGCATAGGTGATTTGATGATTTTGTTAGAGCGATTGCATGATCCATATACAAACAACACAAAAAATAAAAATTGAAGCTAATTTTGTTCAGAAACCTACAAAACAGATTGTGAGGCTCTAGCAAGGTCTCTCATCATCCATTCAATGTTAATCAAATCATATTTCACCCTATATGAGAGAACTAAGCTATTGTATCTGTCAATGGCTAGTTGGTCTTCTAGATCTTGTATCTTCTTTTCCTCTTTGAGAATTTGCTTTGGCGCGTGGCTTTTCTTCTTTGCTCCTTTGTCCTCCTCGTACCTGAAATTCTGAATTGGACCTTACATGCCATAAACTATCATAACAAAAACATGCAATAAAAATAATATGTTTCTAGATTTACCCAATTTCATGCAGAATTACACAGACCAGAGAACATAAAAGAAATAAGAACAAGAATATCAAAACAACAATATTCCTAATGAATGTGTGATCCTGTGTAGGCGATTGCGTAATCTTGTAAGGGCGTTTGCGTGATGGGTTCCACATGAATGCGTAACCCTAACTACTTGATTGCATAGTCCTGTCTATGTGATTGTGTGATGATGTAAACACGATTGCATGACGAATAGATCTACTTTGAAATCCATGCAAAACCTACAAAAAAGGAAAAAATCCGTATGATCTGCAAAATAACATAGAAAATAGAGAAGGTTAATTAGCTGTTGTTCACATCGGGTTTGCCAAAATGTGTTATGCTCAAATTTGTCATTGCTAAATAGGAAATAAGGAAAATCATGAATCCCTTAACTATCTAAGGAATTCAAACACAAACCAATGAAATAGATGCAAAATAGACTAAAATTAAACAATGTAAAACTCCCTATTGTGCATCATGGTTTCCATTGTTCATCTCCTCTTTGTGGTATGGTGGCTCTCAGATATCATGCTAGCAACCTACAAATGACACAAAGATTCAAAGTTCATGATTGTTGAAAATGGAGATTGAATGCTCAATTTATAGATAATTGGAGAGGATTGATTGAAAGGTAAAACAAATTGATCAAGAGGTGGAACTCAGGTGAGCTCACATACTAATTGATAGTTGAACTGCTGATTTGGAGGTGAAACATAATAGATTGAATAGATTAAATGAGTTAACTAATTGAGAAAAATCTATTTGAAGGAAGAAAAAGAATGATTGGAGGATAATTGATTGATGACAAAGAAAGCTTTATTTAGAAAAAGCTAACTAGAAGATGAAAATAGAGATTGGAGAGATAAATGATTTAATAAATTAATTAATAGAATTAATTAATTTAGCATGTGCTTGCACTTTGACTTAGATTTTCAATTTAATCTTTGCATGAGATTTATTCAAATAATTAAATTTATTTTAAATTCAATTTATTATTTGAATATATTTAGAACTTGACTTTGATTTTTGAAATCATGCACATGTGATTGAATTTAGAAGAAATTAGAAGAATTTGAAATTAAAATGAAATTAGAATTTGGGGATTTGGAAATGGAATTAGAAGAATTAATTATCTAATTAAATAATTTAAAGAAACTATTTAATTATTTTAGAAATGGAATTTAATTAAATAATAAAGATTATTTAAATTAAAGGATTAAATCATAATTAATTAAATAATTAATATTTAGAAAAGGGTTAATGATTAATTGATTAGAGATAGAAATTGAAAATATAATTTATTTAAATAATAAAGATTATTTAAATTGGGGAATTAATCAAAATTAATTAAATAATAAATATTTAATTAATATTAGAAAATGGTTAAAATAATTAAATAATGATAGAATAATTAGTAAGATGATAAGGAAATATGAAATTAGAAGAATAAGAATAATTAACTTAATTAAATAATTAAATAATTATTTAACTAATTAGACAAATAATTAGTACATGATCAATGAGACATTTTTAGGTGTCTACATATTCAATATCAAATTTTGTAAGAACCATGACCCATTTAGCCAATCTCCTTGTCGGTGTTGCTTTGCTAAGAAGGTATTTGAGTAGATCAATCTTAGCCACCAGCTTGATAGAATGTGCTAGCATGTAGTGTCTTAATTTGTGTGATGCAAAGACCAATGCTAAACAATCTTTTTCTATAATAGTATAGTTCATCTTATAGGACACCAAGGTCATGCTGATATAATATATAGCTCTTTCCTTTTTATTCTCATCCTGTTGTGCCAAAAGTGCCCCCAGTGATGTATCAGTAGCTGATATGTAGAGAATCAAGGGCTTGCCTTGAATTGGTGGCATCGATATAGGTGGATTAGAAAGATACGTTGTTCATAATCTTTATCCTAGTTGTATGTAACTCCTTTCCGTAATGCCTTTGTGAATGGTTGAGCCTTATCTGCTAGCTGAGAGATGAAGTGTATTATTGATTGGAGATGCCCTTGTAAACTTCTCATTTGACTGACATTCTTTGGAGGTGGCATTTCCATGATAGCCTTAAGTTTTTTTGGATCCACTTCAATTCCTTTCGCTAAAATAATATATGCTAGGAGCTTACTAGATGTAACCCCAAATTCACATTTCTTAGGATTTAATTTGAATTTGAATTTTTCCATCCTGTCTAATATTGGACCTAGTTTTGATAGATGTGTTGATCTTTTCATAGATTTAACTAGAGTATCATCAACATAATCCTCCATGTTTTTGTGCATCATATCATGAAAAATTGTTGTTACAACTCTTTGATAAGTAGCACCTGCATTCTTTAAACCAAAGGGCATTATATTCCAGCATAAGGTTCCCCATGCACAAGTGAATGTTGTTTTCTCTTTATCCTCAGGTGCAATTTTGATCTGATTGTATCCAGAAAAACCATCCATTAAAGATTACTTTTCATAGCCAGTAGTCATGTCCATGATCATGTCTATGTTGGGTAGTGAAAAATCATCTTTTGGACAAGCTTTGTTTAAATCTTTGAAATCTATGCAAACACATATTGACTTGCCAAGTTTGGAAATAGGTACAATATTAGATATCCATTCGACATAATCAATTTCTCTAATGAATCTAGCTTTTAGTAATTTTTCTAGCTCAGCCTTAACAAGTATTGCAACATGAGGATGCATTTTTTAGAGTTTTTACTTAACAAGTTTAACTCTAGGAGTGATAGAGAGATGATACATTATGAGGCTAGGATCCAGACCTAGCGTATCAGCATATGTCCATACAAAATTGATCTTCTTTTCCATGAAGAAATCAACAAATTCTTTTAGTTCTTTGACTGACAAGGATTGAGCTACATGTATGGTGTGTTGAGCTTCCTCTGTTCCAATTTTTACTAGCTGTGTAGGTTCAATTAGCACTGATGATCGCTCTTGAAAGTGATCAGGCAAAATGTCAAGTATCTCACCTTCAGACACCTCAAAGAGGTTTTCACCGTTAGGTACATCCTTTATTTTTACTAATTTTGATTCTGACACCTCCATAGTGTGGTTTTCGCCATCAAAATATTTCTTTTTCTTTTTTTGATTTTTGTGACTAAGATACATGACATTTGTTGTTGTCTATTATCACATTTTTTACTGGTGGAAGAGTCCATTTGTTCAACTACATTAAGATAATAGGCTAATGTATAGTCATTGGCAAAGGTAGGTATATTCAAAGGTTTATCTTGGAGAGTACAGTCGATAAGCTCAAGATGTATCGGTGATAAAGATTTAATAAGTTCAAGGGAATTCATGGTATTATCATCACAACCTCATACCAACAACTTGAGTTCTAGAAGACTACCTTGCGTAAGCATCTCGAGACTAAGAAGAGTTATAACAAAATTATCAAAGTTTACGTTAGTATTTAGGGAACGTAACCCAACAGACCTACCACTAGCACCATCCTCTACTTCAGACTGGACTACATATCATGGTTTGACAATAATAGGTTCAGCAAATAGAGTTTTGACATTCATGACAAAGTAGTCATAGTTTGGTGTCAAGTATGTAATGTCATAAATAAAGCTTATGTCCGAGTGACCAGAGTCAGAAGATGAAGCCTCTGACTCTTCTTCAAGTGGCTTAGTGAAAGTATATATAGTATCACTATCTACATCTTTGATGCTACAAGTTCCTTCATGATTTGGTTCAATGATCACTTGTAGTTGACATAACCTTGATGACTCTATTAATCTCTGTCATCTTTTCCATTCAGCTTCCTCTGGACTAATGACTGGCCCTACTTCTGTAGCCTCCAATTCTTCATTTGTAGTCCCATACCTATTTTTCTCTATCTCATTAGAGGTAAATCTAGTAGGTGAAGAATTTTCTTGTGTTCTTTCTTCTTTTAGTTGTTGTTCATAGTCTTCTTGTCTTTTTAGTCTAATTTCCTCTATTTCCTTTTGTAGTTTAAGCGCACTATCTCTTGTTCTTCATCTATGATATCACTAGGTTCTTCAAGAGTTTATTCAGTAGATATATCTGATAGAGGCTTTGGATCCCATTCATACTCATTTGAGTCCATTTCTAAATCATCTACTTGCATTCTACCTGTGTATGTGACCAGAACGTTCAGTGGTGCAAACAACTCTTTAATTCTTTCCATTTCTTTTCTCATATCTTCCGGGATTTCTACTCCCTGTAGTGTTATTTCTGATGCAGTTGGAACTTGATTACAAGATGTTTCTTCTCTCTTGATTGCTAATTCTTCTTTTTGTTTTTTATACTCTTCTTGAGTTTGTTGAGTATTTACTTCCTGTGATGTTGAAGGTAGTATCTTTTTCATCCACTTAGACTGATGATGAGAAGTATGTTTTTGATTTGATGACTCCTCTAAATGGTATCCAAGTCCAACTTTATCATTTGTAGACTTAGTTTGTAGCTGAATAGGTTCAACAATACCTTCTTGACACTTTCCCACATGACCGATGCCTGAATATCCTTTGCGTTGAATCATCTTATAGCCTTGACCATATTGTTTAGGGGAAATCTCACAGTGTTGCGCTTCTTTGTTTTCACTATCTTCTTTGAAAATCCATTTGAGAACAACCTCCTCTTTTGTTTCATTTGCAAGGGAAGTAGAGGACTGTAGTTGAATTTTTTGGCTTCATAGCCTCTGATGGTTTTCCAGACTATCTTGGTGATGGAGGAAGAGAAATTAGTGAAAGTGCAGTCTATCTTGTATCCATCCATGCAAGTATCTATGATTTTCAATTAATTTTCTAAATCTTTCATCAAAGTTTCTGAACTTTTAGCTGCATAGGTTGCTCTGTTATGAGGAACAAAGGTATCAGTACACTGTTTTAATGCACTAAAGGTGTAACTTGTATTAGCAGGAATACTGACTTCAACTCTATTATAAGGAAATTTCAAGCACTGATGATAGGTAGATGGTACTGCTTGCATTTTGTGAATCCATGGCCTACCCAACAAGATATTGTATGAAAGAGGAAGGTCAAGCACTTGGAAAACAACATCTCTCTCCAAAGGTCCTACCCTGATTAGTAATAGTACCATACCTTTAGAGGTTCTTTCTTCTTCATCACAAGCTTTGATTGTTATTTTCTTTGTTGGATCAATGACATGTTTAGAAAATCCCAACTATGTCAATAAACTGTAGGTACAAATATTCAACCCACCGCCTCCATCTATCAAAACATGTTTGACTCAATGTTTATGGATCATAGCTTCAATGTGTAATGGTTGGTTATGTGGGTGATTCAATTAATTGTCATCTTCTTTAGAGAAGGTGTAGTAATAAGGCAAAGTTAGGTGACCCACCATAGATTGAAACCGATCTACATCTAAATCTTTGGGGACACTAGTAGTGAGAAAAGATTTGTCCAGGATCTCTCTATGAGTAGAAGAGATCTTAAGCAGTTCAAAAATGGTGATGGTTCATTTTAATTATTCGACAATGTTGTAACCAGGAGAGGATGATGAAGCCAACTTCTTAGATTTAGTCGTGATCATATCTGATTGTCTATTTGAAGAAGTTGGTAGGTTTGATGTTGTTTGATCAGGAGTCAAGGAACTAGCTCCTTTTAGAGTAACCTTCTTTTGAGCATGGGTTACAACATTTGTAGTTTGTGTTTTATGTTGTTTATCTTTGAATATGATCACATTGCAATACTCAGATTGGGAAGGTTCAATCATGTTGATCACATTGTCATTGTTAGCATAGGTGTAATTGAGTTTGGCACCTCCCTTGGATTTTGAGGAATCACCTTGTTCATAAGTAGGCAAGGGATCTTTAAAAGCTTTGTGATCAACATTAGTCGTGTGATTTCCAAGCATCGGTGAGGTCTTGAATCTCTTGTTTGAGTTTCATGCAGTTGTTTGTTGCATGACCCTTGTTTCGATGATATTCACAGTACTATTTTTCCCTCCACCATTTGGGTTTAACTTTTGGATCATATGGTCTAGAGTTGTCTGGCAATGTTATCAGATCATTTGTCAATAAATTCTTAAGAGCTAATTCATATGATTCCTCCAAAGGAGTGAAATCACATTTAGGCTTTGAAAGCCAAGGTTTCTCTTTAAACCACTCTTTTGATTTCTTCAAAGGGTTTTCCACCATAGATTTAGCTGCTTCGAGAGCTTGTGTGCCACTAGCTAGATTAAATATTGTGGGTTTTGATTTTGGTTTAACAGTGTCCACCACTCCATCATTAACAATGTTTCTGTTGTTATCTTTTCCATATTTCCAGTATTTATTCTTCTCTTTGGAACTAGAACCTTGTTGTGTTTCTTTCCAAAGTGATATATATCCATTCTTTATAAGCACATCTTCCATTATGAGGGCACTATCTACCATTTTGTTGAATGAATGGTACACTTGCATTTGGATGTTATATTTCAATTCAAGGATCAGGTTATTGACAAAAATGTCCATCTTCTTAGAATCTAGAATAGGCCATGAATATCTAGAGAACATCTTTCTCCAACGTTGAAGAAAAGTGAGAAAAGGTTCTCTAGTTTTCTGTTTGGTATTGCAAAGCTTGATCATAGTGACTGTACGATGAATGTTATAGGATTATTGTTGGAGAAACAATTTGATTAATTCCTTAAAAGTTTTAATTCCCATAGGTAGGCTTGAAAACCATTCCATAGCTTGTCCTCCTAAACTCCTCGGGAAAAGGCGCATGAGTTATGTTTGTTCGTGGATGAACTCCATACATAAAACCCAAAATTCTCTGACATGGTCTTGAGGATCTACATTACTGTCATATTTGTCAAACTTAGGAATCTCCACTCTTGAAGGAAATGGAGGCATGTGAAGGTTTTTGTCAAATGGGAATGGGTAGATCATGTCTAAAGAATATTGTTTAGATGATTTATCCTTGTTTTTCATTTATGTGATTTTAGTGTGTAATGCTTGCAATTGTTTGTTCACCAGTGCTAAGAGTGTCTCTTCCTCTTTAGTGATAAGGTTTTCAATGTTATAATCAATAGGAAGTTTAGCACCTTGTTTTGCTAGCTCTAGAAAATAATCTTCTTTTTCTCTAGCCATGATAATCTTCATCATTTTTCGGAAATCTTTATCCTTTTGATAGCTATTTATAATAGCTTTGTAGGTTTGTAGGCTTCATACTTGCTAGATGAGGAATCACTGTCATTAGCATGGGTGTTGATATTGTCATAAGTATCATGTTTAGTAGCTTCTCTTTCTTTCCTTTCTCTAGACATGGTGGGAGATAAGGGTTGGTCGAAAATTGGTATATTTGCCGATGAAGGTTTATTAGAGATGAGGTCCTCTACAAAGAATGGATTATCTTGTAATGAAAAGGATGATCATTTACCTTTGGCAGCTTTCTTATGAGAACTTCTGGTTTGAGCAAGAATTTATGACTGATGTGACTAAGAACTAAATGTGATGCAGAAGTCCAGATCAAATTGAAGGTAGTTGTTCTTTTGACATAGTGATTGAGAAAAGTGACTAAGACTTAGTCTGGTTTCAAGAATGATCTATCCTATATAAGACGTGATCTAAGTAACTAAGTTTGATTTGAGAGAAGTGACTAAGACTCTTTCTGGTTTCAGGAATGATCTATCTTGTATAAGATGTGATATAAGTAACTTAAGTTTGATAAGTAGTTGATTGAACTAGCTGAAAGATGATTGACAAAATCATGCAACACAATGGCAGGGGTACACTATCAAGATTGTTTGTGTGCAAAATTATGATGACCAGATTTATGCTCATTGTAGACTGATTAGGCAAGTATGACTATTTTGGAAAAGTGTGTAGACAGACAAGTTTTTAGACTGACAAAATTAGGAATTCGTACGATAAAGTTTTCAAACCCAGACAAAAATTTAACAATTCTCAGATGACACAAGTAGTTTCTCGTACGAGTTGCTGCCTATACTCGCATGATAGTTTAGTGTTCTCCAGATGATATCTGATGAGGAATATGATTATTTGTACGACAATATACTAAAGGCCAGATGATAATTCTCTAGGAATAAAACAACAATTTTGTAGACCCGAATGATAATTTTGACAAGACTAGACAATAAACTGATAGGACCAATTAAGACTCATACAACAATAGGTATATAACCAGACATTAATTCAGTAGACTCATATGACAATGGACTAGACAAAGACAAGATTCTGACACAGACAAAGTTATGATGATTGACAAAGACTAGTTTTTGACACATACAAAGTTTTTTTATGACTGATAGAGACTAGTTTTTGACATGGACAAAGTTTTGATGACTAATTTTTTGATGTTGTTTGATTGTTTTATCTAGTTTCAATATTTCAGTTTCAGTTTCAAGGATGAAAACATAGAAAACACGTAAGATGTATAATGACTTCAAGCACAACACACTAACCCTACGGAAGTTGGCTTAGAGAATAAAACCTTTGCTTGCAAACTCAGGTACACACCCAATAGCTAATCAGAATACAACCATTGAGTCTCATGCAATGGATTCTCAACACTATATTAGCCAACTCCAAATGCTAATCGGGGCACGAAATGGCAAGTATCTTGGGAGAGTTACTATCTCTCTTGCACAAAGATTATCCCCTTTTTGAATGTGAATTGGGTAGCCTCTATCTTATAGTTCTTAGTCAAGAATTCCATTTGAAATTACCCCTTGAAGTCACGCAAGAATGATTGAGGCCTATAGCCTGACAAGGTACCAAAACAAGTTGTAGTCAAGTAAACATGATTGAGACCGTGAGGCCCTACAAAATGTTCGATATGAGAGATCTCAAAGAGAAAAATCAAATAATCTCGTCCTCTGAGACTTTAATCACCAAAGGCCTATTTATTATAGTGAGTTGGAATGCTCAGGTCCAACTATACTCACTTGGGTCATTCTCATAGGGTGATTACTTTTTCCCACTGTGACAGGCCCGCTAAAGGTACACAAATCTAAAATTTAGAAAAAGCTTGGAGGGTCTAGATTTTTGATTGTTTGTGCACACAAGAGAATACTCTCCTACCTCTTAGATTTTTCTGAAAACACAAAAGACAGATTTGTTCATTAACCAGATAGAAATTTAAGTGCCTAAAAATAAATTTAAAGAATACATGATGTTCAGTTGAATCTCCTTAGGCAACCTGCAAAAAAATGAATCATTAGTCATATTGTTTTTGTGTAACATGCATGTTCTTCGACAAACATTCTGCAAAAACTGGTTAGGCTATCAAAATCTCTCAGGCAAACTGACAACAAGCCAGGGTAAGCATTAGTACCAAAAAAATTCAACAAGAAAAACCCTAAAAATGCAGTCTGTTTTAATACCAAAACCAGAATACCGTACGAGTATTCTCACCGAGTCGTATGATAATTTGTGATGGACTGTACGATACATGCAGTTTGTCGTTCAGTCCTCTATGAAAACTTGTATGAGTTTTTGCATAAAATGTATGAAAAAAATCCAAAAAATAAATCTGAAAAAATAAAAGTAAGCTAATTTGCGAGGCCGAAAGATGTAGTCTTCTACCCCACCGTGGGCACCAAAAATGTGTGTGTGAAAAGTGGATAAATATTTGCAAGTTGTAAGCCACAACACTTCAATTAAGTCATTGCATGCATGGTTAGACAGATATAATCAGGAATATAAAAACCATAACAAATCGACCTATTTCCTTCTAAAAGATGTGAGTATAGACTTGCTCTCATATTTGTCTAAGAAATACTAGTGACTAGACTACACCAAGATGAAGGATTTAATGTATATGAGTACAAGAATAAGCTAAATGGTTGCAAGATTAAGCTAGATAAATGAATATTAAGATAAATGAATGAATATTAAGCTAAATGAATTCAAGCAATCATGATTAAACTAAATATGCAAAAATCTAAACTAAGATGCAATAATCTCAAAGCATAATATCTTCAATGACTCTAGAGCAACAATTGCACAATAACAATAAATCTCTAGGGTGTTTTGAATGAGAGACAAAGGCTGAATTTATAAAGATTCAAAAGAGAGACCAATGGTAAAGATTGATTAGCAATGAGCGGTTGAGATTCCTCAAGAAAAAGCACAATCCTAGTTAATTGAAATAATTGAGAGATCGGATTAAGTTAATCTTGAGATAGATTCCAACTATAGCTTGATTGACTGCAATCAGATTATAAGTCTAAGTCTGCATTGGAGATAAAATTAGTTGATTTCATGCACTTGAGATAAAATTTAGTCAATTCCATGCACCTTTCTTTAATTTGCTCAAGATTTTTAATTAGAAAAAGGATTTTCAATACAACTGAACCTCCTTCCTCAAGAAAAGCTTTGAGTTTTATTTTTAGAGAAAATGATTAATTCAATTGAATTGCTTTTCTGATTTCTCAAGTTATCTCAATTTTAGAACAATAAATATCTTAAGTTTGATTTCTTCTCTCAATTTAATTCTTTTCTTTTGTTTTCAATTTAACTCTTTCTTTTGCAGAATAATTCCTCTTTTTGTGATTAATCTTTTTTTGTAAATTAATTCCTCTTTTTGTAATTAAATGGCAAATTTATTTATTAATTAAATGTGCTAGGATATTTAATTAAATAAATAGGATAATTGATCAAAATGATTTACCTGGAATGATTTAATTAAATAAATAAATATTTAATTAATATAGAGTGATTAACTTTCCATGTAACATTAATGACTAAAAAATTAATTAACTAGGTGCTCAAGGTTGATTAATTGTCTTTGGTTAGGACCTTGGTGATGTTGTCGAGATTAGGGGCCCATGGTTTAGATGGCCATTTTTAGGGTATTACACGTACTAAAAACCCTGCATTTGTGTTTATCAACACTTGCATGATTGTGTGCAAGGAATACCTGTTTGTCTGAGAGTCAGTCCATGCCTTGGGTTTTCATGACATCTTGCTTCCTATAATCAATGGTGTAGATTATCCTTGGCAATATCAAAAATAGGTTTTCTCTTCATATCTGCACAATAAGAGATCCTATCCACTTCATTTCATCCATTTATCTTGGAGACTCCAATTCATTCATTCATTCACTCTTTCATCATCTTCATTCTTTCACTATTTACTCTTCTAATCCATTTTGAGAGCATTCTCGTGTTCTTTGAACCTGCCTGTCCTCTCAAGGGGGCCTACCACTACTTCCTTGTCATCCTTCCTCCTCATAATTCTTCCTCATCTCATGAGTGGGGAATCAAGCTAATAGTCCTTATCCTCACCATTCACTATGTTTTACTCTTGTTTCATATAAAATCACCTCACGACACTATATCAAAGAGAGACAAAATGTAGACACCTAAAATTAATTAAATTAATGTTTAATTAATTTAAGCCTAACATCATAATTAACCAATTTAATTGTGTTAATTTCCTTCTTCTTAAGGTTAATCAAATAAAATTTAATCAATCTTGTCACTATAGTCCAATAATTAATTTATCAAATAAATAAATTATTTCTCGTTTCTTCTAAAATCAGACAAATCATTAAGTCTTCTAAATTTTGCTTAGTTAATTAATTATAATTAATTAACTTAAGTCATGTGATTCCTACAAATCATTTTTTCCTAATCCCCACTCAGCCTAGTTAATTTTTTCTTAATCATACTTATCATTATTCTCAAATTTTATATTCCTCTACTCATGTCACATCACCTTTGACCCTTTCAAGGAAATTCAAATTCCTTGAATCTCCCCATGCATCCTCTTCCCAAGGAATTTTTAATTCCTTTATCCATTTAGTCTTCCCACGCATACTTTATTTTGGAATTTTTAATTCCTCTCTCCTTTCTCCAAGTAATTTTATATTCCTTTTTATTCTCCCAATACACCTTGATCCATGTTTTCCATCCCAAATCAATCTCAACCCTTCATACCAAAATCAATCTTGGCCCTCCATTGGCCTCCTCAAATATATAAATTGGAGTATCATTTCCTCACAAATGACTACATGAAATCTTCCTCTATATTCTTCTATCATATCCTTATCATGTCCTCATGATCCTTCATCAAATCCAAATCTATTCATTTTCGTCTAATCCAAATCCAAATCCTATCAAATCATTCAAATCTTGTTGTGTGTGGAGAGCAATCCAGATCCCAAAGAAGGAGCCAATCCAATCAAGTGAGGAAGGGGCACATTCCTCATTTCATCCAAGGCTCAATCATAGGAACAAGAGAGACTCATCTCTTGCAAGGTATAATTTAGTTAGCTTATTGTTTTCATTTGGCTTTTTATGCTTATTTGGATTTAACTAACCTGCTAACCTTGCATGAAAAGTCTCCCTTGGTTCAACAACCACTAAACCTATCTAATTGACAAATTTCAAATACAAAAAATAAGAATAATTTTGAAATCAACAATTAAACTAATTAATTCAAATGGAATCCATTGTGGATCATGAGCATCAAGACTCCTATTGCTATTTTGCTGCTTGCATAATGTTGGATCTCAAAGTCATGTTGTGAAACCTGCAAGATATGGGTGCAATAATTTGAAGATAGTGCTTGTCAAAAAATGATAAATTGATGTCGAATTTATAGATTCTGGAGGGTCTGATTGGATAGCTAAGATTGAATTGAGAACTAAATTGATCAATAGTTAAGATTCAATGTGATAAGTTGGTGAGAGAGAATCACTTATGTTGTTTGGATCTAATTCATAGATAAACTGATTTGACTGAGGAGATAATTAATTTGATTTGGAGTTGAACAAAATTGATTGATTAGTTAGGGAATTTGATTAAATAAATAACTGAATTGATTGATCAAATGACTTGATTGATTAATTAGTCAGAAAAAGGTGATTGGGAGTTAACCGATTAGTCATAAAAAACTGATTGGGAGTTGACTGAATGTCAGTGATAGCTAGAATTTTAGCATGTGTTGTAGGAAATTAGCATGAAATTCAATTTAATTAAAATTTTGATTTTCAAAAATGTTAATGACATGCAAATTTATTAGAAATTATTTGGGGCAAGTTGAATTATTAAAAAATGAAGGGAAATTAAAATAAATAAATTTATAAAATCTATTTAATTTTGAAGACATAGTTAGATCATTAAATAATTTAAAAAAAATATTTAATTATGAGAAAATGGAAATTGAACTTAATTAAATAATAAAAATCATTCAAGGTAAATAAATTGCAATCAATTAAATATAATTAATTGATTAATTTTAGAGAGGAATGGTTAATTGGTTGAATAATTAAAATATAAATTGAATAATTAATTTGTGATAGAAAAGATGAATATTAATCTGGAGGAATAAAATTAGATTAATTAAATAATTAAGATTATTTAATTACTATAGAGGAATAATTAGTGGTGTTAGTAGTGGGATAATTTTAAGTGTCTACAATATCTTCACAACCTCTCTAATTCCAAAAAAAAACTCAACATCCAAACTACAAGGGGGTTCATAAGATCTTCAATCAATTCTCCCCCTCAAACAGTTTATATTGTCTAGTTATTAGAAGAGGAATCTATACCATCAGTGGGTGCATACTCATCCTCAGTATTTTCTTTCACCTTCTTATCTAATTTCTTCACCCATGTCATCTTCATCTTCTCCTTTTCTTCATTGATATCAATCTTCTTTACCAAATAAGTAGTCTTCTCATTCTTTCCTCTACAAAGCCTAGAAATGTGTCCTAATTTATTTCAGGTTATAACAAGTCAAACCTTGTTTCACTCCATCTCCACTTCTTTTAATATTAGACTAGAACTCAACAACCTCATGCCCAAACTTGTTGCCTGCATAACAATATCCATTGAATGATTGAATATTTCTACCATAGTTTGTATTCACATATCCATTCCATACCATCCCACTTTTGCAATCATTTTCTTTGTCTCTAAACTTATTGCAAGAGTAGCACATACCATTAAATGATTGAGATATGATCTGACTTCTACATTCACTGGGTCTATGTCCAAACTTATTGCCATTAAAGGTTGATGAATACCTAGTTTGAGTAGGAGGAGTCCTCCTGACATTTTTATAGTTTTGGACTAGAATAAAACCTTGTTGATCTTTATTAGTGTCCTTCAATTCACCCTTGACCTTTTCCTTTCCTTTATCTTCTTTTCTAGGAGTCTTAAAGCTTTGACTTTTTTTGAAGCTAAGGCCATGTTCATCTTTATTTTGCTTCTTAGCACTTGAAATCACATCAAGTACTTCACTACCACATTTAATATTTAGGCCTTTGTCAATTTGTTCTTTTGCTTCTTTCAACTCTTTTCTCAACATGTTCACTTCTTCTTCAAGTTTGGTATATCCTCTAGATTTTTCGTGTAGCTTTGTTTCAAGATCATCAATGGTCTTTCTTCTTTCATCAAGTAGGTTCCATAGACAGTAAATTTTCTCTTCTTCTTTCTTTCACTTATTTCTACTCTCATCTAGATTTGCTAGAGCATTCCTTAATTCTCCATCCATGTTTACCACAAAATCATTGTCCCATTCATGTTGTTCCATAGCTCAAGTAAATATTTTTTTATAATTAAATGTAGTGTTCAAATCTTAGATCTACTTCAGTTGTTAGGTTACAACATCAGTAACCTCACTTTGATACCAATTTTTGAACATTGTATTGGATGTTGAGAGGAGGGGGGCTGAATCAACATATATTAAAAGTTGATCAAATTTAACCTTTTAATTAAGCTTCATTACATCTACCATATGCATGAAAGTAGATAGTTGAAACCAAAAAAGTAACTAGACATAAATACTAATTTTTTTATATGGAAAATCCAAACTAGTAAAAACCATGGTGAGAATAATCTCACTATATGACAATCAAGTTACAATGTTTAGGCCAAAATGTAAGGAGCTCACTGCCCCTGAGATGACTTGCAAGACTAAAATGCACAACCTTAGGGAAAGATACAATAAGGACTTACAAACATTGGAGATCACATCTTTAGACCCAGGTACAATAATTTTGATAGAGTAATATCAATAGGATTCAACTACAAAGAATCTCATCCACTGAAATTTTGATCATAGTTCATTGTTGAAGGCACATCAAAAACTATCTTCATTACTAATTTGTTACACTTTTGAACCTCTGTATTGCTTCATATACACTTCTCACAACACACATTTTTTTTTAATTTTCACAATGATTCCATCCTTTATATACAATCCGCATCCTCAGCAACATCAATTAGGTTGACCAAATCAAATGTAACGTACAAATACAAAATGTATACACATAGAAATTGGCTATGAGCAATTAAATAAATATTCTATATTTATTTAATATTTATCTAATAATTATTCTTCTATTAAATAATTAATTTGAAAAGATTAATTTATTTAATTCATTTTTGTGTCTTTTCTATTAATTAACATTTTATTAATTAATTCATTTATCTTATTCCTCTAATTAATTAAATGTCTAATATTTAATTATCCTTAAATAACCAAGTTAATTAAATATCTAAATATTTAATTATCTTCTCCAAACAATTAAATATCTAATATTTAATGGTTATTCTCCTATCCTATAGTCTCAAATATTAAATAGTTTCCTAAATTATTTAATCTTTTTCACCCTCCATCTCCACTTCATCTTCCCTTTGCCAACTCATCAAACATGTGGCTAAGGAAATTAATATTTCTTAAATATTAATTTATCATTTATCTTCAACTACCAAAATTTAATGAAAATTGTGTATGTACACATATTTCATAATCATTTCCTATATTCTCTCCAACACCCCTACATATTAGGAAGGACTTGAGTCCACTTGTCCTCTCATGCCTAAATTTCCTCCAACCATCCCTAGATTCCCTCAGTCAGCAACCCAATCAAGGTGAGATGAGTGACACTTATCTTCTCCTTCCCCCTTTCTCTCAACCTTCACCTTTGCTCATAGCCATCCAAATTTGCAGATCTGATCAAGACCATTGATTTGAGCCACATCATCTAATCCTCTCAAAGTCTATAAAATCAAGAGCTTCAATTGAGAGAGAGTTAGTTTTCAAAATAGTCTCCAAATCAATCATATGCATCCATGAGTTTTTGAAGCAAATAGCAATTAGCAATTATCAAATAGCAAATATCATATAGCATTTTAGCATAATCATGTAGTATTGCATATCATAGTATTAGTTAACTACAAGTTATCAATCCAATCTTCATATGTCATCTTGGAAGCCAACAGTGCATTGTTTGAGAGCACACCATCTGCAACCAGGAATAGTGGAGTTAGGACACAATGAGACATAAATCATGAAGGTAAAAATAATGTTTTATTTTAATATGTATTTCATGTAGTTTCATTGGTTGAATTTGGATTTCCTGTAGCATTTCCATTTGTATTTTGTGAAACTAACTTATTGCAGGTAACATTCTGAGGATGAAATTCAAACTCACACATTTTGGCACCCACCATAGGGCTCATAAGGCTCACATATACTTTTAAAAATCTTGCAAATAATTAAATTAATGCATTTGTAATGCAGATTCACACATGTGTGAATTCTGATAGTGCTTTTGTTCTGCAGGTTAGCACATTTGCCTTTTATGTTAGCGCATTTGTAACATAGGTTAGTGCATGAGCATTCTAGGTTAGCACTTTTGTCTTAGAATCTGCGCATTTGCATTACAGGTTCGCGCATTTGTGCCCTTGGTTAGCACATATGTCAAAGAAATCATGCTTTTGTATCCACAGGGTAGTGCTTTTGTATTCTAGGTTACCGCTTATGATCTGCAGGTTCGTGCTTTTGAGAAAAAAGATAGCGCATATGTTAGATTAGCGCTTCTGCTCATAAAACTGACAAAATTTTCTTGCAGGTCTGAATGTCCAAGAAATCATCTTTTTCAGATTACTAATGTGCATGTGCAGGATGACATTTAAGGAAAATTTTATGCATTTCATCATTTAGTTAATTAAAAGTCTTCATTTGGGAAGTAATATATCATATCTTGTTCATCTAGTTTAACTAAGAGGATGAATTGACAGCATGCAACTTGCATTTTTAGTATTTTCTCTAAAAAAAAAAGTTACACATAGACTTTTAAAAAGGCTAAAATGAACACCATGCTTGTTGGAGCAACATCTCCAAATAGGACTTAGCCAATATTTGCTTTGAAAAGGATAAAAATAATGCTTGTATTCCATGTCTCGAAAGTGGTAGGTATATGCTCTCCCCTTAATTGGGTGACCAAAAAGCCAAACCCACTCTTTTATGCTTTATTTACTTTCAAGCAATTAAAATCCTTTAGAGGGCTTGCCTTCCCGAGCTTCCTTGAGGGGGCCAGTGAGAAGGGAATGACCTAAAGTGGAAATGGGCTAATACCGAGTCCTTCCAATCCACTATAAATAAATCATGTTTGTGACAAAATTCTCAAATAACATGTGCTGATAAGTTCATACCGACACTATGTTTCCCCATAAACCCTATGGAGCGTAACCTCTATAGGCTGGGAACCTTCTATATTTACAGAGATGAAAGTGTCACATGTATGGCCACATGACTGGAAGCCTTTACTAAAAACCACTTGTACTAGTTGCCAAAATCCTTCTAGTTGTTGGCGCAGGAGGTCAGACCTCTGAAGCGGCTCACACACATACAATTCCTAGTAGAGATATAAAGTTTTCCATGGGGAGTTTTCATGGAAACTGGTGCTTGGCTGCCTCAAAGAAGAGTGCCGAGGGTGGAGCCTGTGGGGTCAAGAATCTAAATACCCACTTTGAATAGCGTAGCCTTGGGGGAAACCCCATGTGAGATTAAACAACTATTTTCTTAGCCTACCATAAGATTTGTACTTGCTTGTGCATTTTGTTTATTAAACATTGTGTCTTCTATGTCTGTAACATGTTCCAAATGGTGAAAAATTGAAGAAGATTATCATCTACAAGTGAGCAAAAATCCAACAAATTGCTGAAAAAAATTGATCAAAAGGGTAATACAAAGGCTTTCCAATATTTGAAACACTAAATCAAACCAAGTGATCAATAGTATATCATCCAACTATCTCAACGACAATAATACCTAGATAGGTATTCAAGTTGTTCAAGTCAATTTTCTATATCAAGAGACTTTATCCATATCATTTGACATACTTTGTCATAGGGGCCTATCAAACAAACCCTCTATTCGACTTAGTGAGCTTGAGTATCTAAAATGAAGTATCCATCAATTCAACAACATCAACCTATCTAAACTGAAACTTTGACCACTCATGTGACCATCCCTTGTCGCTTGAAAAAGAAGAAGCTTATTCAAAGGAAATGAGTCCTAGCCTAAATCAAGATCAAGATATCATGGCTCTCCAATCTAATCCCATTTTTTATCAAGATCCTACCAATCAAGAATATTATGATGATCCCCTAAAATTCTGGTATTCCATCCACAATGATCCCCTTTTATCTCAAGAGCAGAGTCCCATTCAACATCCACCTCCTAAGCAAGAGCATGGTATCCCTTCCATTTCTTTCACTAATCTAATTCAAAATCAAGTGAAAAACACAAACTCAAATGATCCTACTCCAAGTCAAGATCAAGATCAAGAAAACTCTTCATCCTCCAAATCCATTTTAGGTCCTTTCATTCCAAAGTCAAACTCTTCATCCTCCAAATCCATTTTAGGTCCTTTCATTCCAAATTCAATATCTTCATCCTCCAAATCTGTTTTAGGTCCTTTCATTTCAAAGTCAATCTCTTTATCCTCCAAATCCATTTTAGGTCCTTTCGTTCAAAATTCAAACTCTTCATCCTCCAAATCCATTTTAGATCCTTTCATTCCAAAGTCAAACTCTTCATCCCTTCCATCCATCTTGGGTCCTTACTTCCCTCCATCCACCATTCCATCACCTCAAATGATCCATAAGAAAGATCAACAAAGGAATGGATATTTGAACTTCTTTCAAACAAATATCTAAACATCTTTTCAAAACTATTCTTCCATCATTTTCTTTATCTATTTTGGGTTCTTATGTCCCAAAATTCAATTTATCGTCCATATCTTCATCACTTCTCAAGTTGTGTACCAACAATCATCTTGAATACATTTCTATCTATCCTTGCACAAATCTTCAAACATTCTATCTATTATCCAAAACATCTTTTCTATCCTTCCATCCCTTTCATTCAATCCTTTGCATAAATCTGTCATCTGTGAAATAGGCATTTGTGTCATTTTATCACATGCTTGCCCATGCTCGAATCTCATGTTCAGTCCTTTTCCTAGATATCTATTCATGATACACTTCAGAATCTGAGGTTGTTCCTCTTTAACATTATCTTTTGGTTGGGATACACACTCAATCCAGAAAAGAACCACTTCTCATATCTTGGTACCAACATCTTTTGATTACTATATCTTGTACACTTAATCAATTGCTCTAAATCATTGTGATCTCTTAGTCGAAGACATGGCTAGTGAAAAATCTAAAATATTGCTTCAGCACCACTGTAATTATCAGAACCATGTAAGTTTCATTACTTACAAACTAGTGCAATCAAAATAAGAAAACAAAAAGACAATATCAAAAGATCCAAAGCATGATCAAGAAAAGAAATATCTAGAAAAGAAAAGAAAAGAAAAAATGAAATATCAAAAACTTGGCTATGGGAATATGCGAATAACTCCATCAGGGCTATGGATGTCTAGCTGGCAATGGAGAAATATTTGTGATGTTACAACAATAACCTCATTAGAGTTATGGATTCTTGCTAGCAGCGAGGCTCTATCCAGGATGCTTTTGAAGTCAAGGTAACTCATGTAGCTAGCCACGTTGGATTCTGAAGATTACAATGATCATATAAGCCAGAATGAACCCAATTGCACACACATGGGTAATCAAAGACTAAGTACCTTGATCCAGTTTGGGATTCTTTTTCCCTTTTGAGTCGACTTCCTAGTTTCTAGATATGTTTGGTTGAATTTTCTAGAGGTTCTAAGTGTGGGTTGGGTCTCTATCTTTGAAAAGTTTAGGAACACTTATTTAGGTGGTGCTAAATATTGTGACAATATTACATATCACCTCTTTACAAATGGAGACCTTTATACTTGGGGTCAAAGTTTCATCCACTCTATTCTTCATACCACATCTCCCATTATCCTTCCTCCAGTATCCATTACTCTATCCAAGTTCATCCAGTGCTATCTATATCTTTCTTCATGCTAATCTATACCATCTATCCTAACTATTCATTTCTTCCATCATCTATCACTATCTATGATCTTATTTCTCCTATCCATATCCCCTTTTCCATCTTTGATCTTGATCAAAACTAAGGACAAAAACATGATTTCAAAAAAATCTCTTGACGTGTCTCCTCATAAGCTACCTCCATCTTTCACCCATTCATCTTCAGCTCAACAATTCATCCATTCCTTGTCTTGCTATACATTGGGGAAACCAAATACATCTTTCTTCTAATCCAAAAAGCTCAAAAAATAAAAAATATCCAAAAACTTAAAAAAAAAGAACAAAATTGAAAATAAAAGCATGAGCGCATGGCCCATCCATCAAATCAACAATAGGAAAACTATCAAAATCTATCAAATCAAGTTGAATCAATCATCAATTATCAAATCTATCAAATAGAATTGAAGCAACTTAAGCTATCAAATCATTTTAAAAAACCTATGAATCATGGTTTTCTATCAATCACTGAGTTCAATCAAAACTCTGCTAAGCTCTTGCATTAGAAACTAAATCGGTTTCTTAGAGCCAATCAAATCAATCAAATCAAATTGAATCAATCATTAACTATCAAATCTATCAAATCAAATTGAAGCAACTTAAGCTATCAAATCATTTTTAAAAACCTATTAATCATGGTTTTCTATCAATCACTGAGTTCAATCAAAACTTTGCTAAGCTCTTGCATTAGAAACTAAATCGGTTTCTTAGAGCCAATCAAATCAATCAATCGATAAAATCAATCAATCAAGCAAGCAATCAAATCAATCAATCAATCAATCAAATCAATCATCAATCAATCAATCATCAATCAATCAATCAATCAAATCAATCAATCCAACAACATCAATCAATTGATCAATCAAATCAATCAATCAAGTCCTTATTTCATCATACATGTGTATCAAACACATTAAATCTAATCATCAAAGTGATTTTTATCTTTTGCACTTATCAAATACTGCAATCAAACTGATCACATGTCTTGTTAATCAATTCATCACTCAAAATCTATCAACATCAACATGTCTTATACAAGGATAGGTACACTCGAAACCAGACAGATCGGTCTTACACGGGGTACTCACTCTTTGAAACCAGACATTCTTATCAATCATCGAACAAATCAAAATAATGAAATAGATCAGTATGACTACTAGATTCTATTCTGGGTAGTCTTATCTTTATCAATTGATGGCAGGACATGTTTCATCTCTCAAAAATCAGGAAAGACAAAAAAATTAGAAAAACAAATCAAAAAATGCAATAAATTTAGATGGTGAAAACTTGGTAAATAGGTGCTATCTAAGAAGTAAGTTCCTCCATCTATGAGATC
The DNA here is from genome assembly GCF_030272615.1 of Cryptomeria japonica. Classification (NCBI taxonomy): domain Eukaryota; kingdom Viridiplantae; phylum Streptophyta; class Pinopsida; order Cupressales; family Cupressaceae; genus Cryptomeria; species Cryptomeria japonica. Next base: position 470,608,879 of record NC_081405.1, read on the forward strand.
ACTTTGCACACCTATCCACTTTATCCTATCACATCTATTGCTTCCATCTATCTTACCTTATCCATTTCATCTTCCATCTTTTGCATCCATTGCTCTAAATCATTTAGCAAGAAATATGTAGCTTACCAACAATTATAAATATTTGACATACTTGTCGTAGTCACCATCTTAAATCTTATCAAAATCAATCAATATGCATTTGTATCCTACTATGGTTTGGATCTTGATCAATTCATGCATCCATAATTACATTTTTGTTTCCACTGGGGACAAAATCCTAATTCCTTTTGTTAAGGTGATCTCTTGAATCTTTGAAATATCCAAAACATTCGAAAAACTTAGACAAATCCAAAAACACCTAGGATTTTGAAACAGATAACGCGCAACAAAGCAATGAAGATCAAGGCATTTTATCAACAACTGAATCATGAAAATCACCAACCAAAGAATCAATCAACAAGCTATAAAGGATTATCAAAGATCATTCATCAAGATGATTATATCAGTTAATGACCATAAGAACATGTGAATGGCATGCAAGATTCAATGTTTATATCTTGATTTTATTGCTAATCATGTACTCTATGCAACTTAATGATGTCCATGACTAGAGAAGCTATGATGAGGCATGATTATTTTTCTTTGATTGTTGTCTGTGGTTTATCTCTTACTACAGTATGAACTTGTCTCAGGATATGATCGACAAAAGATCAAGGAGGACGTTCCAAGTCATGCATGAAAGGAGATACTCCTTGTCTGTTCTGCAAGCAATACTTAGGTCAACTTGATCCATTATATCTATATCAAAGATTTGAAGAACACAATTGCCAAAGCGGAAGACACTAGAGATGCCTTTAATCCCCAGTTTGAGAAAATTGAAAAGGAGATATAGGATAGAAAAACCCTGGAGGAAACTAGCGAAAAAACGCTCTCGAATACAGTTGCCAAAGTGGACAAGATAAAGGAGTGCCTCAAGAACATTGCGGAGGAGAGTCTTAGCATTCTGAAAATCTCAGCCAACAGCACCCATACCCTCATCGGCAAGCTCGATGATGAAAAGGAAACCCAAGAAATTGACCTAGATGCAGGAGGAACTGGGGAAGCCCAAGGTCCCAGAACTCGCACCCATGGAAAGAGGAAGGAAAAGAAAGTGAATTAGGACCTGGAGGAGCTAAAAGCAGTTGGGGTGACCTATGATGAGCTGGTGACTAAGGCAGAGGATCTGCTGAAGAAAATTACTATGTAGTGTCTCCTTGGGTTCTTTGCTGTTTTTTGTCGTTTAGCTATTTTTTCTGTTTGCTAGTTTTTTGGACCAGTCGCTTTATATGAGGACTCTATTTTCTCAGCTTTTTATTTAACTATGTTGTAATGGTTTTAGGTCCTTAAAACCTGTTTTTCAATCAATCAGAACTTGATCCATTATATCAAGTTGCTTGTATTAACTTGCTATATCAAAATCCATGTAAGGAATACTCAGGTAATCTTGAATCATTATGTCAAGTTGCTTGTATTTTCTTACAACATTTAAAGCTTAGTGATGAAATCAAACACTGTTACAAGATAGCATATGAAGAATGGCAGTGCAATTTTTAGTTAGATCATTTCATTAGCTCATTATTCATTTGCATTAGAAGCATTCATGATCAGTTGCATTATAAGCATATTATTTCATTAACAGATCAACGGTCATAAATAACGATTGAGTATACTTGGACAAACAAAAACAATTTGCATTTAATCATTGTAGGTGCATTCATTTCTTAGAATCATTTTAATCATCATCCTGTATTTCTTAGAATCATTTTAATCTTATATAGGATGTATCTTTCCTGAAACCAAACATTTTGATCATGTATCATGTCTTATACAAGATGTATCTTTCCTGAAACTAGACATTTTGATCATCTTTTGTCTTATATGGGATGTGTCCTTCCTAAAACTAGACTTGATCTCAATCCAATCAATCTTATCAATCCACAATCTATTCACTCATCTATCTTTTATATAACATTATTCTTCTATCGAAAGATCATCCATGCCTTTAATGCACAAACGATCTCTCGAGGGGGCATCATCATCAAATCAATATCCAAAAATTAGTATCTAGGGCACACAATCAGGGTTTTCAATCTCCATCAGGCGCATTATCAAGACTTGATTTAATCTTTGAAACAATGTTGTTTCAACATCATTTCAAAGAGGGGCAAAATGTATACACATAAAAATTGGCTATGAGCAATTAAATAAATATTCTATATTTATTTAATATTTATCTAATATTTATTCTTCTATTAAATAATTAATTTGAAAAGATTAATTTATTTAATTCATTTTTCATGTCTTTTCTATTAATTAATATTTTATTAATTAATTCATTTATCTTATTCCTCTAATTAATTAAATATCTAATATTTAATTATCCTTATAACCAAGTTAATTAAATATATAAATATTTAATTATCTTCTCCAAACAATTAAATATCTAATATTTAATGGTTATTCTCCTATCCTTATAATCTTTTCCAAAATTTTGATTCATCTCCTGAGGGGGCATTATCACCGTCGATTATCAAATCTGAGGCATCACACATCAAATCTGGGGCACGACATGAAAATCTATAAAAACAACATGATCATAAAATCGCAATGACACATCATTTCCTTTGAAATAACATGTGCACACACGTCACTTCAAAGAGGGGCAAAATGTAGACATATAAAAATGACCATATTCCTAAATGAATATTTTATGTTCATTTCTCTATTTAATTAAATCCAATTTAACTGAATAACCCACATTCCTCTATTTAATTAAGTAAATTACTCAATTAAATTCACTAGGCCTCTTTTTACCATTTAATAGAATAAATCATTTTATTCAATTAAATCCCCTATCAACTTTTTAATTAAATTCAAATTTAATTAAAATAGTTATCCTAAATTGAATAAATCTAATTTATTTAATTTCCCCAATTGCAACCAAATTGAATTAAATTCATTTTATTCAATTAAATCCTATTATCCCTTCATCCACTTGCAAAATCCTACATCTCCCACTTGCATCCTAACCCTCTTCCTAATTTCTTCTAGAATCCATCTAATCCTAAACAATTAACCCAAACCCATTCATTATCCCCTTTCCCTAAATTTGAGGAGGTCACTTCTCAAATTTGGAGTAAAGTCTTCTAAAAGCATTAAAGCCTTTATCCATTCAACAAGCTAACTTGTTGAATACCCCCAAATTTGGAAGGACTCTTATAAATTTGTCCCCAAAGTCTTCATAACCATTAATGGTTAACTCAACCCTCTAGCATGGTTAAAGAATTTCCCTAAACTCAACCTCCATGTAACCCAAGGGTCTCATCAAACATTTATTGCTTTGACCATGGTTATCCTTAATCTTTTGCACAAGAGTTTGTCCTTTGGGTAAAACCTTTATCCAATGGGTAATCCTAACTTAACCATAACCCTTACCCCTAAGATAACCATGAGGTCTTCTCAAGCATTTAATGCTTCCTACCTCTCTTCTCAACCCAGTCTTATGTTGACATTTGTCACCATTTCATTGGTGCCAATTGCAAACATGGATTCCCAACTTTCAAACTTAGCCCTTGATTAACTCCAATCCTGACCAACCATTGCCCTATTTTTGCTATAAATAGAGCTCTCATTCGTCCATTTTGATATATCCAAGTCTTTAGCATCATGCTTATACTAAAATCCATCCAAGCTTTAATATATCATTTGTGCTCATCATTTAGCCTCTCTTTTCAATAATAATTAATCTAAATATGCATGTTTAGAGTATTTTCCTTATCATTTAGTTTAATCATAGACTAATATAGCATGCTAGGATAGTCTTGTTAATAATCTTGTCATCTTATAAACTAGTTTATTGCATTTATAGGATCATGCATAGCTTAGGATGCATTTCATCTTAAAATCAACCAAAGCATCCCTCGTTCTTGCATTTGTCATCCCTAAACCATTTTGCTCAGTGATCTGAGAGCAAAAACTATGGTTCGAGGGACCTTGTAAGATAGAGAACCATGGAACCATCCTTGGGAAGTTGAGTCATCCTTCATGACTCCATAACTTGCACCAAGAAGTCATGTGGGTGTGTGAGCAAGGCTCCTTAGACTCCGTTTTCAACATATTGAGTTCTATCGACCCGCTTTTCCCATATACAACATCTATTTGATTTTCAACCATAGATTTGAATACCTTAAATCTATTAAAGGTTTTAGACTTTTCTTATAAGAAAGTAACCCATTCCATTCTAGAATAATCATCAATGAGAAACATAAAAAACCTTTCACAATTTAATCCTCTTTTCCTTGCAGGTCTACATAGATCTGTATGAATAAACTCCACAGGCTCTATAGTAGATTACTACTTGTTCTTGAATTTGTTCCATGTTTGCTTTCCCATCTAACATTCCTTGCACACTGTATTAGCAAGTTTGATAATATTTGGTAAATCTCTCACAACATGAGAAGAATTGATCTTCACCATGTTGTCAAAGATAACATGTACTAACCTTTTGTGCCATATGTAACTAATATTCACTTCTCTATGCCAAAAAACAACTACTTCCACTGTGTTCTTTCACATCTTTGTTCTGATCTCACATCTGGACCCATTAAATATGAGCTTGTAGCATTTACTACACATCTGATTCACACCCAAAAGATTATATCTCAATCCCTTAACATAAAAAACATCATCCATTTTATTCTTACCATAAGTGGATATGGTTCCTTTACCACAAATAGGTGCAACCTCCTCACAATTTGTTTTACTAATCCTCCATCATATATTTCAAAGTCTATGAACTTCCTTTTGTCCCCTATCATATAATTTGAGCATCTTGAATCAATTATCCAATCTTTAGGTTCCACTTTTCCATGCAGTGCAGTCTTCATAGTCATCGATCTTTCACTATTATTCTCATCATGCAGAGTATTGGACCTTTCATTGTCTTTTTCTTCTATGGCCAAAAATAGTGATTCGTCATTTGTGTCATCACAATATTCTTCTTCAAAGGAATAGGCCTCTATTGTGTTAGCATCTTCAAATTTTGGCAAAATTTGAAGTGCCCATGGCCAAAAAAAAAAGTGGCATCACTCAGAAACACACAAAATCTGCCCCGATAGCCTACTTTGAGGGTTAATAAATTAAAGCTAAATAACTGTCTTGAGAAATTGCTTGTGGTTGTACTCATGGGATATGTGTGAGTTTCCATGCTCATTTTTGGATCCCCAAAATAAGATTTGACATGCCTTCAAATTAACAAGCTGAAGGGGTTCAAAAAAAGTTTGTTGTTTGCACTTTGTTGTATATGCCTAAGTGGCCCACTTCAGAGACTAATATTTCAAAATTTGGTGATTGTCAATAAAAAATTGATTGTTTCTCATGATTTTCGTGATGATAATGTGATCCTTTGTTCATTTTCAAAGCCTTAACATCTTGATTTAATATTTTTGCCAGACCAAAACCAAATAGATTTTGTTGAGATCTGTTGACTACACTGTGTCAAATTTGTTAGAGAACCTTTTTTTAGAATTAATATTTTGAAGCTAGATGATTGCCAAGAGAATTGGGATGTTTCTTGTAATTAGAATGATATTAATATACTTCCTTGCACAATTGCAAAACCCCATGATTTACTTTGATATTTTTTCAAAGTCAAAAGCAAACAAGGCTTGTAGGGGTTTGTTATCTGCACTCTCAGATTTATTCTAGAGGGGCCATCTTTAATGATTAAAATCTTGCAGAGGAGGTGGATTCAATAAAATCACATCGCTGAAGGTTGCCATGTCAACAGTTTGAACCCATCGTTGGGTTGTTGGGAGCATTCTAGTGTTCCACTCATCAATATGAGCCTCATGGGTACACAATGTTAGGGTTTGCAATTAAAACTTTATCCTCCATGACTAATTTCTAAGAATACGTGGGTCTCACACAATCCAATCATTTCTAACCAAATGCAATACAAAGTTTATTCATGTGGCTGGCGTGCAGGAAGAGAGTTTTGGATACGTTCAGAATAGATTAGTTAATAATAATATATAATAATAATTAATAGAGATTATAATTTTTAAAAATATAAAACATAAAATAATCTTAAATGAAAGAAAGAAACTCTTTTATTTCATTAATTTTAAAAAGTAAGAAGAGGATGCAAATGATTGCAATGAAATATTGAATTAAAAGAAGAGTAGAGGGTAAAAAGAAAATTAATTCAAGGAAATATGATAATTAGTGAGCTACGTAAAAGTATAATTTTAAATATAAATTGTATTAAGAAATAAAAAAAATTATAACATATTTGTATGAACTATGAACTAAAAAATAAATTCCTTAAGTTTCATAGAAGTTAAGTGGTTTCTTGAAAAGAAATAAAAATCCATGTCCTTTTATTATTCATACCTCATATGTTATGATAAAAATATATATATAAATTTAGAAAACAATGATAAATTAGTAATATTTTAAAAAATCTTAAATTTCTTAAGGAAGTTTCAAAATTCACACCCAAAAATCTTATTTATAATTAAAATAGAAAATATTCTAATTTTTTTCTAAATTGATATTTAAGACAATCTGATGAAGAATATTAGCAAAATAAATTAAGAAAGTTTCTAAATTTAAATAAGAAAAAAATACTAAAAATTCATATTAAAATAATATAAATTAAAAAACAATATAATCATAATCCTATCATTTTAAAATATTCTAAACAAATCTATATTTTTTATAATAAACATTTTAAAATAATATAAATTATAATAATATATAATATATATTACATATTATGATTTTTAACGGTTTATTAATAGTTTGAAGTGTCATATGTACAGTTTTATATGAAAAAAATAACATGTCAAGCATACGATCCAATAATTTTATATGCTATCATATTGGTCTCAAAGTGGAAAAACGATCATATAGATCGTCGACCTGGTAGACATGCATGCAAAATGTGGGATCATAGATAACATTGTTGAATTATTTGACAAAACAAAGTTATAACTATTTGACCGATGTCTCAAAGAGTTGCTATCTCAAGGAACAAAATGAAATGAGGACATTAAACTAGCACTTACACTTAAAATGAGGTGCAACTATCACATGGATAATAATTTATAGCAATTTCAATTACAATATTTGACAAAACTCCTACTTTTTTAATGTTTTGTTGGATGTCCATAGCCTGCATTACCTAAATGAAGCAAATATATATTCTCAAGTGTGAATTCTCTAGACTTTTTTCACACCTACAAACTGAGCCTAAAATATGTTTTTTAATGACTAAATGAGGAATATTTAAATTCATGATTAAAAATTATTAAATTATTTTGTATATATTAAAATGATAATAAAAAAATTATGATTTTCAAAAAGAATTAATTTTGTTTTAATAGAACTATTTGCTTTTGATAAAAAAGCGGCCAAAACTAGGGGGTTGACCCGAAGTACAAAGCAAGCCTCAAAGAAAGCATTAACAAGACATTAACTGCAACCAACCGACAACGTATCAGTTAATCCCTATCTTAACTATCAAAGACATATTCCACCTACTATTATAGAAAATAACAAGATTTATGGTAATCCTGTCCATATAAAATTTGAAAATGCAGGTATCCATGAAGAAACCGACACTAAACCAACTAAACCTAGTAATAAGCTTATTGTTTTTATGGCAGTATCTGGAAATAAAAAGTCTTAAAAAGCCACACAAGGCTGATGATGAAATTAAACAAAATCAAGATCCAACAGATCCAGCAACGAAACCATAAGCAAAAATGGAGAAAGGCACCTATTAATCATTTTTTCCAGTCTCCATGTGCTTGGAAAGTAGCAGTCCGATCCAATCATCCACAAGGAACTCGAAGAGGTCCTTCGTGGTGTCACCTCCCAAACCTCCCTAGTTTTGTTTTTCCTAGTGCAGAAGACACAGAGTAGTGGCTGAGGAATGCATGACCTTCAGGGCAAATTCTACAATTTTGTTGAAATGCTTGTCTAGAGTATTCATCTTCTTTTTAACATTGTTCAAATCCTCGGAGATGGCTTTACAACCCGCACATTGGGTAGCCTCCGCCTTTTCACCTCCATCATCAACAATCTGAATGCCCTTAGACTTCCTCCCATCTTCCTCATAGATCTGTTTACCTTCAACATTGGGGGGGGCGGGGGGGAAGTAGCAGATAAAGTGGAAGCGTTCTTACTATCTTCCTGCAAATTCCTAGAGTCAGGGTCATTGGTGTCCAACTTAGAAGACTCTGAAACATTCGTGGCCTCCATGTCATCCTCCATCTTAACATTGTCCTCCTTCGGGTCTTCCTTATTATCTTTGATGTAGTTTTTTCTAACTACAAGTTGTTTCATGTGGGGTTTAACAGTGATTATATGGGACCTGCGAGGAATCTCACCATCCTCCGCGTCAGACTCAACTAAATGGACTTTGGTATCATTCTTGGTTTTTTTGGAGGTGACTTTAGCAGCAGAAGGGTTACATTTGTTTTTTTCCCCAATTTTAGGAGGGGAAATGAGGGGGTTGTGGCCAGGGGATTGACAGGGGGTATTGGGCTTCTTCAAAATCTTCTTATTGCCCTTTTTAACACCAGTGGGGTCACTAGAGGGGCAGACTAGACAGAGATAGGTTTGGGCAGACAGAGGGCCCGGTGGAAATTGTAAAGGGGAAACATTACCCTGGTGAGGGATAGTGAAGTTGCTATCCTGACTCATACAATGTTGAACATCCTTAATAGTGGACTCCAAAGCATGCAGTAAAAAGAAGGGAAAGGAAATAATATCATGATTACGGAAATGGTTAAGCAATGAGAAGTGGTAGTAATAAAATACCCCATATCTACCTTCAAGGGTAAAATACTTCATGACAATTTTACACACCTGGTCCCACAGATAAGGAAGACAATCTCTGTTAAAGCCCCCCTGCAGCTTGACAGGCTCCTCACCCTTTTTGAGGAATCTATTCATGATGGTTTTATCAGTGACCCCGCTAGTCTTCTTCCATTTCCTTCCCTCAGTAGATAGACCCGTAGTCTGGGCTATGACACCTTCACTAATTTCAAAAGAGATATCACCCATTATGACTCATCCATCATTCCAATTGTTTAACAAATTGCATGGAAAGACTTTCATCGAACCTAGTCATAGCTTCCATGAATGGAACAATGCCCCCTTCTTTGTTATACATCCACACATAAGGGTCATTACAGATGTACTCATCAATAATGTCCGGCTCAACCTGGACTAAATCGCCCTCCATAACTGGTTCTTCTAGAGTGATGTTGATAAGGAGCACTGAGAAGATTATGGAATTCCAGAGAGAAACCAACGTGAAGAGAAAGAATGGCCAAAGTGTGATAAAAGTGGCAATAATTAATAGTAGTAGTGCTTCCCAAGGCAAGTACCCTCCAGCTCTGATAAGCATGCGAAAGGACACCTCTTATCACCCCCGCCATCTTGTGTAAAGCTTCATCTTGGAAAATTTCCGAACTCCAGTTTAAGCAATAATTAATGTACTTGATAGGGCTTGTCATATTAATGATTTAAGTATGCAGTTGCAAATCATTGACATCACTTGTATAGGTGGGCAAGCACGTCATCGCCAGGTCAATGCAGTGCAGAGTATGGGGACGACCCTTGGCCATCGTGGCAAAATCCGACCAATTTAAATTTGAATTTCCCACCATCATCATGGTCCCCCAAATAGACCAGTATATCCACCTATAAAATAAACTGTAGCAGGTCATTGGTCAGTAATATAGTTTTGATCTCTCCCTATGAGGGATTTCTATTGTCAGAAAGAGAAGCCAAGTGTCTCTAGCACCTCATACCCTTCATCTCAATGCCTGCCGCAGCTAGGGAGTCCACACCATATTTCCCTCTCTATAAATATGTTGAATATGAAATTCATCCAGCCAAATGATGATAGACCATATGTCCTTGAGAATATTGTGAATCATCCAGCTAATCCCAGAAACACCTTTGGTTGCCTCAATGATCAGCTTAGAATCTCCTTCAATGACCAATCTTTTAGAGTCAATAGTGAGAGTCAATTTAAGACCCCAGAAAAGCACTAAGGCTTCAGCCATGTTACTCGAGGCTGAACCAAAATTGCCAGCATAGGCCAAAACCAAGTTACCCAAATTGTCTCTTATAATTCCACCTCTCACCACAACCCCATTGCAAGCGGCACCATCAAAGTTAAGTTTAAACCATGAGGAGGAAGGGGCCGACTGTTAGGATTCCCAAAGATACTGAGAGGGGGGGTGAATTAGTATCTTGCCGGTTAATGGATTTTCTTAACTTATTAAATGAATTGAATCTCAAAATAGTATATCGGTAAACAAGAATTAATGCAGTAAATAAGCACAACCACAACATATAAAGCACACCATAACACAATATGTTTAACGAGGAAACCCGGTGTGGAAAAAACCTTGATGGGATTTGTGACCCACAATATTCGCTTACTGGACAATAAGTGAATATTACTGATACAATAGGGGCATGCACATGTAGGAAGGCCAACTGCCTAAAGCTCACTGCTTAAATACAAAAGAGAAGACTCATTGACTTACAAAAGTGGATTATATAAATCCAATGTCATAAACTGCTTCGAATCAGCATCTGCTATGCCAGGTTCAGTACCAGTTTAAGCTCATGCAACTATCATAAACCTTATTCCACAATTTGCCTTAATATTCGTACATATTATCTATCTTGCATATTCCTCTCTTACAAATGTTCTTTAAGATCTCATACTTATATATGAGCCTTATTACAATTCACCTTGTCAGCTTTCAAAAAGATTTTACAATTAAATACAAAATACAATATACAAAATCTTGTCGGCCAGGGTGCCGATGAACATCTTTTCACTACCGGTGAACTGTATGTCGATGTAGAGTTTGTTGGTGTCGGTGCCTGCCGATGCCATAGGATTGTAAGGTTGCCATCAATGACAATACCTTCAATCACCTACAATTTCTCATTGGAGTGTGCATTTTCCAACAATATCCCCCTTTAGCATTGATGGCAACACTCATGAGAAAAAGCCAAAAAGTATGTCCAAAAAGTGTTGTCCAAAACTGTTACCAAAACTGTCAAAACTGTGTGCTCCCCCTGAGCTGGTGATCTCTTCTATCATATCCTTTTTCTCATCCTCTACTACTCCACCTTTGGAATCAATGACAAAGCCTATCATTTAATGTCAATTGAGTATAGTTCCTGTTATGATCCCTATAACTGGTTGGTTACGATCTGATATAACTCTGCTAAAGCAACATACAAACTGTTGTAGAATCTCTCATTGTCTTTCAATGCTGCTTCAGTCCTTTGAATTGTACTGGTGAGAAAGTGCAATTGCTCTTCTGGTGTCTTAAGTTCTGGAACAAGAGCCTTAGAAATCTCTTTTCTCAAAGAGATGAGGATATCCAGTTTAGGACTTAGTCTGCACTTTGGTTCTTTTGCCTTAAACCTTAATCTTCCCTTATCTTTTTCAAGTTTTTTCTATTTTCTCTTCAAATCTGGTAATTTCTTGTTCTACTACCGATATTGAATCCGATGAACCTATCAAGTTGTTAGCAATATCATTGATTTCCTTTTGAGCTATGTTGATCTCTTTATCTATATCTTTTGTCAAAAAATTTGTCTTGCAAGTATCTCTGTATAGTTTCTTGAAGTCCAAAATTGTCTTGCCTAGTGCCGGTAATAATGTATCCATATGTTCCTTATTTTTCTTGACTATCTCCTCAAAGAATTTTTCCTTCTCTTTATTCATTTTCTCTCTGAATGTCTCCTCATTGATTTGATCAATTGTCAGTAGGTTGTCGGTTATGTACTTAGACAATGTGTCTAATTGGCTCAACGAATCTTTATTCTCTATATTACAAGTAGGTGCTATCATCTTCAAAATTGGTAAAGTGTCATCTATAGCCTTATATGCTAGTGCATTACAGTCTGTTATTTTCTTGATAGAATCTAGTAATACCTTCATCACATTGGTTGGTTTGAATTCAGTCATAGAGGTTCTGGATGATTGTCCAACTACCTTCACAATTTATAATCCGTCGGTGGTAGTAATATCTTTACTTTCCTCTTTCTTTGGAGGGTCAGTTTGTGTCTGCATTTCCACTACCAAAGGTTTAGGTTTATCAGATGTAGTTGGTGGCGCTATTTGTGTATGTACCTAAGAATCTTGTTGCTCTACCTATTTCTCTATGTGTGTCTCTGTCGGTTTCTTTGTGCTCTCTAATGATGGTTTCTCTGATGGCGCCTCAGTACTATCTACTGCTAGTGACTCAGTAGGTTTTTCAGTCTCATTAGATGTCGGTTGCTCAGTAGATAAATTAGTATGTATACCTATGGTATCTATCTTTCTTGTATCCGTTGTCTATTTAGTTTGTTGCTCACTCCCAATTTCAATGTCTTCAACTGTATCTTCAACATTTGTTTCAACTATTGTGTCTTCTACCAGTGGCTCAGTTGCCACATCCCTTTTCTCACTTGATTCCTTATCAACCACAATGTTTGCTTCCTATGTGTCGACATTCATTGTGTACAACACTTCAGAATCAGGATTTGTATCTTCATGTGTTGTCTCCATACTCTCTGTTGTCGGTGGAGTATCAACAGTTTGTGTCCATAGAGTATCAGAGGAAGGTGGGGGTAAGTTATCTATCACCTTTATGCTCAGAGTTCCACCTACCTTGCCTTTCCCCCTATCCTTGTCCTTTTCTTTTTGATAGACTTTAAAAGTCTTTGGTCTCTTAAGCTCTTCTTGTTTCTCTTTTTCAACAAAGAATATATCCCACTTGTTTGCAGTTTCTTCTGATATTTCATTTACTCTGCCTGCCATTAGTGCTACATGTTGGTGACCGGTTGAGAATACTGTCCGGTTAGCCTCATTGATTAACTCATCAATCTCTTGAGTTGAGTTCACTGGGTGAACTACAAGTAATTTTTCTATTTTGATATTTTTATCTAATTCCACAATTGCTACCATTCTAGCTTCTAATCTTTTGTACAAGTCATTGGGTATATCATTGTGTATGGTGAAAATGGATAACAATAATAACAATATTGAAAGGCTAAATGAATCCAACCACAAAACCCTAGCCTAACAATCAACAAAGATCCACCATAACATATGAAGATTACCTAAGACAATGCAAATAAAACAAAATCACAAAGATTATACCATCACATGTCCAATAGGGTTTGGATCTCCATTCTTCCTATCTCCATTGATCTTGCTTGATATATTTGCTCTCAGATTTTATGTGCACAAGAGCTCAACAAAGAACGGAATGTGGTTGCAAGTAGGATCGTAGTATAGTCAAGTCCTTAAAATCAGTGATTAGCATGATTGATTAGAATGCATAGAATGATTAGGATGATTGATTAGAATGCATAGAACGATTAGGGTTTAATAATGAAGGAAGCATCTCCTTATATAGAAGACACTATATGAAATGGAGGGATAAGATTGAGAGGTGTAAAAGGAGGTCGGCTATGATTAGAGGGTAGGTAGAAGAAATAATAAAATAATGAAAGGGGTAGGTAGTGTATGAATTAAGAGATGAATGACATGTGTCATGGGTAGAAAAGGTTAATGAATTAATTAAATAAATAAAGATTTATTTAATTAATAGAAGAAGTGGGATCAATTAAATAAATAAGATATTTATTTAATTTAGGAAAAGGATAATTTAAATAAATAAATGTATTTATTTAAATGAGAAATAAGGCTAGAAGAGGATAAATGAATTAATTAAATAAATAAAGATTTATTTAATTAATAGAAGAATTAAGCTTAGATAATTAAATAAATAAAATATTTATTTAATTAGACATGACAATTTTAGGTGTCTACAATCATCAACAACTTCCATAAAAAATTTCTTATAAATATCAAGATGTAAAATAACACTATTTTCTATACTTTCTTTTTCATCATTTGATAGTGTGTTATACAACTTGTTGATGTTAGCCAATTTGCCATCTTTAGTTATTTCACTCAAAAGTTTGTGAAGTGGAGGAACAACTTGTTTTTGTTTCCTCTTCTTTAGTGTTAACTTCCTTGTCAGAGGCCTAACTGCTTGTTGTTTCTGTCTTGTTCTTTTTGGTGTAGGAGCAAGTGTCGATGAGGGTTTTCTTTTTCTTTCTACCCTTTTTAATTCTGCTAGTATCTCACTATCAGAGGAGGTAGCAACTGGTGAAAGATGTGTTTCCGGCTGTAGTCCTTCTAAGTCACTCTCCTTGATACCATTTTTATTTAATACATCATCTTTGATAGCTTTATCCTTCCTTGTTCCTTCCCTAACTATCTGCTCAGTTTTCTTTATTCTTTTCTGAGATTGAATACTGCTTTCAATTGTTTCAACATTGCCAAATACTTTTTTTGTCGGTTCTTTAGGGGCTTCTAAGAGGGCTTTTGCATAAGTTTCAATTATATTGTCATCTACCTCATATCCCATTTCAGTAACCCAAATAGTCCTTGGGACCACTGCCTCCATCCAAATTTCATCTTTCTTAAATGCAAAGCATATCTCCTTTTGATATTTGTCAACAATAGCTTGAGATAGCCTTATCCTAGTTTTCATTCTAGCCTTCAGTGTTTGAAAATGTTCATTTATAATCTTTTCTCTGTCATCTCCCATGTTGTTGAGTATGTCCAGAAGTTGTTTTCCTACCGGGATGTCAAAACCAAAGTCCTTTCTTCCAATACCAGGAACTTGCTTGGTAATATATAACATTAAACATACAAGCAAGTTGCCAAATCTGAATGTACCTTTCTTATCACCTTTTATCTTCCTCAGATTGTCTATCAGTTCATCTTTCAACCATTCACAAATATCAATTTTTGTATTGTTGTTTACCATGTCATAGGCACTTTTGATACATAAGTTGGAAACATAGTTTAATCCATTGGCATGAGTAACCTTGTATCCAATAATCATGCTTATGAACCTTATATTGATATCCTTAACATCATTTACTCTTAGGGATCTCTTATCAAAGGTTGTGCCGGTTAGGGTTATTACAGTGTCATTTGGAATCTTTTTAGTATTGCTAGGCCTGCTACCAGTGGAAGGTAAGCCTGTCACTGCCCTAACTGCTTCTTTGGTTATCTTATGAATTGAATCTAACCAAAAGAACTCTCCATGAACTCTTCTTAGCACAATCCTTATAACATCCTTCAAAAAATCAGGGATACTAAGAATTTCCACAAAACCTAGGGTTTCAATTATCTTGTGTTCCGGTTTAACATTTCCATTTTCATCACATATAACGGTCCTGTACATGTTCTTAATCTCATCATCTCCTAGTTCATCTATATGACAATGTATGTAGATTCTAGGGTTCTCAGCATAAGCAACTCCTTTAGGTATTTTTGAGAATGCTCCTAGGGTATCATCTTTCTTCACAATTTCAGGAATGATTTTAAATACGAGCCTAGGGTGCTTAACAACTTCAACTACAGTAGGGTTTGCAATGAATTCAGGTGCAGAGGAGGAAGCCATAGTTATAAATACCTTAATATGCCTTTAGGTATGAGTGCTTGAATGATTTGCTTCACTTCTCACTATGGATGCCTTTGCTTAGGATTTTCACGCTCTTAGGAAATTTGAATGCTCGATGAATGAAAAAAAAGCCAAAACACTTGCTTTATAGTGTCATTTCCTTCAACTGCCATATTTAATGTCTGTCGGTTAAGTGAAAACTTAACTCATCTATCGGTAAAGAAGTATTTCAACTTCTCACCATCAACCGAGGGTAAACTAGCATGTTTTTCAATTTGTTGCCATACCCCCAAAGGATTATTTCTTAGTTAGATGAAGAATCTCCTGCCGGTGGAGTGATACTCTATTCTATCGGTGGAGGAGTAGCTTAATTAACATTCATATCTGATTTTCTGATCCATTGTTTTGAAAATTCTTGCTTTACTTCTTCAACCTTTTCTTTACCTTTCAAACTGGGTCCTTTGTTATTTGCCGGTGATGCCTTACTTCTACAAAATTTTGCAATATGTCCAATCTTGTTACAAGCATAACAAGTCACATTATTTTTCTGAATAGCTTTTCCATATCTTATGCCGGTATGTGTTCTGCATTGATTAGATAAGTGTCCAAATCTTCCACAAACATAACATCTTACATTCATTCTGCAATTTTCTAAATTGTGTCCAACTTTATTGCATTTACAACATTGACCAGTGGGTGCATTGTTGTTTTGATAGTTTCTAGATCTACACTGATTTGCTCTATGACCATACCTATTACAGTTAAAGCATTTTCCATTAAATTTATAAGCATTAGGTTGTCTTATCGGTTTGATGTGATCATGCTTGTTTGTAGTGCTGGAGCTTTCACCACAAAGCCAAGTCCATTAGTGTCTCCATTAGGTTTCTAATTTTTCAGCATGTCATCAAGTTCTTCTGAACTTTTCTTGAATTTCTCCTTGTGTTGATTTGTAGTAGCCAACTCATTTTCCAAGAAATCCTTCTATCTCATGAGTTCATTTTTATCATGTTCCAAGTGAATCATATCTGTTTTTAACATATCATTCTCATGACTGAGTCTTATATTTTCATTTGCAGCATCATTGATTCTTCTAGCCAGATCATCTTCATTCTTCTTTCTGTTTTCAATGTCTTTTACAAAATCTCATGGTCATGTCTTGCATCTCATTTCTCAAAGACATATTCTCTTGTTTTAGTTTCCCTGCCAGATCATTAAGAGTCTCTTTTTCATCATCATCATTTTGTATCTTCTCATGAAGTTCTCTTCTTTTGTTCCTAGCAATAGTGAGATTCTCCTGAAGTCCTTGAATAATTTCCTATGCAACCTTTAGATCATCTTCAAGTTTCATATTTTTCAACTTTTCTGCATCATAATCTACAAGAGATGTTTCTAGTTGCTTTCTCAGATTATCCATCTATATCGGTGTTAGAATCTTCCTCAAGCTGTTAGGATTTTGAAAATAGAGGACCAGGCTTTGATACCAATTGTTAGGATTCCCAAAGATACTGAGAGTGGGGTGTGAATCAGTATATTGCCGGTTAATGGATTTTCTTAACTTATTAAATGAATTGCATCTCAAAATAGTATACCAGTAACCAAGAATTAATGCAGTAAATAAGCACAACAACCACAACATAGAAAGAACACCATAACACAATATTTTTAACGAGGAAACCCGGTGTGGGAAAAACCTCGGTGGGATTTGTGACCCACAATATTTTCTTACTAGCCAATATGTGAATATTACTGATACAATAGGAGCCTACACATGCAGGAAGGCCAACTGCTTAAAGCTCACTGCTTATAAAGGTGAATTTTGATGGGACGGCTAAAGGCAACCCTGGGAAGTCTGGTGGTGGAGGAGTCATAAAAAATGCTCAAGGTGTGTGTATTGCGGCTATTGCTTCTCCTTTTGGGGTCCAAAATAATCATGTGGCAGAAGCTCAAGCTATGCTAAAATGTCTCCAGCTTGCTCAGGGATTCAAATTTAAAAAAATCTGGCTGGAAGGGGACTCCCTCAATATCATCTAGGCCCTTAAAGGTACTAATTCTGTATCTTGGAATATTACTAATTTAGTTGAAAGTGCTAAAAAGTTATTAAATGACTATGTTAGTATTCTCATAACTCACACTCTAAGGGAAGGCAATAAGGTTGCAGACCTTTTAGCTAATGAAGGGGTCAATTTAGAGGTGGAGGTTAAGTATATCAGAGAGACCCATTGTAAAAGGGATATTAGAGAGCAATTATTATTTGATCGCATCAATGGGTCAATTTAAAATCATGATTATCTTTTGGAGTCCAGATATCAAAGATAGAGTTCGGGGGCAAATGAACTGTCAGTTAATGATTGCTTTTAGGCATCAGTTTCATGATCAAATATGTGATGGGGATTATAATAATAAGTGCCAGTTTTGTGCGACCATTATCATTATTTTTAAAACCACAGAAGGGACTCTGTTATGTTATTCCAGAATTTTGCACAAGAACTTGTAGTTAAACCTTTAGATTGTGAGATACGCATTTGGGTACTTCGACTTGTTGTTCAATATGGGAGGTAATTTAAACAGGAATGATCCCTATGGCTGCAAAAACTAGAATATTGAACGGAAAGTATGGAGGAGACTTCATAGATATGGTTTCACCGACTATATGGAAAAGTTGCATGGAAGCATAAATTAGGTATCTCATGGCTTTACTAGTGGTTGGAACAGCAACAGAGTCACCTTGTTTGGGGAGACATGGAAAATTGATGAGGATCTGGTTGCAGAGGTCATGGGTCTTCAGAAGCAGGGCACAAAATTCTACAGAGACTAGAAGTATGCTGCTGAAGCATTTAAAAACTTCCCGAAATCGGAGGATGAGAAGGCTAGGCTAGCCAAGAAAGACAACATCTCCTAGTACCTTCCCCAGCAAGTAAAATCTTTTCTTACTGTTGATGGTAGATTTACCAAAATCTATAACTATCATTTTGCAATTCTTAATCATTTCCGCCATGGGGTTAAGATTTCCTTGCCATTTTACTTAGCTTCTTCTTTGAATGAGATTTTGGTTGATCATGTCAAAAAGCCTAATTCTTACCCCATAGCCCATCAGGGGCTTATCTTGCTCATTTATGAATACCTGAAGGAGAAAACTAGGGCTACCAAGGATGATGACCTAGTAACCAATGCACATGTTTTTGAGAGTTGTAAAGATTCTGAGTCTGATGATGAACAGTCTAATGCCCCTACCCATAAAAAACAGAGAGATGATATAGATAATGTGGAAACAGAGGTGCATTATGATTTGGAGGAGGAAAAGGGGAAGGATATTGAGACAAAAATGGAGAGTGAGAAGGAAGAGAACATTGGAGAAGAGGAAGAAGGGAAAAAAGATGTTAATTCTGAAAACCCTTATTCTAACCCTATGGGCTCGGATAGTAGGAATGTTGCCCTGAAATCTATGGAGGAAGACAACCCAAATTCTATTCTAAATACTCCCCGAAATCGCACTCTGGAATCCTTCAATTTCCAGAAGTGTGTTATTGACAACATAACTAGCATTTAGAGCAAATAGAGGGACCTGGAAAATGAGATACACAATTTGATTAAGGAAACAAATTCAGGGAAAAAGAGCAAGGAGATGGAAACCAGTGAAGCTGAGGAGGAAATTGAAATGTAGGACTGGTCAGAAAAAGACCTGATAAAAGGGGATTTGAAACATCTGGAGGATGTTATCGGAATTGTAAAAGAAAAGGTTGAGGCGAATAAAGATAACATCATCACTCGAGTTGCTCAAACCAAGAAGGCATTGAAAAGTTTCATGAACCACAACCTTGAGGTCTTAAGAGTTTCGTCACATAATATGAATGTCTTGGTGGATCACTTAGAGAGGAAAAATCAAGATAAGAACTTGGTAATCATTGAAGATGTTTTGACCTCCAGCTCCACCCATCAAATCTCCAGGCGAAGGACTAGGCGGACTACCACTGAAATGGAGACCAAAACAAAAGACATCCAGCTGAAATAGGAGAGCAATGATCCGAGAGAAGCCGGTAAGGCCATGATGCTTTTGGTTCAAAACGCTGAGGAGTCTATAAAAGTTTTCATTTGAAATGTAATGCTGGGTTTCAGATGCCAGTTTCTTGATGGCTCCTTGCTGTCCTTTTGTCCTAGCTGCTGGTTTTTGTGCTGATCTTTTGTAGTTGTTTTGTCTTGGTCTTATCTTCTCCTGTTTCTTTCTTGCTCATCTTTCGTATTGTAAGCATGTTTCGGGTCCCTTAAAACTTGATTTTCCTTAATAAAAAACATTTCTCATAATATTTATTATAATAATAGTAGTAGTAGTAGGGATAATAATAATAATAATAATAATAATAATAATAATAATAATAATAATAACAACAACAACAACAAGTCATATCAAGGTCCAAAAAGAGGGTTATGACACTAATCCTCCAGAAGCCCCCACGACAAGGAGCCCCACTACTTCCCTTATCCCTAATTTTTTGTAATGTTTCTAAATCACCCTTATTAAGTTTTGATTCTTGTATTAAAATTAATTTTGGGGTAAATTCGCTGCTTGTGAGGGGCATTCAGGCCCCTAACATTCTATGTAAAGAGCCTCATTTCTCCTTGGGAAGGACCTTCCCCTTCCCTGCATAAAAAAGATTCGTCAATTTAGTTTGGCCTTTTGCCTTACTAGCCTTGTTAAGGAGCATCGATATGGGTTTCCTACCCCTTCTTTTAATTTCTTTGGCACAATCTGGGGATCCAAGCCATTATCTAATTCCTTTTTTGTTTCCATTATGACTTTTTGAACTGTGTCCACCATAGTATACTTCTCCAAGAGCCCTAACATAAGAAGCCTTTTTTGATAAGCTAGTTCATCCTCATTAGTAACTTCTTCTATGGAAGTATTCATCAAATCATTAACTATTTCGTTGCCTACATAATTTAGGATGATCCTATTTTCTTCTTCAATTCTTTTCAAATGCTCCTCCGTTTCTTTGATTTCCTTGCTTAGGGGGTCATTGAGTTGAGATATTGGACCAGCATTATCACTCATAATCGGAGGCTGGCCATCCATGCCATCTACCTGTCTAATATCCCCACCATTAATTTCCACTACTGACATCTCCTTGGGAGAGCCCCCCGTGCTCCATTCCAAGAGGGTAAGCTCTTTGATGAGAGGAATGGGGGTGTCTATATCCATAAGTGAGGGTGGCTCAATTATGCCTCCGACTTCACAGGCAATTTCCCCTTCCTCTAATTCCTGAATCGAGGTATCCTTTTCCTTCCTACCCATTGTATTCTCTCTTAGGTTTGATTTATCTGTGATAGTCTCCTTACAAGAATCTATGGTAAAGCCTCCTCCTTCAGGATTGAGAGTTAAGACAATCTTATCCATAGGGGATAAAGCTGGACTCTTTTTTACCATTTTAGGTTTGGGAAGGGTGAGATCTAGAAAGATGAATTCCTTTGTGGCCACTCTGCTCTTAAATAATTCTAGTCTAACCTAATACAAAGAGTGATTTGTTATAATTTTTATAGGCTCAATATTGACAGTTTTGATTGGCATTTTAACCATCATCCTAATAGTTGCAGAATCCCTGAAATTTTCTTCTAATCCTTTGAAACCCCCAAGTGAGTCACCTATTCTAATGAGGCAGTGTTTGTGAATAAGCTCTACTGGGAGGTTAAGAAGCTCAACCCACCTTGGGACAAAATGTTCTTCAAAAATCTTAGGGGAAAAATTTGGTTGCCATTTAAAAAAGGAAAAATAGTATCCCTTAAAGATTCTAGGTTGAAATTTAAGTATTTAATCCCTAAATTCTGATGATTTGCAATGAATAAACATATAATTGTCTTCTAGGGTTGTGATACTTATGTCCCCATTATTTGCGGAGATCAACCATTGGATAATTTCTTGGGTGGAGGCGGCGTATCCACACCATTTGCCAAAAAGACCCCATCTTTTGTAATCCTCCCAGATATCGTTTGTATACTGATTACTTATGATTACTGTATTCTAGCTTGAGTTGATATGCGAGTTGGCCTGCTTCGCGATTTTATGCTTTTGAGTCTTGCATGCTATGTTAATAGCACGAGGAAGGGCCTTTGGTGGCTTTGGCAGAGACTCCACATGAATTCTTTTTTTCCCAAGATTTACCCTATTTGCTCCCGTGGCAATGGAATTTGTGGCATATCGTATTAGTCTTTGTGGTGACCCCCAATTGTCCTTCCTCACTAGATGGACCTTGTAGTTTTCCAGTGTTGATCTAGGGTTCCTTTGTTTCCCCAACCAATCAGTATCTATTACAATAGATGCAAAGATATCTTTATTTTTATTTTGGCTGATTGGGGGGCCCCTTGGAATCCTAGCAGCGTCCTTGTAAGTTTGATTCAGAGTAATCGGGATCGAGTTTGCGCCCATGGCACAAGATTGCATAGATGATAGGGCTTCAAATCTGTTCGTAGATCCCACCATGATCTTGTGGGCCTTCTGTAGAAATGAATTACCCTGCCATGGTGATTTCCTCTTTGTCCCATGGCTTCTCTTTGGATGGAGGATGCCATGGTGATTTCCTCTTTGTCCCATGGCTTCTCTTTGGACAGAGGATGGAATTCTCGGTAGGATGCGAATTCCAAGTTTCTAAATTCTGTTTACCACTAATCATGGTTTGGGCAAAAATTTGCAGAGCCATTTTTTAGAATGGGGACATAACAACTTACAAGTGGAGGTTCCTTATTATGGAGATTAAATTACAATAATAATATATCTTTAATTAAATTTTAATTATGATTATCATTAATTTTAATATATTTAATTAAGTTGATTTATGTTCTTTATCTAATTCTTTCATTCTAATGATGGATCATGTAGTATGATTTGAAACGTTGATGTTGAAAAGGTTCCATACTTAGTTTAAACCAAAAGAAATAGAATCTGACATGATGGACTATGGAAATTAGATGACTTTAATTATATTTAATTAATTTAAGTGAGATTTAATTTTTCATTAACATCAACTGAAGTTTCATTTCTCAATTCACTGTTGTCATTATGGTGTACTATAAATCCAATTTAAAATTTTATATTTACATTAATAATATATAATTAAAAAATGTAATTACACTTTTAATTTAATATAAACTAAATATATAATTTCAATTGATTTTTAAATTACATTTAATAATTTATAATATAATTTCTTCCTCTCTTTGTCTATCTATTGATATATGTTTCTCCATTTATCTCTCTCTCTCTCTCTCACACACACACACACACTCCCTATTTCTCCCTCCCCAATTGTATTTGTATTTGTCTCCCTCTTTATATGCCTCTTTCTTTATTACTTGTTTATGTCACCTTCCTTCTCTCTCACTCATGCCCCCTCTATCTCTACCTACCTATCTCCACCTTCCCCCCACCCCTCACCTCTCTCTCTCTCTCTCTCTCTCTCTCTCTCTCTCTCTCTCTCTCTCTCTCTCTCTCTCTCTCTCTCACATTAACTCCATTTATCATAATCTATATCTCTATCTCTCTCTATCTCTCTCTCTCTCTCATTAACTCCATTTATCATAATCTATATCTCTATCTCTCTCTATCTCATTCAATCAATCTCTCAATCCATCTATCCCGCTCTATGTCTTATCTATATATATGTGTCTCTCTCTATCTCCCTTGTACTACTCTCTATGTCTTTCTGTCCATATCTCTCTATCTCTCTATATCTCACTCTATCTACATTAGTTCCTCCATCTGTCCTATTCTATATCTTTATCTCTACTTCTCTATCACTATTTCTCTATATTTCCCTTTCACTTCTCTCTCTATATCTCTTTCTATTCATATATTTCCTTTCCCCTATCTCCCCATCTCCCTATATCACCGTTTATTGGTATCTCTCCCTCTCCTCTAGCTATCTCTCTCCCTCTACCTCACCATCTATATCTCTTTATTGCTTGCTTCTTCTATGTCTCTCTATCTCTTGCTTTCTCTATACCTAAATTATATCTCATGCTCCCTCTATATCTCTATATCTTTATCTCTATGTATACCTCTATATGTGTCCATATATTTGTCTCCCTCTTCCTCTATCTCTTGCTTCCTCTGTACCTAAATTATATCTCATGCTTCCTCTATATCTCTCCTCTATATATGTCCATATATTTGTCTCTCTCTTCCTCTATTTATCTTCATCTCTCTCCCTCTCTCTACATCTTCCTATACCTCTATATCTATATCCCTCCCTCTCTTTATCTCTATCTCTCCATATTTGATCCTCTCTCTCTCTCTCTCTCTCTCTCTCTCTCTCTCTCTCTTTCTCTCTCTCTCTCTCTCTCTCTCTATATATATATATATCTCTTTCATCTCTATCTATCCTTCTCTCCTCTCTCTTTATCTCTCCCTATCCTCGTCATATCCCTCTCCTTCATCGTAATCTCTATTTTCTTATGCCCTTCTCTCTCTTACTCTTCCCTACTCTATGTCTCCCTCTCTCTCCGTCTCTCTCTAATTGCAAACAAAACATGAACCCATTCATAATGGAGCCTAGTTAACTTTTTACTATGTTTGGATCCTTAGGAGTGGATGCATAGTTGATTTGAAGCTATCACTTCTCCGGTGATACTTTTATTGCACCAACAACAATATTTGCTATAGGGCCTACTAATTGACCTCAAGACTAAAATTCCTCCTAATTAATCTTCCAAACCTCTTCGGCATACCCATTGCACACTAAAAGTACAATTGCTATTTGTATACTATCTAGCAAACAGAATGGCTATTATTATAACCTACAGATTTAACTGTTGTCAATAATACTTAATTAACTACTATTAAACAGTTGTTGTTCGTAGATTTTTGTTTGGAATTGATTATTTAAGAAAAGATTTGCAAGGCAAAAACAGAAAACTGTTGTTACATTCGCTGTTTCCATTTTGATTTGAACTACCTTTGATAATCTCGGTGATATCATGAAATGGCTTCACCACTACATTACTCTCATAACTGTGCTGGCAATCCATGAAGACATAAAAAACAAGGGAATATTCCAACATAACCGCAGAGTTCAGATTATTTTTGGTGCCGTAGAAGACATTGAATTTGTCAGTCAGAGTCAGAATGAAATGGACCTCAATGTGCTTATTGACTGGCACATTGAAAAATTTAATGTTGAGGTATCTCAAAACCATATAACGTGCCATGTGAATGAATGTGAACAGGTAAATACACAAGTGAAATATGATGAGGGGAATAAACTGCAGTGAATATGTTTTTATTAAATGCAAAGTTCGTTCATGGGAATACAAGTTGAAGATGAACATTTAATGTTAAAATGAGTTATTTTTTTATTTTTATTTTTGTATTTGGGTGGGTTTTTGTTTTGTAAAACGATCTAAAGTGTTCCTTCATTGTCTATAAGAAGGAAATTAGGACTGTGTAGTAGAGTGAGAGAGTTTTGAGATATAATAGTTTGGTGTATATTTTTGAAATCTTAAAGGAAAATGTGTATATAATGGCATTGATTGGTATTATGTTACTGAACAAAGTATAAATCAGCATATATTTTATTTTTGTTGTAGGTGTTAGTTTTGTTTTTTAGTTTCTATTTCACCTCATGTTAGTGCATAATGGAAAATAAGAAGATCTTGAATTAAGATTTCAATTGGACAAATTTCTAAAATTGTGTTAAGGTTTTATCTGCTTAAATATTCCAATTGGATTAATATTGAGAAATATTTAAATGACGAGAATAACAGTTCACCCGCCAAGGTCTAGCAAAGCCTAAAGTGTAGGGGATATTACCCATCTTGGTTAAATCTTATTTGTTGGCCAAGTCCATCATTGAACCTAAGTATAAGAAATCAACACGGTCTTTAGGGTTTGGTGACTTATTGATTTGGGAACCAACACGTTCAACAAAAACTCTTTTTTTAATGTAATCTCTCCTATAATTATCTTTTCTCTTATTATAATCATCCAGTCTCTTATAGTTATCCTCCCTAAAAGTGCATCTAGTAGCATAATGACCAATTTTTCTACAATTGAAGCATTTAAAGGGAAACTTACCTTTGTATTTCTCGGATCCTTTCTTCATTCTTCTCACAAAGTTTTCTTCCACTTCATCCATGCCATTGCTTCTTTCAGGTTCATCTTCAGTCTTCTTGGTAACTTTGAATGTTGCTTCCTTCTTCTCACTACGTTGATCACTAAGATCTGCAATACATAGAGCTGATCCAAAGTGTATTTATCCATATCATGAATTTCCTCAATGGCTTACTTCTTAGGTTTATAATCACTTTTCTCACAAATTCACTTTCTTCTATTTTTCCACCAATACTCCTAATTTCACTTACTATCTCATTTACTCAATGTTGATAGTCATCAATGTTCTCATATTGAGACATCCTTAGTATCAAATCTATACCTTAGATTTTGTATCTTGACTTGCTTGGTCTTCTCATCTTTTTCTCGTATGGAATCCTGGGTGGAAGGATAAGGGAAAATATGGATATTTTAATTCCTTATGATTTGGTCCTTGTCAATTTATTGAAGGATGCGATCAAGGAAATTTTTTATCTCAAGAGTCTTGATGAAGATTTCATAGAGCTTCAAATTCATAGTCAACACCTTAAACACTACTTCTCTTGAAGGTGGAGTTCTTTGAACCATTGTATATTATTTATATCTTGTTTTTTTATTGTACATATATGTGGTGTGTGTGATTCAATGTAATTATGGTCCTCATTTGATCACAATGAAATGTTTTTGTGCTAGTCTCTAATTTGTCTTTATTTTAGTTTTCACCAAGAGATCAAGATTCTTGTTGTTTTTTCATGAGACATAGTACCCAACTAGAACTAATATTGGCACTCCATTTTTTATGTATCTCATTCCTATATTCTTTATTCAAATTTTTGTGTAGGAACTTGTTTCTCCCATTGTTGATTAGTGATCTAAAGAATCTCATGTTGGGTCATCTATGGTAAAATATTGTCTAAGGGTGTTCATTCTAAGTAATGATATTTAAAAACCCCTTAGTAAAATCTGTTAATGGGGTAATTTGTGGTCAATTTGCAATGATAAGGCCTTTCCTTGTGTATTTTAGGCTTTTGGGTTTTCAAAAGTTTCAGGGACATTGAAGATTATCCTTGTTCCCTTGGTTCCTCTAGGTTATTATATCTCCACAAAGGTGAATTTATGCAAGGTCTTGGGTTTATGGTTGTTGAGAGATCATAGTTAAATTTATAATTCAATTTTTTAATTTTTAGAATCCCATGAGTGCAAGGTTGTATTTTATTTATTGCTCTATAACCTCAAGAGGAATTGTTACCTTAGAACCACGTCCAATGTTCTAAGCTCCTCCCAAGAACTGAATCCTTCGTTGTATGTCTAAGGTTCGAAGTTCCTCTTGAAACCTAAAACTCAATTGCATATCCAAGGTTCCAATTTCCTCGCAAAACTTTGTTGGAAAATTCAATTGTTGTGTTGTGTTATCATTGATGTCAATCTGTCTGGTGTTGTCAATAATGTCACTATGTGTTGTAGATGGTCCAGAAGTGAGTGATATGATGTTGTGTGGTCTAGTAGTGATGTTGTGCATATTTGAGGTATTTCCAAAAGGTTGGTGTAGTGGAATTTTTAATATGCATGAAGTAGTATTTATGTAGGAAAGAGTATTTAATATCTTAGTGGAAGAATGCTTTGCATTCCTCCAGTATGTGAATATTATGGGGTGTGGTTTTAGATATAATGTTTATGATTTGTGTACATTGTACTATCAGGTTTATAGGTCCTCTATTGTTCATATGGTAAAATTAGTTGTTGCTATTTTTTACTATGGGGTGTCTGTCAGAACTGGTCTAGAGAATGATCAACAATTCTTTGATATGTGGTTTTCAATGTTGTGGCTTGGAGGACATATTCATTTGGTTTGTATAGTGTTCCAATTCAATTTTCTAGTGATAGTTTGTTTGGCAAAGTGGAGTTATGGTGTTCTGAGTTCTTTGCTATTAACTAGTCTAGTTTCTAATTGATTGTGGTGGTGTATCCTATCTATATCATGTCTTTTTGGTCCATATTTGATTTGGTGGTTGAGTTTGGATGTTGATAAGGGTCTCACCATGGCATGTGTAGATCCACATTGATTTTTGTGTATTGGAATATGTTTATGGGTTAATTATTTGGTGTGCTTCAAATGTTTATCTACATATTTCATTTGATGCCAACTTGGAGGATGTGTTAGCATGTGTAGTTCATTAGAATCATTTGGAAAGGATGTGTTGTGATGTGTTTGGGTCTTGTTTATCACTTGGAGTGGATCACAATGAATATTATTGGTCAAGGTGGCTAATTTATGTAATATATTTTATTTTGTCTGTGGCCAACCTTGTTGAGAGTCTCAATGAATAATATTGTATATATAGGAGTGAAAATGTATGTGTTAAGTATGGGATGTGTGTATAGCATCCTAAGTTATACTCACCTAGGCCTTACTTTGGCGTTCTGATTTCCAAGTCCTGATTGCAATGTTGATTCTGCTCACAACACCCATCTATCTTACATTCTCATCAACTTCTCGATTCTCCTCCCATTTTGGAGTCTTGATTTCTAAGACTAGGGTGTACCATGCCCTGGGCCTCTTAATTAAGCCCCAAATCAAAGGCTCAAAATGATAATCATTAATGAGTGATAATTAGGATCCCATGTTGGCTTGTTTTAGAAATTCAATTTTATTTTCGACAAACAAGTATAAAATGAGGTCTACTCCTCTCATTTGAAGCTAAACAAAATCAAGATCTCAATTACACACTAGAAAATTGAAGTGAGCAAGAAATCAGTCATTCATCAAGAATTGAATCAGAAGTGAAGTCAAGTTCAAACATTGAAGATGACATTTATGATCAATATTTTATGAAGACATCCCACATGAAACCCTAAAAGCTTGTGTGAAGGCAAACAAAACCTCATCAGGGTAAACATTTTGGTTTCAAGCATTACATTTCAGATCCAGTCTTTCCCTAAAAAGGAAAGTACTTTATTGTAGTCTTTCATTACATTTTGTCAATTCAATTTCGTGGTTAATTCCAAGACTGGGGCTTGACCTAAGGTAAACCCCTATTCGTAACATATTTCCCTTTCTTTCTATGTGCAAGAAACAAATGCAGAGATATACTCAAGAAATCCAGTAGAGTCGCCATTGACAAATAAGTTCAACTTTCATCGACAAAAAAATTGGAGGACTATGGCGGATATGTGCTACCTAGTCCCAAAAAATTAGGCCAAACTTCTGCTAACATGTACTGGACATATACTTTTGCCCAGATCCAAGTTTTTGGCTCAGTGGGACATCTGTAGCTTATAAATTTCTATCAGTTTACTTCAATAATTCATGGTTTTACCTTAATTTAATAAATTACATTATAATTCAATTAAGAAAGAGGCTAATCATTACCAACAAGTTGAATCCAATCAAAATCTCAGTCTCTTTCGCATTTGGATTGATCCTAGATCTATTGGGTTCAACCCACTTTAAATGTTTTTTGGTTAATTGGGCTATTTAGTGGATTTACTTAGTAAAATACTAACTCCTAATTTTCCATACATTACAGTTTGGTGAACTCGACATCTTGCATGCCTAATTCTAATTTATTGTTTCAAATATGATTTTGTATGCATTTTAAAATTAAAATTTGCACTCATAATTTTTTATTTTCAATTAAATTTCATAAATTCAAAGGTTAAATTTTCAAAAACCCTAATTTATTATTTTAAAATTAACTTGTGGGTTGCATAATTTTTCAAGTGTATTTTCAGATTGATTATTATGACATGCTACATTATGATTTAAAGGCATTTATTATTCAAAAACAAATCAAATTACTTAATTAATTGGTTAATCAATCATTGTTACAAATTGCATTGCTTAATCATAGTTTTCAATTTTTGCATTCAAATTTCTCTCCTTTGTGCAAGAGTTTTGTTACTATTAGTCCTACATACAATATTCTTGTGAGAAGAATTTGTAGAGTTAAAGCTTCCCAAGGTTTAATCACTAAGGGTATGGAGCCTCAATTAGATCTCTTATTCCATAAGAATGTTGGTGCTTCCTCTAATCCAACAAATGACATCATTTATCCCTATTCTCCTCATAATTCTCATGATGTGGATGAATCACTAACTAGGGTTAATATTGACCAATTGGAGAATATTGACAATGAATTCAAAAATATTCAACAATGGATGAGTCAACAATACCCAAAAAGTGAGGCAGTCACTTTACTTGAAGGACTAAAAAGAATGATGCAAAATGATAAAATTGGTACTGATTTGTTGCATGACCTTGCTCATATTATTGAAACTAATATCATGCCAACCAAAAGTTGTGTTGAATTCCTTGGAGCTACTCTCAACCCACTAAGTCAATTCAATCATTCCATTCCTATGCATATATCCTTGCCTAGTGTGCCTACATTTACATCTTCTATCATGGCTACTTCCACACAAAATGTTAATCCTACACGTTAGTCATGGGGGAAATCTCGTTAATCAATATTCTTACATACCTCCTTTCATGAGTCTTCTATGTGTATCTCAATCATCTCCCATACCAACATGCCATAGTGCTCCACCGTCTTATTCTCAACCTCCACATATATATAACAATTTTAATCCTCCATCATAATCCAACATGTCCAATTTAAATCCATCCATTGAAGTAACCATCAATAATCTAGCCTAAACTGTTACATCCTTACAAAAACAACTGGCTTCCATCACTCAATCCAAGTTTAATGTGCCCATATTTGATGTAGAAATCCCATTATCTGATGATATTGTCTATGTGGTTCCCCCTAAACATATGGAAGTCCCTCAATTGGAGTTGTAAAATGGATAAGGTGACCCCTTGACTCATGTGAATACATTTCAAACTTTGTGTAGTGATTTTTCTCATGACCAAAGACTTATGGCTAAATTATTTTCTAGAATTTTAAGGGATAAATATTTGCAATGGTATTGCTCTTTGTCTCTTTATTATATTACTTTATTTCAACAATTAGCTAATGCTTTCATTAAACAATTTCACAATAATATTGGTCCAAAAATTACTTTGACTGATTTGATTCATTATAAGCAAGAAGTCAAAGAAAAAGTGACTGATTTTATTGGTAGATATAAACATTTGCATTCTCAAATTTATTATCAAGTGCCTGATCATGATGTTCAAAAAAATTTTATTGCTGATTTACAAAAAGACATTAGAGATAAGCTTCTATTTTCTGATTTTACTTCCTTTACACAATTGTGTGCAATGCTTCATAATTATCAGCTTCAAGTGAGTCAATTGGATCATCTCCTTCAATGGCTCTGGTTGATAAGAATCAAGGTGCTCAGCAGTCGTTTGAAAATTTTAAACCAGACAAAGGTTACATCAAGATAAATTACAACATCAACACTCAAGTGACAACCATGACATCAAGTGTGGCCCCTGTATCTAAGTACTTTAGAATGGAATTAACTCTTCTTTGTAAGTCTTTGCATAGCATAATGTCAAGGTTGATAAATTCTAATGTGTTGAAACTTCCTCCCATCAAGCCAATTGACACTTCTAAACCATTGGCATCCTATCATGATCCCAAATCCTTTTTTCAATATCATCATCAACCTGGACATGATACCAAGGATTTTTATACAATGAGGAGTAAAATTCAAAATTTAATTGATAATAATACTATATTTGTAGCTGGTGTGAATAACAAAGGAAACAAGTCCGTAGCTCCTCCTAATAAAAAACTCCAAACCTTCACCAATCCTTTTCCTTCTCACTCCACTAATGTTGAGCTTGATTCTCTTGCCTTTTCTCCTAATTACCTTGGTATGGAATCTAACAATGTTGTGAATCTTGTTAATGAACCTATACCTCCTAAAGACCTATGCATGACTTTTGATCCTAGTGACACTATTGTTTCACTTGATGGCCTAGTGTATATCACTGTGAATATAAAAGACAAAATCTCGTGAGGAGTGCTCATTGATCTAGTGTATATGGTGAATGTGATCATTGAAGAATACCTTTATAATTTATAATTGCATCAAGTTACATACGATAAGTCTAAAGTTGTGGTCAAGATGTATGATGAATTCTCTTGCCCTACTATTGGTTCTGTTACTCTCCCTATTGAGGTTGGTACTAAGTTCTTAGATGTGACTTTTGCTATCATTCCTACATCAAATCAATTTTGTGTGAAGTTTGAACATCCTTGGCTCTCTTCCATGAAAGATATTCCTTCTACAATCTGTAAATGTTTGAAATTCTCTCATAATGACACTATTATAATAATTAATCATAGCCTTTACAAACCCACAATGAAGCATGGTAATTTCACCCTCGGTTACTTTTAGCCTCAACAACTTGAACCTCTTAAACCTCGAAATGACATATTTTTCTTATCTTATCAAAAGTGGGAAAATGAGATGATCATGTCCTTGAGTAAACCTATAGATCCTATAGCTATGGATATTCCTCCTCCCCATAATGGACCTAGTATTATTCCTACTCCTATTTTTCCTATATATGCCTCAGTCCCACCTCCTACGTCTTAGAAAGAAAAGTGGTTGGTGTCTCATATGTGTCAACCTCATGGGGTTTCTCCTTTTCCTCCTCTTTTAAAGGTAGAAAAGAAACCTATGTACATTTATCCTCAACCTTCACAAGTCTCTGCTAAAACTAAAAGGAACCGTTGTGTAAGAAAATGCCAATGAAGACATCATGCCAAGGATCATGAGGTTTCTTCCCAAACCATTTCCTCTCTGAAGACACCAAATATTGACTTGACCCCATTTGTCCAGCCTTTTCTTAACCCTAGGGAGGAAGTTCAACCTAAATCACCAACCTTTAAAATGCTTAAGAAAAATGATGGTTCATTCTCTTTTCACATTAGAGATCCTACTTTTATTAATCTAGATTATGATATGGATGATGATGTTGTTCATGCTAACAATGTTTATTCTAATTATTCTAATGATATGTATGAGCTTATTGATATTAATCTTGATTTATCTTCACATTTTTCAAAAGCATTAACCCTAGCTCCTAGTGACAAACAAAGTGACTCATCATTAGAGCTTGGTCCTTGTTTGAAACTTGTTGTAGCTCCATTTGTCATGCTCAAAGTGTCTCCTCTTGCATCTTGTCTACCTTCCCTAAATGGTGTTCAACAAGATTGGGGGGCAGATGATTTTAATTATTATCTTCATTTGTGTCATAAATCCTCTCTTGTATGTTTGCTTGTTCATAATATGCTTCCCCCATCATGTGATTGTTGTTATTTTTTTATGTTATGTTAGGTTCTCTTTGGATGACTTTTGTTATTTTGTTGGTGCAAGGTAATAAAGATACCAAATCTATTGTGAAATTATTGTATGTGTATCTCAATTCTTCTATATGTTGTCCCTTGTGTTGTCTACTTGGGGATGATGTAAAGCATTGAGATCTATTTTGGTCTGTTCCATGTTGACTCAAAAAGGACACAAGTTTGTCTCCTTCCATTGTGTTTGTAGTTCCACTATCTTTAGGGGATGAGGTCAATTCAAAACAAATATTTTTTATATACATTATTTATCATAAGAGCATACTAACCCCAGAGTTAGTAGATCCCTTATGTTATTTTTCATATATGTTTTGTGACCATTATCCTTTGATTTGTCCTTTCTTGGAGGAATATCATTGTGGTAACGTTCTTTTTTTTTGGATGCATGCTACCTTAAAGCAATTGGTCTCGATGAGGCATATGTAATCATTTTAACGTGGGGGCACACACTTTGCTCAATGTTAGCACACACTCCGCTCAATGTTACACTTTTTGCACACCCATAACATGTTTTCGATACTCAAGTTACTTTGCAAACTGATCCTTTTTCTTTATAATTTGGTATGTTTCTTTTTCATGACTCATAATAAGAAAATATTACTAGACTAGTTGAGTCACGTATTCTCTCTCCTTCTCCTTTCTTACATTGCCCCTTTTATCTCAATATTAAAGTAGTAAGATCCTAAAGTCCCTGGGGGCTTAATGCGTCTTGTCATTTGATATCTTGGTGAAATTTTTTCAATGCAACTTTGTTCTTTATCATGAATATGCTTAGTCTCATACACCCACTAAAGTGGGGGCTAAATGTAGCATCCTAAATTGTACTCGCTTACAATTTTGTCCTCACATAGGCCTTACTTTGGTATTCCAATTTCCAAGGCCTGATTGCAATGTTGATTTTGCTCGCACCACTCATCTATCTTGCATTCTCATGAACTTCCCAATTCTCTCCCCATTTTGGAGGCCCAATTTCTAGGGCTAGGGTGTGGTACAACCTAGTCCTAAATCAAGACTAGGGTGTGGTACATCCAGGTCCTAAATTAGGACTAGGGTGTACCACGTTGTGAGCCTATTAACTAGGCCCCAAATCAAAGCCTCATAACAGTCATAATTAATGAGAGAATTTGGATCTCGTGTCTACCTGTTTCAAAAATTCAATTTAATTTTCGACAGACAAGTATGAAAGGAGTTCTACCCCTCTCATTTTAAGCTAAACAAAATCAAGATCTCAATTACACTCTTGCAAATTCAAGTGAGCAATCGATCAATCATTCATCAAGAATTTTTGAAGTAAAGGTGAAGTTAAGTTCAAGCATTCAAGATGACATTCATGATCAATGTTTTATGAAGACATTCTACATGAAACTCTAAAAGCTTTGTGTGGAGACAAACAAAACTTCATCAAGGTAAACATTGTGGTTTCAAGCATTATATTTCAAATTCATTATTTTCCTCAAAAGGAAAGTACTTTATTGTAGTCTTTCATTATATTTGTCAATTTAATTTCATAGTTAATTCAAAAATTGGGGTTTGACCTAAGGCAAACCCTATTCCCAACATATTTCCATTTCCTTATGTGTGTATGAAATAGGTGTGAAGCTATACTTGAGAAATTTGGTAGAGTCAATTTAATGATGAATAGGTTTATCTTTCGTCGACAGAAAATTTGAAGGAGAAGGGCAAATTTGTGCTACCTAGTCCCAAAAAATTAGGCTAAAATTCTGAGAATAGGCTCTAGACATCTCCTTTTGCTCAGATCCAAGTTTGTGGCCCAGTGGGACATCTGTAGCTTCTTGATTTTATTAGCTTACTTTAATAGTTTTACCCTAATTTTATAAATCACATTACAATTCA
Source organism: Cryptomeria japonica (assembly GCF_030272615.1). NCBI lineage: Eukaryota > Viridiplantae > Streptophyta > Pinopsida > Cupressales > Cupressaceae > Cryptomeria > Cryptomeria japonica. Next base: position 470,643,651 of record NC_081405.1, read on the forward strand.
ATTAAGAAAGATGCTAATCATTACCAATTGGTTGAATCCAATTAGAATCTCAGTCTCTTTCCCATTGGCAATGAGCCTAGATATATTGGGTTCAACCTTCTTTCAATGTAATTTCCAGTTAATTGGTCTATTTAATGGATTTATTTAGTTAAACCCTAATTCCTAGTTTTCCATACATTACAGTGTGAATTGATGTGAGGTGGATATGAATGATGCAAAAGTAAATTTGGTGTAGCAAAAGTGCAAAAGAGAGTTCACTAACTCATTTGGGTGCATTTTTCGATGAACATTTTCGACGAACTATGAGATTTCTTTCATTTTGTCGGATCTTAGGAGGCAATTTGTGTCAAATTTGTTTTTTTTTTAATTATTGCTCGACGTTCATCTGATCTTAGGAGGCAATTTGTGTCAATTTTTTTTTTTTTTAAATCTTGCCCGACGTTCGTCGAAATTTCGACGAAACCAACTGTCATTGGAATTCCAACGAAAAACAGAAAAGTGAAAAAGTAAAAAAAAAAAAACCTTAGGGTTAGTCAAGTAAATAATATAAAAATTCGCACGGACAGTGTTTTTCGTACTTGCAACATTGTTTTGCTTGGTTTGTGAAGGTTATAGACTGAATTTTCCATAGCCCAATTTTTTTGCCTGTGAATAAAAATCATGTCAGATAATATCAGTGAAGAACAACATAAGGAGACAATTGCTAGATTGTGGCCTAGCTTGAAAAGAAAAGGTGATGGGAAATGTTATTGTCCCTGCAAAAATTATAAGGGCTTAAAGAATAGAAGACTTTTAATCATAATAGCTGAGAAACATTATAGGCAACATGGTCACATTGAAGGTGGGCATGATTATCGTCCATTGGTAATTTGTTCATTATATGTGTTTATATTGATTGAATTTGTAAATGTTTATATCATTTTAATAATTTGTATACATAAAAAATCACTTGTTAATGAGATCATGATCATGGTCTATTTATGTTGATTATTTTTATATAGGTGGGGTGCCCTAGGGAACATGATATGGACTACCACGACCCGGAGAATGTGGTTTTCCAAGTGGAGGAACATGGGAGTGTGAATATCAAAGTTGAAGATAATGATCCCATGGAAGAAGATGATCATGCACCAGAAAACATAGTTGAAGATGATGGTACAAATACATTAATCTATGACACATTTAGTATTGGTGTAGATGATCATGATGATCAAGATGACTTTGATGTTGCTCATGATTTACATGTACTTAACAAGGCATACGAGCCCCTTTACGAAGGCTCCCAAACAACTCTTCTCTCTATTGTATTGTTGTTGTTGAACTTGAAGGTTATGAATGGTTTATCCAACTTAACAATCTCACATATGTTAAGGTATGTCATATATGTCATCTTTTTTCATCTATTTTTGTTGTTATTTCATCACTAGTAAATAAAAGGTGAAATATGTACCATTAATATTCTTTATGTTAACAAATTATTTTTTTGTTCTAGATTGATAGGTAATTTTTTGTTACCATCATCAAATATTCTACCTCGCTCATATTGAGAATTATTTACCATTATAAAAAATATTAGAATGGAGTATCAAGCAATAGATGCATGTCCCAATGATCATATTGTATATCATAAACAACAAGAATTTGCAATAGAATGCCTTGAATGTCATATCAATAGATATTGAATAGATCAACTAACAAAAAGGGTGCCTTGCAAGGTTCTTCATTATATTCCCATTATTCCACGTTTGCAACGATTATTTAGGTGCAAAATCTTGGTGCAATTTATGGATTACCATGCATGCAATAGAAGTCAAGATGACATTCTTTGAATGCTTGCAGATGGTTCTACATTTACGGACATAGAGGGAAAATGACCACACTTTAAAGAAGAACCTCGTAATCTCAAGCTTTCATTAGCAGCGAACGATGTCAATCCATTTGGAGAGCTGAGATCTATTTACTCAGTGTGGCCTGTTTTTGTTATCAACAATAAAATTCCTCCATGGATGTCAATAAAGAGGGAGCACATAATGTTGGCAATGATTGTTCCAGGTATTTTTTCATTTAATAGTCATGCACATTAAATTATATATATTGCAGTAAAATGGTTATAATAATTATAATGTTTTTGTTCATTCAACTAAGTAAGTACCAAGTTAAAGATATGAATGTATATATCGAGCCTCTTATCGACGAGTTGTTGGAGTTATGGAATGGTGTCACTATGTATGACATCTCTAGACCAATAGGACAAAGATAATTTCAATTCCATGCAATGCTAGTATGGACAATTCATGATGCTCTAGGGCTAACACAGTTTTTTGGTATCTTGTAATGTTCAACTTGCACACTTTAAAAATGTTTAATTTTTGAAAGTATAAATCATGCATTTTTAAAAAAATCCATTCAATATATATAATTATAAAAATTAACATATTTAATCCAATTATACATGATCTTGTAGGTCTTCAAACAAAGGGAAAATTTGCATGTCCAGTTTGTGGTCCAAAGATGAAATCTCGTCATTCAACAAGTTTAGGAAAGTAGGCACTTCCTCCACAAAAATCATAAGTATCGAACTACTGAAAAACATCTTTTCAACTAGAAAGAAGAGACTACATCAAAACCATGAAGAATCACACCTCGCCTATGGAAGTTGGAATATAATAGAAATAATCGTCAAGGTAATGTCATTCGATCTAATTGTTTATCTATCATATATGATATTCTTGGAATTTATATTTTTATATTGTGTTTTGTTTACTCATGTTGTAATTGACGATGATTTTCATTGCTAATTGTTTAAATTTATATGCTTCATGAAGGTCGTCAAGGCATTAATTACCACCTTCCAAAGGGACTAAAAAGTTATCCCAGACAATTTAGTAGGTTGCCCTACTATGAGCAGCTACAAATTGTGCATTTGTTTGATACTATGCATATTGGAAAGAATATAACAGAGACATTATGGAAAATATTCGATGGAAGGCATGACAAAGAAAAAAATTGTCAAAATTTGTAGTGACATTTAGATATCCAATCATGCAATGAAAAATGTCATTCAATTAAATAGTGATGGAGACCAAAATTAATATAAGTGCTCTTCCTTGGTTATTAACGGAGCAGCAAAGCAATGCTATAAAAGAGGTCATACAAAAAAATCAATTTCCCACAGGATTTGTTGCGGACATAAACAATCTCATAACAAAGAAAAGTGAATTTGGGTCAGGGATGAAAACGCATGATTGGCATACCTTCATTAAGGTAATTCATGTTCTTGTATATTTTCTATATATTTGTATACTGCATGTACTTTTCATTGTATTATGTTTAGTACTAGTTTTAGAAAAACAATGAAAAGATCATTTTATAATTGTTGCAGTACATTCTACCTCTATCTCTCCTAGACCACTTCGACAATAATGTCAAGCAAGTTATATATGATCTTGGAAAATACATGAGGTAAGTAGTGTTATTTGATCAATTTTTTGTATAGATATTATATTTGCCTTTTGTTTTACTTGTTATGTAATATATTATAAATTATTATAAATTATTTTATTAATTCTTGTTAATATATTTGCATCTTGAATCACTTGTAGATGGTTGTAATCTAAAAAAATCCATAAAGAAGATATAAAATATTGAAAGACAAAAAATCCTTGTCTAATGTGTGAAATGTAAAAGTGTCTACCTTCGACATTTTTCAATGCACAAGAACACTACCTCATACACCAAGTTGAGGAGATTGAATTGTGTGGACTTGTACACACAAGATCAATGTAGATGGTTGAGAGGCACTTGAAATTTTTGAAGGCTTTGGTTCGACAAAGAGCACATCCTGAGGGTTCTATGGTGGAGGGATATATGGTATACTAGACTATGGTGTACATTACTGAATATCTTCCTAAGTTTACGACAAAGATCCATTTAAATCATATTTGGGATCCCAACTCCATTAACAAATTTGAAGGGGAGTACCTGATGGGGAAAGGTAGATTGAGGAAAGTGGGAGGTAATTATTGGATGTTCATTAATCTAAATACATTTTACATTTGGTTTTTATATATATTGTAGTTAATTAATTCTTAATCTTCAATATACATTAGTTGTAAATTTCTAGTTATTTTTTCTACAGTTGCTCGAGAGTGGGATGCACTACATTTGTATGTCACAAATAATCTTGATTGAATGACGGTATGGATTGAATGATGTCAAAAATCTGGTCGCGCATTAATATGGGAAGGTGTGGCTTCATTGGTTAAATAAGCTCATTGTAATGGAGATTCCAATGTTACACCAAGGGAAATTGATTTGGCATATGGTTTAAGAGATAAACAAGTACGTATAAATATATTAATCACCCATATTATTTAATTTTTTTGCATACATTCGACCAAGAATAAATATGTTTATCAACTGGCGATGCAATAATTTTTACATGTTTGACATATTGCAGGTGGAACACCACAAGGCTATGTGGTGCAATGGTCATAAATTTCACATCAAAAAGTTGGATGACAAGAAGAAAACTTGTGATTCTGGGATAACTGTAGTATTTCAGGTGACTAATATTTCATCTAGAAGCGACATACATCCTCAAGTCTCCGAAAATTGATACTATGGGATTTTGGATGATATAGTTGATTGTGACTTTGGGTCCTTCAAATTAGTTATTTTCGTCGTCCAATGGTACAAGATACGATTGAATGAAAATGATCCTGATAGAACTATCATTGAACATGATAATGGATTTACAATGGTCAATACAAGGTCATTTGAGCGAGCTGGAAATGAGCCCTATGTTCTTCCAAGCCAATGTGAGCAGGTAGTTTACTTAGAGGTTCCACATAAACCGAGTTGGTCATTTTTTGTTAGACATGATCCTAGAGGAAGTTTGGTAAAGTATAATGTCATGGAAGAAGAAGATGCAAAAGAACTAGAAGATGATATGCATGATTATCAGGATCAACAGTTAGTTGATGATGTGCCCAACGAAGATGTCGAAGAAGAGGAACAAGATCATGATGATGTAGGAGTTAATGTTCATGAAGATAATGATGATGATGATGATGATGATGATGATGATGATATCAATGATGATGACGATGATATAAATAATGATGATGATGATATGACCAATCCTTAAAATGTCGATTCTGGGTCAAAAGATACAGGCAAAGAGTTGGATGAAGAAGAAGATCAATGACATGATTTAAATGTATGAGGTATGCGATTAGTATATTATCTATTTGATATTTATTTCTTGATTTTTTTTGGTGAAATCTAAATGTTGTGATTATGTGGGAGGACTTGTTTGTAATTATGTGGGAGGACTTGTACTTTTTGATTTTCTTTACATGTATCTTTACATGTCAAGTCATTTATACTTTTAAATTACAAATATTTGTATCATGTTGTGTTCCTTGCTGATATATTTATGGAAAATTTGATGGATGAATCCTTTTAATGGTTTGTTATGAAATAAAACAATGATTCCTATTATGATAATTTCAATCCTTACTACAAATGGGGGAACATTATGCTCTAATCAACATCTCAATGTGTAGAGATTGATATTTTAGATATTGAAGTAAGGGATACTAGTGCAGGGCACCCAAGACATATCTCAGCTACTCTAGAAGATCAACCTTTGGTGAAATCTAAATGTTGTGATTATGTGGGAGGACTTGTTTGTAATTATGTGGGAGGACTTGTACTTTTTGATTTTCTTTACATGTATCTTTACATGTCAAGTCATTTATACTTTTAAATTAAAAATATTTGTATCATGTTGTGTTCCTTGCTGATATATTTATGGAAAATTTGATGGATGAATCCTTTTAATGGTTTGTTATGAAATAAAACAATGATTCCTATTATGATAATTTCAATCCTTACTACAAATGGGGGAACATTATGCTCTAATCAACATCTAAGTGTGTAGAGATTGATATTTTAGATATTGAAGTAAGGGATACTAGTGCAGGGCACCCAAGACATATCTCAGCTACTCTAGAAGATAATGAGGTTTTAGTAAGAGGTTAATAGGGTGTAATCTTGGTGTTGATCCTTTGGATCCACCTAATAATGTTTTTTGGTCCAATTTACAAGGCTACGAGTCCCAAAGGTACCTTAAGACAACCTTGGGTCTCATTAGAACAATAGGACCTTAGAATAGGATGTCATAAGTGTTTTTGATATTTTTTTAGAAAATAAATGACTTTAGAATAGATCCTAAACATGTTTGAGCTTGGAGGATGCAAATTGCCAAAAGTTGCAAAAATTGTCAAAAATGTTGTCAACAACTTTTGCAATATTGCTCCGAGAAGTTGCATTTTGGTTCTAAATGTTACAACCATTCAAAATGTGGTTTGATTAGTTTGAAAGGGTCTATGTAAGAATTTTAAACCTTTGTGGTGAAGGGGGGAAGTGATTGGATGTTATTTTGGTGGAGAATTGAATGAGAAGTAATGAAATTCCTAAGCAATTTTGTTTTTCCTGAGATAGTATGGTACAGTACGGATTGCCAGATCAAAACTCTAGGAATGGAATGTTGGTAAATTTAATCATCTCTTATTTTCCTATGTTTGGAGTTCACTTGGTGATCAGAGTATTGGTTTTGTCTTCTTTTTGTTCTGACTGGTCTAGAAACCCTTAATTTCAGGGTTAGTGCAGAGATGGAACCCTAACTTGTCTTTTCTATAGTAGAATCTCATGGCCAATTGGGAAATGAAATTTAGGGGAGTGTATAGTAAGGCCTTAAAGGTTTGGGATTGGAGGAGTCTATCTATTGCCTCAACCACCAAGTCCTAGGCTAAATATCTCTATGTATTTAGCCTAAGCAATGAGACCATTGTGTGGACAGCCATCCAAACAAGAAATGTGACTAGTTTGTTAGTGGATCCTATTAATTTGGAGGTAGGAGAACCTTAAAAAAGTGATGCATTGGTTTTATGCACCCATTCCTTGATACTTGCTTTGTTAACCAAGCCCAATTATCCCTATTAGGTCTGTGAACATAGTAAGGGTTGGGGTATGCTGGAGTAGACTCAATACTTGCAACTTTGGGATCTTTTGTAAGTCCAAAAAGGGTATCCAAAATAGTGATTTGTTTGTCTAGTCCTTTGGAATTTTTGCAAGTTGTTACCCATAAACTGGCTAAAGAGACCTACTAGGATCCTCTAGCCCTATAAGGGTTCTTAGCGTTGTGGAGGTCCTAGAGTTCAAATTGTGGTTTATTGTCCTTTTATTATCCATAAGTAAACTATTCCAATCATTAGATTGAGGATTTATAGACTGGAGGCTAGATTTTCATATTTTGGTCAAATTTGGGGAAAGTGTCCCTAAAACCCAATTTTGGTTGGAGTTGTGTAAGGTCCCTAGAACCTTGAGGAGAAGTGTGGGGTGTGAAACACACTTAGGAGATTAGTCCTTCCATCTACAAAGCCATTGGACCACCTAGGAGTGAGAAATCAATCTTTGGGTGTATAAACTAAGAAGTAGGCCCATTAGTACAATTTCTTGTTGTGTACTCTGCATCGGGTGGTATCAGAGCATCAGAAGATCCTTGGGAAAGATAAGGAAATGGAAGACACAATAGATAATAGTGAGGATATTCCCACTAGACCCATGACAAACATGGAGTTGGCCAAGATAGTGAGAGAGCAGGTGACCAAGAATAAAAAGATGGAGGAAGAGATAGAGAAGTTGAAGAGAGAACAAGCAGGCAAAGAAGTTGCATTAGCCTTGGATGGAGAAGGAGAAGAGGAAGTAGAGAGACAAGAGATATCAACAGATCAAAGACAATTTGTTAAAGCCCTTAATAGAGTGGGAAGAAGAGACAATAGAGCAGAACTACATACATTCTCTAGGAAAATGAATCCAGAAGAATGTATGGATTGGATAGAGGCAATGGTGAATTATTTTGAATGTGAGGAGGTACCTAATAACCAAAGGGTGAAGGTGGATAAAACCAAAATGAAGGGTCCATCCCTTATTTGGTGGAACTTCCCACAAGATGAAAGAGATGAAGAAGGAAAGAAGCCTATAACTTCATGGAAAAAGATGGTGGTAGAGATCAAGAGACAATTTGTGCCCGAGGACTATGAGATCATCTTACATAAGAGATTACAAAACCTAAGGAAAATATATTTGGATGTCAGTACCTACACTGAGGAGTTTCATTGGATGACACTCAAGGCAAAGATACCACCTAGGTCTAGCAAAGCCTAAAGTGCAAAGGAGAACAAGACACTGTCTCATTTTCATTGACAACTAATCTGAGAGTCTAAAATATCTAGTAACAATACCTAATACTCAAAAATATAGTAACAATACCTAATACCCCTAGCATGTCAGTCATCACCAAGCTTTTGTATTTGACATAAGTGAAAGGTTGAAGCTACAAAAAATTTCTTTAACTCAATACAAGACCTCACATACTATAACTAAAATCATATAAGAATAATCCCTGATAGACCTAAGAAAGATCAACAAAATAAACCTCATTAAGTAACATTCTATGTATATATCAGGATAGCTAACCCGATCTAATAAGTCAGTATTGAACATGGCTATCAACATAGTTATACCGAATGCAAATGATGAGATGCCTATCAAAATAGTCACTAAAGGCAGAATAGCAATATTTTGTAATCCCAATAGAGTATAGCTATCTCGACACACATCTATGGGTAGGTTGTAACGATGTAGGCCCTATCGAAATAACATATAAGATCAGGGTAGGTGTAAAAGGCTATCCAGATAGTGTAAACTTATAGCGAATTCAAGGACAAAACCTATATCGGTATAACTTGTGAAGATGGGATAACACCTTTTTTCTTTTCCGATGATAAAAGTAATGCCGATAAGCATTATCTAGGAGGAGTTTGGGATAGCTTACAAAGTTGGGATAACACATCAATAATGTTCTGATTGATGAAATTATCTTGATGATTTACAAATAAAGTACTATTAGGAGAAATATCCCGATTTATCAATTATAAACTAAGAAACCAATAGTGATAAAAGGAGAACAAATGAGGATACCCTTATTGAAATGAATTATGAAGTCAGGAAAACAATCTTTGGATATGCCGATAGTAGAATTAATACCGATGGACGTCATCACAATTTTTTATCGGTATAAATTAGGCTGAAATGACGTGAAAAGGAAATAGTTATTGATATCTCCATATTTATTTGTCACGATTAATTTGTCAGAAAGGTGCCAAATTTAGAGGCAGTGACAGGGAGAGTTAAGTTGATGGCATACATCATTAGATAATTCAAATTTTGAAAAGATGGCTCATTGATTTATATATTAAAACATTTATTGATGCATGAACAAAATTCTCTGAGGAACACATCTAGGAGAATTTAGCACTAGAATTGCAAACGCATTAAGAAGGCATTGAAGTAGGCCAAAAATACAAAAGAAGAAAGAAAGTAAGTTCTTTGATCGATTTCTCTGTGATTGTTTTAAGTAATACTTTCAATTGCTTGTAAAATGGAAACTCCTAGTGGTTATGCAAAAAGGAAAAGAGGGGAGACAAACAAGGGTAAGGGAAAGAAACAAAAATCAGAGGAAACAAGTCCAAATATCAGGGAAGAAGAAAGAAAATTGAATTAGGATCTACTAAATCAATTGTCGGGTTCCACTCCCAAACCTAAGAGGTCTGCAAAGTGGAAATGAGAAGATAACTATACTGATGTGGGAGATGTGTACACAACTATTAGAGGCTATGAGCTATTCCTATTTCATTACCACAGGCGTGAGAAGCCCGAGCCAAGCTGCAATACATGGTAGTTGAGCTTGGGAAAACTTGTTGTTCCCAATGTCTATGTCAATGTGGATCTTCTAAAGCTATTTGGCACATAACTTTGATCCAAAAAAGAGGGCAATATGTGACTGGGATGAAAATCCTTGTTTCTTTGTATCACGAGAGGCAATTTTGGAATTTTTTGATTTTCCCGGGGGTTTATGATCATCCCATTATCCTTGGGGATTTGCTTGAAGATCATCACATATTAGATACCACTTACATTGGATGGAAATTGACCATTCACTTTCTTAATCTTGAGGCGCCATTAGAGACAGGGGAGGGCCTGACATTTCATGTAAATTTGTTTAAAGACTATTTTAAGTATACATACTACTTAGTTGGTCAGGTTCTAGGGTTGAACACTCTAGATTTTATGAGAATAGAATCTATGATCATTGCAGTAGACATTCACTCCCTAAAGGCCAAATAATTTGATTTTGTTACGTTTGTAGCTGAGCAACTTAGGGCAGGACTTGCTGATATCAAGAGGGACTCTACCAAAATTCACTTTGCACATTATTCTTTACTAATGCATATGGTGTTGTTTTACGGACAAGGATTGGGGCTTTGGCCTAAGGAAATGAGGGTAAGAAAATATGGTGGTGATAACCAACCTCTGCCAATTCAACTATGGACCTCAATCTAGGACTACAGATTTCTTAGGTCTAGTTATATTCATTTTGAGGAATTATTTGTTAAAACTGTACAAATTTTTTGGTCACCCTTGTAACTTTGCACTCTCAAAAGATGTGAATATATTTTTAAGGCCTGTAAATTTTGGAGGGCTTGATACTATCAAACACAACTGGGGAGATTAGTATTGTTTCTCTGATGTAACCATGATTAGGATTTATGGTTTTGAAGGGGCCCCATTATTATTGCCAAAAACGGTTCCTGATAGGATAACATATTTGGAGATCATAAGGCAAATGGGAGAATCAAATCACGTGCATCTAACTTCCCATGACAAACAATCTTTTTTACCTGGGACCCTATGTGTTGGAGAATTCATTGTGAATGGAAGAGAAGGACAAGAGCTCACATGGAACAAATTGTTCCATTATAATATGAAGTTGGGTACTCCAAGAAAGAACTTTGATCTAGAAGGATATGGTCATTCAATAAAAAAAAAGAAAAAACTTGGTGATTATGAGCACATCCCATATTTAAGGGGTGATTTAATAAGGAATATGGATTCGCAGGAGGCCAAACTGGCCATTAACAATCATAATAGGGAGATTGAACAAAAAACTAGAGATAAGAAAACTATTGAAATATCGTCCTCAGATGAAGAAGAGTCATCAAAAGAGATTTCATTTGAACAATTCTCTACGATACTAATTGAAGAGCAAGTGTCACCTGCTAGGGATGCTGATGAAGGAATCCCAGGGGAAGATGACCCAAGGCAATTGGCCTGAAATGATTTTGTATTTGATGATAATTTTATAATGAATCCTGAATTTATGTCTTTCTTGTATAGAGTGAAAGGTAAAGCAATCAGATAGGATGTTGGAAAGGTAAACACCTCAAATGAACAACAATTGTCAGTCACCCTAGAGAATGAAGTAGCACAAGAAATGAGCCTAATGACTCCTGACAGAGGAAGGAAGGTACTTCAAGATGCAGGTGTGTTAATCTTTTTAGGATGGGATCTGAATTCATTTCTAGTATTGTAGGTCTATATAACTGTGAATTGTCCTTTTGTTTAAATGATGTTACTAATTTGACTGTGTATTCTAGGTCTATGAGACTTTGGGACTATCAAAGATTTATTCATATGGCTGCTACGATACTATCATGTTCTCATTCATCTAAACCTTATACCACTTTAACCCTAAATCATTGTAATTGCCTTTGGCCATTTTGACATTGGATCAAATCCTTAATTGGGTAAAGTTGTTAACTTCTTTTACTATTCTTATTTTTGACTTCATCTATGTCCTTTGAGTAGTATGAACTTTTGAATTCATTACAACCTATTATGGATTATTCATTTTGCCTTAACACATCATTGTCTCTACTATCAACTCTTTGATGCTTGGGGCTATTTTTTTATTATGATTTATTGAATATCACTTTAGCTAGTCATTGGACCTTCTATTCATCTTTTCTCACTATAGAGACAAATTTTTATTTGCTTGGGTCTAAGGATTGTGTTTTGACAGTGAAAATATTTATTGTTTGTTGCCTTTTCATTTGAGAGATCCTATTAGATTTATGGTGATGACCCTTGAGGGCTTCACTGTTATATTGATTGTGCATCAAATACCTCTTATGACAAAATATTGACATCACTCCATATTAATTTTTTTCTTTTGTACTCTAGGCATGCTATTTTCATTATTCATTGTTCCTTAGCTCATTGTTTTTATTTTCTCTATGAACTCTTAAGGCTAAGAGTGAAATAAAATATTTTATAGCTCATACTCCCCAATCCCTATTTATATAAATCTAGCCACAACTCTTCCCCTTGATAATTTTAACCCCTTTCTCTTCTTCTCATTTGATTCATTTATTTTTTAAACTTTTTTTCCTTTCAAATCTTCTCATTTTTCTCTTATATCTTATTTTATCTTCGTTTTTCTTTTCAAAAGACCACTCATATTATTTTTTTCTCGAGTACCCTCTAGAGGGGGCATCATCCTCATTTTTCTATCCTATTGTTGATATCCCAAAATCCAGTAACAATACCTAATACCCCTAGCATGTCAGTCATCACCAAGCTTTTGTATTTGGAATAAGTGAAAGGTTGAAGCTACATAAGTTTTCTTTAACTCAATACAAGACCTCACATACTATAACTAAAATTATATAAGAATAATCCCTGATAGACCTAAGAAAGATCAGCAAAATAACCCTCATTAAGTAACATTCTATGTATATATCAAGATAGCTAACTCGATCGAATAAGTCAGTATTGAACATGGCAATCAACATAGTTACACCAAATGCAAATGATGAGATGCCTATTAGAACAGTCACTAAAGGCAGAATAGTAATATTTTGTAATCCTGATAGAGTATAGCTATCCTGACAGTGTAAACTTATAGCAAATTCAAGGACAAAACCTCTATCAGTATAACTTGTGAAGACAGGATAGCACCTTTTTTCTTTGTCGATGATGAAAGTAATGTTGATAAGCATTATCTAGGAGGAGTTCGAGATAACTTACAAAGTTAGGATAACACATCAACAGTGTTCCCATCGATGAAAGATTATCAAATCATAGTCCATATTTGTAATACTTTATATTCCCTGATAGCAATTGTTTTTTTAAAATTTTTAAATATAGCATGTTCGTCGGAATTCCGACAGACATGCCCAACATAGGCCTCGATGAGAGTTTTGTATCTGCGATGAAATATTTTGTCACAGGCACAACACTCTTATCAGAGATTCCTTTCATTTATTGTCAGAATTATAACAAAAAAGGGCACTATGCTTTGATAGGAATGTTGTACCTGTGACGAAAAATTTAATTGCAGGTGCACCATTCTCGTCGGAGCTTCCTTGCATTTGTTGTCTATTCTGACACAAAAGGGTACTATGCTCTAATGGGAATGTTGTACCTGCAATGAAAAATTTCATTGTAGGTGCACCATTCTCATCGAAGCATAATGCCCTTTTTGTCAAAATTCTAATGAAAACCCCAAGGCATGGTTCGTCAAAAGATTGACGACTAACGATTTAGACTGCCACATTATGTGTCAACTTTCGACAAAGAAGGTGTAGGAATTCTGACGAAAATATTTCCATCGAATAACCTGATGAAATTTGAGTGACGGAAATCTTTTCGCCATTTCATCAAATCTAGGGCATTAATATGTTGGAATTACGACGATAGCTCATTGAAAAATGACCCCAAATGTGTTAGTGGTTTGTGAAGAGATTTGAGACAATGTTTGGTGTCAGATGTGTTTGCCATGAAATTGGTCGCCTAACATAGTGGTTTAAGGACAATTTCATGATAAAGAGATCTTGTTCATTTCAATTCATTGATCCTTTGCACCTGCTAGAAGAAGCTGTGTTCCTTTGGGCAGTTTTTGCAGCCCTTTGTATCTTTCCCTAAGGTTGTGTGCCTTAGTCTTGCAAGTCCATTTAGGGATAGTGGGCTCCTTAGAATTGAGCCTAAACATTGTAATCAATTATTCATATTTTGAGTGTGATTCTCACCATGGTTTTTCCCTGTTTAGGGTTTCAAAACATAAATATGGTGTTCATGTGTTTATTGTGCTTTGACCTTTCATATTTTATAATTGCACTAATAAGTTAATTATGGTTTGAAGTTCAATAGATCATAAGTGAAGTATTTTGAGGTTCAGATTGATTCCCCCCCCCTCTCAATCATGTGTTGTGTTCAACAAAATTGAAACCCCCATTGCATGCCAAAATTTAAAGTTCCTTTTGTAAATTGAAACCCCATTTCACTTCCAAAGTTTCAATTTCCTCTCAAAGCCTAAAACCCCATAAATTTATAATATACTCTTGTTAGGTCTACACTCCCACTAGGTACTACAACACCTATAATATCATGCAAATAATAAACACACTCTTTCTACCTACTTTCCCACCTTTCATCGACTCTATTAATGATGAAAAATAATACATATTGAATAAAGATGGATCTCCATACATTATGGGTACATAAGGACATGACTAAGGTAGCCTCAACACAAAAAATAGTAAAAAACGTGATGTGGAGTTACAGGCACCCTGTACAGTGCCCAAGGTTATGGATTTTTAAGATTTTTTTACAAATTCTCACATTTTCCACTTTGGCATGACCTAAAATATGATATAAAAAACTTGATTTTATTAATAAAGGGGATGGGGAAACTATTTTTGAGAAGAACCAAGAACAATAAGCTTCTTGTAAATTAAGGTTTCAACTTCGACAAAATGAAAAAGTTATTTTATTTTTCTGGTATTTTGATGATTTGTGTTTGTCCCAAATTTGTAACAAAATCATTTTAACCTCCAAGAAAATATTTTGAAGTGTAAAATTGACATTGAGTGATTTTTTACATTAGTATTTTATTCATCTATGGATGTATATATGTTGAGCTCACCAACTAGATGGCTATAGTAACTATACAAAGCTTTTGTATGGTTTTTTTTCATGGTAATGTTGAACACACCACAAGATTGGGAGAAGTGAATCGGTCTAGAAATTAAAATAACTTATTTATAATCCTTTTTAACTTCAAAACACAATTAACCTATCTCTACAATTATGAAACATAAAACCATAAAAGCATAATACACACAAGAACACCATATTTATGTGGAAAAACAAAGAAGATAAAAACCATGGTGAGAATCACACTCACAATATGAATAGTTGATTACAATGATTTAGGCTCAAGACCAAGGTATATAAATTCACTTTATTGGAATTTTTGTTTAAGGATTACAATAATAGGTCAAGATACAAGGGACTTGCATTATTCAAATGCTTAATCTTAGGGAAAGATACAAAGGACTTGCATTACTAAAGTGTACTACTCCAGGGAAAGATACAAAGATGTAAAAGATACCAAAAGGATTAAATGTGTTTCAAAAAGTAAAGGGAAATGATGAATTCATATCAATAATATTTATTGTTCATGAAACTATTCTCAAACCATAGTGTCAAGTAGACAATATCATGACAAACATATCTCACTTCAGTCATTGTCACATGAAGATATGATCATCAAAGCTCATCACAAACTAAAATTCACACTTATTATTCTTCACATATGCTTGCATATAATTCTCCTCCATTTCAAAAATCCACACATCCAATTCATAATAATCCACACTTCTATGTATACTAGGTTATTGATTGAAACCCTCAACTAGGTTGTCCATATACAAAAATACATGAACTAAATAAAGTCAAGCAACTATACACAATAAGTTCCACTCCAAGAGATAATTGGGGCCTAAATAAATAACAACACTTCTTTCTAAGTTGATTCCAGTGAACCGCACATGCTATCACATCCTCCAAAGTTGGCATCCAATGTAACATGTAGAAAATCAATAAAGCTTGTTCAAAAGTCAGCCCAAAAATAATATTTCAAGGCAAATTATGTAATACAGATATACACACACTATGATAAGACCCATATCAACCTTCTAACTCAACCTCCAATAAATATGTGGACCAAAAGAGTATGATCCAAATAAGATAAACTAACTAAGTCCGTAAGAGGTCAACACAACTAAACATGTCGAACCACAAACCAACATATATTCACTTGTCGACCAAACCATCACTTCAGATTTGAAATGGAACATTGCATAAACCATATGAACAATTCCTCCAAGCCATAAAATGTCAAACAATATAGTGGTGCAATAAAGATCGTTCCCCAAACCAGTCCTAGCATACAACCTCACCGTTAGTAAACTACAATAACTAATTTTTATCATCTAAGCAATTGAGGACTTGACAACATGATACTACAACATCCATAAAACATAGACATTATAATAGAACCACAATCTATAATATTTAAAGAATAGAGGAATTCAAAGCTTTTATCCATAAGGACTTTAAATAACCTTTCCTGAATATTGCAACTTCCACTACTGTTACCTTTTCAAAACACCTCATTCTTACTCAACATCACTATCGGGCATCATATGAACACTCATTTCTAAACTATATAATACATTCACAAAATTGAACAAATCCAACTTCCTCTCATTAACACAAACTATGACATTAATGACAACACCATACAAGTTTGACATTAATGACAACATAACTCAAGTTTCCAACAATCTCCCCCTTTGTCATTGATGGCAACACTTGTACCACCAAACAAAAATAAAATAATTCTTCTAAAATCCCTCCCCCTTTGACATCAAGGACAAAGGGCACAACACTACAAACAACAACTTTTTGTATTGACTAGTAAATCTTTCTTTCTACCTTCTGGGTAAAATCATGATTATTATTACACTCCCTTTGATAGGGATATCTTTCTTTTGCAATCATTTTCCTACAACCATGAAGCCACAACCATCAGTACTCCCCCTAAGAGAAGATACCACATCAATCCAAGAGATAAAATATGAACTTTGAATCCCCCCTAGAATGATGCACCACTTCTATGCAACTAGTTTGAAGGAGGGGCAATAAACTCTAATTTCTATTAGAGATACTCAAAAGTATCTTTCACTAGTGGCTTGGTAAAGACGTGTCATGCCCAAACTTTTGGGCAAAAATGAAACAACAAATTTTATTTTAAAAAAAAATGACAACATAAATACATTAAATAATCTACATTTAAAATGGAATAAATAAGTTTTGTCTTAACAAAGGGTTAACTTAGGATTAAAGAATGGTTTACTAAAGTTGATTTAATTAACTAAATCAATATGGCGACAATAATTAGAGAAGACTAATTATTCCCTAAAAGGGGTCATCACAACTTAATTCATTAATTAAACTATATTAATTAATTTTCTCTAATTAAAAATTTCACCAATAATAAATCAAGAGATATTAATTATCTCAACAGTATTTAAAATACTCAAGGCTAAATAAAATAATGTTAACTCATATTAAAATAATTAATTGAACATACATGAAATAGACTTTTAAATATAACTATTAAAGTTAACCAAATCAATTATTATATTTGCCAAATAAATTCATTTTATGCTAAAGTCAAATTTTAAGACTCCTTAGACATTTAAATTTCAACTATTTAAATATTTGGCCAATAATGACCTCATAGGCTAAAATTTTACATTATACAATTAATAGATTTCATTATTAAAATCCCCCAAAGGAATTTTAACCCAAACATCTATATTTATTTATATATGAAAACTAACTATATAAAATTTCTCATTAATAACCCTTGTTAATAAAATTATATCAATTATGTGAATAATATTACCATATAAAAATTAATCCCTCAAAAACTAATGTAGGAATGACTTCCCTAATTAATTAATTAAAATTAAAATGGGTTTTAAAAATAACTTTCCTATTTAATTAATTAAAATGTAAATGAGCTTTACCCATCTCAAATTGAAAAGAGTTTCCCCTCCTCTTTTCAATTTTAATCATATTAAATTTTGAACCCTAACTAGGGTTGGATTATTTCTTATAACTTAACCTATTCTTTTCTTTCTTTCCAAATGCTAATCCTAACCCAAAAATGGGTTAGGGTTGCTTATCTTAACACATCTTCTTCTTCTTTTTTCATTGCTTCTCATGTGTGTGTGTGTGTTTGCAGGGTTTCATGACGGTGAAGGAGGGAGGCCAAAGGTGCAAGGCAGAGGAGGCTCTTGGGAACCACTGTGGATACCCATAGTGGTGGCTGGTGTCGCCCACTGTGGATACCCACAGTGGCGGCCATGAGCCACCCATAGTGGCGGCCGTGAGCCATCCACTGTGGTTAACCACAGTGGCAGCAGCTGCCCACTATGGTCTACCACAGTGGCTTGGCTAGGCCGAAAAATGTATTTTTTTGTTTATATATATATATATATAGGAGCATAGTTAAGGGAAAATGTGCATTTCTGAGTATATAAATTTCGAATATATGAATATTTATTATAGGTTTTTATATATATTTGATATACCTATACTCATGCACCATATGTTTATTCTGTTCTGAATACTCTGATATATTTAACCTGAATGTATAATTGTTACAGAACATTTGTACAAACTTGGTAAACTATTTCTCTTTTTTTTTTTAAACCAGAATATTAAATAGATGAAGAATAACAAAATATGTTAAATAACAGAATAGAGCAGATCTGTTTTCCCCTATTTTTTTTATATCAATAACATATAGTTAATTTTTTTTGTTTTGATTTAATAATCCTATAACTAGATTTATATTCTTTTCACTAACATGCTATTACAGAATGTAAAATGCGACAGAATATTTCTATTTACAGCTGTGACTATCATTTTCTAAAAGGATATTTAATACAATAAACTGCAATATCTAATGTATTATCATTATCTAGGTTTGGTTATTTTTCTACTTAATATGCATTTACAAAATACAAGGAGATTAGTAGAAACTAATTTATTTACAGTTGCCATATAAATCTTTCTAAAACCCATTGGTTTAATAACAACAAGAAGTAATGTAAGATTAGAAAACCATTTCTAAGTTGCCTATTAATTTTCCTTTGAATTTGAACTATAGACTTAAGCAATTAGTTCATTTAAAGTGACTACTTTACTAACATATAACTTTGCATTTTTTTTTAAACACTTAAAAGACAGAATATATTATCATTCTAAATCATTTTTTTTTTTTGTATAACTATAAATAGAAATAAATAATTCTTCCTTCCTAGTAAAAATACTACACTATTAGCATTTAGATAAATTCTTCTCTCTTTTTTTTTCTTTCAAATGGCAATAGAAGCAAATTATAAGTTTCATACTTAATCTTTTTTTTTTTCTATAAACATATCATTAAAAGAGAACTTCAACAATACACTTGCAAGGATATATACTTTAAATAAAAATATGCATCTTGTTTCATGGTGAAACTTAGTAGTCATATGAAAACATTTAATACTTCAAATTTAAAATACATCTCTTTTTGTAAAAACTATTCCAATATTTACATTTTATTTTCTACAACTAAATACATAAAGACATAGGATCATCTCAAGCTTTTTCCTCCAATCTTTTCCCAAGCAAAACCTGTAATAAAACTTGAAGGTTGTGACCATGGAGGCTCACCTCCCAACCTAGGGTTACTAGAAGGTAGCCCCGAGCTAGGAGAATCAAGGCTAGACGGGAAACACAAATTCAAACACATACAAGTAGAAAACTCATAACAACAAAAGACACTCCCAACCCAAGGATTAAACAATGTCACTTATGTGACTTTTCAAGTGGGGTGAAGGTGGACTAAGTACCTCGAGGAGAATTCTACAAGTAGAGAACATAATGTCATAGCAAGGCTACAAATAAACACATCCACAAGTTCCAAACTTGTCCCTAAAATCCCATATGTTCCCCAAGGCATACAAGCCAACAAAACTCCCCTTATGACCCCCATTGCATAAACAAATCACTATGCAACAAGGGTCACAAAATCCCTTGTGAATCACTCTCTTCCAAAGAGAGCCTCTCACTCATAGGCTGTCAAACAACCCTTCACCCCAAGGCCACTCAACCCTCTCAAGGGTGAGTTTGGCCTTGAAAACTCCCAAAACAATAACATAAAAACTCAACCAAAAACACATAAGGAAGAACTCAACATCTTCCTACACATATAAAAAAAAAAAAACAATGGAAAGACAAATACAACAACAATCTTTTCAAAAACAACAACATACATGAGATAGGAGTTCAACCAACCTTAAATCTGCCAAAATGGGGGAAATAAGTTGTAGGAGAGCTACCCAAATCCACAACCTTTTCCTCTCAAGACTTAGCCAAAATCCTCCAAAAAAACTTACAAAAATTGCTCAAGAATCCAAGTCTCCAAAATGGAGAGTGGGTGATCCAACTTCTCCCTCCCAAACTATTCCCTATGAAGACACTCCTCACTCTTTCCAACCCACTTGGGAAGGGTGAAGGATGTTCATTGGTTGGTCTTCCCAATACCTTACATACTCTCTAGCCAAGACACCTCAAAAAAGGTAAAAGGAATGGGGAAGAGCAATTCCACTCATGAGGAGGGTTATCTAACCTAGGAAGGCTCTTATAAAGATGAAATTCGGCCCACTTGGGAAACTAAATTTTTGGGGAGGCTAAACAGACCCTAGGGAGTGGACACATGGCTAAATTTGGCCTTCATCCATAGGTACATCATATGGCCCACTAAAAATGCCTCTAACTTGACCCTAGGAGTTAGTTTAACCCCCTAGAAAGTCACCCAAAGTTTACCTACAGGTCAACCTTGAGTTGTCCTTTCTAATGGCTCAATGTCCAAGGTTTTCTTGGGACCATTCTAGGATAATTGAAAATATATGCATTGGAAAAACAAATTTCCTCAAAAGAGACATGTCAATTCCAACTCATCCTACAACACATGTGTCAAGTGATACTACAAAAAGAATTACACATCACTAAATTACACATGCCAAATGTCCCTTTTTTTGGAATTTATAAATTAAACAATTTCCAAATTAAACACACATCCAAGCATAACATTTACAAATTAAAACACTTTTACAAATGAGGTGTTGTCTCTCCAAATAGACAACCCCTGGCTTCACAATCACACATAGGCCTAGGCTTGATTCTCCAAATAGTTTTCATGGTCACATGGAATAATTTTCCTGCACATTAGTAATTCCAAAAAGCACATATAATATTATCAAAAAGAATATAATTCAGACATCACATAAAATTTCAATTATAAAAATCAAGTATCTAATTATTTGATATCATCCACATACAATAATCTACTAAATGGCATCATCCTCATAAACATGGAATTAAATCATTTATAGAGCATGCATCCATAATTTTCAAGCATCAAAATAAAGTACTGCAAATCAAGGTAAATGACATAATCATATCAATGTTATCCAAACACTGGATCATATAGAATCTATGTCCATAATACATCAAAATATAGTATCACTAATAGGTCCAATATGAAAATAATTGAAATGTTATGATGGCTCGGGGTAGGGCCTCACAAGATGTCTACAATTTTAAATTATACCGCATAGAAATATGTTTAGTCTTTGAATGCACTACTAGATTCTTTGAAATATATAATTGCACTTGTATTGCCACACATAATAAGAGTTGTCTCATCATACATCACCTTGATATATTTGAGAGTTTTCTTCATCCACATGAATTGAGTGCAACAAGATGATACTGCAATATATTATGCTTCTACTATAGATAATGGCACTGAATCCTATTTTTTGCACAATCAAGAGACCAATTTGTCTCCTAAGAAAAATGCACCACCACTTGTACTTCTTTTGTCATTAGCACATCTTGTCAAATTAGCATCTTTGTAGTCTCTCAAGGAGAAACCATTATTCTTCTTATGCCATAAACCAAACTTTGGAGTCCCTTTCAAATATTTAAATATCCTTTTCATTTCTTGATAATGAGATTTCTTTGGATTAGCTTGATATTTGGCAACCAAACAGGTAGCATTCATAATATCCAGTCTTGAATCAGTCAAATACAACAATCTTCCAATCATAGAGCTATATTGTTTCTGCTCAACTTCCATAGATCCATCATCTTTACTTAACTTGCAACCAGTAGCCATAGGAGTTCCAAAAGGTTTACACTTCTCCATATGAAACTTCTTTAACATCTCCTTGATATAATTGGTCTATGAAATAAAAATACCATCTTCTAACCATGTCACTTAAAGACCAAGGAAAAAATTCAACTCACCAATCACAGACATCTCAAATTATCTCTATATTTCTTCTACAAATCTCTTACAAACACTATCATCTCCTCCAAAAATGGTATCATCAACATACACAACAACTATTAACAATTTAACACTTCAACATTGAAATAAAGATTTCTAGTTGTTGTACCTTTTTTGAAATTTTGTTGCAGCAAATACTTATCCAACCTTGCATACCAAGCTGTAGTAGTTTGCTTGAGTCCATAGAGTACATTATTGAGTCTACAAGCTATATCTAGATCTACTGACAACTTAAACCTATCTAGTTGTTTAATGTACACTTCTTCTTCATGTTCTCCATTCGAGAATGTTGACTTAACATCTATCCGATGTACCTTAAAGTTATTATATGTAGCAAATGCAAGAAACATCCTTATAGATTCCATCCTAGCTACTAGAGCCAAAGTCTCATCAAAATCTATACCTTCAACTTGTGAATAGCCTTTATAAATAAATATTGCCTTCTTCCTTGTGACTTATCCATCTTCATTTAGCTTTTTCCAAAACACCCACTTTGTTACTATCACATTCTTGTCCACTAGTCTAGGTACCACTTTCCATGTTTGATTCTTTTCTATCTAATTTAGCTCCTTTTCCATTGCTTTCATCCAACCTTCATCTTTTCTAGCTTTTACAAAAAAAATTGGCTCCTGCTAAGATAGGCAAGAGAAATTTTCTTGTTCACTAGTCTAACCAACTCTTCTTCTTGATTAAACTCCTTTGTCTTTGTCTCCATTGATATGATCTTCTAAATGGTTCTTCTGCACATACTTTGCAAAGTGTCTTAGGTGCTTATTCATGTTCATTCTCTTCTGCATTCTTCTCTTCTTTTTCTTCTAGAACATCCTTATCTTCCACAACAATAGGGGAATTCTCTCTCAACCTTAGGTTCATTCATACTTTCTACAATCTTCTTCATCCTCTTGTTAAAACATCGATATGATTTTCTCTTTGTATATTATCCTAAAAATATTACTTCATCTGATCTTGCATAAAAAATTACTAAGTCTTCTTAATCTTCTCTTATGTTGCACTTTCTTTTAAATATCATGAAATACCTGACAATAGGTGATTTTCCATGCCTTAGATCATAAGTTGTGTCTTTATGTGATTCATTCTTACTTGTGCCCTTTTAAGAATATATACAACAAGATGCAAAACTTCTTTCCAATACACATTAGGCATGTTAGAATATTTCAACATAATTCTAGACATCTCAACAATAGTATTGTTCTTCCCCTTAACAATTTCGTTCTACTGAGGAGTCCTGGGTCTAGATATTTGCCTTCTAATACCAGGTTCTTCACAAAATTTGTCAAATTCATTTTATGTAAACTCTATTCCTCTATTAGATCTGAAAAACTTTATTTTTGCATCTATTTGATTCTTAATCATAGATTTGAATACCTTAAATCTATCTAATACTTCAAAACACAATTAACTTATCTCTACAATTTTGAAACATGAAATCATAAAGCACAATACAAACTAGAACCCCTGATTTACATGGAAAACCTAAGAAGGGAAAAACCATGGTATGAATCACACTCAAATATGAACAATTAATTACAATATTTTAGGCTCAAGGTTAAGGTAGCTCACTACACTTTATTGGAATTGTATAACTAAGGTGCAAAACCTCAGGGAAAGATATAAGGGATTTGCATTATTGAGACACACAATCTCAGGGAAAGATACAAAGGAATTGCATTATTGAAGCACATTTCTCTATGGCAAGATACAGATACTACACAAGTTACCAAAAGGACTCAACGTCTTTTGAAAGGTCTATGGAAATGATGAATTGAAATGAACAAGATCTCCTGATCATGAAACTATCCTTGAGCCACTGTGTCAGGCGAACAATATCATGGCAAACATATCTCACTTCATTCACTATCTCAAAACACTGTCACACTGAAGATATGATCACAAAATCTTATCACAAACTAAAATGCACACTTAGGATTCTTCACATACACTTGTACATCATTCACATTTATTTCACAACAATCCACACATCAATTCACACATCCACACTTCCATTTATATTAGGTTATTCATTAAAACCATCAACTAGGCTGGCCATAGATGAAATATACATGAACTAAGTAAAGTCGGCCACCACAAGAAACTATACACAATGCGGTCCACTCCAAGAGATAAAGGGGACCTAAATACATCACACCACATCTTTTTATGTCAATTCTAGTAAACTACACACACTAGCATGTCCTCCAAAGTCGACATCCAATGTAATGTGTAGAAAACCAATAAGGCTTGTTAAATAGTTGGCCCAAAAACATTTTTAAGGAAAATTACTCAATGCAGATTACATACTCTATGATAAGACCCACATCAACCTTCTAACTCAAGCTCGAATGCATATGTGGACCAAAAGAGTATGATCCAAATAAGATAAACTAACTGTAATGCCCCTACCCTAGTCGGACTTGTAAAACCTGTTTGACCTTGGTTGACTTCCTATGTGGCATTCTTGAATGGTAGGTTAAACATGATGCAATGTGTAGTTTAGATAATATAAATAATCATGCATACCTATTATTGTGCTTTTGCATCGATTCTTGTGTATATGTAATTGTTTCCTAACTCTTGTGATAAATCTCGAGCTAACGCCTTCATTGAATATGTATATGTATATGTATGCTTGCATGAATTCATGGGTGCAGGAGATTGCAGGTACAACATCGCCGAGGGTGAGGTTCATCTTCTTTGGGATTTGCAAGGTTGAGTATACCTCCTTCATCCTTAGAATTAGGATTTGGTGGTCATAAAACTCTCGTCTTGCCTTAGCCATGGTCAGGTGAGCATCGTGTGTGGTTCGTGGGGCTTTCCTTGCATTGGGTTGCGTGTCATGTGATTTGGTGGACTTCCTCGATTTGCGTGCCTTGCGTGGGGTAAGTGGAGTTTGTTACCCTAAGTATTTAATTCAATTTAATGAGTAGAAGTACGCACTAGTATTTTGGAAATTTAAAATAGGTAGTTTCTTTAATATGAATAATCGTTAATTTAAAAAGAGATCGCTTTAATTATAATTGTAGCAAGCTTAAAGCATTTTAATTGAAATAATGTGTTCATTTATGCATTAAAAGTTGAGGAATTAAAATAAATAGATTTCTTTAATAAGATTAGTCATTTATTAAAAAGATCGCTTTATTATGTTATAGCGAGTTAATTTAATAGCTAATTTTAAAATAACGAATTTAATGAGTTATGCATTTTAGAAAGGAAAGATTTAAAGTCATTTGGGAAATAGAAATAAATTCATCATTTTCGTATTTTGGAATAGAAAGGATAAATTTTATTATTTAAAAGAAAATTATTATTCTTTTTACTTGCAAAATTGATATAGTATAAAGGATTGATTTTTGAAGTTTAAATTAATTTAAATACCTCAACCTTGTTAACAGTTCAAAATATAAAGTGTTGGCTAAAGTAATATGAAGAAATTTAAAATTAGAGTTAAATAAGAAATGGAAGCTTTTTAATTTTAAAAGAAAAACGAATAAGAAGTATTGAATAATGGAAAGGAATGATTTCCATTTTTCATTCTCTTTTATTTTAAAAATAAAAATGCCTAAATTCGAAATTGAAAATTAGGGCAAAAATAGGGTTTCTCATTTAACCTAGTTTGGAAATGTTTTTGGGGGGGGTTCTTTCTTGAGAGCTTTTTTTTGGAAAAAAAATGGAGGTGGGGAAATTTTGGAAAATGGGAGATTGGCTTTGAGTTGCAGGTGGAGCTCTTCATCAAAATTCTTGCTCGGAATGCGTTATGAGGTAGGATTCAAATCTATTCTTTTATTTATTTGTTGAATTAAAAAAAAAGGGTATTTCCCATGAATGTTTTTGAGGTTTAGTTTCAACTTTCTTTTAAGCTTGGTTGTTCTTGAATCAAACTTTTGTTTCTTAATAGATTTTGTGGTTTTAATCTTGATGAGGAAATATATTTTTCCCATCATGAAGTTTTTGGTAAAATTTGGAAAATGAATGGATCTGTGATAAATGGTTAATGGAGGATTTATGATATTTTAGTTATTTCATTTTGTGATTTAAAAAAAAAAAAAAAAATTGCTTGAGTCAAACTGGACTGTATTAGAAAAAAATTTGCATCCAAAAAAAAATAAATAAGAAAAAAATATATATATATAAAATTTAGGGTTTCAGGGGGGGGAGCCGAAGCTCAACCAGCCCCCTTCCTCGCGGCACCGCCGTAGCCCGCAGACCTGCGACCACGTTGTGGGCCGCAGACCTGCATCCACAGTGTGGGCCGCAGGCTGCGTCCACAATGTGGGCCGCAGGACTTGCGTCCACAGTGTGGCTCGCAGAACCTGCATCCACACTGTGGGACGTAGGGACCTGCGTCTTAGGTTAGGGTTTTCCAAAAAGAAAAAAAAAAGAAGGTTGTTTTATTTTTTTATATATATTTTTTTGTTGCTAAAAAAAAAAAAAAGATAATAGATAATATTGATATTTATAAAATGAAAGAAAAAAATGTCATGGGGAAGTTTAAAAGCAATTGTAATATATTTGTAGGAAGACCTATTTTATTTGAAAATTAGATTCTAAGTGTCAAAAATATATATATATAGACACACGTAAATACAAAGTTTACGTATATTTAAATTTGTTGATAAAAGAAAAGGGGGTATTCATTAATCATGGATTATTAGATTTGTTTTAGTTAACATTAAATTTTGGGGACCAATTTAAATCGGGAGTATTCTTTGGAAAAGAGATTAAATATGGTCTTATTTGGAGATCTTTGAAATAATCATACTCTGGTTAACATTTGGTAATACATGTTAATGAGAAGTTTTCATGGAATATGAATCTAAATTTATCTTTGTATATTTTGTTATTACTTCAACGATATGCTAGTAGGATTCATGTAAATTTGATATTGTATCGATTTAAAAAGAAAATGTTGTAAGTTTAAGTTCTGTAGTTGCCTTGTTTAGGGTGGCGGCATACCTTGATGTATTTGTTTCAGACTCTGTCATCTAGTTACTTGTGTTGGTCATAGCTGGATTACGCCCCTAGTTAGAGTATCGTCAGTCATTAGAACCTGTATTTGCTTTGAAGTGTTTCAGTTGGATCTGCTTTAGAAGGGATCATTATGTAAATTCCGACCGAGATGTCTATTGTATATTGGTTGTGTTCGCCTAAGAGGCAAACATGTAAAAGACTTATAAATCATGTATTCCTAACGATATAATACCAAAGGGGTCTTGCAGTTGAGCAGACTCGGAGATGTAGCCCTTTAGGGGTGAACTCCGAGATCATATCTGTGTTATGCGATGTTTTAGCTTCCTTTGTTTCATGCTTTAAGTTATCATGTATGGTTGTTATCTTGTAAAGTGTACGATGGAAATTAACGAATTTAAATCTAAGTGCATAAAATTATTCATCTTGGCAAATGTAGTAATCAGGTTCATGGAAGATTGTAATTAAGAGTATGGAAAAGTATTCTGATAATGTGAATTAAAAGTAGTAATAGTGGGAAGAATCTTGCTAGGTTACATCATTGGATTAACTTGTTATTAAGCATGTAAATTGAACAAGTGAGTATGGGAAACAAAGTTAGAATTAATGTTAAAACTCCTAAGTTGAAATCTAAAGGATGAACGTCATATAGGTATGTACCTTTATCTTCTTAAATGAGTAACGCCATGTTAATTATGTTTCACTACATTGGATGAATTTGTTTAGTTATTTCACGTTTTAATCTTAACAAATAATCCCTACCAAATTAACTTGATAATTGGGTGAACTCAACTATTGATCCATCATTATAACCCTAATAAAAGAATCTCTTATGGTCGCTAAAAATGAACTAAAATGGGAAGTAATTGTATAGTTGTTTATATCTAAATCTTAGTTGTAGTCACATAAATCTATCCACTTAATTAAATGAATACTTAGTATTTATTTGATTATTTAACTATCAATTAATGAATTAATTAAATTAATATTTAATTAATTCATCTTAACCCTCTTCTCCTATTAATTAAATAAATTATTCAATTTATTTGATTTAATTCACTAAACCAAATTCAGACCATTAATTAAATAAATAAATCATATTTATTTAATTAAATATTCTCTCACATTTAAATAAATTAATATTTATTTAAATCCCCCAAAATCTCACCTCTCACATTTAAATAAATTAACATTTATTTAAATCACCTTTATCCTCTACCCACTTGCATTTTCCTACAAATGCAAGTTGCACAATTATTTTAAATAAATAATTTATTTAAATCACCTTTATCCTCCACCCACTTGTATTTTCCTACAAAAGCAAGTTGCACAACTATTTTAAATAAATTATTTATTTAAAATCCTATTTATCCTCACCCACTTGAAACCTTTAATGGTTTCCCTTAAAGTCTTCAAACTTGATGGCCTTAAAGTCTTCAAACTTGATGGCTTTAAAGTCTTCAAACTTGATGGCATCCTTCTATAGTCTTCTTAAGCCTTTAATGGTTTCCCTTAAAAGGGAAGTCACTTCTCAAACCCTCAAAGTCTTTGATAACCATTAAAGGCTTTCAACCTTCAACCACTAAATGGCTCAAAGTCTTTGATAACCATTGAAGGCTTTCAACCTTCAACCACTTAATCCCCAAAGTCTCCAATAACCATTAATGGTTACCTCAAACCCTCCCACATGGTTAAAACATTTGTTTTGACTCAACCTCTACCCAACCCAAAGGTCTCATCAGGTCATTAATGCTTTGACCATGATTATCTCTTAAACATTTGCACAAAAGTTTATCCTTGGATTAACTCTTAATCCAATGGGTAATCTTAATTTGGACTTGACCCTTAGCCTCTAGATAACCATGAGGTCTTCTCAGGCCTTTAATGCCTCCAACCTCTTCTCTCAACCCAATCCTATGTTGACACTTGTCACCATTTTATTGGTGCCAATTGTGCACATGGATCCCCAACTTTCAAACTTGGCCCTTGATTAAACCATTCAATCTTAACCCTTCATTTCCCCATTTCTTCTATAAATAGAACCCTTCTCCTCAAGCAAGAAAGGAGAAGCATTAGAGTATTGTTCTTATACTGGTATTAGCATAGAGCTTTTTCATAGCATCACTATCTACACTTGCATAGCATTTGTTTATCATATTCAACCATCTTAAATCTCCATATGGCATCCATGGCTAGTGCTAAAAGCTGAGAGCTACACTCATGTGGAACTTGGAGAGGAGAGGAACAAGGGAGGAGCAACTATGAGCATCTTGATTAGCATTTGGAGGAGTATAGTTTATCTATTTTATGTTTGTATGCTTTCTATTTCATGCTTAATATCTCTCTTGATATGCATGTTTAGGATAATCTTTTGTTGCTAGCACTAATGTTTGTTTCTTGTGCTCTTGTGTGTGTTGCCATCAAACAGATTTTCTAATCCTTTTTGCAGAGCATCATTTGGTGAACCCGAGGTGAATCCAAACACCAAAAAGATCAACTTTTTTTTTTAACCAATAACATGTTTGAATGTTGAAAATGTCACACAGGTTGCACTTTTGACATTGTTTTGGCGTGTTTGACATTGTTTTGGTGCTATTCACCTTGTTTCAGCGCTTTTCCCTTCTCTGTCTTTCCCTTTCTTTTAGTGCGTTTGTGTTAAATAGCGCCTCTATTCAAACGCAGACTAGCGCTATTGTAACAGAACGTTGTACAAATCACCTTGTAACCAAAATAAATAAATAAAAAATAAGGCTTGTAGAAGCCCACCAAATAGGTGGATTTTACTAACTATTTTTCTCTTTTGTGCAGATTTAAATTAGATTAAAAAGTAGATTTATATTTCTTACTAACTTGTTTTTGAAGTTGGTTTTAAAAAAATGAATTCACTTTTTATTTTGGTTTAAAATTAACTTCACATTTCAAATTTGGGCTTTTAAAAAAAAGAATCACACATTTGTTTGGGGCTCTTAAAAAGAATTTCATTGTTCCAAGGTAAAAAGAACCACAAACTTATACAAAACAACTTTATTTCTTGCAAGTTCGGAAACAAACTTTGTTTTGGTGCTTAAAATCAACAAAACAAAATTTATTTTCTTGCATCAACTTAAAAGAAATTTACAATCAACACTTTGTTTTGGGGGCAATCTAAAAAGAACAAGCCATTTTTCCTTCAAGCTCAAAAACAATTTTACTTCAAGCAAGACGTGTTTTCAATTCAGTTGACTAGGATTTCAAAGTTCCTAGTTTACAAAATATTTTGCCTTTGAAGTTTAAAAAAACACCATGACTGTTGGAGCAACATCTCCAAATAGTTAGATCACATTGCAATGACAGATTAAAAAGAACAAGTGTTTTTCATTCTTGGCACACTTGTGCAAAGAGTTGGTCGAGTGGTCCTACTTCTAACACACACTATCCTCTCCCTTGGCTTTCGTGGTCCTAGGTGCAAGAGAAAAGTGTTAGTAACACTCAAAATTTTATCTTTTTAAGAGAGGCCTGCCAAGGGATCGATACTCTTGGGAATAACCTCGAGCGGTAAATCCTTCAAGCCGCTATAGAAATCAGGTGAGAGCGAAAGCTGTAGACTTGGGTATAGTTGTTCCTACAGTGTAACTGGCCGAAAGGACAAATGGGCCTCACCACCAGTTACAAGGCTCTTAAGTGAGTCACTGCAGAATGAACTTATGTCCAAAAACATCGAACATGACTAAACACCTTTTAGTAGTAGCCCACCCGTTCTATTGATTGAAGATATTTGCGATATAATTTAGTGCAAGAGCATAGATGGTTTTGCTCCCAAGATACTCACCATACATATTTCCTTGAGTAGAAACATAGCTTTTTGAAAATTCACTTGTGGCTTGATAAAAGTGGTGACTCCCCCATCATAGGGATCATCTATTTGTTATGCTCATGCAAGACTTAGTATATCACATCCTTACCTGCCAAGGCGGGATTCATAAGGTATGTAGTACCAAAGTCGAAGAAATATCAAGATGTGGGCTAAATTTATCACAACTGGCCATTTGACCTTAGGGATAAAAAGTGTTTGAAGTGTGTTCATTTTAGTCAAGACCAAGTGCAAATTGAGCCGACTTCAGGCTTTGGAAATACACCTTAAAATACATCTAAAGGAAGGGTCATATACAAGTCCAAAGATTGGGTTGATCTAGACCCATACTCATTTGTGCCTTTTAGGCAACATTCTTGTGTTTGTGTGCTTGCTTTGTTTTCTTGTCAAAGAAAAATCAGAAAATCACTTCCCAAAAACAAAGTATTCATCCAACCAAACATCTGTCAAAACAACCAAAAACATCAAAAACAAGGTACAAACAACAAAGAGTCAAATTTTATGACCATTCTTCACATCTTGCGAAAGAAGAAGCGTCATCAGAATATCAACTTGAAAAGAAGACCATTGAGCTCAAACGCTTTGATAAAAAGGAGGAAATTCTTCTATATATATAGACAAATCTTTGTCTCACATAGAATCTTTCTGCATCACATGTGTCTCTACCTTCAAGGAAAAACAAACGAATTTGATTCCGAATCATTGAACCGCAGAGCTTTTATGCAATATAGAGCTCTGAGTTATCACAAAAACCAAGGAGGAAAGATTAATCCCAACTTCTTCCCAAACGTCTGTATCACATACAACACAGCTCGAGAAATACCACCAACACCCGAAAGGGAAGAGATAGAGTTTGTCCCATTTATAACACAAAGTTTTTATTGAAGTTGAAAACATTTTCATCCATCATCTCACTCATACATCATCACTTCATCATCAATCCGTCCCAACTCTCAAAACATTAAGAGGTTCTTGTCCCAAGTTCTCTTTTAGATATTGCTTGAAATCAAACACATCACATCACTTTTTAGATTGTTTCTACATCTAGGATAAGCTCATCCTAAGAGACACATCTCCGTAGGTTAAAACTAGTTCATGAGTGAATCCTCTCATTACTAGGTAGTTAAATCTGTAACACATCTCAGATTTCTCTACACCTTATCACATCAAAAATTATCAAACAAACAAGTAATTCAAAGAAGGAATTTTGGTTACATCCACCTTAAAAGTGCTAGAGATCCACGTGCAACACAATTCACCAACCATCAACCTTTCATTTCATCAAAAACTCATCATTATTTTCACACAACTTCAACAACAGCTTGCAAGCAAAATGGCTCAAACCCGATCACAGTCCAGGCAACGAGAAATAGAAAGGGAAGAAGAAGAAGAGGAAAATCTCAATGAATTTCAAGAAGCACTTGGAGGAAATGCAGATGACGAAAACCCAAGTACTCCCACTCCTGCAACAATAGAAAGGGCTCAACATAACCCTCTCTTTAAAAAACTTTTTGACGAAATACTCAGGAGCAATGTGGATGCTCACTTCTTAAGACTCGCTCAAGAAGGAGCCAAACTCCCCTCTAACTTTGATCTTGCCCAATTAAGACAAGCATTAGAAAGACAAAGTCGTCATGAAGAGGAAAGAGGTAGAGATCCCATTAGATATAACATTCCTCGAGGTAACCCACCACCTCCTCCTCTAAATGAAATGGAGATGTTGTGGCAACAAGTCGAGAATCTCGCCCAACAGCTTCATAGTGGTGTCAAGACTAACCAATTCTCACTCAATGACATCTGTCCCTATCCTTTTGATAGGAATCTTTACATGCCACCATTTCCATGAGGATTCGAAACACCCAAATTTGAAAAATATAGAGGAAAGGGGGATCCCCGCGATCATGTCCGAGAATTTCATTCTTCTTGTCTAGAAGTAGCATATGAAGACACATACCTAATGCGCCTTTTTCCCCAAAGCTTGGGAGGAACAACCACATCATGGTTTTCCCGACTACTAGGTGGCATTAGAACATTTGAGGAACTCATCCAGAAGTTCCTAGCTCATTACTCTCATAACATTGAACGCGATGTCACCATGGCTGATCTATGCAACACCAAACAAAAACCAGGTGAGCAATTCTCAGTATTCCTGCAATGATGGTGTCAAATGTCTAGCAGACATTCTCTTCAGTTACCTGAACGAGAACTAGTGGAAATATTCATTTCCAACTTAAACAAAGAAATGGAATTTCACCTGGATGTCAAAGACACAGACTCTTTTAATGATATGATCACCAAGGGTTTGAAGTGTGAAAGGGCACTTATCAAGAAGGGACTCATCAAAATCTTTAATGAACCAAAAGATGGTCCTCGCCCATGCTTCAATAGCGATAAACCAAACTTCTGGAATAAAAACAAGAATATCGTCAACGATGGGGTTGTGGATGCCCGGACTATCCAAAATGCACAACCTGTGGTTTGGTTTGCAGGACAAAATCCTCCACCTCAAAACAACACAAATGTTCCTTCTAATCAAGGTCACATCACATCTCATGATGAACCTAGACCTCGTCAGCAAAAACAGAAACGCACATACACTCCCTTAGGGGAACCCATTGAAACAGTGTTGCAACAACTCATTTCTCAAAATTTGGTCACTCTACCTAAGCTATCAAACTATGAGCCTCAGGTCAAACTGGCATGGTGGAGAGATACTGAACACTGTGAATTCCATCAAGGAAGAGGACACAAGACAAGTAATTGTCACCGATTGAAAGATCTCATTCAGGATCTTATTAATCGAGGAGAAATTGAAATTGAAGGACATAACCCAAAAACAACCAATAATGATCATCTGATGTTCAAAAATCCACTTCCATCACAAGATCAAAGGGGTCCTTCCACTTCTAGGCGAGGCACTGATACCACTGATTATACACAGGCTGTGTATAATTACACTGTAAATCATCTGTATGATGCCAATGAACAAGTTGCAACTATAACCTTCAAAAATCCCAACTCAAATTGCAATGTTGTTACGCGTCGCGGAAAAGTTACCATAAAGGCAGCTCCACAAGGCACCACCTCCATCCCAAAGCAGTACAATCTTGTGGAACAATTAGACAAAACCCCTGCGCTTATATCCATTTTAGAGCTTTTGAGTCTATCGCCATCTCATAAAACTATCTTGGATCAAGCACTCCAAGAGGCGTCAGTCCCTGCAAATCTGAATACAGACCAATTTCAAGCCATGGTTGGAAATCTAAAGTCCTCACCTTGTCTCACTTTTTCCGAAAGTGACAACTCTTCCTTCCAGCAACCTCATAATGCCTCATTCCACATCGAAGGATTTATTAACCAGCATAGGATCAAGCGAGTCTTGATAGATAATGGAGTAGGCCTGAACATTTGTACACTACAGTTGGTCACAGCATTGGGCTATGCAGTAGAATCAGTGGATCCTCGTAAGAAGATCACAATCAAAGCCTATGACGATGCAGAGCGTTCATCCAAAGGAGCTGTGGTACTACCAATCCGCGTGGGCCCTATGGTAAAGCACATCATCTATCAGGTTCTGGACCTTCCTCTACCATACATACTATTATTAGGGAGACCTTGGATACATGCCATGCAAGCTGTTCCATCTACCTACCATCAATGTATCAAGTTCCCACATAACGGTGTAGAGATCACAATTCTGGGTGATGCAAACCCCTTTGCATTTTGCCATAATATCAGCCATCAACCAGAGATTACTGTTCCTAATAATAGAGAAGCCATTTCCTCCACATCATATATAAGTCTAGCCTCTCTTGCCAGTTCGAACACCACTATACCAAAGCAAGAAAAGCTTAAGATGAAAATAGCAGAGGAAGGTCCCGGGGAATACAACTTGAGTCAACTCTTTTGTGTGGGACAGATGCCCACTTCTCCTAGAACACATGGTAAACCACAGCAGTTACTCCAGCAACCACTAATCACGCCTGCATGTGCTTTGACGCCTTTCATCCTTGGAAAGAGTCAAGAAGAAGAAACCCAAGATGAGGACTTAGAAAAATGGATCTATAAAGATCCCATCACCACTGATCTACCACAAGTTAAACTTCCTATGGATCAGTATGGCAAAGGCCTCCTCATTATGCAAAGAATGGGGTATGATGGTCAGAGTGCTTTAGGATATTGCAAACAAGGACGACATGAACCTCTGCTGCCAGAATTAAAGCCCAAAGGTAATACAGGCCTAGGCTTTGAGAAAGAAATCTTTCCTAAACTCAGATTCAAAGGAAAACCTAGCAAACCATTATGTCAACCTACTGCAAAAAGGACACCTTTCATTATCAAAGCAGCTTCAAGCACCATCCTGACTGCCCCATCGAGGCTCACAACCCCAACACAACCATCTACAATACCAATCATCCCACCAATCAAACCAGTAATCCCATTCGCAACAGCCATTACATCCATAGTACCATTAGCAGCAGCAACTGTATTAGAACCCGCAGCAACATCTATGGTACCAGTAGTTCCCATAGAAGCCACTGAGTCAACACTGCCGATACTTCCTGTGCCAGATTCTTTTATCCCCATCAAACTTCCTGTAGCACCGATCACTACAAAGGTACATCAACCAATCACACCTGCAGTGTTTAACTCAAAAGACATCCCAGTATGGTATAGCAATCGGATGCTAGAAAGTGATTCAGAGACCGACTCACATGAATGGGAATTTGATTCGGTACAGCTTAATACTTCAAATGAGGAAGACACATCACCACCTCCACCACGCAAAGACATCCCTATTTACAGAGAAGCACAGATAAAGACCACTTGGGTTCCTGAACTGGAAACATCTTCCACAGACCCTATGTCTCATCCTACGCCTGATTCTGACAGGGAGAGTACCATTAACGACCTTCACCATAACGTCTTAACCCTCACTGATACATCTCCCGCACTTAACATAATCAATGAAGTAATGCCCATTATCTACTCTGAACTCATCGAATGGAACCAACCAAATCCCCCATGTCTTGACCTCTTCCAAAATGATGAGCCCATCATTGACTTTTTAGAATTAAGGGATAACCTACCAAGCGGGGATCACAAAGCTGGATTTGCCATTGAACTTAATAGCACAGCATACTTCGGGGCGGATGCCAAACCTTTCAGCTGCAAAAATATAACATTAAAACATGGATCTTCTAGTGAAAACCACACTGTGGCACTGTTTGATCCAACAAAAGTAAAAAGAATGAGTGTATCCAATGGTGAAAACCTCTTCGAGGCATCTGAGGATGAAGGGTTTGACATTCTCCCTGATAATACACAACAGGAACGATCAAAAATTCTCATCGAGGAAACCAAAGAGTACAATGTGGGGACTCCTGAAAATCCTCATATCATACATCTGGCATCTCTTCTCACTCCAGAGGAACAGCCTAAATTTATAGAGTTCTTCCAGAAGCGTTAGATCAACTTCACATGGTCATATGCAGACATGCCTGGGCTTGATCCTGATTTAGTCATGCATCACCTCACTGTAGAAGAAGGAGCCAAACTTGTCAAGCAGAAGCTTCGTAAGATGCATCCTCAGATTGCAGTACTAGTCAAAATAGAACTCAAGAAACTCCTAGACGTTGGTTTCATTAGACCAATTGATTACGCGGAGTGGATCTCCAATATTGTGCCTGTTGGCAAACCAAAAGGGGGCATTCACATTTGTACTGACTTCAGAGATCTAAATAAGGCATGTCCTAAGGATGACTTCCCCCTTCCAAATATCGACATCATAGTGGATCTGACAGCAGGACATGCCATGCTTTCACTCATGGATGGCTTTTCAGGATACAATCAGATAAAGATTGCACCAGAAGATCAGCATAAGACAGCCTTCACCTATCCATGGGGCATATATTGCTGGAATGTAATGCCTTTTGGTCTCAAGAATGCAGGAGCAACCTATCAGAGAGCAATGACCACCATCTTCCATGACATGATGCATACCATGATGGAAGATTATGTGGATGACTTACTAGCAAAATCACTCACCGGAGAAGGGCATCTCCACATCTTAGATAAAATCTTTGATAGACTGGAACAATACCATGTTCGACTCAACCCAAAGAAATGTGTCTTTGGAGTAACCTCCGGGAAGCTTCTAGGATACATTGTCTCAAGCAAAGGTATTGAGGTCGATCCAGCAAAGGTTAAGGCAATCATGGACATGCCACCTCCAAAGAATATCAGTCAGCTAAGGACATTACAAGGACGACTTCAATCCATCTGAAGATTCATTGCACAATTGGCTGATAAATGTCACCCATTCACACACCTGCTACACAAGAACATCCGCTTTCAGTGGGATGCCAGATGCCAACAAGCAATTCAGACGCTTAAAGACTATCTCATGAATCCACCATTGTTGATGCCACCAGATCCAAGAAGACCGTTGTTATTATATATCTTAGCGACAAGTATAGCATTAGGTGTACTACTGGCACAACATAATGCAGAAGGAAAAGAGTGTGCTGTTTACTACATCTCTCGCACACTGGTGGGCTATGAACTCAATTACACACCTATTGAGCGAGCTTGCTTAGCAGTAATCTTAGCGGCCACTAAACTAAGGCACTATCTGTTAACACACAAAGTACAACTCATTGCAAAGATTGATCCACTCAAGTATTTACTCAGCAAAGCAGCATTGATAGGTCGCTTAGCCAAATGGGTGATGCTTCTAAGTGAATTTGACATCGAGTATGTGGATCGTAAAGCTATCAAAGGGCAGGTCATTGTAGATCAGTTGGCCGATGCACCACTCATAGGCGATCATCCTCTCATTTCCAATTTTTCAGATGAAGAGATATTCATGATCACAATAGCACAACCATGGAAACTATATTTTGATGGGTCATACACTAGGCATGGCTCGGGGGCAGGCATTCTATTTATCACACCTCAAGGTGATAGCATCCTGAAGTCTTACAGGCTCACATTCCCATGCACAAACAACATAGCAGAATATGAGGCCTTGATCACAGGACTTAGGCTAGCCGTACAATGGAAATTACAAGAACTGCAAGTATATGGCGACTCACAACTGGTCATTCGACAAGCAACCGATGAATATCAGACTAAAGATGATAAACTCATGCCATATAAGCAAATGGTGGACACTCTAAAGACATCATTTACTACTATCACTTTTGAGCAGATACCAAGAGATCAGAATCGAGCTACTGACGCCATGGCTACCATCGCATCTCTACTAGATCTTCCACAGAATTCAACACGCTACGAGTTCTTGGTAGAATAGCTTTGGATCCCTGCTTATGATATCCCTGAATCTGAGATGATATGTCACCTTGTCGGTTCTGAATCCCCATGGTACGGTGAGTTCTACACCTATCTCCGCGATCACACCCTTCCTCCCAACCAATCAAATAACCAACGTAAAACCTTCATTCACCAAACTGCTCGATATACCATTATTGCCGAAACCCTATATCGACGCGGTCTTGATGGTACTCTCCTTCGATGTTTGGAACAAGGTGAGATAACAAAGGCTTTGGAAGAGGTCCATGAAGGAATTTGTGGGACTCACTCAAGTGGTCCGTCACTATCCAAGAAACTCCTGCGCAATGGATACTATTGGCCATCTATGGAAAAGGATTCCTACTACTTTGTCAAAAAATGCAAGAAATGTCAAGTTCATGGTGACCTGATAAATGCACCGGCCCAGGAACTGCAACCAATCACAACACCATGGCCTTTCTATCAATGGGGCCTTGACCTTGTGGGTAAGATTCATCCATCTTCATCCAATGGCCATAAATTCATTATTACCACCACCGAATATTTCACAAAGTGGATCGAAATTGTTCCACTTACCCAAGTCACCGACAAGCAGATCGCCTCATTCATCCTCAATTACATCATCTGCCGGTATGGTGTACCCATGTCCATCATCACAGATAACGGTCTTCCTTTCAAAAATCAGGATGTCCGCAAACTTTGTGAGAAATTTCATATCCAACACCGCTTTTCCACCCCCTATTACCCACAAGGCAATGGTCAGGCCGAAGCATCCAATAAAAACATATTGAGGATCCTAAAGAAGAAAGTCAATGATGCCGGTCGTGACTGGCATGTTCAACTGAATCCAGCACTATGGGCATATCGAACTAGCATTCGAACCCCTACAGGTGCAACTCCTTATTCATTGGTCTATGGTGCAGAAGCTATCTTGCCTATTGAGGTCGAGATACCATCATTACAAGTTTCCTTGCACAATCTCATCGATGACGAAGCCTACAGAGTATCCCATCTTCAGGACTTAGAGTTACTTGATGAGAAGCGACAAGCTGCATACAACCATCTCAAAGCCTATCACCAGCGCATGAGCAAAAGCTACAATCACCAAGTTAGACCTCGTACATTTGAGGTAGGTGATCTTGTTCTACGAGAGAATCCTCGCAACCAACCAAACCGAGAACATCAAGGCAAGTTTGAATCAAACTGGCTAGGCCCATATGTTGTCACTGCTGTGTTCGGGTCTGGGGCATATCAGTTGGCTACATCAGAAGGAGAACCGCTTGCAGATCCAATCAACAGCATGCACCTCAAACGGTTTTATACCTAAGCTGTATAGAGCATCAAGCTCCCCTACATACCAGAAAATACCAAAAACATTTCAAAAAAAAAATGTCCTGAAGAAAATACAAAAACATTCAAAAAAGTAAAGAAAAATCATGCATCCAAATAGTGAACAACCACTCCGGTGGCACCTTGGGTAAGTATGATGGTGAAAACCTGGCAAACAGGCGCCACTTGTAAAGGCTATGGCTCCATTGTCTTTCAGATTCTTTGCAATCACATTCATGCATACACACATCCATCCATCCAAACCATGGCTTGTTATTTGATCTATAATCAAAGATAGTACTTCATGCGTCTTGCATCCCACTTTTTCAT
This sequence comes from Cryptomeria japonica, assembly GCF_030272615.1. NCBI lineage: Eukaryota > Viridiplantae > Streptophyta > Pinopsida > Cupressales > Cupressaceae > Cryptomeria > Cryptomeria japonica. The sequence continues at coordinate 470,683,691 of NC_081405.1, forward strand.
AGTCATGTCTACACTTGGGGGCAATACCCTTAAAAAAATCTAGATGATGGAAGTGGATTCTACATTACTAGTGATTCATTGACAAAAACATTCAAAAAGGTCTCACAAAATCCAAAAATATTCAAAAAACGTCTCACAAAATCCAAAAACATCAAAAATAAAACAAAAACATGGCAACACATTGTACATACTCATCCGCACAGATACCAAACAAACATTATGATATACTCCACAGAATGACCACTTATCAATCGACCACACAATCAACATCAACACTCAAAACTGTCTTCAACAAGGATGCATCCTTCCTTACCAAAACAAAGACAAGATGACATTTTCTTTGACAAGAAAATTCTATTTACGCTATCAAATACTTGGTTGATTTATGGTCTAGTAATTTATATCAGGTTCCTACGACATTGTTTGTGTATCTTCGACACATTATTCCGATGAAGTACTAGGGCATGTACTAATGGTGTCTACGTGGGAAGTTCACCAAGCTACATGATCTTATGCCAAATACAGTCATAGATCATTACGGCTTGCTGACTATAGCGTATACCTTGACCATATGAGCATGTACCATTACCAAGGATCTTTATTCTTTATTCTTTATGTATATATTGTTTGTTTGCAGGTACAATGCTCTTTCTTTGGTTCCTCCTCATCCAAACTGGATAAAGGTTTTATCTCTTATTACGGTATGCACTTGTCTCAGGATATGATCAGCCTAAGATCAAGGAGGACGATCCAAGTCATGCATGAAAGGAGATAATCCTTGTCTATTTCGCAAGCAATACTCTGGTCAACTTGATCCATTATATCAAGTTGCTTGTATTAACTTGCTATATCAAAATCCATGTAAGGAATACTCAGGTCATCTTGAATCTTTATGTCAAGTTGCTTGTATTTTCTTACAACATTTTAAAGCTCAATGATGAAAAATAAAGCACTATGGATCATCATCTCATCTCATTTGTATATATTGCATTTCGTTGCATTCCACCCATCCATACATTCATAATAGCTGCATATCATGCATACATAGTCATAATAATGCATACTCTATTTTACTCATTTTCTTCCATAAGACTCGGTCCTAGTCCTCCATATCTTCTATCTAACATCGAATCCCCCCTCACCCTCCCTATCTTGATCATCAACATCATCCTAATCCCTTCATCGCTTCCCATCCTCACTCATCTACAAAATTAAGCCAGTTACTCTGTCTACACAGATACATCGACTCCCACACACCTAGACTATCAATAGATACTCTGATCAAGTATCTTCGGGTCTCAACAGGTAATCGATCATGGTAATCCTAGACTACATCAGACATTTATCATAATGACCTAGTCTCAACGGGGCTGCCATGTTTCCCCACAACCATCCATCACATGCACACACTATCAATTGATCAACCAATCAAACACAATCCAATGGACAATTACATCAATTGTCTAAGTCTCAACGAGTATTTTGCTTCATATACCTTGACTTCATCAAGCAATTACATCAATTGTCTAAGTCACATCAGGTCACTTTGATTCACTTACTCAGACTTTATCATGTTCAAGTGACCAACTGACATTAACTGTCACGCTTTGACTTGACCGGGGCAATTAAACCAATTGCACCAGATTGTCTAACCAATTTTGATCAATTGTATAGCATCAATCCAAACCCCACACTACATCTGCTATGTATCTCTTGCATGACCTCAGGATACCCACTGGCTTGTTGTTTCTTCATATTCACTCCATTTTCTCCCATTCTTTCATCATTAGTTCTAATTTCTTCTATTCTACCTCCCCTCCACTTTTCATTCTTTTTCGAGAGATCATCTGATTTTTCAAAAAAAAAAATTCGGCCCATCTCTCGAAGGGGCATACCACCCATTAAATTTACATTTTATGGGGCAGTTCTTCACACCTATTTTTCTTTCTTTGAAACGATGTGATAAACCACACCGTCTCAAAGAGGGGCAAATGTAGTCACATAAATCTGTCCACTTAATTAAATGAATACTTAGTATTTATTTGATTATTTAACTATCAATTAATGAATTAATTAAATTAATATTTAATTAATTCATCTTAACCCTCTTCTCCTATTAATTAAATAAATTATTCAATTTATTTGATTTAATTCACTTAACCAAATTCAGACCATTAATTAAATAAATAAATCATATTTATTTAATTAAATATTCTCTCACATTTAAATAAATTAATATTTATTTAAATCCCCCAAAATCCCACCTCTCACATTTAAATAAATTAACATTTATTTAAATCACCTTTATCCTCTACCCACTTGCATTTTCCTACAAATGCAAGTTGCACAATTATTTTAAATAAATAATTTATTTAAATCACCTTTATCCTCCACCCACTTGTATTTTCCTACAAAAGCAAGTTGCACAACTATTTTAAATAAATTATTTATTTAAAATCCTATTTATCCTCACCCACTTGAAACCTTTAATGGTTTCCCTTAAAGTCTTCAAACTTGATGGCCTTAAAGTCTTCAAACTTGATGGCCTTAAAGTCTTCAAACTTGATGGCTTCCTTCTATAGTCTTCTTAAGCCTTTAATGGTTTCCCTTAAAGTCTTTAGACTTTAATGGTTTTCCTTAAAGTCTTCAAGCCTTTAATGGTTTCCCTCAAAGTCTTCAAGCATTTTAATGCTTTATCTTCATTTTTCTCATTTAAATAAATTAATATTTATTTGAATATTTATCCAAATGCAAATTACACCATTTAATTGAAATAAATGATTTTATTTTAATTGAAAATACCAAAATTTCTCCCACTTGCATTTTCCTACAAAATCCACTTGCATGCCTAAACCCCTTCTAGAATTTTCTAATCACTTCTAAATAACCTAACCCCTTCTCTAAACTTTGTCACATTCCTAAGCAAAAGGGAAGTCACTTCTCAAACCCTCAAAGTCTTTGATAACCATTAAAGGCTTTCAACCTTCAACCACTAAATGGCTCAAAGTCTTTGATAACCATTGAAGGCTTTCAACCTTCAACCACTTAATCCCCAAAGTCTCCAATAACCATTAATGGTTACCTCAAACCCTCCCACATGGTTAAAACATTTGTTTTGACTCAACCTCTACCCAACCCAAAGGTCTCATCAGGTCATTAATGCTTTGACCATGATTATCTCTTAAACATTTGCACAAAAGTTTATCCTTGGATTAACTCTTAATCCAATGGGTAATCTTAATTTGGACTTGACCCTTAGCCTCTAGATAACCATGAGGTCTTCTTAGGCCTTTAATGCCTCCAACCTCTTCTCTCAACCCAATCCTATGTTGACACTTGTCACCATTTTATTGGTGCCAATTGTGCACATGGATCCCCAACTTTCAAACTTGGCCCTTGATTAAACCATTCAATCTTAACCCTTCATTTCCCCATTTCTTCTATAAATAGAACCCTTCTCCTCAAGCAAGAAAGGAGAAGCATTAGAGTATTGTTCTTATACTGGTATTAGCATAGAGCTTTTTCATAGCATCACTATCTACACTTGTATAGCATTTGTTTATCATATTCAACCATCTTAAATCTCCATATGGCATCCATGGCTAGTGCTAAAAGCTGAGAGCTACACTCATGTGGAACTTGGAGAGGAGAGGAACAAGGGAGGAGCAACTATGAGCATCTTGATTAGCATTTGGAGGAGTATAGTTTATCTATTTTATGTTTGTATGCTTTCTATTTCATGCTTAATATCTCTCTTGATATGCCTGTTTAGGATAATCTTTTGTTGCTAACACTAATGTTTGTTTCTTGTGCTCTTGTGTGTGTTGCCATCAAACAGATTTTCTAATCCTTAATGTACCTTTTCATATTAACTTCATTTAACCAAAAAAGAGTGATATGCAACAAGATAATTGTATTTTAATCCTAATGGAAGAACGTCACTATGAACTTATATTCTAATCTTGAAATGATGAATATCATCTTGCTAACTATATTTTAATTTAAGGGATGCTCTCATGTGTCCTAATACATTTTCACCTTAATGAATTTAGCCATCTATTAGCATTATTAAAACTTCACTGAATTCTATGGCTACTCACATTTTATCTTTCATAAAAGAACTACAACTCATTAGTTGGCTATGCATGAAATCAAATAAAGGGACCTCACTCTATTAATTGTAGTTTAATCCTTAATGAATGTATCTCATCTTATTAACCATACTTTTAATATTTAAGAAAAACATCAAATGTGGGTGGTTATCTTAAAACTCAAATGAATGAACTTTGTTATAGTTATCACATTGAACCTTAAGGGAGGTCTCTTAAATTAAATAGGTGTTAATGTACATTGAGTAAATAACCTCTCGATGGCCTCCTAACCACCCAAAGTAAATGAATGCTTCCTAAAATTCTAAGATGTCATATCATTGAACATATATATAATCATGTCTTATGCATTATCTCACAATTGGGATATCCAGATTAATGGATCATTTGACGCAAGTTGAGTTAGGTGCTAGGTTATGTAATCGCATTGGGAAACTCCTTAGGATCGTTTAGCCGTCCGCTGCACTATCTATGTTTCAGATAACTCCAAATTATCTTAATGTTGTAACTTTTCATTAACGCTCTTAATTATTGTTTAAAAAAAAAAATATTTACACTCTATTCGAGTGTTTGTAACTTAAACCCTTAGGGGTTTCCTGGCGGGGCATTACACTAACTGAGTCATCTAGAGACCAACACAACTGAACATGTCGAACCACATACCAATATATCTTCACTTGCTGATCAAACCAACACTTGAGATCTGAAATAGAACATTGCACGAACCATATGAACATGTCCTCCAAGCTTCAACATGTCAAACAACATAGTGGAGCAATGTAGAGCATTCCCTAGACCAATCTTGATAGACAACCTCACTATTAGCAAACTGCAATAACCAATCTTCACCATCTAAGCAACTGAGGACCTAACAAAATGATAGTGCAATATCCACATAACATAGACATTATGTCCATAACTGCAAGACATAATCTTAAAAAACTGAAGAAATGCAGAGCATTCTTCCATAAGGACTTTAAATACTATTTCTTATGTATTGCAACTTACACTACAGTTACCTTCTTAAAACACCTCATACTTACTCAGCATCACCACCAGACAACATAATCTAAACTCTCATTTTTGGACCATATACTACATCCACACAACTAAACAAATCCAACTTTCTCTTCATTAACACACACTATGACATAAATGACAACACCAGACAAGTTTGACATCAATGGCAACACAATTCAAGTTTCCAACAAGTAATATATGTCTCTCTATGATTTTCTAAGTAGACTCATTTAATATTTTGCAAAGTTAATTATTTCTTTGAATGCATGTGTATAATCTAGTTTACTTATGTATTTTGATAGGCCTTAGTGAAACCTGCATTAAAGGTCTACAATGGGATTTTAACTATTACATGGGTGGAATATATCAATGACTCTATTACCATGCTAGGATTAACGTCAATTTACAATTGAATGTACTACTTATCACCTCAACACATTTAAATAAATCAATGATAATAACTTTTTTTAATTTTGTTGTATTCTAGTTTATTTATGCTCTCATGTATAAGTGTATAAGACCAATAGGAGTTGGTAATCCATATTTTTAAATCTCTACTTGGTCAACTTTTTCTATTAAATAAGGATTTAACATGTAGCTGTCAATCCAACATGTAGGTACATGGACAACTTAAATAAGGATACACTATGTAGTAGGTATGGTTTGTGTTAATGTAACTTATTCCTAGTAATATCATTTTAATCAACACCTTAGGGAAGCCCCCTTGGTCTTACACAACTATGATCAAAGGAGGTCCTACCTGTTACAATAATTGGTCTTCATTTACCCAGCTTGAATATAGGTTTTGTAGTATCTTTCTTAGCTTTGACACCTTTGGTACTTGAGAGACTATCTAGCCTTCAAGATTTGGGGCCTACAACTAAGATCACCAACATAACATATCATAAGAAGAGTAGGAAGGGTTTGTAATGAACATTTCTAGGCCACATTTTGTCTCCATGAATATTTATAGTGATTTAGGGAAATATTATAATCAAAATTATGTGTTTTCTCTTACCACATTAGCTATCATGAAAATAATGAAGGCTTGATGCATTTGTGACAATATCTACTGCATTAAAAATTCTTTGTAGTGGTTATTTCTTTATTATGTGTGGTCTATTGCAGTTTTGGTAATGGATCATTACATTTTTTTATTTTATGGATGTAATATTTGATTATTATATTAATGAAAATCTAGTTTTCTTGATACTTTATTTGATGGCATGTCTTTCATCTTTGTTGTTTATGACTATGTTGCCCAGTGGAGCAGGTACTTGTCCACATTGGTGATGTTTTGATCATCCTCCATAAACAATCCTTAATCATATTAGTGTAGGAGTATAATGAAACATGTATGTTGTTCATTGATTTAGTGCTATTAAACAATGAATCCTAAGCAAACCAAAAATATTGAACTTTAGAGAATCATGTATGGCATGCCTACACCTAGCCACCCTATATGTATTGTCAGATGAAGTCATATAAAGGGATTAAAATACTATTATTACCTATTAGTGGATGTGAATGTCAAATTACCTATATAAGAGTTCTTATGTAGTGAATTAATCTTGACCTAGTGACAAATATAGGGGTCAATTATACACTTGGGTTTAAAGTTGCTACCTATTGTTGCCATCTTATATCTTATTCAATGAAATAAACCTATGAAGAATACCTTTAGGAACACCCCCTTAGGTTTAGTTGAGCCCAAAGTCTAGGAGAGACAATTTTTCTCATTGTTATTCTTCAGACATCTACAGTCTATTGATGAACCCCCCATTTTACTTTTTTGATGACGTATCCTATATATATATATGAACCTCCCATTTTACTTTTTTGATGACATATCCTTGACCTTGATGTTAATAAATATTCTAGGATTGTGGACCCATATTTTTTGGGAAGTAACACATTGTTTGTATGAAGAAATTCATTGTGAATTATGTGTACACAAAAAATATATATGACTATAGTAAGAGGGAATGCTTTTTTATATTGCAACAAATATCAAATTTACATTACTACATTAATTGCATTTACTTATTGTCCTTCAACTTTATCGAAATTGATAAATCTATAAATGAGACTTGACCAAAGAAAAGGAGGGTAGCAAGTCACCTCTCTCACATAGCATAGTAAATTCTAATAGTGTTTTTCAACAACACCAAGTCAGTTTTTGCATATTAAATACATAGGTAAGGTTTACTTACAACTTTAGAAGATTTGTAGACAACAAGATCCACCACATAGGTCAAAACCATAGATATGGGATCAAGACCATAGATATGAGATTGACCCAAGTTCACATACAATTTCAAAATTCTTAGAGTATAGTTGCCTCAATCCATTTGTTTTAAATTAAAATCTAGAAATTGATCTATTAGAGTATTTTTCATCTCCACTTCCAAAATATGCACTAATTGCATTTATTTATTCTATATATTTATGTAAAGCTATTTTATTTACATACAATAATAAACAATGTAAAAACAAGATGGGTATTTACCTAAGAGAATGGAAAATTCTAATGGTATGAGGACTGAATGGAGAGTTTATGAGGAGCTTTTCTAGTAAGAGAAATGATTGCAAGACACCATAGTATTTCTTAAACATATTAATCCTTCTAAATTAATATGAATCTAAATGGACACAATATTAACATATAGGACCGCTTTATACTTGGAGCTATGAACCAGTGAGGTCACAAATGGGGGACCTCATCCCCATTTAAGCATTCAATAATACCACCCCAATGGTTGTAGCTATTTTGGCTCCAAAAATGCCCCAACCGCATTGTTGTACATCAAAAATAACCTTTGTGTTATACGATAGGGGGGTCAGTGACCACGACGCTTTTGCTGAGTCCCGCAGCCATTCTATGCCTATTCTGCAATTTTTTTGTTTGCATGACACGAAAGTTATGCATTGTACAACATCGCAATTTTAGAGCTAGATTAGCTGCATCCCACCCCAATAAGATTTGAACTTTGATGGCAAGAACAAAAACACCACAACTTTGAAATTGCAAGTTTTTTTTTTAATTATTATATTATATTTTAGTTAGTAATTTTTTTTTAATATGATAATTGTAAAACCAATTTTAAAGAAAAAATTGAATTTAAATAATATAGATTATGTTTTAAATTATAAAAAAATTCTGTCCATTTTAAAATTATAAAATCTAATTTTTAAATTTTTAAATAAATATTCCATTTAAAAGTATTATAATTTTTTTTTCAATTATTTTTAAAAAATTTATATTATATTTTGATTAGTAATACTGTGAAACTGATACTAAAGAAAAATTTGAATTTAAATAATATAGATAATGTTTTTTTTAATTGACAAATTGGTTGATGGCCAAATGCACGTCAACTTAAATGAGTTTCATTCTTATTGACAAAGAATCTTACATTTGTCTGTGAGCCTAATATGCCTCTCGACATAATTAACTTTGAAATAAATAAAAGTACCCAAGATATTTTATAAATATCTATATTAATTCATTGTGGACTTTAATTTTTTTATTATATATATTTTATCTATGTTTATATTAGACATGATCTCTTGGGAAGGTCTAAAAATATTTTAAAGTTAAACATCAAGTTTAAAGGGTTTTTTAATTTTTGTGATATATTTGGTGTTGTTGGACCCCATATGACCCCTTAGGACAACACATGAGCCATTAGGACCAAACCAAATTATACCCTAAACCATATTGAAACTTAACCTTGTACCAAATTTCTCCCAAACCCTAAATCAAGTCAAACCTTAACTCTAAACAAATTTAACTCTAACCCAAACATTAAATAAAATTGAATGTTGACTATAAACCTAATCAAACCTTAAGTTAAATTGAATCATAAACATATATCAAAGTAAACCCTAACCCTATGTTAAATTCAGCCCAAATATTTAACAAAATTATAATCCTAATCCTAACACTAAACCAAATTAAACCCTAACACTAAACTAAAATGAAGTCTAACCCTAAACAAATGAACATAGATCCTAAACTAAATCAAACTGTAACCATATCTCACAAAATTCAACCCCAACCCTATCTCTAATTGAACTTTCACCATAACTATATTTAACCACTTTTAATTGAAATTAGATTACTAAAAACTTTCTATAGAGGTAATTAATTTTTCTTTAAGAGAATAAATTTGTTTTCATTGAGTACACATTAGTTAGTTATTCATTATACTATTCAATTAATGGTAATTGCTTTAAAAATAGATAATATTAACTAATTTTGTTGAACTTTAAAATTATACTTTCTATCAAATTGGAACATGCATAGAGATATTATCTTAATTTAAGATAATTTGATAAAATGTAATTTCAATTCAATTTAAAATTTTAAGTTTGATGGCTATCTTCAATAACTTTCTATAAATGAAAATGCTTTTTCTTTAAAACAAAATAAATTAATGCTAATTAGGGTTAGAATTAAGATCAAAGGTTGGATTTTAGTTAAGGTTACCTTGTTAGTATTAAAGTTAATAATATTAGGGTCATATTTAACCTATTAGAATTAGAATATATAAAGAGATTAAATTATAATTAGGGTTAGTGTTAAGGTTAGGATAGATAAAACAAGAGTTGTGGCCTCAATCATAATTTTATATCCCTATCCTGTAATGCCCCACCAGGAAACCCCGAAGGGATTAAGCCATAACACAAGAATAGAGTGCAATAAATTTTTTTTTTTAAAGTTACACCACATTACGATACAACAAGATATCAAAGATTCAGATTACATAGCGGAAGACAACAACTAACACCTAAAGAGTTTCCCAACGTGATTACTTAATTTACACATTTCACTTAACACACTAATAAATCCAATAAGCTGATTATCTTAATAACGAGATAATTCTTAATTAGGATAATTTCTTTCAAAAGATGGAAATATAATTCACAAGATAAGGTTCATCCATTAAGATTTATTCATACTCTTCATTCAAGGTTTTCATTAAAATACAAGCCATACATCTAATATTCTAACACACTAGAATTTCATCATAAACATATGAGATCTTTTCAAGCATACTTAATTTCCTTAACAACGACTGAATATATTCCATTACTCTAAGTTACATTCTTTCATATTCCAATTTATTGCATTTAAAAGACGGTTGCATACATGCATCACGATAAATCTCATCTAAACCACTTATGCATTCGATCAAAATGGCATTCAAGAAAGAACTGCATATAAGCATTTAAAGTTAATTCCATCTTATCCACTTATACATTCTAACATAAGCTATTCCTACATGATAAAGTTGAATAAGGGAAACATAAGAGAATAACATCACATAACACCATAATGATCTCGGAGTTCACCCCTAAAGGGCTACATCTCCGGGTCTGCTCAACTGCAAGACCCCTCTGATAATTAATAAAGTTAGGAATACAAGAGGTTACACCATTACAATCCGACCATCAAGGCGAAACATAATCAATATACAAGCGACCGCATCGGTCAATTAATACATAAATGATCCTTGAAAAGAAAAGGATCTAGCTGAACATAATCAAAGCTAATACAAAGGTCCATTGGAGCATCCACAAAACTGAGTCATCACCACCCAAGGTCTAACATGAAACCGATACTCACAAGGGCACAAACAAAAGGACGACCCACCAACGTACTCCTAACAGGACAAAACAACAACACACTAGCGAACGTAGGGACAAGTGTCATCACACAACCTGGTATGGTTGCCATGGCAGGTCTTCATAGGTTCTGGCCCCATACGCTGGGTTACCCTGACAACCTAATCCGAACCTCCGGCCCATCCAAGCCTCATGTGGACTCACACATCCTCTCGTGAAGACAAGGATGATGGTTTGCCATTTTAGGCCTTCTCACAGCATGTCGAGTCTATGTTAGCACTCGTCCCATGTGTGAGGCACATTTATCTTACTTAGAGATTACATTCTAATCTACTGATAGGTTATCACTTATTAGACTAATTAATCAATATTTCTTTATGTGATTTATCGTTAATTTGAATTGCTCGAGTCAGTTTGGGAGCAAGTTCAATTAAATAGTTAATTTTAATATTAAATTTGTTATGTTTATGTTGTTGAAAAAGAAAGATTTAATTTTAATTGAAATAGAATTAATTTTATCTTCTTGGCATTTTTGAAATAGAAAGGTTAAAGTTCAGTTGAGTGAGAAAATCAATTTTAAATGGGAAAAGCAATTTAATTTGTTGATATAGTTGGGAAATAAGTATATTTTGTGATTTATTTTAAATAAAAATTTTAATTCCAAAAAATGAAATTTTGGTCAACTCTTCCTTATAACCTAGACTTTTGGAAAATTTTGGGGGATTGATATTTTTGGAAAAATGTTTGTTGGAAAAATATTTTTTGGATGAAAATTTGGGGGTTTTGGAGGAGGAGAAATTTCTTGAGCCTGCAGGTTGGGCTCCTCACTAAATATTTTCCAGGATTGCTATAAGAGGTAAGATTCTGGTTTATATTTTGGTTCTTTGCTTATCAGAAATTGTTTTGGATTTTGAAGAAATCTGTTTGTGGAGATTAAAAATAAATAAAAATCTCAGCTATTGGGGAAAAATGATACAGTTGTGATTGTAATTCCAATCCAATCCCTTCTTGTTCTATTTCCATTTCAATTCTGGATTATGGTTGCTCTGGTTGTTTTTTTTTAAATTCAAAGATAAACTTGAGATTGGCTATTCTTCAATGAAATTTGTTAAAATTCTAAGTTAATGCTTTCACATTCAAGTTTTTATCAGAGATATCTGCCTGTTGGTTGATATATGAATGTTAATCAATCTTATTTGGCCAATATGCTGTTGGTTTTGGAGAAATTTTCCCCTTTCCTGATCTGGGTATTTTAAAATTGCAAATGGGAGAATAAAATTTAAAAAAAAAAATTATTTATTTCAGTCTCTGTGAGACTGTGTTTTTTTTTTTTTGCTGTGTATGAAATTCTTTTCTAATAGCAATTTTTTAAAAAATATAAAATATTATTATAATAAAAAATTAACGTGTTGCGTTGTTTTTGTATTGGCGAATTTGGGAGGGGACGGCAGGTGCCAAGGCCCTCGACCCATGGTTGGGGAGAGCCAAGGCTTCCCCAAACCATGGGGAGAGGCCTGCGGTGAGGCCATGCCGCGCTCTCCACGCAGCCTAGGCTGGGTGGAGACCATGTCATGGTCTCCCCAGCCCTTCCTGTGGGGAAAGGGAGGCCCGCATGGGAGAAGCCCACGTGGTCCCCACGTGGGTCTGCCCTTGGGGTTTTAAAAAATATAAAGTATTTCATTTTTTTTAATTATTTTTTAATTATTTAAAAATAAATAAATAAATAAATTTATTAAATTAAAAGTATTTTTCTTTAAAATAAAGTTTTCAATTAATTATTAATTATTATATATATATTATTAATGGAAATTAATATATATATATATATATATAAAAACTAATCGATATTTAATTTGAAATTTGTGCAATGCATTAATTATTAGTAAAATATATTTTATTAATAAAGATTAATAATTATATATTAACTAATAATTAACTGGGTTATTGTGCACTTTTAGTTATTAATTGTGTATATTTTATTTATCGTGGATTGATAAATATACTCATTAATTAATAGTTAATTTTGGATTCTTCTATACGTGCGTAAGGAAGTAATATTTGGATTTTGGAAATGATTAGCTACATTTGGATTTCCTTATATATTTATATTTCCGTGATCCGTATAGTGCAACTGGGCTTGGAAAATATGAAACTGTAGAGGTTGGTTTTGAACTAGTATGTCAATGATGTTTTAATTGGAGATTAAATATCTTATTTAATTGGTTAATGGTTGTCTGAGTTTTATTAATGTGAATTTGGTTTAAGAACTCATTATGGCTTAATATGTATGTTCGATGCAATGAACCTTAGAGAGTTAGAAAACCAAGAACAACCTGTATCTAAATGAAGTAGATAACTGCAATCTCTTATAGATCATGTAGTAAAACTTGATCGACTTTTAATGTTTAGATCCATTCGGAAAAGATTGTATCTGCTGAATATTACCTATGCGAGTTTAATTTCTATATTCGCTTTTGCTTATGTAATGGCAAGTCGTGCTTGTTTGATAGCTCCCTATCGTATGGATTTACTTGGGGTACCTGTTTCAGTCCTCGGTTCCGAGTTGACTGTTGTTTTGTGGTAGTGTCGTATTTGGTCATATCCTCTGTGTGGGTGTCGAATGATGATTTGTGGTTGACCATAGTTGGTCGGGCCTCTCGTTAGAGTATCGTCAGTAGTGTACCTCTTTGAGTCATGTTTGACTAGATGGTTGTTTCCTCCTTGAACTCCATTCGTCTGACCATGTGTATTCCTTGGGTTTTGAGTTCGTCCGAGTTTAGTCTAGTGTCGTATGGGAAAGTGGCTTTCGATTGGGGGCCGCGCCCAAAGTGGCTGCTAGGTAACCCATCAAAAGTGAGTCTAATAAGTGATAACCTATCAGTAGATTAGAATGTAATCTCTAAGTAAGATAAATGTGCCTCACACATGGGACAAGTGCTAACATAGACTCGACATGCTATGAGAAGGCCTGAAATGGCAAACCATCATCCTTATCTTCACGAGAGGATGTGTGGGTCCACATGAGGCTTGGATGGGCCGGAGGTTCGGATTAGGTTGTCAGGGTAACCTAGCGTATGGGGCCGGAACCTATGAAGACCTGCCATGGAAACCAGACCAGGTTGTGTGATGACACTTGTCCCTACGTTCGCTAGTGTGTTGTTGTTTTGTCCTGTTAGGAGTACGTTGGTGGGTCGTCCTTTTGTCTGTGCCCTTGTGAGTATCGGTTTCATGTTAGACCTTGGGTGGTGATGACTCAGTTTTGTGGATGCTCCAATGGACCTTTGTATTAGCTTTGATTATGTTCAGTTGGATCCTTTTCTTTTCAGGGATCGTTTATGTATTAATTGACCGATGCGGTCGCTTGTATATTGATTATGTTTCGCCTTGATGGCCGGATTGTAATGGTGTAACCTCTTGTATTCCTAACTTTATTAATTATCAGAGGGGTCTTGCAGTTGAGCAGACCCAGAGATGTAGCCCTTTAGGGGTGAACTCCGAGATCATTATGGTGTTATGTGATGTTATTCTCTTATGTTTCCCTTATTCAACTTTATCATGTAGGAATAGCTTATGTTAGAATGTATAAGTGGATAAGATGGAATTAACTTTAAATGTTTATATGCAGTTCTTTCTTGAATGTCATTTTGATCGAATGCATAAGTGGTTTAGATGAGATTTATCGTAGATGCATGTATGCAATCGTCTTTTAAATGCAATAAATTGGAATATGAAAGAATGTAACTTAGAGTAATGGAATATATTCAGTCGTTGTTAAGGAAATTAAGTATGCTTGAAAAGATCTCATATGTTTATGATGAAATTCTAGTGTGTTAGAATATTAGATGTATGGCTTGTATTTTAATGAAAACCTTGAATGAAGAGTATGAATAAATCTTAATGGATGAACCTTATCTTGTGAATTATATTTCCATCTTTTGAAAGAAATTATCCTGATTAAGAATTATCTCGTTATTAAGATAATCAGCTTATTGGATTTATTAGTGTGTTAAGTGAAATGTGTAAATTAAGTAATCATGTTGGGAAACTCTTTAGGTGTTAGTTGTTGTCTTCCGCTATGTAATCTGAATCTTTGATATCTTGTTGTATCTTAATGTGGTGTAACTTTAAAAAAAATAAAATTATTGCACTCTATTCTTGTGTTATGGCTTAATCCCTTCGGGGTTTCCTGGTGGGGCATTACATATCCTAACACTAACTCCAACCCTCATTATTTTAAAGTCTTGCATGTGTTGGGTTAGGATTATAGTTTGAGTTAAATTAGGGTTAGGGTTTATGTTAGAGATAGAGTTTAATTACGGGTTTTGATTAAGCTTATGGTTAGTGTTGAGGTGGTGTTGAGATAGTGTTAGAGTTCTAGGATAAATCTTGAGGTTAAGGTCAAGGTTGTGGTTGGGGTTGGGGTTTAATTAGGGTTAGGGTCATAGTTTATTAGGGCCAATATTAAGATTCTAGGAGAAAGCTTAGGTCAGGGTTAAGTTTAGGCTTGGGGTTGATGTGATGGTTCATTAGAGTTAAGGTTAAAGTTAGGGTTCAATTAGGGTTATGGTTAGAAATACATTTGTTAAAATTTCTATAATCAATGCCTTTCATCATTAGGTTAGGGTTAGGGTTAGTGTTAAAGTTATAATAAACTTTGGTATCAAGGTTACGATTAGAATTAAGGTTGCACTAGGGTTTAGGTTCAAGTTCAATTAAGATTAAAACTAGAATAGGGATTGCCATTACAATTAGGGTTAATGTTATGGTTAAGGTTAGGTTAGAATAGGATTAAATTGGATTAGGTATCAATTAGGATTAAATAGAAGAAATCTTTGACTTAGGGTTAGGGTTATATTATGAATAAGTTTCGATAGCATTAGGGTTAATATTAGATTAGGGTTACCTTTAAGGTTAGGATTAAATAAAGATTAAGGTTAATGTTAGATTAGGACTCAATAAGGGAAAAATATTTTATTTATGATAAGGTTTGAATTAGGGTTATGGTTAGGTTTTAATTTGGGCTATAGCTAAAATTAGAGTTAGGGTTAAATTGGGGTTATATTAATTTCAAGCTAGGGTTTAAACAATGTTAGCATTAGGGTTAGATTCAATGTTAGACTAGGGTTAAAGTTAGGGTTAGAATAAGAATTAGAGATAGGATTTAGATTATGGTTAAATTAGGACAAGGTTTCAATGGGTTAGGGCTAAGATTAAGGTTAGTGTTCAACTTGAATTGTGGCTTAATAAGTGTTAAAGTTAGGATTCATTTAAATTAGGATTAACATTCAATTAAGGTTATCAATACAATTTATTTATGGTTAGGGTTTACTTAATTTTAGAGTTAGGGCTATGATTCAATTAAGTTGGGATTTAGTTAAGGTTAGGGTAAAATTATGGTTAGGGTTCAAAAAGAGTTGACGTTATAGTTCAATTATGGTTAAGGTTAGAATTAGAATTAGAAATAAGAGATTCAATTATGGTTAGGATTCAATCAAGGTTTTAAGAGAAATCTTCAAGTTAGGGTTAGGGTTCAAATATGGTTAGGATTAAGTTTTAATTATGATAATGGTTTGGATATTATTAGGGTTAATATTAGGGTAGTAAGGCTGGAGTTAGGGTTAATGTTAGATTAGGGTTTGGTAAGAGTTAGCTTTAGAGCTCAATTAGGGTAGAGAAAAATTATGGTTATAAGAACAATATGCGACTTAGGGTTAATATATGGTTAGGTTTTGAATAGGGTTAGTGTCTAGATTCAATTGCTAGGGTTAGATTTAATATTAGATAAGGGTTAAGGTCAGGGTTATGCTTAGAATTGGATATATGATTAGGGTTAGGTTTCAATATATATCACATATATTAAACCTAATATTTTTATATAAGTAGGTCATAGTAAATCAAATGTTAAATATTTGAATTTTGAATTTTCCTTCAAGAAGGCTAAGTGATTTATTAAACCATTCAATGCCAATTTTATTACAATCAACTCTTTACTATTATTTATGAATGCTAAATATTTTTAAATTTGGTCTCTCTCAGCTTACTTTACTTGGATTTTTTAAAATATAGATATGCTAGTTTTATTAGTACTTGTCGTTAGGCTAGTACTATTGCAATCCATTGCACTCAATTTTGGTTAAGTCATTATTCTTCAATTGCTTTTCCACCAATTAGAATTGTGAATTTTTTTGCAATTTTTAAAAAGTTAAGATGCATGATTTCTAAGTTTCTAAATTAGAGAAATTATTTTTTCCCAATATAATTGGCTAAAAAATGTACATCTTATTAGCGGATTTCATGAATCCACTATCTAAACATGATTTTTTTAGTCAAATTTTTAGGTACATAATCTTTTGTACGTTTAAATTTTTTATGTTTGAGAAGGATAAATTATGTACAATTTGCAACAAAGAGACAAAACCTTCTTTCTTCAATATAATAGTTATATTATTGAAAATATAATATTACATCTAAAGATTATCATTCTAACCCTAATATTACATCTAAAGATTATCATTTTAACCCTAGTATATTATTTACCCAAGTCAATAATATTAAAGTCATTGTTATCTTTTCAAATTTATTTTACATATTCAATAAACAAATATTTAACAAATTATTTAGAATCTATATCTACATTTATAAAAGTTTAAATCTATATCTACATTTATAAAAGTTTAATATTATATAAATAAATAAATATAATATAAAAAATATAAATTAACAATATTATTTTAGTTATTCTCATACAATTTAATAATATAAAACTTTGATAATAAAATAATGTTATTAATAATATAATACTAATATTTATAATAATAAATAAATAAATAACATAATAATATAATACTAATGTTAATTAATTCTATTACAATATTAAATCGGCAAATATTGGCTACTAGTGGCACTTGTTATTCTATCAATGAGATGATCAAAATTAAATTGTATTTGCTCAATTTAGATTTAAAAGATAAATGATATATAAATTATAAATTATCATTATAATGATATAAAATTAATTTTAATAATAATTATTAAATTTAATTTAAAAAATATTGTAATAATAAGAATTCATATTACATACACATTTTTAAGGTGGTGAGAAATTTCAAACTAAAGATAAATAATTAAACGTGTAATGGCTAGTACATACCTTTTATAAATATATATTTTTAAATTAATAAAATATTTGTAACAACATTATCTAAACTAATTTTTTAATATCAATTTAGAAATTTCTTTTAATTGTAATATTTTTTTTTTTTATTGTACATAAACTTTAAAAGTATTCAATCTTATCATAATTTAACATATTATATAAAAACATATTATACATTTGCACCATCTTATAAAAAATATAGTAATTACAAACATGCTAATACATTTTAAGTAATAATGATTTATAAAGATCACTTAATTTATTTTATGCCACCATTAAATTTAAATTTAAATTGATTACAAATTATTTAGAAATATTTATAATAATTACAATTATATATTATGTTGTAATTACATTTATTATTAATAATTATAATTAGGATTAAAATTAGACTTGTAACAAGAGTTACTGTTAGAATAAGGGTTAGCACCAAAGGTTATAATTGAGGTTATAATTAGACTAGCTATAGATTGAAGCTAAAGATAGGATTACGATTGTATTTAATGTTATAACCAGGTTAAATATTAGGGTTACAATGCAAAAAAATGTTAATTTTAGAATTAGGTTTATGGTTACAACTAAAATTTGAACTAGGCTAAACTTAGATAAGGATTAAGGTTGTTAAATTTAGAATTAAAGTTATAGAGATGAGTGTATTATATAATTATATGATGTTAGAGTTTGAACGTATTAATTATTATTTTAAAAATTAGAATAATTATGCAATTATAAATGTTTAATCAATAAAACACCTTCAACTTTAAATATCAATTTGTTCATTACAATTATGGGCACTCTCATCTTTTGTGATGTTGGAGGAACACGACCAAGATCTATAAGTAATGCGATTTTTTGGAACCAATTTAGCGGCAGCCGTTCACCAAGCCCCCCATAAATAATGCGAAAATCGTGATTTTTTAGAACCAATTTAATCGTTCATTAATAGCACCAAGCCCCCATAAATATTAATATTTTAACTTTAAGATAAAAAACTAAATTAAAAAGATTAAATATGATAAACAACAACTGCCTCTCAACATTAACAAACATGCTTTCTAATATTCAGATGAACATTTCCAATCAAAATTCAGCTTGAAACCTCCTGCCGCCGTGAAACAGGTCAAACATTTCCATAGAGAAATTCAATACTTTTAGTTATTTTGCATAGAATTATGTTTACATGGAATTCAAGAAATCAATTTGGAAGGCAAATCCTTGAGAAGCATGAAAAAAAATGTACAATTACAAGAACTTATTCTGCAAATCTCCCAACATTTCTCTACTTTTGCATTCCACAAGGAAGGCAATCATCTCAAGCAGGCTTGGCAACTGGAATTTCTTCATCTGCGTGTAGATCTCCATCGAGGCAAGCAGAACAAGTTTTTTCCATCCACCCAACACAGTCATATTTGCTATTGGCACTCAACAAACGCGCTGCACAGATTCTGCCCGCCACACAGGCCAGAACTCCCAAGATGGTTATGACTGACAGAACTGCCAAAACAGGGCCAACAGACCCATTTGAATGAGATCCGCTGCCTTGACTGGAAGCTGCATTTTCATACACCAATGCAGGTTGCTGTTCAACTGGCATTGCCATGGCCTTTTTTCAGTTCTTCTGTCAAAATTCTTCGCTGCTTCACATTATATGAGGAAAATTGAAGTGATTGATGGTAATGCTAAATCCCGATTTGAGATATGCTTAGATCCGTATGGAAGTCGGCAGCTTCTTTTGGCTTTTACCCACGCCTGTGCTGAACAACCCAACTGTGGCCGAAAGAGAAAGGGAAGCAGATTTCTGGCCCTCGAAGCAAAGTGGGTTTCAAGGAATACAGAGCTTATTCAATACAAAAGTCACAGACAGAATAATTTGGGAACTGAAAAATGAAGGCAAAGGTACTGCTGTCCACCTCATTCGTACTTCTTTTGCTTAAAGCTCAATGATTCCATGGATTTCTTTATGGGATTTTGTTTAAGGGTCAGTCTTTGGGTCTGAACCGTTCTTTTCCTCAATATTCCTGGATGATATTGTAATGATGGAATTGGGGTTTTCTCTTACTCCCAAGATGAGGTTATGACTTTCATTTTGAAGGATTCTTACTTTTTGTTATTTTGAATGTTTTCAATGTGATAATGTTATTTTTTTCTTGGAAGAGTTTATTGATAAGCTTAATTTAAAGTCATTTTCTTATGTTCTTAAGAAATAGATCACGAGTTCAAATATCACAGCGTATGCCTCGTTTGTAGCACACTTAGTCCCATGTAGACCCATATACAGATCAACATAGTGAATTATAAAAAAATATTTCTTTCTTTCTTTTTATATGATCATAGGGTCACATCTTTTATACCTTATTTTAGATACTTGATACAACTGGATCTATATATTGATACCTTGATTCATGATTATGCTAGTAGATTAGTGTTTTCATATATTGGATGGTAATAGTCATTGATTGTTACATTTAGTTATATTACATTTAGATGTGTAAGTAAATTGTAAATATACTTATATATGACCTCTAAGTCTTATTGATGGATGTTGTTGAATGTGATTATGCTTGTGGTTTGAATAATAAATGTCAATTGGATATTTTGTGGGACATAGTCCTTTGAAGAGTTTGTTGGTAGTCTTAGTTTAGAAGAACCATTTCTTTATGTTCCTGAAAGAGAGGTCACAAGTTCAAATTACATAGAGGGTAAAGTGTGTATGACTTATTTGTAGCACAGTTATGTGCTTTAACTATAAGCTATTGTTAGGATAAGAAAACAGATACCGGAATAATTGATAAAGCATTAAAGCATAATTGAAAATCAGAGAATCAATACCATGCAACCATAACACATAACACCATGATTTGTACGTGGAAAACTCAGTAAAGGGAAAAACCACAGTGGGAAACCCTACCCATAGTAAGATGATACTTCTGCAGAAAGTATATGATTACAATAGGGGCCTGCACATGCAGGAAGGCACACTGCCTAGAGCGCACTACTCATCACAATGGAGTCTCACTGACTACAAAAGAGGTCAACCACCTCAAAATATTTGGACAACAATCCAGAAAGAATAACTGCCTATGATAGCATCAAACATGTCAGATTATAGTTTCGGTTAAACTCAATACTGGAGGTCTAAAACCTGTTACATAAACCCAACTCGATCGCCTATGATCGACCAAATCCCCTGCACAAATGATTATTACATTATTCGCTCCTTGCCTATGATCTACAATGAGATCTTACAAATATTTATACAAGTCCTAGACCTAAACAATTAGGTCATCCACCCAAATGATAATTCAATAGATTCATTACATAATCCTGAAATAAAATCATAAAACATGTCGGCCTAAGGCCAAACAAATATCATCTAATCAATAAAACATCCTGAAATTGCGTCAGAAGGATCCACCAACACGTTTCATGAAACTGGTCCATAACCTAGATAGCACCGGACCTAAATTAGATCCACACATGCCAAAGCAATGACACCAATCAGTAAAGGCACGAATACAATCACCATCAGCATCCTGAATCCCTTCTAGAAGTCACACCAACACCACTTATGCATTACATCAAAGATCTTCAATAAAACTTTGTCGGTGAAACCCTTACCAGGCCTACAAATTGGGCTTACTAGAACATAAGATAGCATCCGATCATCAAGTCAATACCAACTGACTAAAACATACTTCAGAGGCATATGAACCATTCATACAAACTTATTCCATCATTCAGATCATACCGGTGACAATCAACTGATAATCTTCCCAATCCAATCCTTCTATCGGAAGTCGGTAAACAACCATAACAACTAGTGTTGCATCAATGACAAAACATCAATGCAACACTAATCAGTTCCTTCATGTTGCCAACAATCTCCCCTTTGGCATTGATGGTAACAATAGATGTGAAAAACATCCAAGTGCCAAGAAATGTCAAACAAGTCTCCCCTATGGAAGATAGCCAACAATCTCCCATAAAATGATATAGCAATGAAGCTTTGAACCAAATATGAATCAAAGGACCAAATACTGCCAAACTCCCCCTAAGGAGTGCAATCAATCTGAAAAAATAAATAGCAATGTTTTTTCACATATATTCCTCCCCCTTTGACAACAACGCCAAAGATATGATATAGATATCAAACAGAATATGAAAACTCTAAATCTCAAGGCTGACTACTCCCCCTGAGTAGTAGCATTATTTCATCAATCCAAATCAAAAGATAGCTCTGATAATGCATACTGGACTGATGCATATCTGCATCATTTAAGTCTCTACCGGAGGGGTAGAAACCCTCAATCTGTCTCTCAAATACTCAAATGATTCCCGGGACAAAGGTTTAGTGAAGATGTCTTCTATCTGCTCTTTAGTGTTCACATAAACCAATCTGACTTCTTTTGTTTCCACTTTTTTCCTTTGAAAAGTTATACTTGATTGATATATGCTTAGTCTTGGAGTGAAATACCAGACTCTTTGATATGTCAATAGTTGCAGAGTTATCACAATGAATAACAACCGGAACATTACAACTCACTTGTATATCCTTCAACATCTGCTTCGTCCATAGAACTTGAGTGCAATTAGTTGCGGCTGCAACATATTCAACTTCAGTAGTAGATAAAGAAATGCATGACTACTTCTTGTTGATCCATGAAACCAACATCTTCTCTAGAAAGAATGCTCCATCGGATGTCCTCTTCTGATCATCAACATCACCTGCTCAATCTGCATCTGTATATGCAAATAAAACAAAGTCATCATCTTTAGAGTACCATAAACCATATTCAGTTGTTCCTTGCAAATACCAAAATATCCTTTTTATTGCACTTTCATGATTTTCTCTTGGATTACTTTGAAATCTTGATACAATACTGACTTCATTCATTATATTCGGTCTAGTCTAAGTTAAATATAGAAAACCACCAATCATGAATTTATATCTTGTAGGATTTACTGGAGGGGATACATGTTTAATTGACAATTTTTCACTTGTAACCATAGGAGTACTAACTGGTTTGGAATTTTTCATACCAAATTTCTTCAATAATTCCCTTAGATACTTAGTTTGATAGATAAACATGCCTTTGTCAGTCTGAGTAATCTACAAACCTAGAAAAAATCTTATTTCTCCAATCATTGACATTTCAAATTCACTCTTCATATTATCAGAGAATTCCATGCACAATTTTTCTTCACCTCCAAAAATGATATCATCAACAAATACTTCATAATCAAAATATCATAATTAGTGATCTTATAATATAGGTTATTGTCAGCATTACCTTTTATAAAATCAAGCTTCAAAAGATACTTATCCAACCTTGCATACCAAGCTCTAGGAGTTTGTTTTAATCCATATAGGGCTTTCCTTAATTTACAAACCACATTTTTGTCATCTGTCAGTAAAAATCCACTAGGTTTCTCAATAAAGACTTCCTCTTTATGTTCTCCATTTAGAAATACAAACTTAACATCCATTTGATAGCCCTTGTAGTTCTTTTAGGTTGCATAAGCAAGAAATAGTCTAACAGCTTCAATTCTGGCTACCGGTGCAAAAGTTTCATCATAATCAATTCCTTCCTTCTGAGAATATCCTTTGTAGACCAATCTAGTCTTGTTTCTTACAACTTGTCCATCCTCACTCAGTTTGTTTCTATAAACCCATTTAGTTCCAATGACATTCTTTTTTTTAGGCCAGGGAGCCAAAGTCCAAGTATTGTTGTTTTCTATCTAATCTAATTCATCTTCCATAGCTTTCATCCAACATTCATCTTTACAAGTTTCAATTACTGATGTTGGTTCAATTTGAGATTTGAAACATACCTCTTGATTTGCCAATCTTCTTCTTGTCATAACTCCCTTGAATTTGTCTCCAATGATCTGATTTTCAGAATGATTTAGCCTTACATACCTTGGTGTTTTCTGATTTTTAGGTTCTCTATGCTGCTCTTCAGTTACAATTGAGTTTTCTGATGATGTCAGGGTAATAGGTTCAACATTCTATTCTGGTACAGACATTACCGGATTAGTTATGATCATTTCCACTGCCGGTTCTCTATCATAAGATTTGGCTTGGTCTTTGTACTGCTCATCCACTTTCACATTAGTGCTCTTCACATTTCTCTGCAATCTTTTGTTATAACATCTATATGCTTTTCTCTTAGTTGAATAACCAGGAAATATTCCTTCATCACATCTAGGGTAAAACTTTCCAATGGAATCATCTCTTTTAATATAACACTTACTTCCAAAGATTCTGAAATACTTAAGAGTAGGGGGATGACCAAACCATAATTCATAAGGTGTCTTACCAGAATCTCCTTTGCTATGAACTCTGTTGAATGTATAAACTGCTATACTTAGTGCTTCTCTCCAGTAGATATGAGACAAATTAGCTTCCATCATCATGGTTCTGGCTGCATCCAAAATGGTTTTGCTCTTTCTTTCCACAATACCATTCTTCTGAGGTGTCCAGGGTGCGTCTCCTAATGCCATTTTTCTCACAATAGTTGTTGAATTCATCGGATGTGAATTCACCACCTTGATCTAATCTTGGACACTTGATTTTCATCCCAGTCTCTGTCTCAACCATAGCTTTAAAGATCTTGAATTTTTCAAAGGATTCAAATTTATCCCTTAGAAATGCAACCCACATCATTCTAGAATAGTCATCAATGATTAACATGAAATATGTATCTCCTTGAAATCTTATTGTATTAGCAGGACCACATAGGTCAGTATGAATCAAATCAAGAATATTATTAGATTTATTAGGTATGCTCTTAAAAGAAGTTCCAATTTTCTTACCCATTTGACATTCCTTACATACCGGATTATGAGGCTTCACAATCTTAGGTAAATCTCTAACTGCCTTAGTTGAACTGATCTTTACAATGCAATCAAAATTTACATGAAACAACCTCTTACACCATAGCCAACTTTCATCAATATGTGTAATCAAACATTTTCTTTCATCGGAGTTCAAATGAAAGATATTAACTTTTGTTTGTGTATTGGTTGCAATTCCAATCTTGATTTGCTAATGATTTTGCACTTTCCATCCTTGATTATAATTGAAATCCTCTGTCTACCAACTATCCTACACTCAAAATATTATGCTTCAGACCTTCAACATAATAGACATTTTTAGTGTTATGCTTACCATCCAATGAAATGGTTCCTCTTCCTTTAATCACGCATGCTTTGTTATTACCAAATCTAACTTGAACACTATCAAATTCTTGCAGGGTTAGAAACTTTATTTTGTCTCCTATCATATGATGAGAACATCCACTATCTATTACCCATTCATCTTTGTCTTCAATTTTTTCTGCAAGGGCCTTTTCCTAATTTGTTATAATTGGTTCCAGATCATCTTACTTCATAGCATAAAATACCCAGTCTCTTCCATTGTCGGATCCACTACCTGAATCTCATGTCAGTTCTTCCTCTGAGTCATCAATTACTCCTTCCTCATCAACATAGTAGCATGATTTGTTTTTTTTTCTCCTTACTTATGCTTGATCTGATATTCAGGGTTAGGCTTAAAAGATCTTCTTGCTCTTTCTGTTGGAATCTAAGAACACTGAGAGGGAGGGGGGGGGGGTGAAACAATGTTCTACCGGAATAGAGAAAATTAACCTTATTAATGTAACAACTCAACAACCGGTAAAGATAAAATCAAATAACAATAAGCAACAATGCAACCACAAAGATGAACACCATAACACCATAGATTTATATGTGGAAAACCTCAAAGAGGAAAAACCATGGTGGGATTGGAGACCCACAATATCTATCCACTGATCAGATGAATAAATATTACAATAACGGGCCTGCACATGCAGAAAGGTCAACAGCCTAGAGCGCATTGCTCATCACAAAAGGAGCCTCACTGATTACAGGAAATAACGAACTACAATCCAGAATGAAGATTGAACCGCAAGTATATCATCTCCTATGCCTGAGTACAATTCTGGTTGAACCGCAAGTATATCATCTCCTATGCCTGAGTACAATTCTGGTTAAGCTCAATACTAGAGGCCTAAAACCTCTTGCATAAACCCAACTCGATCACCTATGATTGACCAAATCCTCTGCTCAAAAATGATTATTACATTATTCGCTCCTTGCCTATACATATGATCTACAATGAGATCTTGCATCACTTTTATACTAACCCGAGACCTAACCAATTAAGTTGGCCACCCAAATGATAATTCAATAGATCCATTACATAATCTTGAAATAAAATCATAAAACATGTCGGCCTAAGGCCAACCAAACATCATCCAATCAATAAAACATCCCGGAAGTGCATTAGAAGGATCCACCAACACGTTTCATGAAACCGGTCCATAACCTAGATAGCACTGGACCTAAATTAGATCCACACATGCCAAAGAAATGACACCAATCAATCAAGGCACAAACACAATAACCATCAGCATCCTGAATCCCTTCTAGAAGGCACACTAACACCACTTAGCATTACATCAAAGATCTTCAATAAAGATCTACCGGTGAAACCCTTACTAGACCTACAAAGTAGGCTTACTAGAACATAAGATAGCATCCAATCATCAAGTCAATACCAACTGACTAAAACATACTTCAGAAGCATATTAACCATTCATACAAACTTATTCCATCATCCAGATCATACTGGTGACAATCAACTGATAATCTTCCCAATCCAATCCTTCTACTAGAAGCCGGTAAACAACCATAACAACTAGTGTTGACATCAATGACAAAATATCAATGCAACACATAATCAATTCATTTATATTGCCAACAATCTCCCCCTTTGCCATTGATGACAACACTAGATGTCAAAAACATCCAAGTGCAAAGAAATGCCAAATAAGTCTCCCCCTATGGAAGACAACCAACAATCTCCCATAAAATGATATAGCAATGAAGCTCTGAACCAAATATCTTTGTACCAATTAACCATCCATAGACCTGAACCAAACTCCCCCAATGGGATACAACCAATCTAAAATTCTATTTCTCCTCCTTGTGCCAACAATCTCCCCCTTAGACCGATATCTTGTTAAGCTCTATTTTTCACATATATATCTCTCCCCCTTTGACATCAATGCCAAAAATCTAACATAAACACCAAAGAAAAATCATAGAGCCTCTGTACCACACAACTAACTACTCCCCTTGAGTAGTAGCAGCAACTCATCAATCTGGAATGAATAGAACCTCTATAAATGCATACCAGACTGATGCCAAACAATATCACTCAAGTCTCTACCAGAGGGGCAGAAACTCTCAATCTGTCTCTCAAATGCTCAAATGATTCCTCAAACCAGTCTGAATTCATTTCCTTCTCCATCAGAAAATTATACTTGATAGAAATGTGCTTAGTCTTGGAGTGAAATACTGGATTCTTTGATATGTCAATAGCTACAGAGTTATCATTGTGAATAACTACCGATTCATTGCAATCTACCCTTATATCCTTTAACATTTGCTTCATCCATAGAACTTGAGTGCAATTAGTAGCAACATACTCAACTTTAGAAGTACATGACTGCTTCTGGTTGATGCATGAAACAAGATTTTTTCCAAGAAAGAAAGCTTCACCAGATGAGCCTATCCAGTTATTAACATCACCTGCCCAATTTGCATCTAAATATGCTCAAAGTGTAAAGTCCTCATAAACCAAAAACCATACCAGAAAAACCTTGAAAATATCTGAAAATCCTAGCTACGGGAGCAAGGATTCAACATAATCAATTCCTTCCTTCTGAGAATATCCTTTGTAGGCCAATCTAACCTTTGTCCATCCTCATTTAGTTTGTTTCTAAAAACCCATTTAGTTCTAATGACATTCTTATTTTTAGGCAGGGGAACCAAAGTCCAAGTATTGTTCTTTTCTATTTGATCTAATTCATCTTCCATAGCTTTCATCCAACATTCATCTTTACAAGCTTCAATTACTGATGCTGGTTCAATTTGAGAAATGAAACATACCTCTTGATTTGCCAATCATCTTCTTGTCCAATTATCTTATCTTCTAAATGATTCAACCTTACATACCTAGCAATCTTCTGACTTTCAGGTTCTTTGTCTTGCTCTTTGGTTACATAAGAGTTTTCTGATTATGTCGGGATAACTGGTTCAACATTTTGTTCCAGTACATGCATTACTAGATCAGTTATGATCATTTCCACTGCTAGTTCTCTGTCATAAGATTTATCTTGGTCTTTGTGTTGCTCATCCACTTTCACATTAGTTCTCTCCACAATTCTCTGCAATCTTTTGTTATAACATCTATATGCTTTTCTCTTAGTTGAATAACCAAGAAATATCCCTTCATCATATCTAGGATCAAACTTCCAATTCACTATTAAGAATTCTGAAATACTTAACTGTATATCTATGACCAAATCATAACTCATAAAGTGACTTACCGGTAAACCAAACCAGATCCAAGATCCAACAAATCTTCATCGTTTAACCTTAAAACTGACTTCTCCAAAGATTTGAAATAGGATTTCAGACCACTACCAGGAGCAATGCAAGATCTGTCATCAATTTGCCTCCCCTTAAGGCAAATGCCTTTGTTACCAGATGAGTTTCCTGTCGGTGCAAGAACATTCTTCTCTTCCGGTTGAGTAACCGGGGTATATTCTTCAGCCAAATGAACATTTGGGGCAATTGATTCTGCCAGTTGAGCCTCAGAATTCATAACCCACTTCTTCTCATGCTCCCTCCGATTGTCATCAATCTTCTTCTTTCCTTTTTCATCAGATTTATCACTTCCTGTCGGTAGGTTCTTGCTTCTACAAAATTTAGCAATATGTC
The DNA here is from genome assembly GCF_030272615.1 of Cryptomeria japonica. Taxonomy (NCBI): domain Eukaryota; kingdom Viridiplantae; phylum Streptophyta; class Pinopsida; order Cupressales; family Cupressaceae; genus Cryptomeria; species Cryptomeria japonica. The sequence continues at coordinate 470,712,440 of NC_081405.1, forward strand.
CTACTTTGTTGCATGCATAACAAGTGACATTATTTTGTTGAATTGCCTTACTATAACCTTGACCATTCCTTGACCTGCATTGATTAGCCATATGTCCAAACTTTCCACATGCATGACATTTCACATATATTCTACAATCTTCTATCTTATGACCATACCTTTTACAATTTGAACATGTGACCAGGAACTGCATTATTATCTTGATTTACTCTATTTCCACAATGTCTTGCCATATGGCCAAATTTATTGCAAACAAAACATCTACCATTGAATTTATGTGCATTGGGTTGCCGGTGACCTCTGATTCCGGTTGACCTTCTGATCATTCTGCATATCGGATGTCCAATCTACATTTGCAGTACTAGACCTCTGACCTTGTTCAAATCCAAGTCCTCTAGTGTCTCCCTTGCACCTTTGATCCTTCAATAGCTCATCAATTTTAGCAGAGCTAACCTTGAACTTATCTTTGTATTTATTTGCAACATCTAGATCTCCTCTTAGGATTGTCACCATTCTTTCCAACTCTTGCTCATTGTTCTATGATTGCACTAATTCAGTTTTCAACATATCATTCTGATGTGCCAACCTAATGCACTCCTCAGATCTATCTTTCAGAGATATAACAATATTTTCTTCATTCTTCTTCTGGTCTTCAATCTCCTTGCACATCCTCATAGTTAGGGCTTGCATTTCATTCTTCATCACACCATTCTCTCGACTCATCTTCTGACATTGTTCCTTAAGGGCATCCTTCTCTTAATCGTCTTGATTTTGCATAAGTTCCTTCCTATTATCTTGAGCATTAGATAACTTTTCTTGCAGAGTGATAATGAATTCTTTTTTAGATCGAAGTTCATCTTCCAGCTTTATATTCTTAAATTTTTCAGCTTCAAAATCTTCAAGAGCAACTTCAAGCTGCCGCCTCAAACACATCTCCATGGATTAGGGATTCAGGATCTTCCTCAAGTGATTAGGATTTTGCAAATGAGGACCAGGCTCTGATACCAATTGTTGGAATCCAAGAACACTGAGAGGGGGGATGAATCAGTGTTCTACCGGAATGGAGAAAATTAACCTTATTAATACAACAACTCAACAACTGGTAAACATAAAAACATATAACAATAAGCAATAGTGCAACCAAAAATATGAACACCATAATACCATAGATTTATACGTGGAAAACCTCAAAGAGGAAAAACCACAGTGGGATTTGAGACCCACAATATCTATCCATTGATTAGATGACTAAATATTATAATAAGGGGCTTGCACATGTAGGAAGACCAACAGCCTAGAGCGCACTGCTCATCACTAAAGGATCCTCACTGACTATAGAAAACAACGAACTACAATCCGGAATGAAGATTGAACTGGAAGTATAGCATCTCCAATGCCTAAGTACAGTTTTGGTTAAGCTCAATACCAGAGTAAAAAATCCCAGAAGTGCATCAGAAGGATCCACCAACACATTTCATGAAACCGGTCCATAACCTAGATAGCACTGGACCTAAATTAGATCCACACATGCCAAAGCAATGATACCAATCAGTTGAGGCATGAACATAATCACCATCAGCATCTTGAATCCCTTCTAGAAGCCGCACCAACACCACTTAGCATTACATCAAAGATCTTCAATAAAGCTCTATCGATGAAACCCTTACCGGACCTACAAAGTAGGCGTACTAGAACATAAGATAGCATCTGATCATCAAGTCAATACCAACTGACTAAAACATACTTCAAAAGCATATGAACCATTCATATAAACTTATTCCATCATCCAGATCATACTGGTGACAATCAACTAATAATATTCTCAATCCAATCCTTTTACCGGAAGCTGGTAAACAACCATAATAGCTAGTGTTGACATCAATGACAAAACATCAATGCAACACATAATCAATTCCTTTATATTTCCAACACTCTTCCAATTTTGAATTCCTTTCAGGAAATCTAGATGCAAAATGACCTATCTTATTACATGCAAAACATTTGAAATTTTCCTTCATACTTACTTCCTGTCGGACCTTTAGGTATCCTTCTAGCAAATAGGGCTTCAAGTTTCTCAAGGTCTTCATCTTCTTTCCTAATCTCTTCCAATTCCTTTGCATACAAAACTTTCCAATCTTGCTTGCTGATTGATGATGTTGATGCCTTAAATGTAGTATCAATCTTTGTAGCTCCTGGAGGACCAAATTCTTCAAGCTCAAAAGCAAATATCTTCTCAACAAGGGTATCTCTCTTTACAGAAGAATTAGGCATGGTTCTTATCTCATTAATTGCAGTTACCTTCATCTTATATGTTGGTAGAAAAACCCTTAATACTTTTGAAACAATCTCTTCCTCACTTAGAGATCCACCACAACACTGAATTCCTAATACAATTTCATTTACCCTTTCCATGAATGCATAAATTTTTTCATCTTCCTCCATCTTCAAGTTTTCATATCTTACCTGGTAACATTCAAGTTTTGAAATTTTAACAGTGGGATCACCTTCATTTAGAGTCTTCAACTTGTCCCATATAGCTTTTGTCGATGATTTATCTGATAATCCCATGATATGTTGATTTGATAAGGCGCTTAAGAGTGCTTCTCTAGCTCTACAGTCGTTTTCAATGTTCTTTTCCAAGTCTGCCAGTGCAGGATTGCCAGATGCCCGATCACGAGGAGTGTAACCTTTTCTGAGTTATTTCCAAAATTTCCTTTCCAATGAATCTTAAATGAGTCTCCATCTAAATTTTCCATACTTCATAGTTTGTTCCATCAAGCCTACGACTGTCCTTCCGGTAAAAAGTAGCTGAACTATTAGTTTCCATAGGATCTTCCTCAAGAGGTTAGGCTTCTACAAAAAGAGGACTAGGATCTGATACCAATTGTTAGGATAACCGATGGACAACTGAGAGGGGGGGTGAATCAGTTGTCAACAAATTATGTGAATTAAAGCAATTAAAACCTTTTACCAGAATATAAGAAAATAGATACCGAAATAACTGATAAAGCATTAAAGCATAATTGAAAACCAGAGAATCAATACCATGCAACCATAATACATAACACCATGATTTGTACATAGAAAACCCGGTAAAGGGAAAAACCACAATGGGAAACCCTACCCACAGTCAGATGATACTTCTGCAAAAAGTATATGATTACAATAGGGACCTGCACATGTAGGAAGGCACACTGCCTAGAGCGTACTGCTCATCACAATGGAGTCTCACTAACTACAAAAGAGGCCAACCACCTCAAAATATTTGGACAGCAATCCGGAAAGAAGAACTGCCTATGATAGCATCAAACATGTCAGATTACAGTTCTGATTAAGCTCAATACCGGAGGTCTAAAATCTCTTACATAAACCCAACTCGATCACCTATGATCGACCAAATCCTCTACACAAATTATTATTACATTATTCACTCCTTGCCTATGCTTTGCAATGAGATCTTACAAATATTTATACAAGTCCTGGACCTAAACAATTAGGTCGGCCACCCAAATGATAATTCAATAGATCCATTACATAATCCTGAAATAAAATCATAAAACATGTCGGCCTAAGGCCAATTAACAAACATCATCCAATCAATAAAACATCTTGAAAGAACATCAGAAGGATCCACCAACACATTTCATGAAACCTATCCATAACCTAAATAGCACCAAACCCAAATTAGATCCACACACGCAAAAGCAATGACACCAATCAGTCGAGGCACGAGCACAATCACCATCAACATTCTGGATCCCTTCTAGAAGCTGCACCAACATCACTTATGCATTACATCAAAGATGTTCAATAAAGCTCTGCTTGTGAAACTCTTATCGGACCTACAAAGTGGGATTACTAGAACATAAGATAGCATCCGATCATCAAGTCAATACCAACTGAATGAAAAATACTTCAAAGGCATATGAACCATTCATACAAACTTATTCCATCATTCAGATCATACCAATGACAATCAACTGATAATCTTCCCAATCCAATCCTTCTACCAGAAGCCGGTAAACAACTATAACAACTAGTGTTGACATCAATGATAAAACATCAATGTAGCACATAATCAATTCCTTCATATTGCCAACAACTATATGTAGAGCCATATAACATACCATTATGATGGACTATAAAAGAATATTTCTTTCTTTTTATTTGATCATAGAGTCGCATCTTTTATACCTTATTGATATATTGATACCTTGATTCATGAGCATGCTAGTAGAATGGTGTTTTCATACATTGTATATGGAAGATTATAGTCATTGGTAATTACATGTAATTATATTACATTTAGATGTGTAAGCAAATTGTGAATTTTCTATGCATGAATAGTTGTTATTTATTCACTTTTAAATGGTTGAATAATATTGAATAGATGTACTTATATATGACCTCTAAGTCTAATTTCTTTATGATTTTATCGACCATTTAAATGTTTATTTTATTTTATTTAAGTGCGATTTAAATGGATATTAAATGTTGTGAATTTTAGATTTAAATACATTTTGATTGAATTTTTTTTTATTTTAATGTAAATATTATTTATAAAAAATTGTTAAGAAGTTTTATTGTGACGTATGTGGGTGTATATGTTGGATTGAATCATGTTCCGAAATGATTATGGAATGGATTATTATGATGAATCCATAATTCTTGTAGGTATGGTTTTTCTTAAATAGTGTAATATTAATCATGTTGCTTTAGTCATATATTCTAGATGTATTTGATGTGTGCATCAAGTGTGTAAGTATTTTAATGGGATAGTTAATGAGAGATCAATCAAAAAATCTAATTACCCTTCTCACTCTGTCTCATGAAAGATTGGAAACTTGATCATATTTTGGGGTTAAACTATTGAAAATATTCAATTACAAATAAGTAAAATGAATTTTTTTGTTACGAAAATGGAAGATAAGGACACCAAAGAGTCTTTAGTCCAAATATAGGAATCTTAGTCAAGGATGAAAATATGACCAAGGATGACAGAAGGACGAGTAGATGTCTACACGATGTGTTATAGTCTCATACAAACTGCAAATAAAGAGATGTATAGAGAATGTAAAAACCCAAATTAAGTCTCTAGCTAACCTTTGTGCAGTTGAATATCTCCAAGAAACCTACACCTGTAAATAAGAGGAAATATGTTTGGGGATGCTTGGGGACTTGCCTTAGTTTAAGTCCTTTTTTTGGTGTTTCCATCTCTACAGTATCCAGATAGATGGATAGATCAAAATATAAGTAGACACAATGACAACTAATTTATAGATAAGGGATATGATAAATACTAAGATGCTCAAAGAGACAAGAAGGATATTACCAAAGAGGCTTGAGTAATCCAAGAGAGTTGCAAAGATTGTTGTGAGAGCTTCAGACTATTGTAGCCAACTATACAGACATGTGCAAGATAGAAAAGAGAGAGAGTTGTGAGAGCCAAGAGAATCCAAGAAATTTTTAGGCAATAACAAAGAGAGTGTCCAAGATAACCTTCAAGTGATTTTGCATGGAGTGAAAAGATAGATTCAAAAAGAGAGAATAAGAAGGAAGGGAGGTCCATTGAGCCGTTACAAATCATCTTGAGCCATTTCCACTAGATCAGATAGTGAGAAGTGGCAAAATGCTTAGAAAAGACCTTTGGACAACAAAATGTCACAAGATGCTAGTGTAGTGCATGAAGATCCATGCTACAACTTATGCCTAGACAATTTATACTGAAAAATGATGGGAGACTAAAGAAACACATGGTTAATACAAACTAATGCAAAAAGGTAGCTAGTGAAAAGTGACCCTAAGAATCTTGAGAGGGAAAAGGCTAATTCAAGGAATAAAATGAGCCTACACAAATACTAGTGGAATGGACACAAAAATCTAGGTGAAATTGTAGAGGGTATAAAAAATTTGTCTTCAAAAACCTATTGTAGTCACATAAATCTGTCCACTTAATTAAATGAATACTTAGTATTTATTTGATTATTTAACCATCAATTAATAATTAATTAAATTAATATTTAATTAATTCATCTTAACCCTATTCTCTTATTAATTAAATAAATTATTCAATTTATTTGATTTAATTCACTTAACCAAATTCAGACCATTAATTAAATAAATAAATCATATTTATTTAATTAAATCTTCTCTCACATTTAAATAAATTAATATTTATTTAAAACCCCCAAAATCCCACCTCTCACATTTAAATAAATAAATCATTTATTTAAAATCACCTTTATCCTCCACCCACTTGCATTTTCCTACAAATACAAGTTGCACAATTATTTTAAATAAATAATTTATTTAAATCACCTTTATCCTCCACCCACTTGTATTTTCCTACAAAAGCAAGTTGCACAACTATTTTAAATAAATTATTTATTTAAAATCCTATTTATCCTCACCCACTTGAAACCTTTAATGGTTTCCCTTAAAGTATTCAAACTTGATGGCTTTAAAGTCTTCAAACTTGATGGCTTCCTTCTATAATCTTTTTAAGACTTTAATGGTTTTCCTTAAAGTCTTCAAGCCTTTAATGGTTTTCCTTAAAGTCTTCAAGCCTTTAATGGTTTCCCTCAAAGTCTTCAAGCATTTTAATGCTTTATCTTCATTTTTCTCATTTAAATAAATTAATATTTATTTGAATATTTATCCAAATGCAAATTACACCATTTAATTGAAATAAATGATTTTATTTTAATTGAAAATACCAAAATTTCTCCCACTTGCATTTTCCTACAAAATCCACTTGTATGCCTAAACCCCTTCTAGATTCTTCTAAACCCTTCCTAATTAGCCTAATCCATCCCCTAAATATTGTCACATTCCTAAGCAAATTGGAGTCACTTCTCAAAGACTCCAAAGTCTTTGAAAAGCAATTAATGCTTTGTGTGTTCAACAAATTAACCCTCAAAGTCTTTGATAACCATTGAAGGCTTTCAACCTTCAACCACTTAATCCCCAAAGTCTCCAATAACCATTAATGGTTACCTCAAACCCTCCCACATGGTTAAAACATTTTTTTTGACTCAACCTCTACCCAACCCAAAGGTCTCATCAAGCCTTTAATGCTTTGACCATGATTATCTCTTAATCATTTGCACAAAGGTTTATCCTTGGATTAACTCTTAATCCAATGGGTAATCTTAATTTAGACTTGACCCTTACCTTCTAGATAACCATGAGGTCTTCTCAGGCCTTTAATGCCTCCAACCTCTTCTCTCAACCCAATCCTATGTTGACACTTGTCACCATTTTATTGGTGCCAATTGTGCACATGGATCCCCAACTTTCAAACTTGGCCCTTGATTAAACCATTCAATCTTAACCCTTCATTTCCCCATTTCTTCTATAAATAGAACCCTTCTCCTCAAGCAAAAAGAAGCATTTTAGAGTATTGTTGTTATACTGGCATTAGCATAGAGCTTTTTCATAGCATCACTATCTACTCTTGCATAGTATTTGCTTATCATATTCAACCATCTTGAATCTCCATATGGCATCCATGGCTAGTGCTAAAAGCTGAGAGCTACACTCATTTGGGACTTGGAGAGGAGAGAAACAAGGGAGAAGCATCAAAAGGCATCATGGAAGCATCTTAGGGAGGCTCTTCTCCTTTTTTTTATTTTGTTAAACTTCTTTCATGCTTTTTGAAATCTCTCTTGATATGTTTGGAATGGTTTTTAGTTCTTTGTTTTGTTTTTATGGTTGAAACTAACTTATTAACATTGAACTTTGTTGTTGCCTTGTCCCCATTTCCATGACATCATTTGGTGAACCCGACGTGAATCAAAGAGCAATCATTTTGAAGACTACTAACTTTTGAATGTTTTAATTGACACACAGGTCATTCTCTTGCATTTTTCTTCTCAATTTAGCACCTTCGCAAATTGATACTTTAACGCTATTGTCTATAATGTTGCTCTTTCATGTTAAATAGCACTTCTGTTTTCACACAGAGTAGAGCTATTGTAACAAAGAGTTGTAAGAAAATTCCTTGTAACCGAAAACCAAAAATTTTAGGCTTGTAGAAGCCCACCAAAACATGCAGATTTTTCTAACTAATTATCTTTTGTGCAGGTTTTAACTAACCCCTACAATAGCATTATTTTTAGCAATTTTAGCTTAGGAAATAAATTTGTTCATATTGCTAACTTTGTCTTTCAAGTTAGGATAAAATAAATTCATTTTCCTTTTGGGTTAAAATCAACTACACTTTCATTTGGAGTTTTAAAAAGAACCATATCTTTCGTTTGGAGCTCTAAAAAAGAATCACACTTGTTCAAAGTTAAAAAGAATCACAAAAACAAACACGCAAATTTTTTTGTTGCAAAGTTAGGAACAAATTCTTTTGGTGCTTAAAATCAACAAGGCAAATTTTATTTCTTGCATCAAGATAAAACTTACAATCCACACTTACATTTTTGGTGCAAATAAAATTCACAATCAACTTGTCTCATTTTTAAAGCAATTTTACTTCATGCAAATGTGTTTTTCATTAAGTTGACCAGGATTTTCAAATTCTAGTTTACTCCAACAATTGCCTTTGAAAATTAAAAAGAACACCATGATTGTTGGAGCAACATCTCCAAATAGATAGAAAATCATTGCGATGACAAATTAAAAGGAACAAGTGAATTTTGTGTTTGGCACACTTGTGCAAAAGAGTTGGTCGAGTGGTCCTACCTCTAACACACACTATCCTCTCCCTTGGCTCTCGTGGTCCTAGGTGCAAGAGAAAAGTGTTAGTAACGCTCAAATTTTATCTTTTTAAGAGAGGCCTGCCAAGGGATCGATACTCTTGGGAACGACCTCGAGTGGTAAATCCTTCGAGCCGCTATAGAAATCAGGTGAGAGCGAAAGCTGTAGCCTTGGGTATAGCTGTTCCTACAGTGTAACTGGCCGAAAGGACAAATGGGCCCCACCACCAGTTACAAGGCTCTTAAGTGAGTCACTGCAGAATGAACTTATGTCCAAAAATATCGAACATGACTAAACACCTTTAAGTAGTAGCCCACCCGTTCTATTGATTGAGGATATTTGAGATATAATTTAGTGCAAGAGCATAGATGGTTTTGCTCCCAAGATACTCACCATACATATTTCCTTGAGTAGAAACATAGCTTTTTGAAAAGTCACTTGTGGCTTGATAAAAGTGGTGACTCCCCCATCATAGGGATCATCTATTTGTTATGCTCGTGCAAGACTTAGTATATCACATCCTTACCTGCCACGGCGGGATTCATAAGGTATGTAGTACCAAAGTCGAAGAAATATCAAGATGTGGGCTAAATTTATCACAACTGGCCATTTGACCTTAGGGATAAAAAGTGTTTGAAGTGTGTTCGTTTTACAGACCTAGTGCAAATTGAGCCGACTTCAGGCTTTGGAAATACACTTTAAAATAAATCTAAAGGAAGGGTCATATACAAGTCCAAAGATTGGGTTGATCTAGACCCATACTCATTTGTGCCTTTGGGGGCAACATTCTTGTGTTTGTGTGCTTACTTTGTTTTCTTGTCAAAGAAAAATCAGCAAATCACTTTCAAAAACAAAGTACTCATCCAACATTTCTCAAAAACAACCAAACACATCAAAAACAAAGTACAAACAACAAAGAGTCAAATTTTATGACCATTCTTCACATCTTGCGAAAGAAGAAGTGTCATCAGAATATCAACTTAAGAAGGAGACCATTAAGCTCAAAGGATTTGATCAAAAGGAGGAAATTCTTCTATCTCAATAGACAAATCTTTGTCTCACATAGAGTCTTTCTACATCGCATGCGTCTCTATCTTCAAGGTAAAACAAACGAATTTGATTCCGAATCATTGAACCGCAGAGCTTTTATGCAAAATAGAGCTCTGAGTTATCACAAAAATCAAGGAGGAAAGATTAATCCCAACTTCTTCCCAAACATCTGTATCACCTACAACACAGCTCGAGAAGTGCCACCAACACCTGAAAGGGAAGAAGTAGAGTTTGTTCCATTTGTAACACAAAGTTTTTATTGAAGTTGAAAACAAAACATCCATCATCTCATTCATACATCATTTTTCCATCATCAATTCATCCCAAAACTCTCAAAACATTAAGAGGTTCTTGTCCCAAGTTCTCTTTTAGATATTGCTTGAAATCAAACACATCACATCACTTTTAGATTGTTTCTACATCTAGGATAAGCTCATCCTAAGAGACACATCTACGCAGGTTAAAACTAGTTCATGAGTGAATCCTCTCATTGCTAGGTAGTCAAAATCTGTAACACATCTCAGATTTCTCTACACCTTATCACATCCAAACTCCTCAAAACAAACAAGCAATTCAAAGAAGGAATTTCGGTTACATCTACCTTAAAGTGCTAGAGATCCCCATACAATACAAATCACCAATCATCAATCTTTCATCAGTAACTCATCATCATCTTCAATCAACTTCAACACAAACTTACAAACAAAATGGCTCAAACCCGATCGCGATCAAGGCAACGAGAAATAGAAATTGAGGAAGAAGAAGACAACCTCAATGAATTTCAAGAAACACTTGGAGGAACTGTAACTGATGAAAACCCAAGTACTCCCACTCCTTCAACAATCGAAAGGGCTCAACATAACCCTCACTTCAACAGATTATTTGATGAAATATTAAGGAGCAATGCGGATGCTCACTTCTTAAAACTCGCTCAAGAAGGAGCCAAACTCCCCTCGGACTTTGATCTTGCCCAATTAAGACAAGCATCAGAAAGACAAAGTCGCCATGAGGAGGAAAGGGGTAGAAATCACATCAGATATAACATTCCTCAAGGTAACCCACCACCTCCTCCTCCAAATGAAATAGAGATGTTGCGGCAACAAGTCGAGAATCTCGCCCAACAACTTCATAGTGGTGTTAAGACCAATCAATTCTCACTTAACGACATCTGTCCCTATCCTTTTGATAGGAATCTTTATATGCCACCCTTTCCACACGGGTTCGAAACACCCAAATTTGAAAAATATAGAGGAAAGGGGGATCCCCGTGATCATGTCCGAGAATTTCATTCCGCTTGTCTTGAAGTGGCTTATGAGGACACATACCTAATGCGCCTTTTTCCCCAAAGCTTGGGAGGAACCACCACATCATGGTTTTCCCGACTACCAGGTGGCATTAGAACATTTGAGGAACTCATCCAGAAGTTCCTATCTCATTACTCTCATAACATTGAACGCGACATCACCATGGCTGATCTATGCAACACCAAACAAAAACCAGGTGAATTATTCTCAGTATTCCTGCAACGATGGCGCCAAATGTCTAGTAGACGTTCTCTTCAGTTACCTGAACAAGAACTAGTGGAAATTTTCATTTCCAACTTAAACGAAGAAATGGAATTTCACCTGGATGTCAAAGACACAGACTCCTTTAACGATATGATTACCAAGGGTATAAAATGTGAAAGGGCACTCATCAAGAAAGGACTCATCAAAATCTTTAATGAACCAAAAGATGGTCCTCGCCCGCACTTCAATAGTGATAAACCAAACTTCTGGAACAAGAATAAAAATATCGTCAACGATGGGGTTGTGGATGCTCGAACTATCCAAAATGCACAACCTGTGGTTCGGTTTACAGGACAAAATCCTCCACCTCAGAATAACACAAATGTTCCTCCTAATCAAGGTCGCATCACATCTCATGATGAACCAAGACCTCGTCCACAAAAACAAAAACACACATACACTCCCTTAGGGGAACCCATTGAAACAGTGTTGCGACAACTCCTTTCTCAGAATTTGGTCACTCTACCTAAACTATCCAACTATGAGCCTCAGGTCAAACCAGCATGGTGGAGAGATACTGAACACTGTGAGTTCCATCAAGGACGAGGACACAAGATGAGTAATTGTCACCAATTGAAGGATCTCATTCAGGATCTTATTGATCGAGGAGAAATTGAAATTGAAGGACATGACCCAAAAACGACCAATAATGATCATCTCATGTTCAAGGATCCACTTCCATCACAAGATCAAAGGGGTCCTTCCACTTCCCGGTGAGGCACTGATACCACTGATTATACGCAGGCTGCGTATAACTACACTATAAATCACCTGTATGATGCCAGTGAACAAATTGCAACTATAACCTTCAAAAATCCCACCTCAAATTGCAATGTTGTTACACGTCGTGGCAAGGTCACCATCAAGGCAGCTCCACAGGGCACCACCTCTGTCCCAAAGCAATATAATCTTGTGGAACAATTAGATAAAACGCCTGCGCTCATATCCATTTTAGAACTATTGCGCCTATCACCATCTCATAAAACAATCTTGGATCAAGCACTCCAAGAGGCGTCAGTCCCTGCAAACCTGAACACAGACCAATTTCAAGCCATGGTTGGAAATCTAAAGTCATCACCTTGTCTCACTTTTTCTGAAAGTGACAACTCTTCCTTCCAACAACCTCATAACGCTTCACTACACATTGAAGGCTTTATCAACCAACACAGGATCAAGCGAGTCTTGATAGATAATGGAGCAGGCCTAAACATTTGTACACTACAGTTGGTCACAGCATTGGGATATGCAATAGAATCAGTGGATCCTCGCAAGAAGATCACCATCAAGGCCTATGATGATGCAGAGCATTCATCCAAAGGAGCGGTGGTGCTACCAATCCGAGTGGGCCCTGTGGTAAAACACATAATTTGTCAGGTTCTGGACCTTCCTCTGCCATATAATCTATTATTAGGAAGACCTTGGATACATGCCATGCAAGCCGTTCCATCTACCTACCATCAATGTATCAAGTTCCCACATAATGGTGCAGAGATCACAATCCTGGGTGATGCAAATCCCTTTCCATTTTGCCATAATATCAGCCATCAACCAAAAATTACTGTTCCTAATAATAGGGAAGCCATTTCCTCTACATCATATGTAAGTCCCACCTCTCTTGCCAGTTTGAACACCCCTATACCCAAGCAAGAAAAGCTTAAAATGAAAGTCGCAGAGGAAGGTCCCGGGGAATATAACTTAAGTCAACTCTTTTGTGTGGGACAAATGCCCACTTCTCCTAAAACACATGGTAAACCACAACAGTTACTCCAGCAACGACTAATCATGCCAGCATGTGCTTGGACGCCTTTCATCCTTGGAAGGAGTCAAGAGGAAGAAACACAAGATGAGGACCTAGCGGACTGGATCTATAAAGATCCCATCACCACTAACATACCACGAGTTACACTTCCTACAGAACAGTATGGCAAAGGCCTCCTCATTATGCAAAGAATGGGATATGATGGTCAGAGTGCTTTGGGATACTGCAAATAAGGACGACATGAACCGCTGCTGCCAGAGTTCAAGCCCAAAGGTAATACAGGCCTAGGCTTTGAAAAAGAGATCCTTCCTAAACTCAGATTTAAAGGAAAACCTAGCAAACCATTTTGCCCACCTACTGTAAAGAGGACACCTTTCATAATCAAAGCACCATCAAGCAATATTGTCACTGCCCCATCGAGGCTCACAAACCCACCGCAACCGTCATCAGTGCCAAAAATCCCACCAATTGAACTAGTAATCCCATCCACAGCAGTCATCACATCAATAAAACCATTCATAGCAGCAACTATATTGGAACCCGTAGCAGCATCTATGGCACCAGCCGTTCCAATAGAAGCCACTAAATCAACCCTGTCGATACTTCCAGTGACAAAACCTTTAAACCCCATCACAGTTCCTGCAGCACCGATCACCTCAAAGGTACATAAACCAATCACACCTGCAGTATTCAACTCCAGCGACATCCTAGTATGGTATAGCAATCGGATGCTGGAAAGTGATTCAGAGACCGACTCACATGAGTGGGAATTTGATTCTGTACAGCTTAACACTTCAGATGAGGAAGACACGTCACCACCTCCACCACGCAAAGACATTCCTGTTTACAGAGAAGCACAGATAAAGACCACTTGGGTACCTGAGCTGGAAACATCTTCCACAGACCCTACGTCTCATCCTACGCCGGATTCTGATAGGGAGAGTACCATCAACAACCTTCACCACACTGTCTTAACCCTCACTGATACATCTCCCGCACTTAACTTAATCGATGAAGTAATGCCCATTATCCACCCTGAACTCATCGAATGGAACCAACCAAATCCCCCATGTCTTGACCTCTTCCAAAACGATGAGGCTATCATTGACTTTTTGGAATTAAGGTATAATCTACCAAGCGGGGATCACAAAGCTGGATTCGCCATTGAACTTAATAGCGCAGCATACTTCGGGGCGGATGCCAAACCCTTCAGCTGCAAAAATATAACATTAAAACATGGATCTTCCAGTGAAAACCACACTGTGGCACTGTTTGATCCAACAAAAGTAAAAAGAAAGAGCGTATCCAACGGTGAAAACCTCTCTGAGGCACTTGAGGATGAAGGGTTTGACATTCTCCCTGCTAGTACACAACAGGAACGATCGATGATTCTCATTGAGGAGACTAAAGAATACAATGTGGGGACTCCTGAAAACCCTCATATCATACATCTGGCATCTCTTCTCACTCCAGAGGAACAGCCTCAATTTATAGAGTTCTTCCAACAGCGTCAGATCAACTTTGCATGGTCATATGTAGACATGCCTGGGCTTGATCCTATTTTAGTCATGCATCATCTCACAGTAGCAAAAGGAGCCAAACCTATCAAGCAGAAGCTTCGTAAGATGCATCCTCAGATTGCCATGCTAGTCAAAACAAAACTCAAGAAACTCCTGGATGTTGGTTTCATTAGACCAATTGATTATGCAGAATGGATCTCCAACATTGTACCAGTTGGCAAACCAAAAGGGGGCATCCGCATTTGTACAGACTTCAGAGATTTGAATAAGGCATGTCCTAAGGATGACTTCCCTCTACCAAATATCGACATCATAGTAGATTTGACAGCAGGACATGCCATGCTTTCACTCATGGATGGCTTTTCAGGATACAATCAAATAAAGATCGCACCAGAGGACCAACATAAGACAGCCTTCACATGTCCATGGGGTACATACTGTTGGAATGTAATGCCTTTTGGTCTAAAGAATGCAGGAGCGACCTATCAAAGAGCAATGACCACCATCTTCCATGACATGATGCATACTATAATGGAAGATTATGTGGATGATTTACTAGCAAAATCACTTACTAGAGAAAGACATCTTCACATCTTAGATAAAATCTTTGATAGACTGGAACAATACCATGTTCGACTCAACCCAAAGAAATGTGTCTTCGGAGTGACCTCCGAGAAGCTTCTAGGATACATTGTCTCAAGAAAAGGCATTGAGGTCAATCCAGCAAAGGTTAAAGCAATCATGGACATGCCACCTCCAAAGAATATCAGTCAGCTAAGAACACTACAAGGATGGCTTCAATCTATCCACAGATTCATTGCACAATTGGCTGATAAGTGTCACCCATTCACACACCTGCTACACAAGAACATCCGCTTTTAGTGGGATGACAGATGCCAGCAAGCATTTCAGGCGCTTAAAGACTATCTCATGAATCCACCATTGCTGATGCCACCAGATCCAAGTAGACCATTATTGCTCTATATCTCAGCAACAAGTACAGCATTGGGTGTACTACTGGCACAACATAATGCAGAAGGAAAAGAGTGTGCTATTTACTACATCTCTCGCACACTGGTGGGCTATGAACTCAATTACACACCTATTGAGCGAGCTTGCCTAGCAGTAATCTTGGAAGCCACTAAACTGAGGCACTATCTGTTAACACACAAGGTGCAACTCATTGCAAAGATTGATCCACTCAAGTATTTACTTAGCAAAGCAGCATTGACAGGTCGCTTAGCCAAATGGGTGATGATTCTAAGTGAATTTGATATTGAGTATGTGGACCGTAAAGCTATCAAAGGTCAGGTTATTGCAGATCAGTTGGCCGATGCACCTCTCATAGGTGATCATCCTCTCATTTCCAATTTTCCAGATGAAGAGATATTCATGATTACAGAAGCACAGTCATGGAAATTATACTTTGATGGTTCATACACTAGGCACGGCTCGGGGGCAGGCATTTTGTTTATCACACCTCAAGGTGATAGCATCCCGAAGTCTTACAGGCTCACATTTCCATGCACAAACAACATAGCAGAGTATGAGGCTTTGATCACAGGACTCAGATTAGCCATACAATGGAAATTAAAAGAATTGCAAGTATATGGCGATTCCCAACTAGTCATTCGACAAGCAACAGATGAGTATCAGACCAAAGATGATAAACTCATGCCATACAAGCAAATGGTGGACAATCTAAAGACATCATTTACTACTATCACTTTTGAGCAGATACCAAGAGATCAGAATCGAGCTGCTGACGCTATGGCTACCATCGCATCTCTACTAGATCTTCCACAGAATTCAACATGCTACGAGTTCTTGGTAGAACAACTTTGGATCCCCGCTTATGATATCCCCGAATCTGAAATGATATGTTGCCTTGTTGGTTCTGAATCCCCATGGTACGGTGAGTTCTACACCTATCTCTGCGATCACACCCTTCCTCCCAACCAATCAAATAACCAACGTAAAACCTTCATTCGCCAAACTGCTCGATATACCATTATTGCCGAAACCCTATACCGACGCGGTCTTGATGGTACTCTCCTTCGATGTCTAGAACAAGGTGAGATAACAAAGGCTTTGGAAGAGGTACATGAAGGAATTTGCGGGACTCACTCAAGTGGTCCATCACTAGCCAAGAAGATCATGCGAGCTGGATACTATTGGCCATCTATGGAAAAGGATTCCTACTACTTTGTGAGGAAGTGCAAAAAATGTCAAGTTCATGGCAACCTAATACATGCACCAGCTCAAGAACTGCAACCAATCACAACACCATGGCCTTTTTGTCAATGGGGTCTTGATCTTGTGGGTAAAATCCATCCATCTTCATCCAATGGCCATAAATTCATTATTACCACCACCGAATATTTCACCAAGTGGATCGAAGCTGTTCCACTTACCCAAGTCACCGGCAAGCAGATCGCCTCATTCATCCTCAATTACATCATCTGCCGGTATGGTGTGCCCATGTCCATTGTCACAGATAACGGTCTTCCTTTCAAAAATCAGGATGTTCGTGAGCTTTGTGAGAAATTTCATATCCAACACCGCTTTTCCACTCCCTATTACCCACAAGGCAATGGTCAGGCCGAAGCATCCAATAAAAACATATTGAGGATCCTAAAGAAGACAGTCAATGATGTCGGCCGTGATTGGCATGTTCAATTGAATCCAGCGCTATGGGCATATCGAACTAGCATTCGGACCCCTACAGGTGCAACTCCTTATTCATTGGTCTATGGTGCTGAAGCTATCTTACCTATTGAGGTCGAGATACCATCCTTACGAGTTTCATTGCACAATCTCATCGATGATGAAGCATACAGAGTATCTCATCTTCAGGACTTAGAGTTACTAGATGAGAAGCGACAAGCTGCATACAATCACCTCAAAGCCTATCAGCAGCGCATGAGTAGAAGCTACAATCACCGAGTTAGATCTCGTACATTTGAGGTAGGTGATCTTGTTCTTCAAGAAAATCCTCGCAACCAACCAAACAGAGAACATCAAGGCAAGTTTGAATCAAACTGGTTGGGCCCGTATGTTGTCACTGCTGTATTCGGGTCTGGGGCATATCAGTTGGCTACATCAGACGGAGAACCGCTCGCAGATCCAATCAATAGCATGCACCTCAAACGGTTTTATACCTAAGGTGTACAAGGCATCAGGCTCCCCTGCATATCAGAAAATACCAAAAACATTCAGAAAAATGTCCTAAAGAAAATACAAAAACATTCAAAAAAGTAAAGAAAAATCATGCATCCAAACGGTGAACAAACACTCCAGTGGCACCTTGGGTAAGTACGATGGCGAAAACCTGGCAAATAGGCGCCACTCATAAAGGCAATGGCTCCAGTATCTTTCAGGCTCATTGCGATCACATTCATACATACACACATCCATCCATCTAACCATGGCTTGTTATTTGATCTGTCATCCAAGAAAGTACTTCATGCGTCTAGCATCCCGCTTTTTCATAAATCATGTCCAACTTGGGGGCAATGCCCTTACAATCTAGATGATGGAAGTGGATTCTACATTACTGGTGATTCATTGGCAAAAACATTCAAAAATGTCTCGCAAAATACAAAAACATTCAAAAATGTCTCGCAAAATACAAAAACATTCAAAAATGTCTCGCAAAATATCAAAAACATTCAAAAATGACTCACAAAATCCACAAACATTCAAAAACTATTACACAAAATCCAAAAACATCGAAAAACCATCGAAAATCACCCAAAAAACATGACAACACCTTGTACATATTCATCCGATCAGATACAAAATACTCACACAAATGACCACTTATCACTTGACCAACACAATCAACATCAACAATCCAAACTGTCTTAAACAAGGATGCATCCTTCCTTATCAAAACAAAGACAAGATGACATTTTCTTTGACAAGAAAATTGTGTTAAGCTATCAAATACTTGGTTGATTTATGAGTACAATCATTTGTTTATCTGTATCGGGATCTTTCAGCATTGTTTTGTATCGTTTGCGCATTACTTCCGATGAAGTACTGGGGCATGTACTAATGGTGTCTACGTGGGAAGTTCACCAAGCTACATGATCTTATGCAAAATGCAGTCATAGATCATTACGGCTTGTTGACTACAGCGTATACCTCGACCATATGAGCATGAACCATTACCAAGGATCCATATTCTTTATTCTTTATGTATATATTGTTTGTTTGCAGGTACAATTCTCTTTCTTTGGTTCCTCCTACCTCATCCAAACTGGATAAAGGTTTTATCTCTTATTACGGTATGCACTTGTCTCAGGATATGATCAGCCTAAGATCAAGGAGGACGTTCCAAGTCATGCATGAAAGGAGATAATCCTTATCTGTTCCGCAAGCAATACTCAGGTCAACTTGATCCATTATATCAAGTTGCTTGTATTAACTTGCTATATAAAAATCCATATAAGAAATACTCTGGTCATCTTGAATCTTTATGTCAAGTTGCTTGTATTTTCTTACAACATTTTAAAGCTCAATGATGAAAAATAAAGCACCATGGATCGTCATTCCATCTCATTTGTATATATTGCATTTCGTTGCATTCCACCCATCCATACATTCATAATAGCTGCATATCATGCATACATAGTCATAATAATGCATACTCTATTTTACTCATCTTCTTCCATAGGACTCGATCCTAGTCCTCCATATCTTCTATCTAACATCAAATCCCCCCTCACCCTCCCTATCTTGATCATCAACATCATCCTAATCCCTTCATCGCTTCCCATCCTCACTCATCCACAAAATTAAGCCAGTTACTCTATCTACACAGATACATCGACTCCCACACACCTAGACTATCAACAGATACTCTGATCAAGTATCTTCGGGTCTCAACAGGTAATCGATTATGGTAATCCTAGACTACATCAGGCATTTATCACAATGACCTAGTCTCAACGGGGTTGCCATGATTCCCCACAACCATCCATCACACGCACACACTATCAATTGATCAACCAATCAAACACAATCCAACGGACAATTACATCAATTGTCTACGTCTCAACGAGTATTTTGCTTCATATACCTTGACTTCATCGGGCAATTACATCAATTGTCTAAGTCACCATCAGGTCACTTTGATTCACTTACTCAGACTTTATCATGTCCAAGCGACCAACTGACATCAACTGTCACGCTTTGACTTGACTGGGGCAATTCAACCGATTGCACCAGATTGTCCAACCAATTTTGATCAATTGTATAGCATCAATCAAAACCCCACACTACATCTGCTATGTATCTCTTGCATGACCTCAGGGTACTCGCTGGCTTGTTGTTTCTTCATATTCACTCCATTTTCTCCCATTCTTTCATCATTAGTTCTAATTTCTTCTATTCTACCTCCCCTCCACTTTTCATTCTTTTTCGAGAGATCGCCCGATTTTATAAAAAAAAGCAAAAACAAAAAAAAACAAAACATTCGGCCCATCTCTCGAGGGGGCATACCACCCATTAAATTTACATTTTATGGGGCATTTCTTCACACCTATTTTTCTTTCTTTGAAACGACGCGATAAACCGCACCGTCTCAAAGAGGGGCAAATGTAGTCACATAAATCTGTCCACTTAATTAAATGAATACTTAGTATTTATTTGATTATTTAACCATCAATTAATAATTAATTAAATTAATATTTAATTAATTCATCTTAACCCTATTCTCCTATTAATTAAATAAATTATTCAATTTATTTGATTTAATTCACTTAACCAAATTCAGACCATTAATTAAATAAATAAATCATATTTATTTAATTAAATCTTCTCTCACATTTAAATAAATTAATATTTATTTAAAACCCCCAAAATCCCACCTCTCACATTTAAATAAATAAATCATTTATTTAAAATCACCTTTATCCTCCACCCACTTGCATTTTCCTACAAATACAAGTTGCACAATTATTTTAAATAAATAATTTATTTAAATCACCTTTATCCTCCACCCACTTGTATTTTCCTACAAAAGCAAGTTGCACAACTATTTTAAATAAATTATTTATTTAAAATCCTATTTATCCTCACCCACTTGAAACCTTTAATGGTTTCCCTTAAAGTATTCAAACTTGATGGCTTTAAAGTCTTCAAACTTGATGGCTTCCTTCTATAATCTTCTTAAGACTTTAATGGTTTTCCTTAAAGTCTTCAAGCCTTTAATGGTTTTCCTTAAAGTCTTCAAGCCTTTAATGGTTTCCCTCAAAGTCTTCAAGCATTTTAATGCTTTATCTTCATTTTTCTCATTTAAATAAATTAATATTTATTTGAATATTTATCCAAATGCAAATTACACCATTTAATTGAAATAAATGATTTTATTTTAATTGAAAATACCAAAATTTCTCCCACTTGCATTTTCCTACAAAATCCACTTGTATGCCTAAACCCCTTCTAGATTCTTCTAAACCCTTCCTAATTAGCCTAATCCATCCCCTAAATATTGTCACATTCCTAAGCAAATTGGAGTCACTTCTCAAAGACTCCAAAGTCTTTGAAAAGCAATTAATGCTTTGTGTGTTCAACAAATTAACCCTCAAAGTCTTTGATAACCATTGAAGGCTTTCAACCTTCAACCACTTAATCCCCAAAGTCTCCAATAACCATTAATGGTTACCTCAAACCCTCCCACATGGTTAAAACATTTGTTTTGACTCAACCTCTACCCAACCCAAAGGTCTCATCAAGCCTTTAATGCTTTGACCATGATTATCTCTTAATCATTTGCACAAAGGTTTATCCTTGGATTAACTCTTAATCCAATGGGTAATCTTAATTTAGACTTGACCCTTACCTTCTAGATAACCATGAGGTCTTCTCAGGCCTTTAATGCCTCCAACCTCTTCTCTCAACCCAATCCTATGTTGACACTTGTCACCATTTTATTGGTGCCAATTGTGCACATGGATCCCCAACTTTCAAACTTGGCCCTTGATTAAACCATTCAATCTTAACCCTTCATTTCCCCATTTCTTCTATAAATAGAACCCTTCTCCTCAAGCAAAAAGAAGCATTTTAGAGTATTGTTGTTATACTGGCATTAGCATAGAGCTTTTTCATAGCATCACTATCTACTCTTGCATAGTATTTGCTTATCATATTCAACCATCTTGAATCTCCATATGGCATCCATGGCTAGTGCTAAAAGCTGAGAGCTACACTCATTTGGGACTTGGAGAGGAGAGAAACAAGGGAGAAGCATCAAAAGGCATCATGGAAGCATCTTAGGGAGGCTCTTCTCCTTTCTTTTATTTTGTTAAACTTCTTTCATGCTTTTTGAAATCTCTCTTGATATGTTTGGAATGGTTTTTAGTTCTTTGTTTTGTTTTTATGGTTGAAACTAACTTATTAACATTGAACTTTGTTGTTGCCTTGTCCCCATTTCCATGACATCACCTATAAATACCAATATAAACCCATTTGATAAGGATTGGAAACAATGATCTTGTAATACAATTTTTTACCTTTCTAATTCATTTTTTCTTTTTCTCTTTTTTTAGTTTTTAATCTTTCAGTCTTCTCCTATCTTTTACAAGTTCATTTCAATGAATACTCAATGAGATTGACATTTAATTAAGGCCACTAACATTTTAATGATCCTAAAGTGTCTTTTGTGGTAATTTGGACTGCATTGATTATGTGAAGTTTATCTTTCATTCATATAAAGTTACTCTAAAGATAGCATCAACCTATGTGGTGGTTGCAATAGTGGGTCATGCCAAGGTTTATTTTAGTCAAATTTTTCTATTCATCAAATGATGCATTGAAGATATTCGTCACAAAACTTAGAATATTATCAATCCTTTCCTTCTTACCCCTTTTTTCTATTTTTGAAATAGTGGTTAATTTAAGATTAGACAATTTCCTTTTATTGCTTTGTTAGATTATTTTGGTGCAAGGATTGATTAATTTTTTATTAAGACAAGCAAGTGTTTTCTTTAAAAAGAAAAACTATATTCAATTATGTAATCAATTTTTGAACTTGATATTCAATTTAATATATGCCAATTTTGTAAATAATCTTTTTATGAAATTCTTTATTCATTATTGTATCTAATTGTGGTGATAAATTATGAATTCTTTGAGATTGTACATAAGTGACTCTTTAACTTCCAAGGTGCAATTCATTCAGTTTGAAATTTTAAGGTAGTACTCCAAGGTGTGCTTATAAAGTATCATTTCTAACAAAAAATATTATTTGAAATTAATTCTTATAATATGTTTGAATATTTAAGAGTTCCATTGGAGCCCCTTGACACAAACAACTCTTGGGGTGTAAAAACATTTCAAGCAGGGAACTAATATTGTTGCGAGTCAAAATAGCCATCAATGAAAATGTCTTTTTCCCAAGTTGATTATAGGCAAATTCTGATCACAAACACACCAAGAGAAGTATCTTTACAAAAACGGTTGCAAGGTGTGTGCCCTTGGTCTCCTTGCATTGTGCAACATAGCGCTCAGGTTTGTGACATGGCTTAACTGCCTCCTGTGGTTTCTATAAGTCTAGTGGTTGTATCAGGCATTAACAAGTCGATCCTTTGGTGCAACGACAACCACACTTGTAACAAGTGGTATCAGAGCTTGGTCACAAGTTCAAACCGCTCACTTGTGTTTGGGTGGGGAATTGTTGCAATGCTCGGGTTTGTGACATGGCTTAACTGCCTCCTATGGATTCTATAAGTCTAGTGGTTGTATCAGGCATGAACAAGTTGATATTTTGGTGCAACAACAACCACACTTGTAATAAAAACATCTAATACATTATGAAAGATATAAATATCAAGTATAGCACATGATTGGTTGATACTTATGTTTGTCCTAAAACTCTAAATGATGTCCAAGGAGATTTTGAATTTCTTTATCTAAATGACTCTTCCAATGTATCATGCACAACATGGATAGGAGGGGAAACAAATGGTTACTACAATGCAAAATCACAACACTTCTACATAAAGGTATATTTTGATTCATTGAGACAAAGGTGTGTAACTGAAGATAAGATATAGTTTGATTTCTTGGACAAGAGATATAGAGAAAATCCAAAATATTTTCATATGCTCTCACATGAATATTGTATATGTCTAGGCTCATATTAGATCTTGGAAAGGACCAAATCTTTGATTTATTTATTTTTGGAATGGATTGTGTATGACCACTTGATCAACAAAAAATGTAACCTCTTCTAAAGTTGCCTAAAATAATATAAAAAAATTGTTATAGAAATTTTATATATATATATATATATATATATATATATGTAACGTCGTAAATTGTACGCACTTGCTAAAGCAGTACAATTTCACACCTAGTTTAGCACCCGCCTTGGTGCATTTTGCATTATGCATTGCATTTCCCCTTTAGCACTTAATTAATCAAATAAATTAGGTCTAAGGTTCTATTTCATCATCTTCCACATCATAAAGTCGGGCCCTTTTCATTAAAGTGTGCCCCTTTCATTTTATTCCTCCAATACATCATTTAACCAAAAACCCTAATTAGGTCCTATTTTGAACTTAGGGGCTTGATTTCAGGGGTCAAAACATCTTGAAATCACCTGTAACTTCGAGATTCACTCTAAAATCATCATATCCGATGGCCTTGAAAATTTGGTGAAAAGTTGTCGGGACCGTGGCGCCTGGAGTGCACACGGTCCCGAACATTTTTCTCGAAATTTTAGGAGCGCAATCCAATCATAAAATAAAGCTTAACCCCAAGAAATTGGCAGGAGATTCAATCTCTAGGTCGGCCAAAAGTTGGAATTAAGACCTAGGGTTTCATACATAAGAGCTCTCTTTCTTCATTTGAAAGGATCCGAATTTTGGCTTCAGGAATCTCATATACAGCAAAAGGGCAGATCTTTGAAGACTTGAGCAACATTCAACATTCATTCATCAAGCATTCATCAATTTCATTCATCCACTTAAGGCTTGGAAGACATTGAAGAGCAATAGGGGATCACCGACTGAAGATTGGCTTATACCCCTCCCTTGGGGTTGGGTATGATTTCATGTTGTTTTCATGTCTTTGCATGAGCTTCATTATATCATTTGCATTCATGCTTTAGATCACTTTGCATCTTGATTTGGAGCATTCACATTATCATTTACAAGCAATTAGGGTTTACTTTCTAGGTTGCTCTAGTTTGCTTACTTGCATTTTAGGATCTTGCACATACACAAGGTCTGCACACACATTACTTTTACAATACAACTCGGCTATTCATGGAGGTGGAAATCAGAAAAGTGGGGGTTTGACTAAGGCAAAACCCTATATAGCCACCCAAAACACCTTTTCAGATATAAGTGCAGATTTTGGGATTCAGACGACGCTGCAAGTTGCAGATCCGGAAGAAGCAGACGGAGACCGAACCATACACCAAGTTTCAGAGCCGAAGAGCAGGACAGGGGCGTGGGGCACCCTGGTCCTACCAGGACAGGGGTGCTGGGCACCCTGGTCCTTGGGACAAAGGCACTGGGTGCCCTGGTCCCTCTATCAGACAACAAGTTTTCAGCAGTTCGGACAGCTTTCTAGGTTGTAAGATAGCAGTTTCAGGAGCAGTTTCAGGGGCAGAATTAGGATAGTGGCACCCGCGCCCCTGTCCCGAACATTTTCACTCAAATTTTGACTCCGGGTACGCATTTGCATTCTTGTCTTGTCCTTGTGTTTACAACTTTCCATAGTTTAAGTTCAATTCTGCAATCTTGTTATTAGTTCATACCTGCACTTTGGGGTTAGGGATTGAACTTGCATCATTTTATCTTTCAATTACAACAAAGGAATAGAAATCCTAATAGGTAGCCCATGGCTCTCTCTTCTACAAAAAGAAGTAGCCAATTGTGTGATACCTCTAGGCTCTTTCATATTCCACACTGTGTGTCAAAAGGTAGGATTAGGACATGTTAGCCTAGTCTCGCTTTTTCCCCTACACATTTTGGTGAACCCGACGTGAATCTTATTATTGCTTTCTCTTGCATTGCATTTGTTAGATCTAGATCTAGATTTAGTGTGTTTCATTTAAGTTTCATTTAAAAAAAAAAAAAGAAAAAAAAAAGGAAAGGTGTGTTTCTTTGTTTCTTTTGCATTGTGTGTTTAAGTTTTATGCAACTTTTATTTCAAAATGTCAGATTTTTATTTGCAAGATGTTCATATTTATGATGATGTATGCAATTATGTCGATTATGAGTATAGCCAAAATGAATTAGATGAAGCTTTAGATGAGTTTTTGAATCTTAAAGATACCAAACCTTCATTTTACCAAAAACTCATAAACCTTGTTACTATGCCATTTCATTGTGATGAGAAAGATAAGTTGAATGATTCCTCTCAAGGGTACATTCCTATCAACTCTTCCACTGAATCTAGTAACATGGTTGTTTTCAATGATCCCTTCTATGAAGAGATGTCTCCTTTTGAATCAAAAGATAAACCTTTTAATCGATATGATCATGCTTTGTTGGATGATGCTCTTGATGACTTTGTGGCTTTATCGAAATCTTTAAACAAGAACAAAACTTCTAATTTAGTTAACATGATAAACCTAAAAGAGCATAATAAGCCTCTCTTTGAAGTCCAAGATGCCTATCCTTCTCCCACCTTTCAAGTTCCTAAATCACCTCTCCTTACTGTCCAAGGAGGGTATGGTCATGATTCCTTTTTTACTCTAAATAAATCTATCATCACTATGCAAGGAAGAAAACCTATGAGTCCTTATAGTTATGCCAAGCAATTAACTAGAGAGAGTTATCATGCGGTTGCCCATACTTATCATACTAGAAATAATAGGCAGCCTAATCCTCCTCCTGTTACTCCAGTTTCTCTTCCTAATCCTCAACCAACTCTTCCGCAAGCTCCACGTATTTCACAAGTTCTTGGCAAGGAATATGATCTCATAGAACAACTTAAATCTACCCCTGCTAAGATATCCCTTTGGGATTTGATTCAAACTTCTTCTGCTTATCATGGAATGTTACAAGATGCCTTGAAAGATTTGAATGCTCCTCCACCTAATGCATCTAGTAATATAGTATCTTTAGTTAACTCTGTGATGAATCCTAAAGCTCAAATTGTGTTTACTCAAGACGAGTTGCCTACTAGTGAAATTCAACATCAATATGATCCCTTGATGATTGTGGTTATCATAAAAGACACTGCTATAAGACGAGCACTGGTAGATAATGGCTCTGGCCTTAATGTGTGTAGCATTAATCTATTGCATAAGATGAATGTGGATACATCCCTTATTGATCTTGACTCTCGTCCCATTCAAGGCTTTGATAATGTGGCTAAGTCTTCATTAGGTATTATCACCTTACCCATCACGGTGGGACCTGTTACTTTGCCTACTCCTATCCATGTTATGTCGGGAAATCTAACATACAACTTGTTATTAGGGAGACCTTGGATTCACAGTATGCAAGCTGTCCCCTCTACATTGCATAGACAAGTTAAATTTATCGATAACAATAAGACATATATCTTGATAGGTGATACTAAGTTTCAAGCTTGTTTTCAAACATCTACTTCCAAAGGGAGTTCTTCTAAGCCTTCCTCTTCTGGTGATGACTCTTTACCTATGGATGAATCATCACCCTCTGATAATCAAAGTTCTTTGGATGAGCCTGAAGTTCCTGAAAAAGATTCTTCTCAACTTGAATGGACACATGAAAAGGCTCTTGATCTTGAAAAGGTTCTCGTAGAAGACGACTGGGGATCTCTAGATTTTAATCCCACCTTTGTAGGTGAGTATAGGGTCCCTTCTAGAGAGCTTAAAGTTGAAAAGAAGGAAGAGGCTAAAAATCAATCAATCTTACCTAAACCTATGAGCAATAATTTTGTGGCCGCCTCTCAAACTTCTTCTCCTCACACCTCTAATTCTGAAGGATTTGATTCTTTGTCTTATGAAAAACCACCTTCTCTTTCTGAAATGGCTGATCGTTATGGTCATGGTTTTCATATTCTAGCTAAGCATGGGTATCATGGAAATGGTTGTGGTGCTCACAAACAAGGGATAAAGGTTCCTCTAGAGAATAATCTTTATGATGTGACCTTTGGACTTGGTTTTAATCCTTACAAGCGCATTAAAGCTTCTAAGAGACCATGTATTAGTGTTAATACTATTTCTACATCTCTACCAATGAGACACCCTGAGTATATTGATGGGGATCCTTCGTGTGCCTATGCTTTGGATGTCTTTCCTACTGATGATGCTTTAGCTGAGTTTTTAGGAGCATATGATACTCTTCCTCGTTATCATCACAATAGGGGACTTCCTTATTGTTTGAACACTGAAGCCTATTTTGGAAAAGAGATTGATAATGATGAGATTGTGAAAGAATTCCCTCAGTTAAAGGATACTCCTCAACAAAGTAATCTTCTCACAAGTGACACCATTGATGTTAAGATGGATCCTGGCAATGAAGACAAAGTTATTAAAATTGGAAAATGTTTGGATGAAGAAGAACAAAAACAGTATGCAGATTTATTGCATGAATTCCCTGAGATCTTTGCTTGGACATATTCTGACATGCCTGGTATAGATCCTAAGATTGTTACTCATAATATTGTCTTAGTTCCCGATGCTAAGCCTGTGAAACAAAAGAGTCAAAAAATGAATCCTAAGGTAGCTTTGCTTGTTAAGGCTGAGATTGAAAAATTATTGGAGGCTGGATTTATCCGCCCTATTGATTATTCCCCGTGGATTTTGAATATTTTCGCTGTGGCTAAATCAGATAATAAAATAAGAATGTGTACCGACTTTCAAGATTTAAATAAGGCTTCTTTAAAAGACGATTTCCCTCTCCCAAACATTGACATGATAGTTGATTCTACAGCAGGACATACTTTGTTATCCTTCATGGACGGTTTTTCAGGATACAATCAAATTTTCATTAATCCTCAAGATCAATTCAAAACTACTTTCACCACTCCTTGGGGTACGTTTTGTTGGGTGATGATGCCTTTTGGACTTAAAAACGCAGGCGCAACTTATCAATGAGCGATGACCCTTATCTTTCATGATTATATGCATAAGATTTTAGAAGATTATGTTGATGATGTTTTAGCCAAATCCATTCTCTGTATAGATCATATTAAGATCCTTCGTCAAATCTTTGAAAGAATTCGTAAATATCACATGCGCTTGAATCCCCGATAATGTGTTTTTGGTGTGGATAGTGGAAAACTATTAGGATTCATAGTTTCGCATCGTGGGATTGAGGTGGACACTAAGAAAATAGATGCTATTGTCAACATGCCACGTCCTAGAAATGTGTCTCAACTCAAAAGCTTACAAGGAAAGATTCAAGCTATTCGTAGGTTCGTATCTCAACTTGCGGATCGTACTTTTCCTTTTACTCAACTTCTCAAAAAGAATATCACTTTTCAATGGAACGAAGATTGTCGGCAAGCATTTGAAGATTTAAAAGCATATTTGGCTAATCCTCCTATCCTTCAACCTGCCGAACCTTCTAAACCCTTCCTTCTTTATACAGCTGCTTCCTCTTATGCTCTCATAGCATTATTGGCACAACATGATAAAGATGGTAAAGAGTGTCCGGTTTATTATATAAGTCAAACCTTACTCGATTATGAGACCCGATATTCTACGATAGAAAGACAATGCTTGGCCTTCGTGTTTGCGACTCATAAATTGAGACATTATCTTTTGAATTCAGAAGTCCACGTCATGGTAAAGTTTGATCCTTTGAAGCATTTTTTCTCTAAAACTGATTTATCAGGATGCCTAGCTAAGTGGGTTATGATGTTAACTGAATTTGACCTTAAATTTGTTTCACAAAGAGCAATTAAAGGGCAAGCATTGACTGATCACTTAGTTGAGGCCCCTTCACCTTTCTCCTTCCCTAACCCTGAGTCTTTTCCTGATGACTTCATTCTGTGTACAGAGAAAGATGGAACTTGGGAGTTGTACTTTGATGGCTCTAAGTGTCGTACGGGATTGGGGGCAGGTGTTGTTTTGATTTCTCCTACAAAGAAATCCATTCCCTTGTCTTATCGTCTCAATTTCCTATGTACCAATAACATTGCCGAGTATGAGGCTCTTATAGCAGGAATAAAGGCAGCCTTGGCTCTGAATGTAAAGCACATACATATTTATGGAGATTCTCAATTAATTATAAGACAAGTAACAGGACTGTATCAAGCAAGACAAGACAAACTATCACAATATAAAGACCTTGCTATCTCTTTGTTACAAAAAATCGATTCTTATACCATGGAACCTGTTCCTTGAAAAGATAATCGACATGCAGACGCAATGGCATGTGTGGCTTCTCTTGTATCTTTAGAGGACCCTGTGGTTGATCTTAAATTTGTTATTCACAACCTTATTTCTCCAGCTATTGTAGATGATTCTAGCCCGGTGACATGTTGCGACTTTATAGACACAGATGAATGGTATTCGCATATCATAAGATTCTTGACTGATGGTACCTTTCCTAATTCCGCCAATAGAAACACTAAGGCTAGAATCTACAAGTTGTCTGCTAGATATATCATTCTTTCTAATGTTCTTTACCGAAGGGGTTATAACGGTCTTCTCCTTCGTTGTCTTAACAAATCGGAAATCCTTGTTGCTCTTGAAGAGGCACATTTAGGTGCCTGTGGGGGGCATTTTGGAGGCAAATCCTTGGTTCAAAGATTGCTTTGTATGGGATATTATTGGCAAACTATGCAGAAGGATTCTTTTTCATTTGTTAAGAAATGTCATCAATGTCAACAACACAATAATCTGATTCATGCTCCTGCCCAAGAACTCCGTTCTCAGGTAGCCTCTTGGCCTTTCTCTACATGGGGGTTGGATCTCATCGGTAAAATCTCTCCTCCATCTCAATGACATACTTTCATTATAACTGCAACAGATTACTTTACAAAGTGGGTAGAAGCTGTTCCTCTTCGCTCTACTACTGCTGACATATTTGTCGATTTCTTCTAGAAAACATTATTTCTCAATTTGGGATACCTTCCACTATAATCTCAGATAATGGGACATCATTTAAGAATAAAGACGTGAAGAAATTCCTCGAGAAATATCATATCAAACATCGATTTTCTACACCATACTATCCTCAATCAAATGGTCAAGCCGAATCATCCAATAAAATAATTGAACAAATTCTTCGCAAAACCGTGAATAAGCATGGTAAGGATTGGAGTACTCAGCTAATTTATGCTCTTTGGGCTTACTGAACAAGTGTACGAATTGCTATAGGAACTACCCCTTATAATCTTGTTTATGGTGTTGATGCTATTATGCCTTTAGAATTAGAGATTTCGTCACTTAGAGTTTCTCTCAAAGGTATAGTAGATGATGACTCTTATAGAGAGCAAAGACTTCAATAGCTTGAGATGCTTGATGAATAGCGTATAAATTCTCTTGAGCATATTCAAGCATATCACAAAACTCTACAACGAAGCTATAATGATAAGGTTATTCAACGTTCCTTCTCAGTAGGTGACTTAGTTCTCTATGAGAATCAGCGCAATGTGAATGCCTTACCTGAGGAAAAGGGAAAATTTAGTCCTAATTGGCTTGGACCATATATTGTTATTGAAGATTATGGATCAGGTGCTTACAAAATAGCGGATGTAGACAATATGCCTCTTAAAGAACCTATAAACACTATGCACTTGCATAGATACTATGCTTAATTCCTCATTCCTTATCATTCATCTATTTCCTTCTTCAAAATTGGATAATATGTTAGCATATCTTTGTTAGAGCAATTAGAATTAAATGATATGTTGTTTAATCTATATTGCTTTGTTCTTGACAAGCGTGTTTCTTTACTCTCTAGTTTGTCTTGAATTCATTTATGTAAATTGCAAAAGATTTACATTTTCATTATGTTGGCATATTATACAATGTCTTTATGTGTTAAGTTGAATTGTGTCATGTTGTGTTTAAGTTCAAATTAAATCACATTAGTTATATGATTCTTAGGCTTAACACATATTTCTTCCCTATCATCAATGTAGTACTTGATCAAATATTTTAATTAAGTCACACATGTATCAATTTAATCATGGAGCATTGAGAAACCAATCACATGGAAATTAAATTCAGAACATACATGTAAATCTACCAAATGTGTTACCCTTAATCAAAGCAAAACATACATTGTTTTAGGCATTAGAGATAACACGTTTGAAACAAAGAGAAGCATGTGTATATATATATATATATATATGTGACTCGTATGATACAAAAGTAGGTCACTATACAAAATGTGACCTATCCTACATCATGAGATCATCTCCTATCCCTAGGGCTAGTGGCTGGAGAGTGACGACTAGACGCTCCCTCCTGATCCGGCCGTGAAGGTGGACCCATAGGTGTATAGCGTGATATAGACCGTGAATGACTCCGAGAGGAACTCCTACGATCCCTATCCATAAGGATCATGCGATACGAGGTAGCCTCGGCCTGAGCTGCTACTAGGTCACGCTGTGCCTGCTGAAGGTTCTCTGATAGAACTCTCTCTCTCTCCCTCCATATTTCCACCTGTACTCGAAATGAGGAAAATAAGTCCTCATGCCGACCCACATTCCCCTGAGGCCTATTAGCAACCTGTGAGGAACTAGGGATCTGTGCCCTCGTGGAAATATCTGTCACTACTTGCTGGATCAAGGAGCGCCACTCCTGCACATTAGCTGTAGCAGTAGAACAGATTTTGTATTAGTACCATTCTATATCATCAAAACATTAATCAATCAACATAAACCTACTATACCTGGATCTCCCTCGTGCCAGTAGGGATCGTGATATGGTAGCATCTGTGACTGGGAACTGCTAGGCTCCCCATGCTCGAATGATCTGTGCACGATGGGTGCAGGTCTCCGTATTGCCTCATGTTCCCCCTTTTGAGGAATATGAGGAGGATCCAAGGCTATGGTATCATCTCCTGAATGGTGGGGAGCTGCATCTGACTCCTCCTCGTCATCTCTATCCTCCTCCTCCTCATCATCCTCCTCCTCGTCTGCATCCTCACCCGCATCCTCATTCTCCTCATCATCATCTCTATCTGTGTCATCCTCCTCTCCTTCCCCCTCCTCCTTGGCACTAGGCTGATCTCCTATGGGTGGATCAGGATCTCCTGCCTCCTCATGACCCTCTCCCTCCTCTGGCTCCTTCGATCTGGATCCCGGATCCTCATCTTGGTCTCCATGTCTCCATGGACCTGGATGGCCTGTCGGGTGATCCAGTGGAAAGATAGGCCCTGGGTATGTCCTCACAAACCATGACAGATACCTGCGCTGTGCTCTGGGATCTACGGCATAATCAGTGACCACATCCTGATCAGACCCCTCTATATCTGTGATCTTGATATCATCTATCGTAGGTCTCGCTACTTCTCTGGGTCTGGGAAGGACTCGTGAGTGTTGAGTGTAGATGGGTACATCAGCTGGAACACACTGCTCTAGCCCAAACTGCCTCCATACTCGGCCAAAGTAGAATGGGACTATGATATGTGGGTATCGTCCTCTCAGTAGGTGGTTCCTCTGTAAGAATGCTAGCTGCCTCTCCATCCCATCCCATCTATGCATCCGCAGATATGGTCTCCATACTGTCACCTCAGCTGTCAATCTATCAAACGTCACTCTCCAATGTAATAGATCCCCAAATCTCCACTCATTGGTAAGTGGATAGGCAAACACCCCGGGTCGCTCGCTAGCCACACTCATCGGATAGCTAACAGGCCTGGTGCATGTGAAGTGCTCAAATATCCACACCTGCAGAAGTGTGCATGTCATCAAGCTACAACCCTATCCAAAAACATACTCCTTGAGGTCGTGATAGAGATGTGCAAGCATACTCTGACCCCAGGCATATACTCTCCTATGTCTCTCCATAGCCCTAATGCACCATGTGAGACCCCCATGCATGTGCGTACCTCACCCATTAGGGCAGACAGCTAGTGCAATGATGGCAATCATAAGACATCTCATGAGGGGCACCTCTCCAGTAGGATGTAAGAGCCAGCTGACCATGATGCGACCTCTTGTCTCACTCGACATGACTCTCCCTATGCAGTATACCTGCTCCCTCTGATGGTCCTCTATTGACCGATCGGTCGCGTATGCCACGGTAGCTCTTCTGATAGGTAGGCGAAGTATGCGGTACACATCCTCAAGTGTCATTGTCATCTCCCCTACTGGAAGCTGGAATGTACATGTGTCAGGATCCCATTGCTCCATAAGTGCCATCAGCATCGCAGGATGGAATCAAATGGCCGACATGAGAATCGCAGACCATAGACCTACTATAGATAATGTATCTCTCTCTGCCTGAGTCAGCCGGGGAATCTGATCTCGCAGACTGTGAAGAATCTGCCCCACAGTGTGCTCTCTCATGTATGGGAGACCCTGCGATACAAAAATATCAGTGTAATCAGTACTCAATCATCAAAATCATTTATGCCAAAAGCGCAAACTGTTGAACATCGAAAGCTAACCCTTGCCAAGTCCTGATTGGGACCATGGCGCTTTGAGGGGACCATGGCGCCCTGATAGGACCATGGCACCCCACAGGGACCATGGCGCCCTTTAGGGACCATGGCGCCCTGATAGGACCATGGCGCCCTTTAGGGACCATGGCGCCCTGATAGGACCATGGCGCCCTGGGTGGGACCTAGGGTCAGATTCTCGGGCCTGCATTCGATCACAGAAACTCAAAGTCAACAGAAATGCAGTCAAAGTTCAGTCAACTCACCTCGTCTAGTGGCTCATTGCCGATCACGGCCTGTCGCATGATCTCTATCCTCGTGGGATGCTCCGGTCATCGTGAAGGCATGATGATGGCTATGTGGGCTCCACTGCAATGAACAATACTCAGAAATCAACAAAGTGACAAATGCAATAGTCACTTTCAAGTTATATACTTTCATTCCTTTACCTTTACTTTCAAAACCCTAATTCTCCTCTATCACTTGTTTTATCATAACTTGAGTTTGGGAAATGCGATTTTCAAACCGTTTTTTGCGTAGGAATCATATTTTCGTTCCCTTACTCCCTTGATGTTCCAAAATGTGCTCTGATGAAGCCTCTTTAGTGAACATCTATCATCAATAATCTCTCACACAATTTGTCGTCAGTAAACATGCTACCTTGTTTCACCTCCCTAATAAGCAAGCCGAAACAGGGGGGGCATATAGCTACTCGCAAATTTCATCACTTTCCTTAGTAAGCATTAGGTGATTTTGTGATCTAACGTGTGTTTTGTAGGGTGCGGTTCCTAACTATGTACTGCAGATACCGCTGGGGGCTTCGTTCGACGGACTTATGGATATATCCTTTTTCAAATAATGTTTACTTTCCTGTACTTTAGCTTGCATATGCACGTAGTACTCATATGACTGCTAAAGTGGGGGCTAAATGTAACATCGTAAATTGTACGCACTTGCTAAAGCAGTACAATTTCACACCTAGTTTAGCACCCGCCTTGGTGCATTTTGCATTGCATTTCCCCTTTAGCACTTAATTAATCAAATAAATTAGGTCTAAGGTTCTATTTCATCATCTTCCACATCATAAAGTCGGGCTCTTTTCATTAAAGTGTGCCCCTTTCATTTTATTCCTCCAATACATCATTTAACCAAAAACCCTAATTAGGTCCTATTTTGAACTTAGGGGCTTGATTTCGGGGGTCAAAACATCTCGAAATCACCTGTAACTTCGGGATTCGCTCTAAAATCATCATATCCGATGGCCCTGAAAATTTGGTGAAAAGTTGTCAGGACCGTGGCGCCCGGAGTGCACACAGTCCTGGACATTTTTCCCAAAATTTTAGGAGTGCAATCCAATCATAAAATAAAGCTTAACCCCAAGAAATTGGTTGGAGATTCAATCTCTAGGTCGGCCAAAAGTTGGAATTAAGACCTAGGGTTTCATACATAAGAGCTCTCTTTCTTCATTTGAAAGGATCTAAATTTTGGCTTTAGGAACCTCATATACAGCAAAAGGGCAGATCTTTGAAGACTTGAGCAACATTCAACATTCATTCATCAAGCATTCATCAATTTCATTCATCCACTTAAGACTTGGAAGACATTGAAGAGCAATAGGGGATCACCGACTGAAGATTGGCTTGTACCCCTCCCTTGGGGTTGGGTATGATTTCATGTTGTTTTCATGTCTTTGCATGAGCTTCATTATATCATTTACATTCATTCTTTAGATCACTTTGCATCTTGATTTGGAGCATTCACATTATCATTTACAAGCAATTAGGGTTTACTTTCTAGGTTGCTCTAGTTTGCTTACTTGCATTTTAGGATCTTGCACATACACAAGGTCTGCACACACATTACTTTTACAATACAACTTGGCTATTCGTGGAGGTGGAAATCAGCAAAGCGGGGGTTTGACTAAGGCAAAACCCTATATAGCCGCCCAAAACACCTTTTCAGATATAAGTGCAGATTTTGGGATTCAGACGACGCTGCAAGTTGCAGATCTGGAAGAAGCAGACAGAGACCGAACCATACACCAAGTTTCAGAGCCGAAGAGCAGGATAGGGGCATGGGGCACCTTGGTCCTGCCAGGACAGGGGTGCTGGGCACCCTGGTCCCTGGGACAAAGGCGCTGGGTGCCCTGGTCCCTCTGTCAGACAGCAAGTTTTCGGCAGTTCGGACAGCTTTCCAGGTTGTAAGATAGCAGTTTCAGGAGCAGTTTCAGGGGCAGAATCAGGACAGTGGCGCTCGCACCCCCGTCCCGAAAATTTTCACTCAGATTTTGACTCTGGGTATGCATTTGCATTCTTTTCTTGTCCTTGTGTTTACAGCTTTCCATAGTTTAAGTTCAATTCTGCAATCTTGTTATTAGTTCATACTTGCACTTTGGGGTTAGGGATTGAACTTGCATCATTTTATCTTTCAATTACAACAACGGAATAGAAATCCTAATAGGTAGCCTGTGGCTCTCTCTTCCACAAAAAGAAGTAGCCAATTGTGTGATATCTCTAGGCTCTTTTGTATTCCACAATGTGTGTCAAAAGGTAGGATTAGGACATGTTAGCCTAGTCTCGCTTTTTCCCCTACACAATATATATATAATGTGAATCTAGCTCTTCTAATACTAATAATTTATATTTTTTGTGTTTACCTTAACAATTTTCCTTTCCAATTCAATAGATTGAATACTATTAACTTATTATTTTATAGTAATATATTTTTATACAAAATCCTATCTATACCAATGCTATATACTACTACTCAAGTTTATATTATAGAAAATAATTCCAAATCATTTAGAATATTAATGCAAACTACATTTTTTAGGAATTGAAATAATTTATGCAGAATTAACCAAAATAATTCAAAATATATAGAATAATCCAAAATATTTCACATATGTGAGTGATATCTCAAGTCTATGTGTATAATAAATCTAAAATATTTAAAAATATATAGAGAAATGAATACAATTTATTAAGAATAATATTTTGTAATGTAGTCATGAATGGAAGGTCCAAAGATAGGACTATTCAACCATGCAATCAAGAGCTAACACAGTGAAAATATCATGAAAAGAAAATAGATTTTCATTTATTTAAAAAATATATATTTAAATATGTTTATTGTCTTATTACATGTAGGTTATAGAGTGTCTCACGGGCTATCACAAGCTTATTATAGGCTTATATGCAGATATGAAAACAAATCCCAAACTCCTAATTTCCTACTTTCAAACTTATTAACTTCCTTCTCAAATTCTAACTTGCTAAAATATCAAGTCCAAGATTTTAGAAATGATTTGCATTGGTCATAAGGTGTCTCAACACTTGATGCTTGGTAAAACGTACAAGTCAACCAAATTTTGTTGTTTAAGCTTCAAGAATTAATGAAATACATTATGATTCCATTTAATTCTCTCTAATCACGTTCTTTCATGTGATATGTCAAACTTGATAACACAAGTCAAAAAAGAGTTTCACATGATTTTCCTTATGAATTTTGTACTATCTACTCCATACTAGTGAATTGTTAGCGATATCTTTCGATGAATTGACCCAAATATTTTGAATATGTTGTGTATGCATTGTTGTAGATTTCTAGTTCTCTACCATGAGCCAAAGTTATGTAAAGAAGTAAAATATGGAAGGGTTCTTTGTGATGCTTCTGCATCAGAAACTTAGGATTATTTGAAAAGTGAGTCCCACACTTTACTAATTCTAGAGAAAATCCAATATACTCTATATCTCAACTTGAAAAATTTATGATGAATCTTCTACTAGTCGCCTTTTCCACTTCACTATGTGTTCCATATATTGTCAATATATGCAATTGTGTCCAATTCTATTGCTTTGTACCTGTTCACTTTTTTAGTGTTTTTGTTGTGGTAGTTTCTCCTTGAAAGAGACTTCTATATTATCATTTCTTGACTATCCTTCATTATACTAATGAAGATCTTAAATGTTGAATATTGGTGATATGTAAATTGCTTCTAGTAGCTTGAACTTATAGGAGTTATGCGAATCCCACTTTTTGAGAATCTTACTTGGGCCAAGCTTATTAATCTTCAACTTAGTGTAGGTGCCTACTATAAATATTCTTTTAGGTACACCATAACTTCATCCAACTATAAAATCTTTGTGCCTCCTCTTCTCATATGCTTGATTTTTATATTTTATATTCATTGTCTCCAAGTGTTTCCTTGCATGATTATTCATTTTTTTCATACAATATGCAAATTTCATTTCTTCCACACTCTTTTTTTTTGTTTCATTAATGCATCTAAATTTTTCTATTCCCGTAGGATACAATATAGTCACAATCTCAAATGCTTTCCTTAGGAATTCACTAAATTAGGATATGAAAATTATGCTTACGGTATTTAATAATATCCCATTTTCCTTCCTTTTCTCCTACTAAACATATCAACAAGTTGTTCAAACTCCTATTTATTACATCTATAGTACATCAATCTATGGGTAAAATGTTGAATTAAATTTAAAATATATTTTGAAAAAATGTTTTAGGGTGCCCTACAAAAATCCTATGAACTTGGTGTTTCTACCTAAGATTATACTCGTTGGTAATCCATGCAATCTCACAATATCCCTAAAGAATAGATTGACATGTGCAATATCATGTGTCTTCTTATAAGGAATGAAATTCCTCATCTTGAAAAATTGATTCACTACTATAAATGTAGAAACATGTCCTCTCTATGTCTTTGACAATCCTAATACAAAATCCATGTTGATATCCTCCCAAGAACTTTTTAGTATAGTTAGAGGTTGGTAGAATCCACTATTGTCCTCTCTATGTCTTTGACAATCCTAATACAAAATCCATGTTGATATCCTCCCAAGAACTTTTTAGTATAGTTAGAGGTTGGTAGAATCCTCTATTTTGACTACTTCCCTTTGCAACTTAATAGGTTCTACATTATTGAATTTTTTTTTACATCCTTATGAATTTGGGTCCAAAAGTAATATTCACTTGCCAATATTATTATCTTGTCAATGTCAAAGTATCCTGTTATTCCTCTACTATGGTTTTCCTTGATCAAATTCTCTTGGACTAATCTCATCCACTTTCTTGTGTCAATTAGTACTAGATATTTACTTTCCTTCCAATATTCTACAAAATCAAGGTCATCCTCATATAGTTGTTTCAATTCTTCAGATCTCATTGTAGCTATCTTCATCTCTATCAACATGCTTCTTTTCCTACTTAATGCATCTACAACATTATTTGACTTTCCATTTTGGTGTCTCAATCTAAAAGTATAGCTCTACATGAACCCTACCCACCTTATATGTATTTGATTAAATTTACCTTTATTATTCAAATACAATAAGGTTTGATGGTTAGTATACAACATAAATTTCTTTGTCAATAGGTAATGTATCCACTTCTTCATAGCTTGGAATATGGCATAGAATTCCTAATCCTAGAATGAGTATCTTCTTATTGCATCATTCATATCTTCATTGAAATTTGTTATTTGTCTTCCTTCTTAACTCAATACTACTCCCATTGTGTTCACACTAGCATCATAATCAACTTGAAATACTTTACAAAATTAGGAAGAGCTAACATTGATTGCTTAGTTACCTTTTTCTTTCACAACTCAAATTATTTTTTGCTCCTATTGTCCACTTGAATTCCTTCTAATCTCCCCTCATTGTCTATTTTATTGGTGTACAAATTAATGCAAATATGAAATTATGTTGTCATTAATATCAAATGTTGATATCCTTTGTCTCAAGGATGTGTGTTTTGTTGTCAAACTTGTTGACATATTTGGTCCAAATACATTTTCAGTTAGTGTAGTAAAAGAGTATTGATTCAATGTTCATGCAGATGTGTGAAAATTGGCTGCAGATGATATAGATAGTATATTAGTTGTACCATGGATTTTTTAAAGCTTTAGAGATGATCTCAGTGGTAGGTAGTTTTAGATTAAGATAAAAGTAGGTTTTCAGGGGACCTGAAACCCTGAACAATAGGTTTTAAGGGGACCCGAAACCCCCTAGATGATCCAACATCCATATTCTAGCAAGAAACAACTGATCAAAAGATCCACAATGAATCCATACAGCCAACCACAAATGAAACTCCAGCCATAGGACAATAGAGAACATTACAAATCAGGATGGTACACAACAAGACTCTGAGGGTTTTGACTGGCATCCACAACCAAAGAAGAGGAATGTTTTAGATAGGCTCCATTAACTTGAAAGACACTGAGGGTTTTGATTGGCACCCACAACCATACAAAGGGGTTTTACCCACGATCCTGCAACTTGAAAATAGGTTTCCAAGCCCAGCTTGCCTTAACCAAAAACAAATACCATAAGGAACCAAGGTGTTCCCTTTAAAACTAGCAGCAAGCACCTAGTAAGAAGAAATAACAATTGAAGGAGGGCTTTTACTGGCTCCCTCAACTAGGAAGAACAAGAATTTGATTGGCAAGCAAAAGCTCTCCACAATCACCACCTCAATAGGGATTAGAGGAGGAAGAAAAAAACAAAGCACATACTCAGCCATCAAAAAACATAAATTCTCAAAAATGGGATTAGCCAGGATCTCATAGCCTGAAGAGCTAGAAGAAATATCACCTCTAGGATCTAAGCAACCTAGATGATAGACATCACCAACCAACTGCCAACACCACCCAAACTCTATAGCAGCATACAAATCCACCTCAATTGGAAAGAAGTTATCTCCAACACCATCCTTATCAACCTCCAAAGAAGGAAGGGCCACCTCTATAAGGCAAGTTGGAGAGAACCCAAACTATATAGAGAGGGCAAACCAAGAGATTCTACAAGAAAAGGCTTGCCTCCACCTTTTAAGAGAACCATCATCATATCTGGAAGCCACAAACAACAAAACCCCCACATCTAGGAATCTTCCCAAATACATGATAGTTAGCTTGGACCCACAACCCATAAGAGGTTTTGACTAGCTCCCCAAATCACAAAGACTGGGTTTTTCCTTGGCTCCCAAAACTAGAGAAGGAAACAGGACACTACACATCAAGTACTTCTCCCCATAGACACTCTTGGAACCCACAACTGAACAAATCTCCATCTTTATAGGAGACTAGGTCACCTCAATAGACTAGGTTGCAAAAAACCAAAGAGTGGACACACATAGAGGGAGAAGATGATTCTAAAAAATAACAACTGCATTCACAAAAAAGAGGAAAACTCCATTCTATGAACAGGCTCGAGCATAGCTCCAAACCAATACACTGTAGGACACAAAAGACCAAGGTACCATAATAGCTACCTCAGCCTTAAAGCCATCCAAAATCCAAAACATGGCCTCCGACCCAAAACCAGATAGGGGGCATGAGATAAAAGAACAGATAGAAAGGGCACCCCAAAAATGCTTTGCCAGGAACAAATCCCAACAGCCAGGATGCAACGAACAGATCGAGTGAAGAGTCTCAACCACACCGTTGTGTGAGAGAAAACCCCATTTAGAGAGGCCATATCTACAACCACCAAAAAAATCTTCCCCACAAAAGAAACCCCAAACTCGGTCACAAGAAAGC
This sequence comes from Cryptomeria japonica, assembly GCF_030272615.1. Classification (NCBI taxonomy): domain Eukaryota; kingdom Viridiplantae; phylum Streptophyta; class Pinopsida; order Cupressales; family Cupressaceae; genus Cryptomeria; species Cryptomeria japonica. The sequence goes on from NC_081405.1 coordinate 470,754,127, forward strand.
CGAGCTGGGAGAAACAACCAAACACATCCTGAACATAGCCGAGAGAGGCCCACCCTGGACCGAGAAACAATAGCCAATCTCCATCTGCCTCATTGTTGTCATCTCCATCGTCGCTTAGGGTTTCAGTGTGACCCCCTCCACCTCCATCTCCCGCTCTCCACTCTCTGCCTCTATCTCCTACTCTTTGCTCCATAACCAAAAATTACATAAACTTTCCTTTTGTATGGTACATCTTAGTGGTAGGTAGTTGGTACTGGCTAAGTGTGACTATTTTGATGAACAATCTATTAGAGTGTGCTCAAAAACTTGGTATGCATTATGGTGCATTTCTTCATTAGGTGTTCTAGATGTAGTATGTGTTGGTAAGAGACACTTCATGTATGTTGAGATGTTTTCATTTATGGCAACTCATATTAGAATTGGCATCCACAGTTCATGAATCATTCATATCGAAAGATTGATTGAGGTCTGGTAAGGTCCTGTGAGTAGAACAGTATATCCAGCGTTTTGGTGGGTGGATCCCTTTGGTTAAGTATTTTTCTTTGTGGATTTTAGTGAAGCATTTTGGTCATGTGACATGCATTATTCTAGGTTTATGGTATCTGAAGATAAGTTTTGAGTAAGTTGAAAGATCATGTTCTAGTAGAACAATGTTCATTAGTAGTAACGTGTGAGGATTCTATGTGCGGATCGTGCAGAGTAATTTTGGAAGTTGTTTGCATGGTCAAGGTAGTTAAGTCATCATATGGGAAGCGTATGGACTTTATTTTGGTCCGCTTAGTTATTTTTGGATCAGTTTGAGCTGACTTGGGTAGCACATTTCATGTTGCATGTTATGCAGTTTTTCAGCCGACATGGAATGACCTAAAATTGGTGATGTGGATATATAAGGCAGATTGATTTGATCATTTTTGAGATCGATGGTGATATGTGAAGTGTGTATGAGCGATTATGCATGACTAGAATATTGGTGCTCAGGTATAATGCAAAATATCAGAACAAAGAAGAGTAGTAGAGAAAAGTGTGATCATATGTTTTGTGCTTAACCAGAACTATACTCAGACATTTGTTGATGCTATTGAATAGTTAAAACTCTCTTGTATTCCTTATAATCATTTTGTAAGGCAATGACCCTTTCAGGTTGTAGCCCTTATTGTAAAATTTGAGTTGTGAGCTCTAGGTAGTGTGCCTGAATTTTTATACTTCTAATAGAGTATATTAATATTGTGGGTTTGAATCCCACTGTGGGTTTTTCCCTTAATCAGGTTTCCATGTAAAAATTCTTGGTGTTATGGTTTTGTTAATCTTGGCTTTATGGTTCCGCACTTTCTTTTTCTTCATTTGCATTAAGTGATTGAAAAATCAGGTTGTTAAATTTAAAATTGTTGAACGCTGATTCACTCCCCCTCTCAGTGTTCCCTTTATTCTAACAATTGGTATCAGAGCCTAGTTCCTTGGAAGGATCCTAATAGCTTGAGGGAGATCCAGGAAGGTGTCTTAATGGATTCTAGTGGCCTTAGACAATAGCTACTTGTTGCACTTGATGATCTTGATCAGTCCAAAGCTAAAGTCCAAGGAAAAGAGAAAGAATCTTGTTGATCAACTTCAGGAGAAAGAGATTCAAAGCATTGATCAAGAAGCCTTGAAGAAAAAGATAGAAGAATGTGACAGACTTGATAGAGATAATGTAGTTTAGAAAAATGAGATGGAAGCCATTGTGATGAAATTGATAAGGGAGATCGAAGAAAGGAAGAAGAATGAGGAAAATCTTGCTCGGTCCTTGAAAGACAAATCTAAAGTATGTTGCAAACTTGATAATGAGAATGAATAGTTGATGAGTGACCTTCAAAATGCTAGAGAACATAAGGAAGATCTTGGAAAGCAAGTCCTCCTTCTCAAATATAATCTTGATGTTGCAAATGAGTACAAGGAGAAGTTTTGGATCAGTTAAATAAGGCTAGATGAGATGCTTGCAAGTCAGAAGAATCCCAATGATACACAAGGTCTTGGATTTAAGAAAGGCAAAAGTTCCAAGTCAACACAAAAGAAGAACAACTCAAGAAGTCCTCTGGTAAGGCAACCTAATGCTCACAAATTCAATGCTGGTAGTTTTGTTTGCAATAAATTTGGTCTTATGGCTAGTCAGTGTAGAAATAGGATGATCAATAATGGTTCATCTTTTGTCGGTCAATGTTTCAAATGCAATAAGTATGGTCATAAGGCAAATGTATGCATAAGTATGATAAATAACTTTCAAAATAGGAGAAATGTCAGATGTTATACATGTGGTAGGATTGGACATGTTGCTAATTAATGCAGAACAAGAAGAAACCAGATGAATTATAGACCTATGCAAGGAAATGTTTTTTGCCATGCTTGCAAAAAATCCGGTCACATTACTAAGTATTGCAGAAAAAGAAATATGAATAAGAGAGGTCTGAAAGACAATAACAAAAATGTGAAGGCTAATGAGAAGGGCAAAGAAAAAGTTGAGGAAATTAGAGATCAGATGAAGAATACTTGGGTCAAGAAGAGTGATGATAATGTAGGAAATGGGTTTGCACCTGATTCCAGTGCTGGAACCTCATCCAGTAACTAAAGTATAGGCATCCGGCCTTGGGGGAAGTTTTCATGAAAATATTCTTTTTGAGATCTGTGCCTGATTTTAGTAGGTTGTGGAGGTATATATGATGTTTCTAGATGTTTACAATGGATTTCAGGAAGAGTTTGAATAAATATGAAGGTTTGCAGAAGATCTTGTGAAATACAAAGTATCCGGATGAATTAGGGCATCGTGTATTTATTACAGTGAAAAGCTGGGATATGGAGGATAAAAGGCGAATTAACCATTTATTTCTCACTTTACATTTGAAGCAGGAAAGAAGTAGAGTGCATTGAAGGTGATTCTAAAGCAAAAGAGAGATTTGTCGAAGAGATCTTGCATCCAATTGAAGATTGAAGAGGTATTTCTCTGTTAGAACTTTTTTCAGCTTGAAACCTAAATTTTTGATATAGCATCAACTGGTGTTGCGACCTCACTAGTAGTTGATGTAACTAAACAGGCTAGACCAAACTTCAATAAACACCCCTACAAGTCGATGTAAGATGATCCGAACAAGGCATTTTCATCGGTCCCATATGGAGGACATTAAGGTTTATAATCACTATAATATTGAAGAACTTGGGAATGCCCAAATTTTGAAACTCTACACAAATCATATGATTGACAAAATGGGAAACCTAAAACTAGAATTTAAAACGCTTGAGGAGAAGGGTTTTGCATAGTTTGTGAATTTTCTAGATTTTGATGAACCCGAGTGGGTCTAATATATCTTAAGAAAAATGCATGTTGAGTTCATGTGGCTTGACAAACCACATAAGATCACCAAGATAGCAATCAAGGTGGTAACCTGTCTGAATTCGACTGGTCAAGTACCTGGTCTAAGAAATGTAAAAGACCAGACAATAACAGAGGTAACTGGTTCCCAATTTGACAAGAGGGCAATGACTATCAGTGTCAATTGAATATGATGTTTGATTTGCATCGATGGTGATAGGATACAAAGTCTAACAATCTAGCCAAGATATTTTAGTATTTGGTACAACCATCTATGTTGTCTACCAAATCTTGAAAGAAGATAAGTAGTACGACCTTTGAGAGGTGCTCCAAAGTGAGCTTTTGAGCAATCTGAAGAAAATCAAGCAAGACAAGAAGCATGTGTTCAAATTTAGTACTTTGATTATCTATCTATACTTTTACTTCAGGAATGAGATTCCAGAAGTAGGAAAGTTTCAATGGGCCTATGATAAGCCAGTGGATATGCAGATCAAAGAGACAACAAGATTAGAAGAAGAGAGGATAAGGGATTATGTGTTAGTGCAACTTTGTCCGATAATTGCTGAAAAGGAAATAGATAGAATTATTAAGGAGAACAAAGAAAACTTCAGAAGAAAATCAAGGGTGAACAGATTGATGATTGGGAAAAATGAGGAAGTTTACAAAGAGATGAAACAAATTTTGAGGGAAATTCTTCTGAAGTATCAATATGAGGTGATTCCTGAGAAATCTTAGGAAGATGTTCAAAAGTCTATTTCAGAAGCCCTAGGAATGCCATCCCTAGGAGATAAGACAAAAGTTGATGAATCGGGAGAATAGATAGCCCAACAGATTGACTTAGATGCTCTGGGATATGTAGGAGTTGTGGAGGTAGATGTAAGTCAGAAGGAAATTGATGTGGATGAGGATACTCAGAACCCTTCAATGGTAATTATTGAACTTAAGGAAGAATCAGTGAAGGCTGTTGAAATAAAGAAGGGAGCAAAGGAAATAGACAACAAGGTTGAACACATTGAAGTGGCAAGAGACACTATGAAATATGAGAAGGGGAAGCAGACCATAAGTGATACAGACTTCACCCAAAGGTCCCATCAATCTTGACTCTCTATCCCCTGTTTAGGTGCTCAAATTGGTTGCACTCGCTCAAGCCAAATAAAGTGAAGGCTTACTGAAATTTGACATGGAGGATAGTGAGGTGACATTATTAGTAATGAGTGTTCTTGAGAAGATTTTTCCATCTTTCAAGAAGGACTCATCTGACACAACCTCTGGAAAGCTGGAGAGTTTGCTCAAGTTAGTTGATTCTCATTTTGAATCATTAGAGAAAGCTGCTAAGGCAAATGTTCTAAGAAATTTTAATTCTATGAGGATGAGAATTGTTTTGAAAATGATTGAAGGTGATAGAAAAAGTTTGGTCTCCTATGTTAAAGGCATTCAAGATCCACTGGACAAAGGAGGAAGAATCTACAAGTCATGCCTCTTATTTCCTAAGTTCACTATTGAGGTTGAAAAGAAGATAAAGGAGTGTGAAGGGAAGTTGGTGAACCTATCTCAATCTTATGATCCTCAATCTATTTTTGCAAGTAGCAGAGAAAATCAAGTGATATCTCTACTAGATAAAATCAAGAGTCCGAGTCAAGAGAAAGATAGGATTGTAGGAAGAGTGGGAGAGCTAAGGAATCTAATAACTCTCTAGTTAGACACTTTACTTAGTAGTCTGCAGGATGCTCAGAATGTATTGAATAAAAGTGCTCCTATATATCTTAGGGTAGCAGAGATGCACACATATCTATTCAACGCCCTCATATCTATTTTGGAGAATCTGAAGTAGGGATGGGATGATCATCTGCAATCATTGAAGAACATTTTTGTAGATATCTTCAATTTTTTGTAAATATGTAAGGACTATGTACATATGTAAATAACATTTCTGATTTTTGAGACCATACCTTTGTCATTGATGTCAAAGGGGGAGAATATATGAGTGAAAAATGTTGATCTTATGTTGATCTTAGGGGGAGATCTTTGACTCTTTGGTTCTTTGGTTATTTGGAGTTCGATAGTTAGATTCTTGGTTGCAAAGTGTACAGTACTTTGGTTTTGATCTAACACTTAGTCATTTTTCACTAAGTGTTGCCATCAATGCCAAAGGGGGACATTGTTGGCAAGAGACAATGCATGTATGCTGAGATATTGTCATTGATGGCAACTCATATAAGAATTGGAATCCACGGTTCATGATTCATTCATACCAAAATATTGATTGAGGTCTGGTAAGGTCTTCTGGTGAGTAGAACATTATATTTGGTAGTATACAATGTTTTGGTGGGTGGATCACTCTGGTTAAGTATTTTGCTTTGCAGATTTCGGTGAAGCATTTTGGTCATGTGACATGCATTATTCTAGGTTTATGGCATCTATTCATAAGTTTTGAGTGTTGAAAGATCCGGTAGATTTTTTTTTATTAGAATAGTGTTCACTAGCAGTAACATGTGAAGATTATGTGTGCAGATCATGCAGAGTAATTTTGGCAGTTGTTTGCATGGTCAAGGTAATTAAGACGACATATGGGAAGTTTATGGATGTTTTATTTTAGTCTGATTAGTTGTTTTTGGATCAGATTGAGCCGACTTGGGTAAAATGTTTCATGTTGTGTGTTATGTGGTTTTTGAGCCGACATGGAATTGACCTAAAATTGGTGATGCAGATATATAAGGCAGATTGATTTGATCATTTTTTAGATCAATGGTGATATGTGAAGTGTGTATGAGAGATTGTATGTAGTTACACATGCACGGCTATAAGATTGGTGCTCAAGTATAATGCAAAATATCATAACAGAGCAGAGTAGTAGAACAGAGTGTGATCATGTGTTTTGTGCTTAACTGGAACTATACTCAAGTATTTGTTGATGCTATTAAATGTTAGGTCTCGGAGACAACTGAGAGGGGGGGGGGTGGTGAATCAGTTCTCAACTAATTTCAAATCAAAAAAAACTTAACCACCTTAATGCTTAATACCGGTAAACCAGTTAAGTATGCCAGTAAATAGTTTTAATAGTTAATAGCTATACCGGTAAAGATTAATGCATGAAACATAAACACAAAGTCATCCACAACACATGACACCAATATTTGTATGTGGAAACCCTGTAAGGGGAAAAACCATGGTGGGAAACCTTACCCACAATCAGATGATACTACTATAGATAGTAAGTGTACATAAATGGGGTCTACACATGCAGAAAGGCCAATAGCCTAGAGCTCACTGCTCAATCACAAAATGGGAGTCACACTGACTATAGTTGGATGGTTGAATCCAATAAGAATGTACTGCACAGGGTAGCATCTTCATATGTTAGATTCACTACCGGTGTAATGCTGATATGCTTTCTCAAAAACCTAGCTTCACCTTCAAATGATGTCTTTGTGTATAGCTTTGTTTAATCTCACATATACCTTCACACAATTCTTTTTTGCATTCCACATTTGATATTACAAATAAGATCTTACATTTATACCATAACCTGAGACCAATTTTAGTAGGTCGACTCTACAAGATATTACAATAAAAACATTTTACAAACAATATAATATCTGATGCAATAACCGATTGAACATGTCGGCTTATTTACAACAATAATTAATCATTTCCTTAGCATGCCATGCTGATCTGGAAAAGATAAACCTACTAGTGTAACCCTAGGTAACCCTGGACCTATTTGCCGGTAAAAGAAAATATGCAAATATAAATATACCAATGAACAAAAATCCAGGAAAAGATGTGCAAAAGATTTCTTCGACATTACCAAGTGTCTTCCACATAATTCCGAGTGTCGGTGATCATTATTTCCTGCCGGTGAATCATATACCAGTAACTGTGCAATAGTTACTTGCTGGCCGGTGAATGTTGTTGGATCTCCAAAGTGCTAGTGTTTTAGTAGGTGTTGACATCAATGACAAAACCATATCAAAATACCAATAATCTCCCCCTTTGGCATTGATGGCAACACAAGATGGAAAAACCATCAAAGTGCCAAAACAAAAATGCCAAGTATCAAAATTCAATAATCTCCAAAAAGATTATAACCAGAAATCAGAGAGTAATAATCTCTCCCAAACAACAATCCCTTCCCCTGGGAGCAACATGTGTTTTCCAGAGTTTCCATACCAATTTATCCAAAAGATAATGTGTTTTTCCATAGATATCTCTCCCCCTTTGACATCAAATGCCAAAGTTACAATAATACCAAGTTCATATACAAAATACCAACTACTCCCCCTAAGAAGTAGCTTCCTCATCGAAGACCAGAGTAAAAGTTTTGTCTTTTAATTCTGCCAGTTGATGACAATCATCAACTAACTAAGTCTCTACCAGTGGTGGTATGACTCCAAGCTGATCTCTGAGATATTCAAAAGTCTCCTTACGAAAAGGTTTTGTGAAAATATTTGCAAGTTGTTCTTTAGTGTTCACATAAACCAGTTTTATCTCCTTTTCTTCAACTTTTTCCCTTAGAAAATTCAGTTTGATAGAAACATGTTTTGTTTTAGAGTTTAGTACTGGATTCTTAGATATATCAATTGTTGCAGTGTTATCACAATATATGGTAATAGGTTCCTTTCATTTTACCTTTATGTCTTTCAACATTTTCTTAAGCCATAGTATCTGTGTACAGTTAGTTGTTGCTGCAACATATTATGATTCTGCTTTTGATAAAGATGTACAACTCTATTTCTTACTCAACCAAGAAACTAATCTCTTTCCAAGAAAGAATGCTCCGCTGGTGGTGCTTTTTCTATCATCCATATCTCCTGCCCAATTTGCATCTGTGTATGCACATAATTCAAAGTTTTCATCTCTAGGATACCATAATCCAAGATTTATAGTGCCTTGTAAGTACCGGAAAATCCTCTTTACTGTTGATTCATGATTTTCTCTAGGATTACTTTGAAATATTGAAACAATACATAGTGCATTCATAATATTAGGTCTGGTTTGTGTCAAATACAGTAAACCTCCTATCATAGATTTGTATCTAGTTGGATTAACAGGTGTAGATTCATCCCTTTGAGATAATTTGTCATTTGTAGTCATAGGTGTGCTTACCAGTTTAGAGTTCTCCATCCCAAATTTCTTTAGTAACTCTTTTAAGTATTTGGATTGGCTCAAGAATATACCTTTGTCAGTTTGTGAAATCTGCAATCCTAAAAAGAATTTTATTTCTCCAATCATACACATTTCAAATTCTTGCTGCATTTTATTAGAAAATTCCTTACATAAACCATCTTCTCCTCCAAAGATTATATCATCAACAAATACTTCTATAATCAAGATGTCATCATTAGTTATTTTGTAATATAAATTGTTGTCTGCATTTCCTTTAGTAAAACCAATTTTTAAAAGATACTTATCCAATCTTGCATACCAAGCTCTTGGGGCTTGTTTGAGTCCATACAGAGCTTTCCTTAATCTGCAAACCATATCATTGTCATCTGTCAAAGAAAATCCATCAGGTTGTTCAATGTATACTTCCTCTTCAAGATCTCCATTCAAAAATGCACATTTAATGTCCATTTGATAAACTTTGTAGTTCTTGTGTGCTGCAAAAGCCAAGAATAATTTGACTGCCTCAATTCTAACTACCAGTGCAAAGGTTTCATTGTAATCAACTCCTTCTTTTTGAAAATATCCCTTACACACTAGTCTTGCTTTATTTCTGACAACCTTACCATCTTAATTAAGTTTGTTTCTGAATACCCATTTGGTTCCAATTACATTTTTATCTTTAGGTTGGGGAACTAATGTCCAAGTGTTATTTTTCTCAATTTGTTCTAATTCTTCTTCCATAGCTTTAATCCAAAATTTATCTTCACATGCCTCATTAACAGATGATGGTTCTATTTGAGAAATAAGACATACCTCTTCATTTTCCAATCTTCCTCTTGTCATAACTGCTTTAAATTTATTTCCAATTATCTGATCTTCAGAATGATTCAATCTTACATACCGGGGTGTCTTTGTTTGTTGTTGTTGTTCAGTTATTATGAAATCCTCAAATGGTACCGGGGTAACTGGATCTTCATTCTGTACCAGTGGATTTGGTGTAGGTTCATTTGTCACAATTTCTATTGCCAGTTCAGAGTCTATACCTTGAAGTTCCTCTGAATTGTTCATCAATTTTTACATTTGTACTCTCAACAATTTTCTACAATATCTTGTTAAAACATCTATATGCCTTGCTCTTAGATGAATAACCAAGAAATATTCCTTCATCACTTCTAGGATCAAATTTGTCAATATACCCATCTCTTCTAATATAACATTTACTTCCAAAAATTCTGAAATATTTAAGAGTAGAGTATTACCAAACCATAGTTCATGAGGGGTCTTACCGGTTTCACCTTTGATGTGAACTTTGTTGAATGTATAGACCGATGTGCTGACTACTTCTCTCCAATACACGTGGTAAATTTTCTTTTGATAACATACTTCTTGTTGCATCCAAGATAGTTTTGTTTTTCCTTTCAACAACTCCATTTTGTTGTGGTGTCTGAGGTGCTGATAGTTATCTTCTGATTCCATTCACTTCACAGAATATATTAAAGTCCTTAGATGTGAATCCTCCTCCTTGATCTGATCTTAAACATTTGATTTTCTTACCGGTTTCATTTTCAACCATTGCTTTGAACAGTTTAAACTTTCCAAGTGCTTCTGATTTTTCTCTAAGAAAAGTAACCCAACACATTCTAGAATAGTCATCAATGATTAGCATGAAATATCTATCACCTTGTAAGCTTTTAGTTCTAGCTGAACCACATAAATCAGTGTGAATTAAATCAAGAGCATTATTAGATTTTTCTGGAATACTTTTGAAACTAGCTCTAACTTGTTTTCCAAATTGACATTCCTTGCATATTGTGTTCTAAGGTTTGACAATTTTAGGTAGATCTCTAACTGCCTTAGAAGTACTGATCTTTACCATGCAATCAAAGTTTACATGACAGAGTCTCTTATGCCATAACCAACTTTCATCTATATGTGCAATCAAGCATGTCTTTTCACTGTTATTCAAATGAAATATATTACCTCTAGTTTGATTACCGGTTGCAATTTCCAAACAAGTTCTATTCATGATTTTGCATTTTCCATTTTTAAATTGCAATTGAAATCCTTTCTCAACTAATTGACCAACACTTAAAAGATTATGCTTCAATCCTTCGACATAGTAGACATTATTAGTGTTATACTTACCATCAAGAGATATTGTACCCTTACCTTTGATTGAACAGGCTTTGTCATCACCAAATCTTACTAAACCTCCAATTTACCTTTGTCTCATGTCATATGATGTGAGCATCTTGAGTCAATGATCCATTCATCCTTTACATCAACTTTAGCTGCTAGGGCTTGTTCTACCGGTTGAGCAGTATGTGTCAGTTGATCTTCTGTTATAGCAACAAAAACTCATCCATTGTCTGTCGGATCCTCATCAGAATCATCAGTCACACCTTCATCAGCAATGTAACAAGATTTGTCTTTGTTCTTCTCTGATATTCACGATTAGGTTTGTATGTCCTTCTAGCTTCTTCTCTTAGTCTAGCATGTCTATCAGGGCATCTCGAAGCCATATGACCAATCTTATTGCAGTTAAAACATTTAAAGGGTGCTTTACCTTCATACTTACTTCCAATAGGACCTTTAGGCATTTTCCTTGCAAATAGCGCTTCAAGTTCTCCATTTTCTTTCCCGCTTTCTTCAAGTTCTCTTGTATAAAAGGCTTTCCAATCAGATTTGTCAAATGATGGAGCAGATGATGTTGATGCTTTAAAGGCTAAATCTATCTTTATAGTAGCTACAGGACCAAATTCTTCAATTTCAAAAGCTGAAAGTTTTCCAATCAATGTATCCCTAGTTACTGATGTATTAGGCATTGTTCTTAACTCATTTATAGCAGTAACCTTCATTTTATATGTCGGTGGCAATCCTCTTAAGATTTTTGAAACAATTTCATCCTCACTTAAGGTTCCTCCACAATATTTAATACCCCAAAAAATTTCATTTACTCTTTCCATAAAAGCATAAATCCTTTCATCTTCTTCCATTTTCATATGTTCATACCTGACCCGGAAGCTTTCAAGTTTTGCAATTTTGACTATGGAATCTCCTTCATTCAGTGTTTCCAAATGATCCCAAATAGCTTTAGCAGTAGACCTATCTAATAATCCCATGATTTGTTGATTTGATAATGCGCTCAAAAGTGCTTCTCTTGCTTTACAATCATTTTCCTCATCTTTAGCCAAGGTAGTTGGACTGGGCTGACCGGATATAGCAGCAGTGTAACCTTTCTTTGTGACTTCCCAGACATCTTTGCCAATGCAATTTAAGTGTGTCTCCATTCTGATCTTCCATATGCCATAGTTGGTTCCATCAAGTTTAGGACTGTCCTTCCTGAAATAATTAGTAGACATTGGATCTCCTCAAGTTGTTAAACTTATACAAAAGAGGACTAAGCTCTGATACCAATTGTTAGGTCCCAGAGACAACTAAGAGGGGGGGGAGTGAATCAGTTGTCAAATAATTTCAAACCAAAAACAACTTAACCACCTTAATGCTTAATACCGGTAAACCAGTTAAGTATGTCGGTAAACAGTTTTAACAGTTAATAGCTATATCGGTAAATATTAATGCATGAAACATAAACACAAAGTCATCCACAACACATGACACCAATATTTGTATGTGGAAACCTTGTAGGGGGAAAAACCACGGTGGGAAACCTTACCCACAATTAGATGATACTACTACAGATAGTAAGTGTACATAAATGGGGTCTGCACATGCAGAAAGGCCAACAGCCTAGAACTCATTGCTCAATCACAAAATGAGACTCACACTGACTACAGTTGGATGGTTAAATCCAATAAGAATGTACTGCATAAGATAGCATCTTCATATGTTGGATTCAGTACCAGTGTAATGCTAATATGCTTTCTCAAAAACGTAGCTTCACCTTCAAATGATGTCTTCATGTATAGCTCTTCTTAATCTTGCATATACCTTCACACAATTCTATTTTGCATCCCACATTTGATCTTACAAATAAGATCTTACATTTATACCATAACCTAAGACCAATTTTAGTAGGTTGGCTCTACAAGATATTACAATAAAAATATTTTACAAACAATATAATATCCGATGCAATAACCGATTGAACATGTCGGCTTATTTACAACAATAATTAATCATTTCCTTAGCATGCCATGCTAATCTGGAAAAGATAAACCTGTCGATGTAACCCTAGGTAACCCTGGACCTATTTGCCGGTAAAAGAAAATATGCAAATATAAATATACCAATGAACAAAACTCCGGGACAAGATGTCCAAAAGATATCTTTGACATTACCAAGTGTCTTCCACATAATTCCAAGTGCTGGTGATCATTATATCCTACCGGTGAATCATATACCAGTAACTGTGCAATAGTTACTTGCTTGCCAGTGAATGCTGCTGGATCTCCAAAGTGCTAGTGTTTTAGTAGGTGTTGACATCAATGAAAAAACCATACCAAAATACCAACATTAAATAGTTCAAACTCTCTTGTATTCCTTATTATCATTTTTTAAGGCAGTGAGCCTCCCAGGTTGTAGCCCTTATTGTAAACTTTGAGCAGTGAGCTCTAGGCAGTGTGCCTAAATGCATGTGCATTCCCCTTATGTAATATTTTTATACTTCTAACAGAGTATATTAATATTGTGGGTTTGAACCCCATCATGGTTTTTCCCTTAACCAGGTTTCCACGTAAAATTTCTTGGTGTTATGGTGTTGCTAACTTGGCTTTATGGTTCTGCACTTTGTTTTTCTTCATTTGCATTAAGTGGTTGAAAAATCAGGTTGTTAAAGTTAAAATTGTTGAACACTGATTCACTCCCCCTCCCCTCTCAATGTTCCCTTGATTCCAACAGTATGATGTTGGTAGATGCAAACACTACATATATCTCATTTTCTAGGTTCTCATTTGATCTACAATTGAAGTTATGTTGGTTTGTGTATTGACTTGTGTAGTAACAGAGAGACAATTTGTAGGAATGTCTTGCATTCCTCTACCTTTAGTATTTTTGGTGGTGTGGTTTGGTGTTTTATCTATGTTGGTGTATGATGATTCTATGTGATACATCGACAAATGTTTTTGTGTGGTCCACAACATGTTTTGAGTTTGTTTGGTCACTGGGCATTAACAGTTTTATCTCTTGGAGCCAACCAAATGTTTTGTTGGTATGTGCGATCGCGTGCTGATATATGAGCATTGATTTGGGATGGATAGGAAGGTGTGTTGACATGGTGTAATGCTTCACATGCCTCATTTTACCTTCTACATTGTCTTGCAGATTGTTTTTGGGTTGACTATTTATATCTACATATTACATCAAATTAGGCTGACCTAATTGATGTTATTTTGATTGTGCATGGTATATAAAGGATGAAATCATTTTGGAGGAGTGAAAAAGTTGTATGTAGTGTGATTAAGTGATATTGTGTAAGTGCAAATGTGTGAAAGTGTAATTGATCAGTAATGAATGCAGTTTCAGATGTGTATTAGCAGTGGACTGTAATCAACATATCAAAGGATGTGGCTCTGAATAGTTCAATCATATTGATAATATATTCTTAAATTATTTGTATCTTTCCTTGAAGAAGTTATCTTCAATGTCCATAAGTCCTCATTGTATTTGCCCTAATATTGTGAGTATGAATAATCCAAGTCCCCTATATCTTTCCCTAAGGTTGTGTGCCTTAGTTTTGTAAGTCCATATTAGGAAAAGTGAGATTCCTTGGCCTTGATCCTAGAACATTCTAACCTTTTTTCATATAGTAGGATAGTTCTCACCATCATTTTTCCCGTATCGGGTTTTCCCCATAAAATCTTGGTGTTTACGTGTGATTGCTTTTGTGTTTTTTAATTATTTATTTCTACATATGTAGTAAATGAATGAATGATAATTGATTGGTTTAATTGGTTAAGTTTTAATATATGCTAATTCACCCACCCTCTCAAAATCTGGAAGTGTTTATCAATTGCTATCAGAGCAAGGTTCTTGAAGAAACACTTTAATAGTTGAGGTAAGTTTGGGACTTGAACACAATGCTTGAATCTGAGAAAGATTTGGATGCTATGGAACAACATGAATGGGATATTGAAGCTATAGTGGATATGGAAAGAGAATTGTGATATGCTCTTGCTAATCTAGATGAAAGTAGATAAAATAACAAGAAAGCAGAAGAACACATTAGTTCTCTAAGAAAGTAAGTTGAAGATGGATTTAAGACCATTCATGATCTCAAAACAAAGCTACATATAAAATTTGGAGAATGTATCAAACTTGAAGAAGTAGTTATGTTGACGAAAGGGTTTACAGAAGGAAAATGACAAATTAAGAAGAGCTTGAAGCTTAAAGGTGGCAGTGAAATGCTTGATGTAATGCTAAGTGCTCAGAAGCAATCTAAAGAAAAATATAGACTTGGTTTTGAGAAAGGTGAATATTATAAGACTCCCATCAAAAAGGGTAAAGGAAAGGAAAAGGTAAAGGATGACTTGAGGAAGACTAATGAAAGATAAAATATGTTTCATTCTAGTCAGAAACAAGAAGAATTTCAGGAAGCCTCCTCCTGCTCAAACCAATCATTCATCATCCTTTAATGGTAATTGTTTTCATGCAACATAGTGCTAGTGAATGTAGAAATTAGTTCAGGTCTCAATCATTTAATGACCAATGCTATTGTTGTAAAAAGTTTGTATATAAGGAAAATGAGTGCAAAAGTAGGATAGTGTGGAATGGTTATGTGAATACAAAATATGGTAGAAATGTTCAATCATTCAATGGATATTTCTATGATTGAAACAAATCTAGGTACAAGGTTATTAAGTGTAGGTCTAACATCAAATGGAATGGAAATGGTTCACAACAAGGTCTGACTTGTTATAACTACAATAAATCAAGGCATATTGCTAGGTTTTGCAAAGGAAAGAATGAGAAGACCTTTGCACCAAAAAACAAGGTTGAAATTAATGACATAAAGGAGAAGATGCAAAAGATACGAGTGAAGAAATTTTATGAGAATGTGGATGGAAATATAGTGGATTGATCTATATCTATTGGTGGTGCAAATACTTTCTCCAGGAACTAGAGAACTAGTTGAAGACCTTGAACCTCCTTGCAGTTTGGATGTTGAATTATTTTCAGCATGGCAGATGTTGTGAAGGTGTTTCTAGATCATTCTAGATGTTTGTGATGGTTTGTAGAGATGTTTGAGATTTTTGGCAAAACAAAGTATCAAATTTTTAAGTGTAACAATAAAATGCATTTTTGTCAAAAAACCTAAGTAGGTGGATGCAACTGATAAATTAACTTTTTAAATTCATTTTGATCACTTGTGATCTTGAAAATTTGAGAGAAATTCAGTGCAAAAGAGATTTATGGTATGATAGTATGATGCAAGGACTTTTTGTAAACCTTAAGTTATCAATTTCAGTTTGTGTGGTGTAAAATGGCTACACTGATTATTGTGAGTCCATATTTGAATCCACAACTAGTATTCAAGCCTTATCCATTTGTGGCTATGGTTAGTGACAAGGAAGGATCTTTTTTTAGGGTCTTGATAGATATAGTTTACACTGAAGATGTTAGGGCTTATATCCATGCGCCCTTGACAAAATTAAGTCATGTAAAGTTTAATTATTTGTGGAAACAATTAGTAGAATATGATTTGATGATATTCAAGCCCCTATACAATCATATTCTGGAGTTAGATTTGAGCATTTGGAAATATTTCCCTGACTTTAGCTAGGAAGATGCATGTATTCAAATTATTCTAAGTTGGATTCACGGTGATGTAACATTTCCTCATCGACCTCACAAAATCATGAAGGATACCATTAGGGTCTTGACTGGAATTTGTTCTCTTCTAACACTATCCCAATGATGGAGGTGGTGAAAACACGGTAGTAGAGTTGATCGATTCAGTATCTAAAAAGAGATTTATGATAGTGGAAGATATAGTTGATCTGAGTGTCAAGTATGTTACCAAGGGAGTGAGTGTCAAGTATGTTACCAAGGGAGTGGTACATAAGTTTTACTTTCAAAATGGGGAGGTTTCTACTACCACCACCGCAATCCATGTATCATATCAGAGGGTGGTTTAAGGTGAAAACTTTGATCTATGTGAAATTTTGAGACTGCAACTGATAGACAACCTTGAGAAGATCAAGAGTGAAAACTATCTATTCAGGTATGGGTCTCTAATTATATGTTTGACTTTCATGTTTAGGAATGAGCTTATCGATATAGGGAAGGTGTGGGACAATTTATATCCTATTGAAGTACAAATTAAGTCTCAAAATATGAATGCGCTGGTTGCTTGCCTGGAGAAGGATAAGCAAAATAAAGACACTGTGATTGTTGATGATGAGTCAGGTTCTAGCTCTGTCCAACATTCTTCCAGATGTAGAACTAGGCAAAATGCTAAAGAGCTGGAGTTGAAGACCAAAGGTAATCAACAGGTGAAGGAAAGTAAAGACCTGAAAGAGGCAGCAAATGCGATGATGATGCTTGTTAGGGATGTTGAGGAGACCATAAAGATTTTCACCTAAATGTTCTAGTTTTGTTTTAGGTGTGTCAGTATCTCGCTCGTCTTTTGCTGTTCTTTTCTCTGGTTGCTGTCTTTTCAGTATCTCGCTCGTCTTTTGCTGTTCTTTTCTCTGGTTGCTGTCTTTTGTGCTGGTCTTTTGCAGCCTTTCTCTTTTTGTTCTGTCCTCTCTAGTTTCTCTAATTATTTTCTTTTCGATATGTAAGTGGGTTTCGGGTCCCTTAAAACCTGGTTTTCCTTAATCAAAAACATATTAGAAGATTCAACAATGATACAGATGAATACTACAAGAAATATCAAGGTTACAAAAAAAAATTCAAAACAAGATGCAAGCAAGAGAGAGGATCCCTAGTGAATTGGTTAGGAAATGCAAGAATGAATTCACTTTTATGGTGAGTAGGGTCTACTATTACATAGAGTTTGTTGAACCAAGGATTGCATCATTTCCTAAGTTACCTTATGAGGTATCTCTAGAAGAGGTTGAAAAGAGCATTGATACTTTATTGAAGTTGCAAGTTGATACAAATTAAGAGAGGTTTGGAAAAGCTATAAATATCTTTAAAAAAATAATCAAGGTGAAATTTGAGAAAGGACATGCAAAGAGAATGGAGAAACTTTACAAAAAGATAAATCTTTGTATAGTTGAACAAGTGTTTGGGGAGCAAGGACCAAGGAGGACTAGGTTAGTCACTACCTTTCCTCTAGTAAACATTGGTTCTTCTGAAACCCTATCTAGATCAGTGACAAGTGAAAGGAAAGGACAAATACTCAAAGAAAAGTCAACAAGAGGAAAGAAATGTTTGGAGCCTATTATTGAGGAAGTTGAGAGAAGCAACATAGATGAAGAAGTTGAAAAAGAAAAGTTTTTATTTAGGAAGAGGTTCACAAGTACAAAAATCAAAATTGAATTTGATGAGAGTGAAGACGACATTGGGCCTCTTAGTCAAAGGAAGAGTACACTGGTCTCCCAAGAAGAGACCCCAACCAAGAAAAGGAAGGAAGTAAAGAACAAAGAACCAATGAAGACCGAGAAAAATAAGAAGAAGATAGGAACCTCTCTAGTTGATGTTGATTATCAACCCTTGACTTTGATAGTCTAGTAAATACCATTTGTGTACATAATTATTTGGATATGACTATAGTGCTATACAATGATGTCCCTCCAACTAATAGGGAGAAAATAGAAAAGGCTATAACCAAATATTTGATCACGTTTGATAATACTATTAGTGAAATTGTTGATAAGTTGCCTAAGAAGCTATTGGAAGCTATGAAAACAAGAAGGAAGCATGCAATGATAAAGGAGTCCAATATGAGGACACGTGAATTAGACATGGTGTGCAACCCTTTATCTAAGGAGGATAGAACCAAGATTGTTCAATCTCTTAATGAAAGATTCAAAACTAAAGAGAGAGTAAATTTCATAATGGGAGAACATCCAGATGACTATCAGAGGATGGTCAAGAAGAATGGAGATGCAACACTTGAGGTTATAAAGAGTTGTAGATGACTTCATCTGCTCCTTTGGAGAATAAAAACACTAGAACTAGTCTAGAAAGGAGTTATCATGGTATTGTTGAATAGACCATAGGACAAAGAGGGGGGTTAATCAATTTAGACCTTAAAACAACTTATTTATAATCTTTTTGAACTTAAAATCATAATTAAATTCTACAATTATGAAACATGAAACCATAAAGCACAACACAAACAAGAATACTAAATTTACGTGGAAAACCCAAGAAGGGAAAAACCATGGTAAGAATCACACTCACAATCTGAAAAACTGATTATAATATTTTAGGTTCAAAGCTAAGGAATCTCATTGCACCTGACTAGACTTGTAAAACTAAGGGAGACAACCTTAGGGCAAGATATAAAGGACTTGCATTATTGAAGCGCATTTCTCCAGGGAAATATACAAAGACTGCACAAGCTACCAAAGGACTCATGGTCTTGTGATGGGTGAAAAGAAATGATGAATTGAAATAAAAAAGATCTCTTGATCATGAAAATATCCTTGAACCATTGTGTCAAGGGAACAATATCATGGCAAACAAATATCACTTTATTCAATGTCTCAAAACACTGTCACATTGAAGATATTATCATCAAAACTCATCAAAAACTAAAACTCACACTTCTACTTCTTCACATGTGCTTGCACATCATTCACATCCAATTCACAATAATCCACTCACCAATTTACACATCTACACTTCCATTTAGAATAGGTTATACATAGAACCCTCAACTAGGTTGGCCACAAACAAAATATACATGAACTACATAAAATTGGCCACTTGAACCAAAATCACATAATGTGGTCCACTCTAGGAGATAAATGGGACATAATTACATCACACCACATATTCTTAAGTAGATTTCAATAAACCACACATGCTATAACATCCACCAAATTTGGCATCAAACCTAACATGTAGAAAAACAATAAATCATGTTAACTAGTTAACTCAAAAATATCACCCAATGAAAATTTCTCAATATAGATCTACACACACCATGATAAGACTTGTATAAACATTCTAACTCAAAATCCAATATATATATATATATAGACCAAAAGAGTATGATCTAAATAAGATAAATCAACTGAGTTAGCTAAAGACCAACACAATTTATAACACCAAACACAAAACAACCTAACTTCACTTGTCGATCATGCCAACACTATAAATCTGAATTGTAACATTGCACAAATCATATGAACATGTCTACCAAGCTGCAAACATTGATCAAAGATAAACAAAAGCTACAAAATTAAAATCAAAATGATGCGTGCTTCACTCTCTTTTCATTCAATACACATTACATATTTATAGGATTCTCCAATCCTATTTCATAGGAAACAACTCTATAACAAATCCTAAATATATGAGTTGTTTTAACAACTTAACTTCCTACAAACAAGTTCATATAACCATTATACTAACCTATTTATTTTATTCTTATTTATTTATGCATCTTATGATGAAATATTCCTAACATCTATGTGAACACAGATTCCCAACACCCTCCCTTAGTGTGAACATGGGGAGAAAGTACATCACAATACTTGATGACCACACTCAGTAGTTCATCCTAAGGTATGAATAGGGATAGACACATATACTCATGACAAGAAATAGTGGAACTTTCCTCACTATGCTTATGCTTTCATCCAAGGATAGGTACAAACACATCTACCCATGAAACCAAGGATAGAGACTAACACTTCTATCCAACATCAATGTTATGAACAAGTACACACACATCTTCTCACAATAATTGACTTGTTTGAAGAGGTTCATATACAGAACGTCTTAAAATAATACCCGGGGTGGGAGATTTGATCAATCGAGATTCAGAAGATGAAATCTTACCCTTACCATCAATAGGTCGATCTAGCACATTTACAACTCGACCCAAATAAGCATCACTTACTGGTATCTAAGCAATTTTTCCTGATGCTCTTACGAAACTGCCCTCTTGTATCATCAAGCCATTACCCATTAATAGAGCTCCAACATTATTTGATTCTAGATTTAGGGAAATACCTAATGTACCATCTACGAATTCTACTAATTCCCCTACCATTACATTATCAAGACCATGAATACAAGCAATGCCATCTCCTACTTCAAGTATAGTACCAATATTAACAACTTGGACCTCGTTATTATATTGTTCAATTTGTTTACGTATCATACTACTAATTTTATCGAGTTGAATAGTTACCATTAACACTAGTTAATTCTGTTTTAAAAAATAAGACCTACTATATATATATATATATATATATATATATATATATATATATATACGATTAAGTCCTTAGGTTTAAAAAAAGAGTAAAAAAAATAAAAATAAGAAGGTGTTTTAAATCAATGCTATTTGAATTGAACCTGTTCCAAAAAGGCCAAGACATTTCCAATTTATATGTTAACACACACTACAGTAAGGGAAAACTTATGAAATCAATTCAATATTAAACCTTAGACATATAATATCCTTACAAATTAGTTTGTTTTAGCCTACTCTAGTCCCCTTACAAAACTTTCGTTATTGGGCTAGCCATTAACTTTACATGTTTTTAGCAATTGACATGGCATCATCATAAAATGATACAAATCTTAGATAAGAATATACAACACCCTAGAACACCCTTGCTTACAATTTTTTACTGAGACAACATCTAAGATTCCTTGAATTATGTGATATTTAACACCAGGCAAATCTTTAACTCTTCCACCTCTTACTATTACTACAAAATGTTTTTGTAAATTATGGTCAATACTAGGTATATAAGCAGTGATTTCATATTTAGAGTTTAATCATACTATGGCAACTTTACATAAGGCAGAGTTTGGTTTTTTAGGGGTGATAGTGGAGGGGGAATTTGAGTTTACCTATCTCAATAAAGTATATGATTGGTTCGAAGAGCGTCTCAAGATTCAGGCGATTGCATATGATATCACTAGTAAATATGTTCCTCCTCATGTGAATATATTTTATTGCCTAGGGGGAGTCACACTGACTTCTTTTTTGGTACAAGTAGCTACTGATTTTGCTATGAATTTTTACTATATCATCCCACCATTCTAGAAGCTTTTGCCTCTATTCAATACATAATGATTGAAGTTAACTTTGGTTGGCTAATCTGATTGGTCCATAGATGGTCGACAAGTGTGATGGTTTTAATGATGATCTTACATGTATTTTGCATTTATTTAACAGGTGGGTTCAAAAAACCTCGCGAATTAACTTGGTTTACGGGTGTAATTCTAGTCATATTAACCGTATCTTTTGGTGTAACCGGTTATTCTTTGCTCTGGGAACAAATTATGTATTAAGCAATCAAAATAGTGATCGGTGTGCCTGAGGCTATTCCGTTAATAGGAATTCCTTTGGTAGAGTTATTACACGGGAGTGCTAGTGTGGGTCAATCTACCTTGACCCATTTTTATAGTTTACACACTTTCATATTACCCCTTCTTACTGTTGTATTTATGTTAATGCAGTTTCTAATGACCTGCAAGCAAGGCATTTCAGGTCCTTTATACAAAGGAAATATACATTTTGAATCAGCATTCAAAGCCTATTATTATTATAATATATCATTGTCATGAAAATCATGTTTCTCGGATTTCTCCTTTCAATTATTAAGTATTATTTATTTAATAACATATAATTAAAGTAGATACTCATCTCAGGTAGAGAAAATGGATTATGGGAGTGTGTGACTTGAACTATTGGTTAGGTCGTGCAGATCAATTTTACGATCTGCCATATACTCTGATTAATACGTCCTGCTTTCTTTTCTACAAGTGTGGAAACCCCAAGAATAAAAGGATTAGTTCTCATAAATAAATAAATAAATAAAGGATATTGATTCCAATTGCTAATACTAGCAAAAAACCTAAAAAAGCACAAATTCTTCGTAATGAGTTGATCATTCAATAATCATTTAGAGTTATAACTTACATTTACTTAGTAATATCTTTCTTTGTAAAGTTTTAAAATTGGGAGATCCAACTACTAAAATACAAGTGGTATAATATGGTATTTCTCCGTTCGTTAATGCAATAGTGAGAAATTGCATCTCACAAATCAAAATATTTTGATTCCACTTTTTTTGATGTAAAATGTTGTAATTAGTATGAAATCTATCTTTATTAATTATAAACTACGATCGAATCTATGGAAGCATTGGTTTATACATTCCTTTCGGTGTCAACCTTAGGGATAATTTTTTTTGCTATTTTCTTTCGAGAACCCCCCAAAGTTCTGGATAGAGGGGGGAAATAATTTTCTATTTTTCTAATCCTCCTTCTTATAATAAAAAAAGAGAAAATGATCTTCCCGATCAAGAAGGTCTTTGTTTTTTCAACTAGTCCTCGTTCTCTTCAAAAGGATCTCAAAGTTGTTCATAAGGTTGCCCAAATGTGGTGTATAGGGCATAACCAATAAAACTAACAAGTAAACAAGATATGGAGATATCGACTAAGGTTGCAGTTGTTAGGATAACCGATGGACAACTGAGAGGAGGGGGTGAATCAGTTGTCAACAGATTATTAAACTTTAAGCACACAAAATTTTTTACCGAAATTCATAAACCAAAATACCAAAATAGAAGATATAACAATCAAGCACAAACATAAATCACAAAAAATTACCAACCATCCACAAAACATAACGCCGAGATTTGTACGTGGAAAACCCAGTAAAGGGAATAACCATGACGGGAAGCCTACCCACAATTAGATAATAATTCTAGAGTAATTATGTGATTACAATAAGTGGGGCCTACACATATAGGAAGACTAATAGCCTAGAGTGCACTGCTCATCACAAAATTATCCTCACCGACTACAAAAGAAATCCAGACTACAATCCAGAAAGATGAATGAACTACAAGAATAACATCTCCTATGCCTGAGTATAGTTCTAATTAAGATCAATACCAAAGGTCTTAAACCTCTTACACAAACCCAATTCGATCACCTATGATAAAAAAAAACCTCTGCATATGATTATAACCTTATTCACACACAGATAATCCCATAACGCACATACCACGATCTACAAAGAGATCTTACATCATATATATACCAACCTGGGACCTAAAAAAATTAGGTCGACCACCTAAAAGATAATACAATAAATTGATTACATAATCCCGCAAAATAATGATAAACCAAGTTGGCCTAAGACCGAAACAACATAAACCAAACAATAAATCCAATCGATAATGCATCAGGATCATCAATCAACACATTACATAAACCGGTCCATAACCTAGAAGAATAACATAGAATAGAATAGGTTCGATGCTAAATGCAAACACCACCGATCAACTAAAACATGAACATGACAACCATCAGCATCCTGATAACCTTCTAGTAGCCGCACCAACACCACTTAACTGATTCATCAAAAGATCTTCAACAAAGCTCTGTCAGTAAAACCCTTACCAATAACCAAAAGGCTTACTAGAACAAATGATATCTTCCGGATCATCAAATCCCAAACCAACTGAATGTGATATGCATCAGGAACACATGAATAATGAGTCCAAACCAATTCCACAAGTGAGAACATGTCATAGAAGATCTCCAGATCAACATCATAAACCAACTACTCTATCGAAACCTAGTAGACAACAAAACAACTAGTGTTGACATCAATACAACACAATCAATTCCTCCAAATTGCAAAGAATCTCCTCCTTTGGTATTGATGGCAATACTAGATGTGAAAAACATCCAAGTGCTAAGAAATGCCAAACAAATCTCCCCCAAAGGAAGACATCCAACAATCTCCCCAAAATGATATAACAATGAAGTTCTAAACTAACAGACTAAACTCCCCCTGTGAATGATATCTCTGTTAAGCTCTATTTTTCACATAAATATCTCTCCCCCTTTGAAATCAATGCTAGAAATCTGACATAAACATCAAAGAAAAATCATAAATCCTCTAAACCACAAAGTTGACTACTCCCCCTGAGTAGTAGCACCACACATCAATCTAGAGTGAATGATAGTTATGATAAATGCATACTGGACTAATGCCAGTCATCATCACTCAAGTCTCTACCAAAGGGACAAAGACCCCCAATCTATCTCTGAAGTACTCAAATGATTCCTTAGGCACATGTTTAGTGAATATATCTGCAATCTGCTCTTTAGTGTTCACATAAACTACGCTAACTTCATTTGCTTCCACCTTCTCCTTCAGAAAATTATACTTGATAGAAATGTGCTTTGTCTTAGAATGAAATACCAGATTCTTTGATATGTCAATAGTAGCAGAGTTATCACAGTGAATGACTACTGATTCATTGCAATCTACCCTTATATCCTTCAATATTTTCTTCATCCATAGAACTTGTGTATAGTTAGTAGCAACAACAACATACTCAACTTCAACAGTAGATAAAGAATTACATGACTGTTTCTTGCTTATCCATGAAACAAGTTTATTTCCAAGAAAGAAAGCTCCATCAGATGTTCTCTTCCGGTCATCAACTCTCCAACCCAATCTACATCTGTATATGCACATAGTGTAAAGTCATCATTTTTAGGGTACCACAAACCATACTTAGTTGTTCCTTGTAAATACCTGAAAAATCCTTTTCACTGCACTCTCATGATTCTCTCTAGGATCACTCTGATATCTTGATACAATACAAACTACATTCATTATATCCGGTCTAGTCTAAGTCAAATATAACAAACCTCCAATCATATATTTATACCTTGTAGGATTTATTGGAGCTGATGCATCTTTCTTTGTCAATTTCTCACTTGTAACCATAGGAGTACCAACCGGTTTAGAATTTTCCATACCAAATTTCGTCAACAACTCTCTAGCATACTTAGTTTGATAGATGAAAATACCTTTATCAGTCTAAGTAATCTTCAAACCTAAGAAAAAATTCATCTCTCCAATCATAGACATCTCAAATTCATTCTTCATATTATCAGAGAATTCCATGCATAACTTATTCTCACCTCCAAAAATGATATCATAAACAAAGACTTCAACAATAAATATGTCATCATCACTGATCTTATAATATAAATTATTGTCAGCATTACCTTTAGTGAAACCAAGATTCAAAATATATTTGTCCAATCTAGCATATCAAGCTCTAGGGGCTTGTTTCAATCCATATAAAGCTTTCCTTAATAGGTGCAAACCATGTTTTTGTCATTTGAAAGTGAAAATCCATTAGTTTGCTCAATGTAAACTTCCTCTTCAAGATCTCCATTCAAAAATGCACACTTGACATCCATCTGATAAACCTTGTATTTCTTATGGCCAACATAAGCAAGAAATGGTCTCACAGCTTCAATCCTAGCTACCGGAGCAAAATTCTCATCATAACCAATTCCTCCCATTTGAGAATATCCTTTAAATTCTAATCTAGCCATATTCCTCATAACTTGTCCATCCTCATTCAATTTATTCCTAAAGACCCATTTAGTTCCAATAACATTCTTATTTTTAGGTCGGGAACTAAAGTCTATGTGTTGTTCTTTTCTATCTGATCTAATTCCTCTTCCATAGCTCTCATCCAACATTCATCTTTCCAATCTTCAATAATTGATGCCGGTTCAACTTGAGAAATTAAACATAGATCATCAGCTACCAACCTTCTTCTTGTCATTACTCCTTTGTTCTTGTCTCCAATGATCTGATCTTTTGAACGATTTAACTTTACATACCTAGGAGTCTTCTAACTTTCTGTTCCTCTACTCTGATCTTCAGTTACTATTGAATTTTTTTATACTGCCAGGGTAATTGGTTCAACATTCTATTCTAGTACAGGTGCTACTAGTTCAATTATGATCATCTCCACTTCCAGTTCTTTCTCATAAGTTTTGATTTGACCTTTGTACTGCTCATCCACCTTGACATTAATGCTCTCCATAATTCTCTTCAATATTTTGTTATAACATCTATATGCTTTTCTTTCATTAGAATAACCAGGAAATATCCCTTCATCATATCTAGTATCAAAATTTCCAATGGAATCATCTCTTTTAATATAGCATTTACCACCAAAGATTCTAAAATACTTAACTATAGGTGTATGACCAAATCATAACTCATAAGGCATCTTATTGGTGTCTCCTTTGATATGAACTCTGTTGAATGTATATATCATCATACTAATAGCTTCTCTCCAATAGATATGAGGCAAATTAGCTTCTATTATCATAGTTCTAGCTGCATCCAAGATAGTTATGTTCTTTCTTTCCACAACACCATTCTACTAAGGTGTCTGGGGTGCAAACAATTGACTCCTTATCCCATGCTTCTCACAATAATTGTTAAATTCATCGGATGTGAATTCACCACCTTGATTTGACCTTAAGCATTTAATCTTCAACCCTTTCTCTATTTCAGCTTTAGCTTTTAAGATCTTAAACTTTTCAAAAGCTTCAGATTTCTCCCTTAGAAATGTAACCCACATCATTCTAGAATAGTCATCAATGATTAGCATAAAATATCTATCACCTTGAATTTTTTTAATTCTAGCAGGACCATACAAATAAGTATGAATAAGATCAAGAACATCATTAGATTTGTCTTGTATACTCTTAAAAGAAGTTATGACCTGCTTTCCCATTTGACATTCCTTACATATTGGATTATAGGGCTTCACAATCTTAGGTATATCTCTAACAACCTTAGTTGAACTGATCTTTACAATGCAATCAAATTCACATGACATAACCTCTTATGCCATAGCCAACTCTTATCAATTTGTGCAATCAAACATGTCTTCTCACCGGAGTTCAAATGAAAGATGTTACCTTTAGTCTAAGTACCAATTGCAATCTCTAATCTAGATCTATTGATGATTTTGCATTTTCCATCCTTGAACTGTAATTGAAATCCCTTATCCACCAACTATCCTACACTCAAAAGAGAATGCCTTAAAACCTTCAACATAATAAACATTATCAGTGTTATGCTTACCATCCAATGATATAGTTCCTCTTCCTCTAATCATGCATGCTTTGTCATCTCCAAATCTAACCAGACCACCATCAAATTCTTGCAAAGATAGAAACTTCCTTTTATCTCCAGTCATATGATGTGAACATCCACTGTCTATCACCCATTCATCCTTGTCATCAATTTTAGCAGCAAGGGCCTTTTCCTCATTTTGAATGACAAGTTCCAGAGCATCTTCCTTGATAGAAAAAAATACTCATTCCTTTCCATTGTTGATTCCACTAGCTAAATCTTGTGTTGGTTCATCATAAGAATCAGTCACACCTTCCTCATCCACATAGTAACATGATTTGTCTTTGTTCCTCCTGTACTT
Source organism: Cryptomeria japonica (assembly GCF_030272615.1). NCBI lineage: Eukaryota > Viridiplantae > Streptophyta > Pinopsida > Cupressales > Cupressaceae > Cryptomeria > Cryptomeria japonica. The sequence goes on from NC_081405.1 coordinate 470,781,955, forward strand.
ATGCTTGTTTTGATATTCATGGTTAGGCCTAAAAGATCTTCTAGCTTTATCCTCAAATCTTGAATTCCTCTCAGGACATCTAGATGCAAAATGACCTATCTTATTACATGCAAAACATTTAAAAGGTGATTTTACTTCATACTTACTTCATGTTGGTCCTTTAGATACTCTTCTAGCAACTAGGGCTTCAAGTTACTCAAACTCTTCATCTTCTTTCTTCATTTCCTCCAGTTCCTTTGCATATAAATCTTTCTGATCACTCTTTCTAGTTGATGATGTAGATGTATGAAAAGTAGATTCAGTCTTTGCAACTCCTTGAGGACCAAATTCTTCAAGCTCAAAGGAAAATAACTTTCCAACCAAGGTATCCTTATTAACAGAGGTGTTAGACATTGTTCTCAACTCATTAATTGTAGTAGCCTTCATCTTGTAAGCCTATGGAAAATCTCTCAATACTTTAAAAACAATCTCATCTTCACTCAGAGATCCACCACAACACTAAATTCTCATAACAATTTCATTAACTCTTTCCATAAAAGCAGTAATCCTTTCATCTTCTTCCATTTTCAGGTTCTCATACCTCACCTGATAACCATCAAGTTTATCAATTTTAACAGTAGGGTCACCTTCATTCAAAGTCTCCAACTTATCCCATATAGCCTTTGTAGATGATTGGTCAGTTAATCCCATTATTTGCTGATCAAAAGGTGCACTCAAGAGGGATTCTCTAGCTCTATAGTCATTTTCAATGTTCTTATCCAAGTCTACCAAAGGAGGATTTCCAGATGCTAGATTATAAGGAGTATACCCATTCTCAATAATCTCCCAAATGTTTTTCCCAATACATCTCAAATGAGTCTCCATCTGAATCTTCCATACTCTGTAATTTGTTGAATCAAGCTTAGGGGTTTCTCTATGGGAAACAGCTACAGATGAACTATTAGTTTCCATAGGATCTTCCTCAAGTGGTTAAGATTTTGCAGAGAGGAGTAGGCTCTAATACCAATTGTTAGGATAATCGGTGGACAACTGAGAGGGGGTAGGGTGAATCAGTTGTCAACAGATTATACAACTTTAAGCACACAAAATATTTTACCGGAATGCATAAACCAAATACCGGAATAACAGATATAACAATTAAGAACAAACATAAATCACAGAACAATTACCAACCATCCACAACACACAACACTGAGATTTGTACATGAAAAACTTGATAAAGGGAAAAACAATGGTAGGAAGCCTACCCACGGTCAGATAATACTTTTGTAGTAAGTATGTGATTACAATAAGAGGGGCCTGCACATGCAGGAAGGCCAACATCCTAGAGCACACTGCTCATCACAAAAGGAGCCTCACTAACTACAAAATAAATCCAGACTACAATCCAGAAAGATGAATGAACTGCAAGAATAGCATCTCCTATGCCTAAGTATAGTTCCGGTTAAGTTCAATACCTGAGGTCTTAAACCTCTTACACAAACCCAATTTGATCACCTATGATCAACAAAAACCTCTGCATATGATTACAACCTTATTCGCACACAGATAATCCCATAACCCACATACCACGATCTACAAAGAGATATTACATTGATATATATACCAGCCCGAGACATAAACAATTAGGTCGACCACCTAAAAGATAATACAATAAATCCGTTATGTAATCTTGTAAACCAATGATAAACCAAGTTGGCCTAAGACTGAAACAACATAAACCAAACAATAAATCCAACTGGTAATGCATTAGGAGCATCAACCAACACGTTACATAAACCAATCCACAACCTAGTAGAATAACATAGAATAGAATAGGTCTGATGCTAAATGCGAACACCACCAATCAACTAGAACACAAACATGATAACCATCAGCATCCTAATAACCTTCTAGAAGCCACACTAACACCACTTATCAGATTCATCAAAATATCTTCAACAAAGCTCTACCGGTAAAACCCTTACCAGAACAAATGATAGCTTCTAGATCATCAAATCCCGAACCAACAGAATGTGATACGCATCATGAACACATGAATAACCATTCCAAACCAATTCCACAAGTCGAAACATACCAATAAAGATCTCCATATCAACATCATAAACCAACCACTCTATTGGAACCCGGTAGACAACAAAACAACTAATCTTGACATCAATGACAAACATCAATGCAACACATAATCAATTCCTCCAAATTTCCAATAGAAGTTTCCATTGGTAGGTAATCCTATGTATGTATATATACATAATAGTATATAAAGTTAATTAGATCTCAACCAATACTATTGTTTTTATGGCTACACAGACCATTGATGATACTTCCAAAACTGGACCAATACAAACTACTGTAGGAGATTATTTTAAAACCACTTAATACAGGATCCGGTAAATTTTATCCTAGATGGGGAACTACTCCTTTTATGGGTATTGCAATGGCTCTATTTGTAGTATTTATTTAGTACTTATAGAGAAAAGTGTTAGTCTATTTGAAAAAAATCAATATATTTTAAATGTCGATTCGGGATCGAATAAAACAAAGATCAAAAATTGTATTGAAATTTTCTTCAATGTTAAACTAAAAGGAGTCAATAGTTATCGGCCTCCACAAAAGAAAGAAAAAAGAGGAAATATAAAATAAATAATGAAACATAGAATGCATTATAAACACATTATTATTACACTAAAACCAGGTTATTCTATTCCACTTTTTCCTTCAAATTTTTTTATTTAATTTCAAACATGAACACCCGTTCGTACATCACTTTTACTCTGGGCACACGTGATAAATCTCTATCAAGTTTTGATGGAAAAGTCCAATCTCATCAACAAAATAAATTGACTTCTGGCCAACATCGTTGTGGGAAAGGTCATAATAATAGTGGAATTATTACCATATGACATAGAGGAGGAGGTCACAAGTGTTTGTATCATCAAATTGATTTTCGATGGAGTGAGAAAACAACATATTGGGAAAAATTGTAACAATAGAAAGTGATCCTAATAGAAGTGCATATATTTATCTTGTGCACTACAGAGATGATCAAAAGACATATATTTTGCATCCGAGGGGGATTATGATTGGAGATACTATTTTGTCCAGTCCAAGAGCTCCCATATCAATTGGAAATGCCCTACCTTTGAGCGCAGTTTGAATTATTAATTTATGTAACCGGAAATAATCGATTGGGTTTATAGAAAAACCTTAAAATCTATCAATGATCCAACTAGGATAGTTTGATGGGATCAACCCCAAAGGGAAACCGAGGATAAAGAGCAGTGGGTGATTGAGTTCAATAGTTTTTGGAATTATTGACTCCAAAGATATGATAATATGGAGAAGACTTAATTATATGAAGTAGAAACAACTAAGGTAAAGGAACCCTTGTTATGAAGAGAAAGACAAGTAAGTCACATTTGATTTGATGGTTAAAGGTAGATTCGAAGTTGAACAGTAAAAATATTTTTATTTTTAATAAAAAAAATTTCTATTTTAAATGCCTCCTACGTTATTCAAGAAATCATCAAGGGATATATAATTGAACTTTACCATTTATGAATCAAATCAAGTGATCTTTCTGGATCACGTTATTTATGATCTGTTAAACAAATTCACCATAAAAAACAAATGGTGGAGATACTCACTTTTATTATATTAAAACAATATGCTATTGTCAATCCCAAAATATTGGGATTGACTGTTGGATTGGCACTATAATAAGATGAAAAATTATTAGAAGCAGAAAGAGAAGACCATTAGGAATGGCAGTTAAAAAGGTTTATATTCATTAAAAATAATCATTTTTTTTAGTTTTTTATTTCCTCTGTTCGGTTTGTTCTCAGTGGAACAACTCTAATATTTTTCATTTCCATACACATTGAAAAAGATTCCTTATATGCTTCCCTATATAAGATCGTAGGGCAAAAAGGATTATCTTCTATACTAGATAAAATTGTTTTATCTAAAGAATGAAGAAATTCCTATGGAGAAGAAGAGGAAACTCCTACAGTTTGTGATTCTAGGACCTAGTGTTTTAGTTTTATTCGTAGAAATCGATTCGATCATATGAAAGATATAACAATAGACAATTCTTTATTGTATTATCTTCATCTGTTTGGAAGGTTTCAATAAATACCGACCCGTCTTTCTAGTTTGTATTGAAATAAATTTCTGATGTCTGGTCCCGACTTCCAACCTCTTTATGTTGCAAAGGATGATATTATAGAAAGAAAGACAACTGCTTTCTGGGAAGAAATTTTTTTATACAATAAGTTTCAAAGGATGAGAATATATCACATTATTTCTATGAATAAATAGGAATAGATTTTATTTATAACTCATAGAGCTAGAGGAAAGAACTATATTTGTTCCTTTCCCTTTATTCAATTCATAAGTAAAAAAAGAGATAATATTTGAGTATAATAAAAAATGAACAATTCCTTTGTTTACCATTTACCTTTTCTTATCTTTTTTGATATCTCAATTCCAATATATTTTTCACTGGTAAAATGACCAAAGTAAAATATCTAGTACATTAATATAAGAATGTTTGGTACATCATAATCCAATTATGCTATTATAGAGAAAAGGAAAATAATTCCATCTAGAATTTAGACTTACACATCCATTTTTTTGGAAAGAAAAAAATCATTTGACATAATATCCAATTAACAACCAAATATGAAAATTTTGAATAATTTCAAGTGATTGAGAAAGGTTCACTTTCAAAATCTACCTTAATTTTCAATATTAGAATAATTGATATATTTATCAGTTAATGGGTTAGGTTCACTTACTTCTCATTTTTATTTACTTTATTTTAATGCGTAATAATTAAGTGAAAAAAGTAAGAATATTCTAGTAATTGAAATTGAAATTAATTATTAATAATTGAAATTATTATTCTTCAATCAAAATTATGAAAGTGAAGTAGATTATGCCTAATCTTGTACTATTCCTCATCTTATCAGCAACAAGATTACAAAAACACACATCCAATCATAATTACCAACTATTGTGACTATGGACAAACACTTCCAATCAATTACACCATCTTGTGAATGGGTACAAGCACATCCATTTACAAACAACCAACAATAGTCATTGGGGAAAACTTCCAATCACTTACATAAAAAACTTGAACACCAAGCCCTTGTTGTCATGCATGTAGCCACCATTATAGATCATTTATACTCTAAAAAAAATGATATGAGATAGTTTCTGCTACCATTTGGAAACCAATCTTGGCTTTAGTCATTTTGGCACAAATAGTTTTGTCACTAATGCAATTTCATGACCTCGTCACTAGTGATTGATGAGAGGTCACTAAATGACCTCCAACCTCCTGTGCCTCCAAAGTCCAGTAGATTTGATTTAGAAAAAATATTCCTTCTCACTATCCTCATGTGGATATTTTTCAATAGCCACCCCATGAAAGCATTCTTCATCATCATTTGCAGCCAATGCCTTATCTGTATTTAACTTTCCATCAAGGAGATCCTTGACACGCTGAGTGCAATTTATTACAATGTGTCCATTCTTCTTGCAATAGTAGCACAAAATTCTATTCTTGAAGAAATGATTTCCCTTTGATGTAGAAGAATTGGTTTTGAAGGAATGGTTAGACTTGTTTTTACCAAACATCGAAGTTTCCTCTATAGTTGAGTCCATTTTCTTAGCTCCTTCATCAATCAAAGTAGATATTGTATCTTCTAGGCTAGCTTCTACTTTGTTTAATGTGAATACAATATTATCATAATTAGAAGGGATGCTATTTAACAAAATAGCTTTTGAATCATCATCATCTACTTTAGAATCTATCCTAGGTATTTGATTCAATAGGGAGTGAAACTTACTGATATGTTGAACAATGTTGTCACCTTCCATCATTTTTAGTTCAAATAAGCCAATCTTTGCACTCGATGATTTTGATAAAAACAAAGAGTTCAAATTACCTCACACTTCATTTGAGGTCTTTGATAAGTCAATGTGGTGGAGGTATGCATCTAAAAGTGCAAGACCAACTAAAGATATTTCTCTTCAATCCTTCACAGTTCACTTTATGCATTCATCAGGATCAATTGGCATTATTGTTGCTCCACTTACTATATCCCACATATCCTTTTCAATAAGGATCAACTGTAATTTGATTTTCCATGAGTGGAATTTTGAACCTTCAAATTTTTCTATTAATATACTTTTTTTTCTCTATTTAAAGAAAAACTATTTGACTCCCCTCTTAATCTAAAGAAAATTGAAGGTTTTAAGTTCTACCAAAAATGCACCTTGAGATGCTATGACAATTAACAAATTCTAAAAATGATATAATTTAATATAGACCCTATTATAAAAATAATACTACCCTAATAGGAGGCTAACAAAGCTATAAACATGAGACAAAATACATGAATGGGAAAACTACATGGGAAGAGCGTCATAATTCACTGGTGGATTCCTTGAACATTCACTTAGACCTTGGTCATGTTACCACATCTCATTTTGAAATATCCTCTTGGTTATATTTTTATGAGATAAAGGGGTGGATGGACCCTACCAAGAATACCAATGCAGTTCTTAGGAGAAAGCTTGAGCAAAGGGACTGGCGAGAAGAGAAAATTCCAGATTTTTGGATATTTTGGTAAGAGATTAAAGACTATACCCTTGATTTTTAGGTGAATCCATTGGATGATATGTTTGATGATATTTGGAACAATTATCATGATGACATCGAAGGTGAGGAGGAGAAATTTTATGAACTATGAGAAGTTAAAGGAAAAAGAATCACGGTCGAACTTGGTGTCGCTCCCAATTTTGAGGGGGAGTTTCCTGTAGTCAGATAGTCGCATACTCAAACTTAAAAGTGAATGTCTTAGGACACTCAACCTTCATAGAGGATAGCTGAAACTAGAAACTCACAACCAAAGAAGAGGCAAAAGATGGATGACTCTCAAAAAGCGGCCTCAAACCAAACGGTCATGTCAAATCCAACTCCTACCACGTCAGTAACCCAAGTATGCCTTACTCCTTCCTTCTATCTTCTCAATCTTTAGTCAGTCCACCAGTTTCAGTTCCTCCCATGTCCTAGGAAGATAATACCCCCTTAGCATAGACCCCTACCCCTGCTCAAGTTTCCATTCCCGTAGTGGTCTCTGATCAAATTTCTACATCACCCTTCGTAATGGGCCTAGCCTTTACAACCCTGCGGACTGTCTCGTATTTTGTTCTTCCAGTTTCCTCACTTGGCTTTGCAATTTCTAGTGTTTCTGTGACATCTTATTAGGTTATAAACTCTATCCCAATGCTCTTTATATCTCAGCAGAGCCTTACACCACCCTTTGCCTTTTTAGAACAATAGCAAAGCATTCCTCCTTTCTCCCCTTCAATATAAAAAATGTCAGGACACTCAATCCAAGTCTGTTGTTGTTCCAATCCCTTTCACTTTGTCTCCCAAATATCCTATTTCCACCCAATATATCTTGTCACCTATCAAATTTAGAGATCAGGTGGATGCTACTAGAATGGCTAGGGCAAAGCAAGTGCAGAAGAGAAAAGAGAAAGATGTCAAACCAGCAATGTCGCACATTACGACTGTCTATGATGAGGTACACCAGTCCATCATGTTTTCCACTAAAATTCCTAACATAATTAAATCGGAGGGTCAAATGTGGCCCAAAGATTATACAATTCATGCAGTAGGCATCAATATAAGCCAAGCCTGCATCCAAGACAAAGTGGAGGTGATGGAAGGCACACAAAAGGTAGTGACAATAGACCTTTTGAAAGCCTCTCGTCGCCTAGAAAAGAGAGAGGTGTTAAGAAATGTGAAGAGTACCATGGAACTCCTGAGGATAAAAGACAAATAAAAAGATATAGAAATTGCCCAGTCATTAAAGGAGATCACTTGGCTGAGCAAAGAGTTGTAAGAGAAGACTCTCACTTTCCCAACAAAGCCATGAAGAGAAAACCAAATTGTAAGAAAATATCAGTATCTTGACTCTCCAGCTCCAAAATCACCAGCAAGAGAAGGAAGACATGTCTAAAAAATTGCAAAATATGAACCAAGAGATTACTCAATTGAGGAAAAGTCTCATGGATATGGCTCGTATTCAAAGTGAACTTCAGATCACCATCATTGAGAAAGACTCGTTGAAAGAAAAATTGAATAAACATCAGGTATTGCTAGTGGAAGAGAAAAGGCAAAACAAATGTTGGATAATCAATTGCACAATAGTCTTTCCAAGCTCTTTGAAGTCCATAAGGATCATTCCGCCTCTACAAATGTATAGGTTCAATTGCAACAGGATTTAATCTATAAGGAGACATAGATTGATAAAGAGCTCCATGATGCTCAAGCTACCTATGAGAAAGAATGAGAAGCCAAAGTGGTAATAGAAAAAGCCCTTCAGGAGAAGACCTTAGAGCTACAACAACACAATCTAGATTTAGAGGGAAAGATTGAAAGATTGATTATAAAAATGGGATCAAAAGATGCCTATATCAGCATACTTCGAGCATTAGGTGCAACATACACCTCCGAAGTCAACTTAACTTCTATTGTCCAGCAGCAATATTTCTCATATTCAGAGAAGATTAAGATTGTTGTTACATCTCTCTGGCCAACATTGCGATTCATTGTGGACGCACAACACTTAAGCTCAAAGGTAGAAGCCATAGTTGAGAAAATCCTACAAGACATTCCATATAGTGTACTTAAATCCAAAATGCTAATTGAGAAATTGTACATGAAATTAGATGACACTCTTGCCGCAGTTGGTGTGAAGGATTGCATATATGCGGCCTGAAAGGCTAATGAATTTATCAATTGTAATAGGTAAGCTCTCCATGCCAAATCTTTCTTAGGTGTATTAATGACAACCACTTCCTAGCCTAAGATGCAATTTGATTTTTTCATGCAGATCGATCTGCCATCCCCTTTCCATACATATGATTCCATAGAAACAGAGGATAAAATGATGCAATGTAATGCCCCGCCAGGAAACCCCAAACGCAGTCCGCTACAACAAAAAACACACGCACGTCCCGATACAAAGGCAACGCCCGGCTCAAGAATAAATGAATAAATCTTTCTTAAAACACAGTTCGAAATGAACTAATAAAATTTCTTTAAAACACAGTTCGATATTATTAATCCAAGATTTCATTTCCCTCAAAACACAGTTCGATATATAAAACAAAATGCACGGGTTTAAGCACGACAACTACGCCCAGCACAAAACGCCCAACACAAAGAAAATGTATAAATTTATTTATATTAATCAAAGAGAGAACCAGACATGGCAAGATAACCCATTTTTAACATAATGATACAGCCATGCAATTTCTTGAAGAACACAGCTAAAACATGGATTTTAAACTCCCAAATCCAATATGAAACTGAAAACAATCAAAGATTGAATTTGGCAACAAGCAATCCTTTTTACAACCACAAGGAAGAACGATTTGGATAAACCCTACCTTCATACGCAATCCTGGCATGGCTGAAGGAGAGCCCCCCAATCCTCAGCTCCCCAAATCCTCCAATTTTCATTCCCCACCCAAAATCTTTTCCAAAAATGTCCATCCCCTTCCAATTTCCCCAAATTTGGGTAATATGGAAGAGTTGACTCCAAATTTCTATTTTTGGAATAAAATCTTTTATTTACAAATAATTCATAAAATTAATTCTTTTCTATTTATAACAACAAAATAACTTGCTTTTCAAATCAAAAGTCGATTTCTCATATAATCAAATTTAACCTTTCAATTCAAATAAGCCAACAGAACACAATTAACTCTATGGCAATAAAATCTAAAACGTTCTTTTCAACAGCATATATAAATGCATTAATATTCAAAAACAGACATTAATTCAAATTTGCTTCCAATTTAAAACAGGTAATTCATTAACAACGAAAATCGCATAACGAATTCTCAATCAATTTAATCCATTAATCCTCAATGCACAAACGCATATATTAATAAAGAAAATTACTAAGGACTAATTAATCAAATTAACCAATCACACCATGCACGCAAACCGAGAAGGTCAACCAAACAGACGACTCGCAAACCCAAGCAAGAAGGGATTACCGACGACGACTGGCGATGCTCACTGGAGCACAACTAAGGCCGACTAAGGTCTTACGACCACCTAATCTGACTCTAGGGATTAAAAAGGGTACACTCAAACCTGCAAAACCAGGTGACGACGAACCTCGCACTCACGCGGTGTTGTACCTGAAATTTCCTGCAACCAACGAACATACATGCATACATATATAATAACTTAATGAGAGCATTAGTCCGATACTAATATCACAGAATAGAAACACTAAATACTTTGCATACAACTAGTGTGAGAGCCACATCAATAGCTATGCGTTAAATCAAACATCTGATTATAACACCATATTACGATTAACTAATCAATATTAAACCAAAGTTAGAGATCGATTATGGTAGGGGTACTACATTCTCCCCCCCTAGGTTCCGACTTACTCCTGGAAGTCGTAAGGCTAGATGGAGAACATGTCGTACGCATCAGCCCTGAAACTCATTCAACAAAGATCAAATTGCACATAGAAAACTTTCCATAATAAATGAAATATAATTGCAAAATCCTTTACAAACGCCATCCACAATATTCTAGGAATTATCCACAATCATAACAAAGAAACAAGAATTTCTTCCTTTCATTGCACCAAATTAAAACATTACAAGGAGGTAAACAACAATTACCATAATCATCGATCAAAATGACAGAAAGACATGCCATAAGATCAATTTTCCTTTACCAATCCATCTTTATCATAAGATTTAATAACATAGAACTAGCTCAAAATATCAACTTCTACAGCCAAATTAGCTTTCATGAAATAAGAGCAACAAAATAACTCAATTGATTACACTTGCCAGGCATAAGAAAACCTTTCCAAAGACTATGTCCCATAACATAGCGACAAGTTAACACAATTTACTCCATGATACAATAATAACCATCCACATAACTGAAATGCATAACAGAAAAGGCCACATGTGAGCACGTCTAATGCTCGGTCAATGATAACATGCACGATCAGCATCTCTATGCCTGATCTCAGAACAACAATATGATCATAAGAATCCAATATCTCACTCAAAGGCTTGATGGTGCTAGGTACACCATAGCGGTGCTACCTTCCATACAAGACCTTTGTGAATATCCCTTGTTGTGCAAGGTGGTTAGCCTCCAAGAGATAGTCACCACACATAGGTAGGTAGTGGATACTAGCTGCAACACAGCCTCACATACCCCCATCCTCAAGGTTCCTTGCGTCTACTTCCTCGTATACACTCATCCAAGCCCGTCTCCTACGTTCTTGGAGAGGAATTCACATTGCAACACAAGACTAGCATCCGAAAACAATAAGGATCAACCAGTTTAGCCACCAAAGTACAGAAGAATAAAGATAATAAATCCTCAATTCCAACAGTAAGGCAAGAAAATAATCCGGAATCTCAACACCAAATCAAAAGCGCAAAAGATCACAAGATCGTGGCTAAACCTTCACAATCAAAGTAAAATAAATTGCTGATCCCCAAAGAATATAAAGAATATCACAATTGCACATTACATCACTACGTGACTAGAAGCTAGCCACCAACGAGGAAGGAAGGAACAATCGTCTAGCTATCCTAATAGCTCATCATGTGGTGTGGCCAAGTCACACACTCGCATGGCATGGCAGTGTGCACCTCGACATCACCCCGCATCACGTCGTCACGTGGCATGGCTCTACCCAATACCTAGCGGTAGGCCGCATGGAAATGTCTACTACATCCCGCATCGTGTCTTAGCACGGCATGGCAATACTCCAAGCGGACAACACACGCAATGGACGTATCCCGCATGGCAGTGTACCCCGCGGATAAGGCACGCGCTGGTCACACTCTGCATAGCGATGTTCCTAGAAGGATACTCGTCGTAAGTCAGAGGTATACATGACTATGGTCCATCCACATGCCCACCAACACATACTAACTGGTAGCACATGTGAATAAACCTACCTTTCATGAAGACAAGGCAAAGGATCCTCCAATAGAATCCAACAAAATGCTCGAAAACTGACATCTATATGCTCAAAATGAAGGATAGGAATAGGCTGGCACACATAAACCTATAAAATAGATTCATCAAAGGGAAAGTATTGAGTACACCTTTGGTACAGTTTAGTGGTACAACTATATCATTCCTCGAAGTAGAGAAGCTAAGGTCGCTTCGCGCCGACATTACTCGTACGCCAATCCATACTATTCAAGGAACGGTTACTTCGAATACTACCCCTTAACATACCGAGTTACCCACAACCCGAGGTTTGGTACTCAGTAGGGAAAACAAATAAGCAACATCACATAAACAGTACGGTTTCCCATACTCATAAGCAACATATCCCCCATGGTTGATTACTTCACCAATCCATGGGCACATAAAATAAGCACTGGTTTCTTACAATACACACAAATACACCAATACTGGTTTAGTCACATTTACGGGGAGTACTTTTCAGTACGCTAACATCTATACAAGGGAGATTCCAATTATGCTTTCTATTTAAATAACTGAATCAAGTTTACTCTAGATACAAGTACTGAATTCATTAACAATTCACAATTTCATAAGGAAATGACATTATTCCTACATCTTTCTCGAATCTTACTAAGCATTCATAACTAAATTACTAGCTAAGCAAATTCATTTCTAAAGCTTAAGACTTTCATCTATCACTACGAAGCCAAAAGCAACATACAATTTCACATGTTTTAAAAACATTCTATTTAAATCAATGCACTCTTTATTATCATTTCTAAAAAACTCATGATTAGGCAAAGAGAAGGGAAAGAGAGTTTGATAATCAAACTGTTTCCTACAAAGACACAAGATCAATCAAGATCATGCTATAATATTAAATTTCTCACTACAAGCCTATCATTTAATTACACGGTTTTCATTTCGCTACCGTTTAGAAGGATGACAATCAGCCTAACAAAACACTTTCAATAATTATGGTCGCAACAGGAGGTTCTAGATTTCCAAACAAAACAGAGATCAAGAGAAACAATCTTTTCGATAATGCAAGACCTCATAAGAACACTCACTTATAATAATACAATATAGACACATGTCCTAATTTGCAACCTCTTAGAAGATCATATTACGATCCAAGATAAGCAAAGAGCTATTAACCAAATAAAACATATTAATGCATGCACATCAAACAAGCTTTTCATCCGCACTTTCTAAACACATTAAGGTAATTACATATACCCAAAAGCGAGTTCAATGGAGCATTTGCTAAAACAAATCTTCAGTCAAACTAGTTTAATAAAACACCTAAGACAATCCTTCAGAAAACACATTAATACTTCTTCGAAGCTACAATAACATGCTCCTTTTTAATACTTCTTCTACAAACCAAGCAGTTTCACATAATTCATCTATTCGCATAGCAGTGCACCTTACTAAGGTAGAATTTTAATCATGCTACTCCTACAACATACACATGGAGAATTCTTTAAGCATACACATACAGTTTTCTCCCATTCACCCAAAATAAATTTTTAAACCCATAGCCCTTTAATAATCTAAAAGCATAAGCATCATAAGGCTCACTCAAGGGTTCAAGAAGTCACACCCTTTTCTCTTTCGCAATCAAGAAAACTCGAATCAAAGATAATTACTCATATCTTAATCATTTAATTTCCAGAAAGAAAGAGAAGAATGGGGATAATCATTTAATTTTCTACAAAATAAGCATTCAATAATTGCCATATTAGTCCTTCAAGTGGACAACATTAAGCTAGATCATAATCTTTAACAACACAATATGCACTTTCAGATTCAAGACAAGCACGGACCAATCCAAATGGATTAGTTTAAAGAGTACAACACTCAATGGGGAAGGTACATACGACTCTCTTTCAGAATAAGAGTAATCGTAGACCAAGACATCAATAGGCAAACAATGCACATATAAGCACTCAATTGCCAACATCGCGAAGGCGAAAACAAGGTGTGAACACACACGTTACACACCAGCTAAGGTCTGCTCAATCACTCACATGCAAAAGGAGGACAAGCATACACATAAGGTCGATACACCTCACACAAATAGAGGGCACACGCGACACCAGAGATCCCAATGTTTGCAACATGGGCTCTGATACCAAATGTAATGCCCCACCAGGAAACCCCAAACGCAGTCCGCTACAACAAAAAACACACGCACGTCCCGATACAAAGGCAACGCCCGGCTCAAGAATAAATGAATAAATCTTTCTTAAAACACAGTTCGAAATGAACTAATAAAATTTCTTTAAAACACAGTTCGATATTATTAATCCAAGATTTCATTTCCCTCAAAACACAGTTTGATATATAAAACAAAATGCACGGGTTTAAGCACGACAACTACGCCTAGCACAAAACGCCCAGCACAAAGAAAATGTATAAATTTATTTATATTAATCAAAGAGAGAACCAGACATGGCAAGATAACCCATTTTTAACATAATGATACAGCCATGCAATTTCTTGAAGAACACAGCTAAAACATGGATTTTAAACTCCCAAATCCAATATGAAACTGAAAACAATCAAAGATTGAATTTGGCAACAAGCAATCCTTTTTACAACCACAAGGAAGAACGATTTGGATAAACCCTACCTTCATACGCAATCCTGGCATGGCTGAAGGAGAGCCCCCCAATCCTCAGCTCCCCAAATCCTCCAATTTTCATTCCCCACCCAAAATCTTTTCCAAAAATGTCCATCCCCTTCCAATTTCCCCAAATTTGGGTAATATGGAAGAGTTGACTCCAAATTTCTATTTTTGGAATAAAATCTTTTATTTACAAATAATTCATAAAATTAATTCTTTTCTATTTATAACAACAAAATAACTTGCTTTTCAAATCAAAAGTCGATTTCTCATATAATCAAATTTAACCTTTCAATTCAAATAAGCCAACAGAACACAATTAACTCTATGGCAATAAAATCTAAAACGTTCTTTTCAACAGCATATATAAATGCATTAATATTCAAAAACAGACATTAATTCAAATTTGCTTCCAATTTAAAACAGGTAATTCATTAACAACGAAAATCGCATAACGAATTCTCAATCAATTTAATCCATTAATCCTCAATGCACAAACGCATATATTAATAAAGAAAATTACTAAGGACTAATTAATCAAATTAACCAATCACACCATGCACGCAAACCGAGAAGGTCAACCAAACAGACGACTCGCAAACCCAAGCAAGAAGGGATTACCGACGACGACTGGCGATGCTCACTGGAGCACAACTAAGGCCGACTAAGGTCTTACGACCACCTAATCCGACTCTAGGGATTAAAAAGGGTACACTCAAACCTGCAAAACCAGGTGACGACGAACCTCGCACTCACGCAGTGTTGTACCTGAAATTTCCTGCAACCAACGAACATACATGCATACATATATAATAACTTAATGAGAGCATTAGTCCGATACTAATATCACAGAATAGAAACACTAAATACTTTGCATACAACTAGTGTGAGAGCCACATCAATAGCTATGCGTTAAATCAAACATCTGATTATAACACCATATTACGATTAACTAATCAAGATTAAACCAAAGTTAGAGATCGATTACGGTAGGGGTACTACATGCAACACCTAGAGAAGTATCTGTATATGGTGAAAAATGATGATGATAAACTATTGCAAAACCATAAAAGACCCAACCACAACAAAACCCTAGTTAGATATAGTTGTATCAAAACAAAATTCAACAATCATAAGAACCTAGAGAAACACCTTTTGAGAGTTATATGCCACTAATATGTGTCTTTACAGTGCTCGTTTGAGCATAAGAAAATATAGAGACAATATATGCATCAATTATAGACTTAAAAAAAAGAATGAATGTCTTGCATGAAGTTGCTTTATAGTTATAAGCTAATCACAAATCAATGTTGATGATTACAAATGAACACCAATCCCACAAGCAACTTAAACAAAGGTCGATTTGAATGTGGATGAACCACTAGTCAATGGAATAAATAAATAAACAACCTCTCCAAGCCTCCCATGTAAGGGTCAAGAGCTATGAAGGATTCAAACCATCAAACATCGGTCTAAAATATGCCTTAATAAAGAGATCTATGTGAATGTCGGTCAAAGAAAAACTTAGATCTAATTTCCTGTAGCTCTATTCAGGCTACAAATTATATGATTCTTATGTCACAATAGATGCAATAGAAGCATAAACCTACCCAACCAATATTCAATCTTTTCATGATCCCACTGCTCCAATGCATACAAATAAGTCTATTCTCATCTCTAAACTTAGAGTATTTTGCAACAGTAAAGCTAAATGTATATTTCAATGGCACATGGATAGGAAATTAATTGTTTTTATAAAATACCAGGCACTGGTAATGACTCCCAAATTTAAAATATTCTCATAGGATGATTATCTATCTTTATCTTTCCTATGTGGAATATTCTCTCTTGTGCTACAATCCCACTCGAATGCTATGTTGGAAAACACCAATGAAGTTGCAGATTTTAATATCATAAATAATCACCCCTATAGATTCAGATGCTTCTCTCTATGCCTCAATCAACCTTTTCACTCTCACACCATTTTAGCATCTAAACAAGCATTTCAATGCAACAAACTCCCATGATTTTAGCCATTCCATTATTTTCAAAAACACTTCATAGGCACATGGGTTATTAATGCTTTGATACCATATTATAAAATTTGATCAAAGATAAATAGAAGGTGCAAATAATTACAAGAAAAATGATACATGATTAACTCTCTTTTCATGTAATACATATTACATATTTATAGGATTCTCCAATCCTATTTCATAGGAAACAACTCTATAACAACTCCTAAATATATGAGTTGTTTTATGTAATGCCCCTACCCTAGTCGGCCTTGTAAAATCCGTTTGACCTTGGTTGACTTCCTATGTGGCATTGTTGAATGATTGATTAACCGTGATGTAATGTTGTAGATTAGATAATATAAATAATTGTGCATACCTATTATTGTGCTTTTGCATCAATGCTTGTGTAAATGTAATTATTCCCTAATTCTTGTTATAAATCTCGAGCTAACTCCTTCATTGAATATGTACATATATGTATGCTTGCGTGACTCATGGTTGCAGGAGATTGCAAGTACTATACCGCCTAGGTGCGAGGTTCATCTCCATCGGGATTCGCAGGGTAGAGTATATCTCCTTTATCCTTAGAATTTGGATTAGGTGGTCATAAAACTCTCGTCTTGCCTTAGCCATGATCAGGTGAGCATCGTGTGTGGTCCGTCGGGTTCCTTTTTTGTTGGGTTGCATGTCGTGTGATTGGTGGACTTTCTTGGTTTGCGTGTCTTGCGTGTGGTGGAATGGAGTATTCTATCCTAAGTATTTAATTTAATTTAATGTGTTCATTTACACATTTGTAATTGAGAAATCAAAATAAATAGGTTTCTTTTAGGAGATTAATCATTAATTAAAAAGATCGCTTTATTTATGTTGTAGCGAATTCAATTTAATGGTTAATTTTAAATAATGAATTTAATTAGTTTATGCATTTAAAAAAATATATATATATTTAAGTTATTTGAAATACAATTAATTTAACCACTTTTGCTTTTTGGAAAAGAAAGGGTAATTTTTATTATTTAAAGAAAATCATTTTTAATTTGTAAAGTTTGATATAGTGTAAAAGATTGATTTTGGAAATTAATTTAATTAAATATTTACCCTTGTCAATATTGCGAAATATAAATGTTGGCTTAATTAATATTGAGAAATTAAAAAAATTAATAAGAGAGAAGCATTTTAATTTTAATTAGAAAATCAAGTTAAATTATTCGAATAGTTGAAAAGAATTATTATTTCCTTTTTATTTAACAAGTGCTTAAATTTTGAAATTAGAAATTAGGTCAAAGTGTGATTCATTTAACCTAGGTTGAAAAATATTTTGGGGGGTTGTTGAATTTTTGGAAAAAAAAAATATGGGGATGGAGATTTGGGGATTTTGGCAAGGATAGATTTCTACAGCTGCAGGTTGGGGGCTCTTCTTTGAATCTTTCCAGGAATGCTAAAGAGGTAGGATCCCAATTTTTCCCTTTTGTTTCTTTGCTAAATCAAAATAAAAATGGTATTTGGTGGATCTTCATGAAATGATGGTTTAAAAAATATCCAGGAATGTTCTTAAAATTTGAGTATTAGTTGTGAATATTGTTTGTTTTTGGGTTCAAGAATGTTTAAATGGTTTCGTGTTTGAGAAAATCTTGTTATCTAAAAGCTATTGGTTTTTTGGGAAAATCATGAACTTGCTGGAAAAATTTCCCCATTTTATTGTTTTGAACATTCTGGAAAAAATATATATATCTGTGACTGTGAATGAATGAGATTTGGGTTTTTGAGAAATGACAAAAAATGCTTTTTTAGAATGTCAACAATATCTCCAAATTCAAAAACTAGGTTTCTACGAAATTTTTTGGGTTTCTTCGTGACTTTGCATTATAACTTTTGTATAAATTGCGTAAAAATAAAGTTCTGGGTTTTTGAGAAATGACAGAAACCGTGTGGCTGTTAAAAGAAATTTTATTTATTTTTATTAAATTTAAATTTTGATTTAAAAAAAAAATTAAAATAAAATGTTTTAATGTTATTAAATTTTAATTAATATATTTCATTAGTTATATATTATATATTAATTATTAATTAATGTATAGATTTAATTATATGTTAACTGTGATAATTTTTATAATAATATATATTAATTGTTGATTCCTAATTTGGAGTATACTTTCAAATGCGTAATAATTATTGTTTAGTCATTGCTTTATTAATTTAGGCACGTATATACATAGAGAAGTATATGCTAAATTCATACCTTTAGATCGTGTATTTTTTTAGTATATGCAAGGGAAATATATTTTTATGGGGGATTTTTGAATTAAAATATAATTATTATTTGGTGATGTTTAAAAATAATATATTATCCAAGGATATATTATTTTTGGATTTTAATGTTATAGGTCATCTGGGAAATTTAGAAGTGGAATACTAAAGTTTAGGAGTAATTGGAAAATGAAATGTTTTATCATTGGATCTTGCTTTTGAAAACTAAAATGAGATGCTATTAAAAATAATGGAAATTTAATAATGTACCGTTGGAAAAATTAGTAAGTTAATGATATCTCATTTGATAAAATAAATGGGTTAGTTTTACTCATCCTCGGCATTGGGAAATAGACAAATGGAAATATGGCAAGTTTAATTTATTAGTATTCATTTAGTTTAAAGTGATGGCAAGACCCTGTTATGTTTGTTTAGACTCCGTCGTCCGTCTAGTTGCTTGTGTTTGGTAATAGTCGGTCAAGTCCCTAGTTAGGGAACTGTCAGATGAGACCTTTGTAATTGCTTTTGATGTGTTCAGTTGGATCAGCTTCTATGAAGGAATCATTTATGTATTTATTGACTGAAGTGGTCGTTGTATAGTGGTTGTGTTCGCCTATAAGGCAAGATGTAAATGACATGAAACTTATGTAACCTTAACTATATTAATTGCCAGAGGGGTCTTGCAGTTGAGCAGACCTAGAGATGTAGCCCTCTAGGGGTGAACTCCAAGATCATTTCTGTGTTATGTGATGCTTTTGTCTCTCTTGTTTCATTCTTAGTGCTAGTATGTATGGATGTATTTTGTAAGTGTGTAATGGGGATTAGATGAAGTTAAATTTAGAATGTAGGTATATAGTCCCCTTGTTAAACATGGTAATTATGATCATAAAAGATTGTAGATATGAATATGAAAAGTATTTTGTTAATGTTAATGAAAAGAATTAAGCATGGGAGTAAACTCACTAGGTTGCAATTAATGGATTAACTTGTCTTAAAGCTTGTAATTTAGATCATAATGAATGGATAACAAATATTGGGTTAGCCGTCATATTACCTAGATTGAAATCTAATGGAAGCACCTCATTTGGGTATTTACCTTTTTATCTTAGTAAATGAACATAGTCATGTTAGCTATATTTCACTAAATTAGATGAATTCATTTAGCATTTACATTTTATTCTAAACAAATAATCCTCACCAAATTAGTTGAATAATTGGATGAACTCAATTGGTTACCCACATTTTACCCTCTGTAAATGATCTTCGTCATAATAGATATAATGGAACTAAAAGGGGGGGAACTCATTTAGTTGTTTAAATCTTACCCATAGCAAATGTATTTCTTCATATTAACTTTATCTTAATCTAAAAAGAGTGAACTCATTAAGATAGTTATTTTTTAATCCTAATGGATGATCGTCACTATGTACTTATAATTTTAATCCTGATCGAATGAATATGATCTTGCTAACTATATTTTAATTAAAGGGATGAACTCATGTGGCTATATTAGGTTTTCACCTTATGAATTGAGCTCCATCTCTTAGTATTATTTTAACTTCAATGGAAGAACTCTTTGGTTATTTACATTTTATCATCTATAAATGAACTACGACTTATTAGTTGGCTATGTTTAAAACCAAATGAAGGAACCTCGTTTCATTATTTACAACTTAATTCTTAATGAATGAATTTCATCTTATTAGCCATACTTTTAACTATAAAGGATGATCTCATTTGTGGTTGGTTACTTTTAAACCCAAATGAATGAACTTCGTTATATTAGTCGCATTGTACCTAAAATGGTTGGACTTGTCAAGTTAACTCTACTTAAACCTTAATGGGTGGACTCTTAAGTTATTTATGTTTTAAATTGCATTGAGTAAATATCCTCATGTTAGCCTCCTCTCCAATCAAAATAGATGAACGCTTCCTAAATTCTAAAATGTCAAATCATCAATCATAGCATATCCATGTCTTAAGCATTAACTTGTAATTAAGATATCCAGCTTATTGGATCAATTGTTGCAAGTTGAGTTAGGTGTGAGGTTACGTAATCACGTTGGGAAACTCCTTAGGATTGTTTAGTCTTCCGCTATGTTATCTAAGCTTTAGATAACTCTAATGTTTCTTAATGTTGTGTCTATTTTTAACACTCTTAATTATTAATTTTAATAAAAAAAATATGTACACTCCATTTGAGTGTTTTTAACTTAAACCCTTTGGGGTTTCCTGGTGGGGCATTACATTTTAACAACTTAACTTCCTACAAACAAGCTCGTATAACCATTATACTAACCTATTAATTTTATGGTTAATTGTTTATGCATCTTATGATGCAATATTCCTAACACCTATGTGGACACTAATTCCCATAGAAGAAATGTAGAGCATTCTTTGGATCGGTCTTGATAAGAAGCCTCACTATCAACAAACCACCACAACCAACCTAATCATCTAAGCAACTGAGGACCTACAAAATGATAGTTGAGAATCCATAGAGAATAGATATTATATCCAAATTAATAGGCTATCAATATTAATAATCAGAGAAATACAAAGCATTCTTCCATAAGAACATTAAATACTCTTTGCTACATATTGTAACTTCTACTACTATAGCCTTCTAAAAATACCTCATACTTACTCTACATCACCACCAAACAACATAACACCATCTAAACACTCATTTTTGAACCATATACTACATCCACACAACTAAACAATT
Source organism: Cryptomeria japonica (assembly GCF_030272615.1). Taxonomy (NCBI): domain Eukaryota; kingdom Viridiplantae; phylum Streptophyta; class Pinopsida; order Cupressales; family Cupressaceae; genus Cryptomeria; species Cryptomeria japonica. The sequence continues at coordinate 470,803,647 of NC_081405.1, forward strand.
GAAACTCTTTCTTCACTTTAGTTATCTCAACACACAATCATAGACAACATAAACTATGTCGTCAATGACAACACCAGGCAAGTCTAATATCAACACCAAATAGGGTTGATATTAATGACAACATAACTTAAATTTCCAACAATCTCCTCCTTTTTCATCGATAGCAACACTTGTACCACCAACCAATAATAAAATCTATCCAACTCTATCCATCTCCCTCTTATTGTATCTCTCTCCCCCTTTGATATCAAGGAAAAAGGGCACAATACTGCAAAAACTGGATCTCCATGCTGACTTCTTTTCCCAATGGTAAATCTCTCTCTCTCTCTCTCTCTCTCTCTCTCTCTCTCTCTCTCTCTCTCTCTCTCTCTCTCTCTCTCTCTCTCTCTCTGTATTGTGGTGTTATTTGAAAGAGATTTAAACCCAATCTTGTGGTCTTTGAGTTGCTTATTATTTTTATAATTAATGATATATTGTCAAACTTGATCTTGTAGTCTTTGAGCTACTTATCACATTTGAAGCTAAAGTTTCATGCTCAAGCAAAGAGATAACTTGTAGTCTTTGTGTTGTTTTTACCTTCTACGTTTGTGCATTTAAGGTGAAGTTTATGTTGAAGTCTTTGAGCTACACATATTTCATCTTTGTTCTTGAAGATTTATAGGAAGTCATAGAAAGTCTTTGAGATTTCATCAGCTTCTTGGTTGTATTTGAAAGTTTATTGTAAGAAAGAGTCATCTATTTGTAAAGGTTGACAAGATAGTGATAAAAAGAAGACTTTGAGCTTTATTATTACTTTCCCATCTCAAAGTTATTTTTTTAAAAATGGAGCAACATGAGGCTTTGTACTCTTATGGACACTTTGCTTCTAAAGTTAGTATAGATTTTATATAATTTCAAATAAGAAGTGTTTTCACCCTTAGGAAATAAAATTCATTCTAAATAGAGAATTGGGTTAATACATTGAAAAAAGAGAGTAAAGTAACTGTATCATCCTAGATTATTGTAAAGGTAGTAGATATGATATAGTTTGTAGTACAAAGAGCTTGAGCCTTCCCTTATAATTAGGAGGGACCATATCTTGCCTTTTGAGAGATATTGTCTCATGTACTATAGTGAAACCCACATTTTGTAAGCTCTCTCGAGTTGACAAAATTTTCACCCAACACATTATTGCAATTCAAGATCGTATTGTAGGTGTTCTTCTTTCATCATGAAATTCAATCATATCATACTCCTATAGTCTACCAAAAAACATATGGCATGTATCCATTGACATTATATCACACAATACATCATCATTATATGATCCTACAAAAAAATTCACCCAAAATTATTCATTCACATGTATCTTATGATCATATTGAATCCATGCAATCCTACAAGGGTTTGGATGTTTCATCTTCTTCAAATTTAACCTCTTCACCATCACTTTAGAAACCAAGTTATCTATACTACCACTACCAATTCTAACTTTACAACACTAAACTCCTTATTTGTATATTGTTCTTAAAATAAATTTCCTTTGTGTAAAATATTTAGTTGTCTTAGTTTGCAATAGGTCTCTTCTCATGACCATTCATTCTCCCTTATAAAGTTTTATAGTTAATCTTGGTGATCCAATAGGTTATTCCTTCATGTATGCTACTCTTGAAATATTGTCTACCCTTTTGTTAAAACTCCCTTGTTGACATTCAAATTCTCAATTTCATTTTCCTCCAAATTTGAAATAGGTTCCTTTGAAAGGATTCTTGTCAAGTCCTTTATCACTCCTTTGATATTCATCACTGTGGTAGGTATTGTTTCTTCCTTGTTAATTATAGTAGGATTTCCTTTCACTTCCCCCTAGAGATATTTACTCTTTTCATCTTTAAAACATGGGTTTCCTTCCTTCTTATACACTATATATGGCCTCATTTCATTGTGTTATGGTCTATCCCTTTGTAATATTCCCCCTTTTTCCTTTGTTTAAATATTTTGTTCAACTTTTAGAGAAAATTGGTAATCTTCTTTAACCATTTTCATTTTTACCAAACTCAATTCTTCTTGAATGTTCATTTTGAGGCCATTTATGTACATTGTGCCACTTTCTTGTTGTTGTCTAAGTTATGATCAATTTTGATGATCATGTTATGAAACTCCTTGATGTACTCTTTCATTGTCTTATTCTTTTTCTTTAGGTTTTGCAATTTTTTAATATCTCCAACCCATGATCCCTAAGTATGAATTGATTCTTTAACTTTTTCATCATTCTATCCCACTTTGTGATTCTTTATTTAACCCTCTATCTTGTCTAATTGAAATTATCTCCACAAAATCATAGCAAGACCTTTCAACTTAGTTTTAACAAATCCAAGTCTTTTCAAATCCTCAATTTATTCAAACTCAAAATATTCTTCCATATCATTTATCAATTCATTCAACTCCTTAGGATTAAAATTACCAACGTATTTATAAATTTAAATTATACCTCTCTTACCAATTTGAAAATGGCTTTCAAAACCTTGATCTAGTCAAACTCTTCTTCTTCCAAGGTTTCTTCATTTAGGTGTAGAGTTCTTGGTTCATCACCATCACTCTCATCCTCATGTCTAGGATTTAGACATGTTTTCCTATCTACTTCTACAACATAAAATCAAATGTTTATTTTTCTCATCATGTCCAATGTTTCCCTCTATCCTTCTTACAAGAATGATCCTGCCATGCATTCAGCTTTGTGGCATCTGCCCTTTAAATTTGGCATAACTACCTTAGGTTGTTGATCTGACTACAAGATTTTGACTGCCTTATAGTCATTTCTCTATTGAAAAACACTTGTAGGATACCTCAATTTTCTAGTTTGTTCACCCAAGGACATTTTAAATTTTTTTTCTCCCTAAAGCACTAAAAACAAGCTTTGATACCACTAGATGCGGTCATGGATGGAGGGCCCAAATATAGGATTGCCCAAAAATGTATCCAAGAGATAACATAGAATAAATATCAAGAATATAAAATAGATTCTCATTAATTCAAACATTAAATAATTAAAAAATACTTATTTTTCTATTACATGCAAGTTATAGAGTATCTCATAAGCCAACACATGCTTATTATAGGATTATATGCCAACATGAATACACATCTCAAACTCCTAATTTATTACTTTCTAAATTGTTGATTAACTTCGACCCCAACTTATAACTTTCTTAAATACCATATCGAATCCTTTAGAAATGATCCATATTAGTTGTGAGGTGTATTAACATCAAATACTTAGTGAAACATGTAGCTAAACCAAATATTGTTGGTGAATATCCAGGAATTAATGAAATGTGTTGGTTACATTTAACAATTTCTTTTGTTCTTGTATTTCTTATGATGTGTCAATCTTGATGCCACAATCCACAAGATAGTTCCACATGCTTCACCTAGTGAACTCCTTACTATATGTTGTATACTATGATCTTCTATTAACAATATCCTCTAAAAAACTAATTGAACTTTTTTGAAGTTGGAATATGTTGTGCATGTGTTGTTGTAAATTTTTAGTTCTTTGTTGTGAGAAAAAGTTATGAAATATGGTGAAATGTAATAGGCTTATCTAGATTCTCCTACATAATTTTTTATGGTCAAACAACACTTGCAATAAAAATGGTGAGCAGAAGTAAGAGCAAGAGAAAGAGTAGTTGTGATGGTTTTGAATCCTTTGTGGGTAGGAATAGAATAGAAGATAATATAGATAAAGATGACAAAGATAATGAGGGATAAGAGGACTAGGAGAATTTATAGGGTGTTAATAGGGATGAGCTTATTCTTGACATTTTATCAAGGCCAGATTGAAGGAAGTGAATAATAATTACATTTGTTGATCTTGTTGATTCTTCATATGGTTTCTTTGAGCTAGGGTTCACAAGGCCTTTTTTTCCTATGTGTATATTCCTCCTATCAAGATTATTTTAAATATTAGGTTTGTGAATGAGGGGTTTGTATGTGGTGGGGGGCTTGCATCCAGTGCGGCTATGTAATGCATGGGACCTACATAGCCTAGTGTTGGTGATGGTCATGCCTTGATGGAGGCACCTTTTGTTGTCAAGTATTCTAGTTTCCCTCCAATATTTTTTATTCGACAAGATTATGTTATGTTGGAATATTTTTTAACGAATTTCCATGTTCTGATATTTTTTCCAAGGCTCCTTCTATTGAACCTATGTTTGGTGATTCTTCCATGTCAATTGAGGCTCATCTGCTTAGTGATGTTATGCTTGTTTATTGTCTAGGTAAAGATTCATTTTTCGCAAAAGAATGTTGCTTCTCATTGAGGATTATTAATTCTTTTGTTGAAAAATACTTTACTTGCATTAGTAATTATTCAAAGGGATTTTCTCAAGCTCTTGTCAAAATGTAGATATTGTACATAATTGGGCTTTCTGTAGTACCCCTTCTCGATCGGACTTATTAGACTGATTTTATGTTGCAGTTTACTATTCATTTGACACTTTATTGCTCGATATTTTGCAGACGTATTGGATATTATTTCCTATTTATCTGGATATTAGATGCATGAGTTATTTTCAGTATTTCAGTACTAGTGATTTCTAGTATTTCATGGATTATTGCTTTGTACTGACATCTTACTTTATCTAGGCGATGTGTCATATATATGTTGCGTGTCTGCAATTGTATTGGATGCAAGGGGACGATTTTCCTTCACTCATTTCGATGAGACAGGGAACGTCGCGATTCTCCTTCATCGATGTGCGTGCCGTGTATTCTATATTTATATGCATGCATGTGTGATTCGATGATGTAGGATATTGCAGGTACAAGTACCGGGTAGGTACAGGGTATCGTCTCCACCTGGCTTCACAAGTCTGAGCGTGCCTTATATGTCCGATGGGAGTGGAGGAGATAGCTGTTGACCCTAGTCCTTACCCTCAGTCTACTCTTGTGAGTGTCATCAGTCGGTCATCCATCCCTTTGGTTCGAATTTTGAGTCTTTTTGCTTTTCCTCGATTTGCATGCCATAGTGGTTCGGTTATTTATTTAAGTTTAAGTTGTCATTTTTTGTTGGTATAAGCAATTTATTCATTATTATGCCTTTATGCCTTGAACCAAGCTTAATTGATTAATTTATTAGATTTAAAGCTATAGTTGTTTATTTTGGAAAAGTAATCATGTCTAAATCCAATGGAAGAAGTAAAATAAATAAAGTTAATTGCTTTTAATAAATACAAATAAAGCTAACTTATTGATTTCCATTTTAGTTGAAAAGTTGATTTAATTGCTAAATATGAGAAAAGTAATTTTCAAAAAAAGGGAATTTCCATTTATTTTAGAGGAATATGAAAAAGAAAAAAAAGTCAATTGTTTTATTTTAATGTTTTTAAATAGAAAAATATTTCAACCTAGAAAATTAGGTTAAAACATTGTTTTACTATTTTACCTGGGAGAAGATTTTTGGAGGATATGCTTGTTTGGAGGAGAAAAACAAATTCTGGAAAAATTTCTTGAAAGGAGGATTTGGGTTTTGAATTAGCTGGGAATTCTGCTAAAGCACACAACTTCTTCTTGGGAACTCTAGAGGTTGGTTGAATCCTTCTTGTCTATTTTTAAAAATCCATGCTTTCTTCCAATTCTCTGTTTATTGTTTAAAGCTTTGTTTATTAGTTTTGGGTGTTGAGTCTTTGCTTGCCATGAGATTGTTGAAGAAGAATTCCATCAATTTGGTTACCAAATTTCAAACTCAAACTCTCTCCAAGTAATTTCATAATTTAATTTATGTTCTTCATTTTTGCTTGTGCAAGAAATTCATGGCTTTTGCTATTTGTAGTTGGAGATATTGTTTTGGGGTTTTAGTAGAGTTATGCTGGCAAAATTTTGCCAAGCTTTTACAAAATAGTTCTTCCTGGTAATTTTCAGTTTAAAAATAATAAATATGAGTTAAATTTCTCTTGTCCATGCTTGTTTGGAGCAAAGAAAATCAATTGGGGAATAGAGATCAAGCTTATTCCCATTCAATTTAATTTTATGAATGAATTGGGCTGATTTGGGAAAAAATTTATTGCCTCTGTTTTGTCTCAGAAGTTTTCTTGCTGGTAAAAATTTTTATTACCAGTGACTTCTCTAATTTATCTATTTGTTTGTAATGTTTTTAAAAAAAAAAAATATAAGGAAGAGAGAATTTGGCTGGGGAAATTATTTGTATTTTTTTAACAGAGATTATCTCTGTTAGATGTTTTTTGTCTCAAACATTTTTTAATATAAAGCATAATTTAATTTAATTTTATAAAAAAAAATAAAAAAAAATTAGTAGTTTGGGATTGGGGGCGGTGGCGGGGAGCTGGGCTCAACCCAGCCCACGCACCCCCTCTCCCTGCAACAAGCGCTGCTTCCCCAGCTTGGGGTTAGCAGCAGTGCTACTTCCCCAAGTCTGAGGATGCAGCAAGCGCTGCTTCCTCATACTTGGGGATAGCAGGACTTGCTGCCGTGGGAGCCTTGGGCCCCACGTGGTATGTTTATGGTTTTTTTTATATTTTTTTTTTAAGTTTAAAAAAAATATATATAATAATTGATAGTGTAATAATATAATCAATAAAGTTATTTCTTTAATAATAAATAATAATATATTGTTATTTAAACAATAATAATAATATTGTTATTATTTAATATTAAATAATAATATTAAAGTTAATTGATAGTTATAATGATATTAATGTTAATTAATAATTCTTCTATTTTAGTGATTAGATTTAGTTTCTTTGCATTTTGGAAAATATATAAATGATATGGAAGTGATTATTAATTTTTGGAATAAAGGGGAAATTGGATAAATTTAATATTAATTTTCGTTATCCAAGTAATGTAATATAATCATATGGTATTATATTCGATGAATATGTATCATATTGGAATTATTTTATATTAGCTTATATATATCTATTTAATTTGATTTAAATGTTGACTTGGTTATAGTCGAATTGGGTAAATTGTAATTTTATCATCATCAACTGGTTGAGGGTTTAGAATCGTAAATGTGGTTCCAATTCAACCTTATTAGACATGTGACTTCATCATTTCTTTATGTTAAATAGATGCGAGTTCTTTAATTCCAGAAATCCTTATTGCGAGCATTTTATGTTGTTGACTGCTTAAAAGAAAGATTGCTTGTGTAGGATCTTGTGTTTTATTAATTGCAGTCTAGTTGTTTAAATGTCATTGCATTATGGTTAAGATTGTCATTATGTCATTGATGTTACCCTTGGTCAGGTGTCGATGTTTAAACCTTGAGGATGTGAGCCATCATGTGTTATGTCCCTAATGGTCAACCTTGGGTTTGTGATTGTGAGTCCTTCACCTGTGTTATGTCTGGATTATTTATGGTTGTCAGCCCCAACATAGAGTTCTCATAGAGAGTCTTATCTAGTTAGTGTCCTAGTAGAGAGAGTGGCTTTCGGGCGGGGGCCACACCCGAAGTGGATGGCAGGATAACCCCTCGAAAGTCAACTATTAAGTGATAACCTAATAATTTGTTTAGGGGTTGGGTAGTTATTAATTTAATTAAGATAATGTACCCCGTACACGGTTGAGTGCTTGTATAGGCTCAAGGTGTTTGGGAAGGCCTGGAATGACAAACCTACCACCTTGTCCTCACGAAAGGATGGTAGGGTCCGCATGATGCTTAGATGGAGCCGGGGGTTCAGGAGAGGTTACCAGGATAACCCAAGATGGGGGCCGGGACCTATGGAGACCTACCTAGGGTAACCATCTTAAGCCATGTGATGACACTCTCTCTTTAGGGTCGCTAGTGTTTTGTGAGTTGAGTCACTTGTGTACTGTGGAGTCATGTGAACTGTTGTACTTATCTTGCTTGCTTGAGGGTCTTCTGCTATCTCCTAGCACGGTGGGGTGGTTCCATTATGGGATCACATGGTATGGTGGTAGTGCCACTTCCCATCGGATATCTTGTTCCTACCTTCATGCGAGGATTGGCTTCACCGGTGTATCTTGGTTCTTGCTTCGTGTAGCAACTCATGTTCTTGATATTGTACCTTTGAGGCCCGTGTGGTCATTGTATCAGCATCTTTGTAACCTTTGTACTTTATTGTTCTATGGAAGCCATGTAATTTATGCAATATTGTAATTTAAAGATCATTGGATATATGTTGTTTCAATTATCTTTCATCTTATGTATAAATGAATCATTGGAAGTATATATGTGTAACTCTTTAAATCTATCTTTTGGAGATCAATTTATGAATTTGAGTTATTTAATCGTAATTGACTTTCCCTAATTTTGATGGATAATTGGATTAATATTGTGATGTAGTCTTCTTTAGAAGTAATCTTCATTGGTAACCCTTTAGGATGTCAATGATAGTCTTCCGCTTATGTTGTTATGGTGCAAAGTTATGATTAATTCACTTAATCTTTAAAAAAAAATTATTTCTCCCTTTAGTTGCCTTGTAGTGTTGCATTCCTTTAGGGTTCCTGGCGGGGCATTACACTTTCAAAAGAGGGGGTATTTTTGGTCAATTTCATGTGGGCGCATTGTATGATGGTTTATTATTATTATACTTCCAATCCATTGGGGAGAGTAAGTGTATATTTTAAGGAAGTATTTAGTTCTTTGGCATTTATATTAGAAAAAAACTATTGAACTCGATGTATCCAAGGAAAAATCTAATTGGGTCCCTATTTGGATAAGGCTCTAAACACTCACTTTTGAATACTAGGATTATAATATCACAAGAGGTATTTATAATACTCTTGATTATTTTATATCTATAGACAAGGTCGTGGAAGACATGAAATATTGTTGGTTTTTGCTAGATTATTTTATTTGTGTTGATATTGATAAGTTGCTACCCAACATTATCAAGTTACATTCCAAATTGGGTGTCTAAGAGAAAACTATCTACCATTAGTCTTCCTCACTATTTTTCTCTCATTGGCATAGAGAGGAATTTTTCACACCCATGCCAAGATTTCAAAGATAAGCTTCATATTCAATCCAAAAGACTCATTTTTCTAATAACTTGTGTGTTGAAGGAAAAAATTTGGGCTTATTGGTTGTTATCCCCATAAGAAATATAATGGATCTTCCCTATGTTAGAAAAGAAAAGGTGAACAACAATATATGTAGCTTCAAATTAATTATAAATCAAATTTAATGATATTTACCATATGAAAGAAATAAGCTATAACAACAAAAGATAACACCATAGAATGTTAAACACATAACTCTGGAATTATGTGGAGAAACCATTTCTAGAAATAACTCCACCAAGAAGAGATGAAAGGCTTATATTATCAATATGAAATTATAATACAACTCTCAAAGTCCACTCAATCTTCAATCTATCAGCATAACCCTTGCAAAACAAAACTTCAACAAACTCATACTTATCTCCAACTCAACCCCTCAATATATGGACTCATGGAGGCTCAAAATACCACCTAAAACATTATCATGGGTCAAAACAAGGTTTCAAAATACCATGGTAAAAATCCATACAACCCCTAAATGCCAAACATAACCTCTGACATGACATTACACCTTCTTATAGGTTGTCAAAAGAATCTCCAAAAAATAGGAGATACTCTTACATTCCTTATATATTATCAATAAAAAAGTAAGGATCCTCTTATGCATCTCATAATAATTTATTCTCACATGCAAAATTATCCACCCCACTTTTAGCTCTTATAGTTGTCATATAATCAGACATAACATCTCTAAAATATAGGCTTTCCATGTTATACCACATAATGGGCATCTTTTGACAACTAATAACATGATTTTAAAGACACCAACATGTGACAAAAGTGCCAACTCATAAAAGCTATGCCCCTTATGATGGAGCACAATTATTTAATAGCATAAATGCCAAATAACCATGAAAAATTGTCAAATAATAATAAATAATTTATTTGGGATTGCTAAGGTTGTGACACCTTAATTTCCAAAATTTTCCCACTCATTGAATATCTTGCAAGAGCTAGGGGAATCACACCATTATGGAATCAACTAGGAATAAGAAACAAGGCCTATAACTTTTTTGTACCAATTAATCTTTTCTATGATCACATTTTTGGTGATATAATATACAATGTTCACCTTAGTCTCAATTTTCTTTAACTCAATTTGTTTGTTTCCAATCAACTCACAAAAAAATTGGTATAGTACATCCACATGCTTATTCTATGCATGATACATAGGATTCTTAGCTAAATGAATTTCACTCTAACTATCACAATTGACTTGAAATGTCCTACAATCAAAACCAATACTTGCACATAATCTCTGTAAGCATACTGCCTCCTTAGAAACATGGGTAGTAGCCATGTAATTTGCTTCAATGTGGATAAAGAAACTGTATCCTGCCTTCTACTCATCCAACTCACTACTCCTGCAGATAAAGTAAACACATACCCATTGCTGGACCCTTGACTATGCAAGCCACGTGCCCAATTTGCATCAATGAATCCTTGTATGTCCAATGTCCTATCCACATTTTTCAGTGTTCAGTGGTGCAGTGTTTCTGGTATTTGATCTGTTGTGCTCCGGAATGATCATATATTTAGTTGTAGATTTGGGAGAGTGTTTGGGATGTTTGTTTGTATATTCAATTCAAATTGTTCATGATTTAGTACTACACAAGCTATCTTTCTAGTCCTAGTTGTTGTTGTTGAGTGTTCTTGAGTGTTAGCATGTTGATCGATGAATATTTGATTAAGTGGTGTTGGTGCAGCTATTGCGAATGGTTCTAACATGATTTTTGGTGCTTCCTAATCATTTCCTATTTGTCTTGGTGGTCCGCATTGACCATTGTGTGCGTTATTGAAGATATTATGGGTTCAGTGATGTTTTTCATGTTATGCAGTATTTTCGGTGGTGTAGCATGGTGTAGATGATCTTGGCGAGATTTCTGGTGGTGTTGCATGTTTAAGGATTTGATTTGGGTATGTGATATGTTGTCTATGATATTGTATTGGTCCAGTGAATGATTTATGTATCATGTAATGCAATTTTGTAATTAGGTCTTTAGGGTTGGGCCAACTGTGTAGTCAAGGTTGATGATTTGTATAAATAAATGTTATATTCATGTAATTTGGGTATGGTGGTTGTGTCTGCATTATTAGAGAGTGGTGTGTGTACAAATAAGAAAATTATCTTTCGGTATGGATTATTTAGCAAAGAGTGTTGCAAGGAAGACAAATGTGCCTAACTAAAACTGTCATCATGCATTAGAAGATTTTATTCTTTTAGTTCATCTAAACCAGATTGTTGTCTAAATGTTATTATAAGGTAGTGAACCTTCACTGAGGGTTGTAGCCTTTTGGGTCATTAAATTTTGAGAAGTGAGCTCTAGGCAATGTTTCCAAATGCATGTACATTCCCCATTATAACATTTACACATACTACTGCAGAGTATCATCTTATTGTGGGTAGGTTCCCACTATGGTTTTTCCGTTAACCAGGTTTTCCACATCAAAATCTTGGTGTTATGTCTGTTGTTGTTATTCTGTTAATCCTTTCTCTTGTTTTAGTTGGTTAGATAAGAGAGTTGTGCTTAAATTGTTTAATCCAATGAAAACTAATTTACCCCCCCTCTCAGTTTTCCTTCATTATTGTTGCGAACAATTGGTATCAGAGCTAGATCCTTCAAAAGAAGCTTGACTGCTTGAGGAGATCGGGGATGACAACCTATGTTTTTAGGAAAGAGAGTTTGAGATTTGATGGAAGTAACTAACCTGTATGGAAGGATCAAATGGAGTGTCACTTGAAGTTTCTTGGAGATGATTATTGGAAGATTACAAATAATACCTACAATGTTCCTCAGAATGGTTTAGTTACTGCAACTGAGATCAAGGATGTTGAATATAATATAAGAGCTAAGGAAGCATTGTGCTTAAATTGTTTACAGACTGTACATGAGATCTAGGAAAAGTTGGAGACCTTGTATGAAGGAGATAAACATGTTTAAGTTGCTAAGTTGTAGAATTTGAAAGGAAAGTATGAGATGTTGAAGATGGGAGCAGATGAGAACATAACATCTTTTATGGATAAAGTGAATGAGCTTTTCATGAACATCAAATGTGTCGATGGAACTCTTGAGGAAGATGAGATTGTTGCTAAGGTGCTAAGATCTCTGCCTCCTTCTTACAAATCTAAAGTTGCTGCAATTGATGAGATCTAGACAGTGACTACTATGACAAGAGACCTGTTGATTGGTAAGCTTGTTGCAATTTGAGTTGAGTGAATTTGGAGAATCACATGGAAACATTTGAGACTACATTTAAAGCTTTTGTATTCGGGAAGCAAAAGTATGATCTGGGAGAAATTCATGTGGGGTTTGAAGATATGAAAGAGAAACGAGAGAGATGGAAGAATAGGAAAGAGAGTTGGATGAGATTGAAGCACTTATTACTCAAAGATTTCCTAAGGGAGCTAGTAAGTATGATGGAAAGTTACCTTTGAAATGTTTATCTTGTAATAAGATAAGTGTAATAACCCACCATAATTGTTACAACAAAAATTGAGTATTCTTTTTTTTTGGTTTAATGTAATCATTATGTTTTATTCAATTGCATACTATGGGCATCCATCCATTTAGGATTAGGCATTCATCCATCCGGGATGAGCATCTAACCATACGGGTTAGGCAATTGTCCATACGGGACATAAGATTCCATCTATCCAATATGGGATAGGCATCTACCCATACGGGGTAGGCATCTACCCATACGGGGTAGGCATCTATCCAAACGAGATAGGAGATGCTCTGGCCAGAGACTTAGACTCATCAGGACCATTCGAGTCCTGAGCCACTCACTAAGTACTACACTCTTCTAACAAAAGTGCACCGAGGTCACCATCCTTAGGAGTAATTAAAATAATACAAGCTTGAATTCCGCCTCGGAATTTGGCTTAAAGCCTCGGGAAGTCAAGCGAATCCATACGGGATTCCTTCCGAGTATGCATTAAATTTCTTTTTCAATTTAATTATCTTATCTTTCAATTAGGATTCTTACTCAACCAAGCCTAGACCCCACCCACGAACGCCTGAGTATGAGGGACAACTCCGTCCCAAGACTGCCTACATACCTGCTTTGGCATGGGATCAAGGCGTAAAGTATGTAGTTCTATTTTCTATTCTATGGTTTGATGTAAACTGATTTGTGGGTACGCAACCCTTTCTAGGGTCAATGTCCTAGATATTTTCTCTGCGGTTGCTACCCACGATGGTAGCACTTAAGCGAAGGCTCAAGATGGCCTATTGCTTGTGGCCTAAACTAACTAGATCCTAATTCTTATCATGAGTGTCACCCTTGACCAAATTGCAAATCACCAATATCCCTTCAAGATAAAAAAAAAATCAATTTCATGAGAGCATTTAACTTGATCATCTCTAAAAGGGATTTACTATGGTTTATCTCAACGGACGTGAAAATCATTTAAAAGTTATCTTATTAAATTATCGATCCAAGGGGGATTACCCGCCCCTTGGATTTTAACTTCCAAGTGTCCCTTATTACTCCCCGATGATTTATAGGGACAATGCCATAGACGTCATTAATGCAGCTTTATTAGGCATTAAGTGCAGTAGTTCAACATGACAGCATTACCCGTAAGCGTGACCCAGAGGCACCGTATATACCGAACGCTGCTAGTTTTGGTCTTCCAACTTCCTTTGTTTAGTTTCTAAACTAAGAGCTTATGAAACATCATGCTTGAAATATAATTATGAAATGGATGTACATAATTTAAACTTTAAATACTATTTGAAAAAAAGAAATATCATTATTCTACAATTAAATGAATTAATACATGTATTGGCATGGTAATGATAATTGTGAACTTGCGTGTAATTGCATGAAGATAAAGAATGCGAAATAATATAAATGCAATGCAAAAGTAACGTCATTTACATACAAAATGCAAAAATGTTTTCTCCTATCGCGAGACTAATTAATTATAGAGTTACTAATTCCACATGAGTGATTAGCTTATACTTTTTGAAATTTTGGGTCAAATTGAAATAATAAGACTTATTTGTTTTTAAGTAAATCAAAATCATTGATCAAATAATCCAATAATTCCCTAAAGGAATTGAAACAATAATTTGATTTCCATCTTTTGCTAATTTTTTTTAAAAAAAATTTAACTAAACAATTATATAAAATAAAAAAAATTAACTTAAATTTAATTTAAACTATACATAAAAAATGATAACTTAAATTTTATTTAAAACAATTAATTATTAACATGGCGAATTGTTTAATGTTGTAATTAGGGGGGGTGGGGACCACGGGTCCCATCATCCCCTGCGGTCCTACATGCGTAGGCCCGTAGGGAATGAGGGGGCCGCGTGGTCCCCTCCACTCCCCTGTGGCCACTTACGGTGACTGCAAGGTAGTGGGGGGTACCATTAACCCCACGGTTTTCAAAACTGCTGCCTTGCGTACATCACATTTTTGGAAATCATGCAAACATAAATGCAGTACGCTATAATGATAATGTGGCGTTAGTATTAATATGTTAACATTGGAATAATCACTATATATATAAAAATTCTAATTTACAGTTTAATTTAAATAGGTATAGAAAGTAGATTTTGATAAAAAGGATAAAAATACTAAGGTAAACAATAAGGACTCATTCACAGGGTGAATAATCCAGAAAGTTATTCACACAGATAAACAATCCAGGAAGATGCAAGATAGATGATTATGCTAGGAAGTGTAATCTCATAAAATCTACAGAGATAAACTTATATGTTGTTTCCCCACAGAGATTTATTCTTAGAGATAGACAATCCAGATACAATATTCATTTCTAGCCATGAAGATAGATGAAATATGCTGGTAAATGCAAGCTCATAGAGTGTGTTTTTTTAATCTGATTTTCAATCTAAAACTTACAGAGATATACTTATATGTTGTTTCCCCACAAAGATTTATTCACAGAAATAGAAAGAATAATCATACAGATTTAAATATTACAGGGAGAATAATTGCAGTAAAATCTCAAACCAGACACAGAGGAAATAATCACAGCGAAATCTCTTTAAAGGATGAGATTCAGATAAATAATAACCAGAGAGATGATTCTAGAGAAAGGAAATAAAGATGGTTCTGATTTAGTTCTTCAGCAAGAATCAATCTAAAACTTAATAAGAGATTTTAAACAAATTCCTATCAAGAATTTGAAATATATGGATCTAAGTTAAAATTTTTTTGAAACTAATGGATCTAAATGAACAAATGAAACTAATTCTTATCAACAAAATTTGAAACAAATGATTTCTAATTTCTTAACAAATTAATCTACTTCTTATCAAAAATTTGAAACTAATGGATCTAATTAATCTAATATGATTTGCAACAAAGATGAGATGCATGAAAAATTAAATGGGAAGAACCTAGATGCTTGAAAATGATGTAGAATCCCCTATGAATTTCCCTTGATCCTTCAACTTGAAAGAAGTCCTCCAAAGCAAAAATCTTAGGTGAAAAATGAAATATGACTACAAAAGAAGAATTTACTTGAAGAAAATCTTTATGGAATTACCAACTCCTTTTTTTGAAAACTTGTACATCTTTTATAAGAAAAATCTCCAAATTCCACTACCTAATTTTTTTAATTAAAAAATAGAGATTCTCTCCCAATTTGGCCTTCATGCAAATTGATTAGACTTAGTGGGAGGAGTTACATGCAAGGTGGTGGAGAAGCCTCTAGAAGCTTCTTATTCTTCCTACAAAATGTGCCATTATTTGGGTGAGGAAATTTAAATAAACAATTAAGAAAAAAAAAGTATATTTTCCATGTGTGTGTGTGATTTATTATTTTTATTCCTTTATAATATTCATTCAATAGTTTAGCTAAAGAAATATAATAGACTTTGTATTTTAATCCAAAGGTGATAAAAGAGGGTTGTGACAATAAGACATTTTGCTTCTAGGTGTCCTAGAAGAATGTCAAGATATGATAAGTGTAGTACCCCTGCCCTAATCAATTTCTAATCTTGGTTTAATCTTGGCTAGTTTATCTTAATATAATGTTATAGTCAGATGTTTGATTTAATGCATAGTTGTTGATGTGGTTTTCACACTAGTTGTATGCAAGTTGTTTAGTGTCCCTATTCCGTGGTATTAATATCGGGCTAACGCTTTCATTAAGTTTATATATGTATGCATGTATGACTCTTGGTTGCAGGAGATTTCAGGTACAACACCGCATGAGTGCGAGGTTCGTCTTCACCTGGATTTATAGGTTTGAGTGTACCTCTTTAATCCTTAGAGTTGGATTAGGTGGTCGTAGGACCCTAGTGACCATAGTCGTGCTCAAGTGAGCATTGTCAGTCGTCGTCGGTTTTCCCTTTTTGGTTGGGTTTGCGAGTCGTCTGTCTGATCGACTTTCTTGGTTTGCGTGTTTGGTGTGAATGGTTAAATTGATTAATTAGTCCTTAGTAGTTAATTTGATTAAATATGTGTTTGTGCATTAAAGATTAATGGACTAAATTAATCAGGATTTCGTTATGCGATTATCGTTGATATTGGATTGCTCGTCTTAAATTGGGAGTAAGTTCAATTAAATGGTTGATTTTGAATATTAAATGCATTTTGTATATGCTGTTGAAAAAGAAAGATTTAAATTTAATTGCAATAAAATTAATTTAATCTTTTGGCATTTTGAAATAGAAAGGTTAAATTTCAGTTGAGTGAGAAAATCAATTTTGAATTGAAAAACAATTTAATTTGTTGATATAGTTAGAAAAGAATTATTTTGGGAATTATTTTTAAATAAAAATTTTAATTCCAAAAATGGAATTTTGGTCAACTCTTCCTTATAACCTAAATTTTTGGAAATTTTATGGATGGATATTTTTGGAAAATATTTGGTTGGAAAAAGATTTTTGGATGAAATTTGGGGGGTTTTGGGAGGAAGAAGTTCTTCTGGATCTTGCAGGTTGGGCTCTCCTTCAAGCTCTTCCAGGAATGCATATGGAGGTAGGAATTACCTTCTTTGTCTCCCTTGTTGCCATGGAAATGGTCTGTTGGTTGAATGGAAATGCTTGTTGTTAAAGATCCAATCTTTTAAATGGAATTTTAGATTTAATTTTGGATTGTGGGTTTAGAACTATGCTTTTAGCTTGTGTTCTTCAAGAATATTCATGGTTGAATCATTGTGTTAAAATGGTTCTTTTTGGCCCAATATGGGTCTTTGTTGGAAAATTTATTTGAGTTTTTTTTTGTTATTCCTCAATTCTTTTGGGTGTTTGAAACCCATTTGTGTTTGGAAAGAATGAATACCATCAAAACAAAAAATATATGATACCCAAACATATTTCATTTGAACCTGCTCTTATTGTAAATCGAAAATTATATAACAAATTCGATTTGTTGTTTTTAAAGAGGATCGAACTGTGCAATAAAATAAATTTAAAAAAAAAATTGGATTGGGGTTTGGAGGGCGGGGAGCGGAGCTCAACCTGCCTCCTCCTCCCCCTCTCCCCTTATCCTCGCGCAGCCCGCAGCCGGCGGAGGCCGTAGCTTGCTACGACCCTCGCGGCGGCCGCAGACTCTACGTCTCCGCCACGGTGGCCGCAGGGAGCGGCGCGTCCCCCGTAGTGGACGCAAGGTGCTGCGTTCCCCGCGTGGGAGCCGTAGGTCCTGCGCCCATCGTGGCGGCGTCGCTGCGGCTAGGGCACGGGCCCGGTTCCCCGTGCGCGCCATTTGCTATTTAGTTTTTTTAAGATGTCTTTTTAATGTATTTTTTTTAATTCAAAAAAATATATATATAATATTTTTAATATTATTTAATGGTAATTTTTAATTAAGTTTTTAATTATGATTAAGGTGGCATAATTCTATTTAATGATTAAATTGATATTAATTAATGGTATAATGAAATTTATACGTTAATTAATATTCAATTTCATTTTATGATTAATGCATTTTTTTTAATTAAATTCTAGAATTGTTAATTTCGCAATGGAATATTAATTGGTTATATTTTGATTGATCTTGGATTAATAAATATATACCTGACCTTATAGCTAATTTGAGTATTTGGTTAATTGAGGAAGTATTGTTTTAAAAAAAATGTAGAATATTATGTTATTGGAAAATTGTTGAATTATGATATATTTACTAATTGATTATGTTAAATTTTATTCAAGAACATATCATTTGAGTAATGGAGAAGTAAGTGAAATATTTTATCGTTGGATATTTTGATCATTTAAATGATATGCCTTTGGAAATTTAATTAAGTATCATTTGGGAAAATTGTTAGTTACTGATATTCTCATTTAGTAAAATGAATGGTTAAATTATATTTTTCCTCTGTTTGAGAAATAGACAATGGTACTATTGCTAATTGTGGTATTGTACTCACCTGGTAACGGTGATTTTCTGTCAATGCATTTTGAAAACTTAGATCAATCTGAGAATTGGATCAACTTTTATGCTTAAATCAATATGAGAAAATATTGTCTTTTCCGATTATTGCCTATGCGAGTTTAATTTCTGTATTCGCTTTTGTTTAAAGTAATGGCAAGTCGTGCTTGTTTGATAGGACCCTATTGAATGGATTGATTTGGGGTACCTGTTTCAGTCCTCGGTTCCGAGTTGACTGTTGTTTTGTGGTAGTGTCGTATTTGGTCATATCCTTTGTGTGGGTGTCGAATGATGAGTCATGTTTGACCAGATGGTTGTTCCCTCCTTCTTGAACTCCGTTCATCTAACCATGTGTTTTCCTTGGCTTTTGAGTTCATCTGAGTATAGTCTAGTGTCGTATGGGAAAGTGGCTTTCGATTGGGGGCCGCACCCAAAGTGGCTGCTGGGTAACCTATCAAAAGTGAGTCTAATAAGTGATAACCTATTAGTAGATTAGAATGTAATCTCTAAGTAAGATAAATGTGCCTCACACATGGGACGAGTGCTAACATAGACCCGACATGTTGTCAGAAGGCCTAAAATGGCAATCCATCATCCTTGTCTTCACGAGAGGATGTGTGGGTCCACATGAGGCTTGGATGGGCCGGAGGCTCGAATTAGGTTGCCAGGGTAACCCAGTGTATGGGGCCGGAACCTATGAAGACCTGCCATGGTAACCATACCAGGTTGTGTGATGACACTTGTCCCTACGTTCGCTAGTGTGTTGTCGTTTTGTCCTGTTAGGAGCACTTTTGTGGGTTGCCCTATTGTCTTTACCTTTGTGAGTACTTGGTTTCATGTTAGACCTTGGGTGGTGATGACTCAGTTTTGTGGATGCTCCAATGGACCTTTGTCTTAGCTTGATTATGTTCAGCTGGATTCCTTTCTTTTCAGGGATCGTTTATGTATTAATTGACCGATGTGGTCATTTGTATATTGTTTATATTTTGCCTTGATGGCAGGATTGTAATGGTGTAACCTCATGTATTCTTAACTTTATTATTTATCTGAGGGGTCTTGCAGTTGAGCAGATCTGGAGATGTAGCCCTTTAGGGGTGAACTCTGAGATCATTATGGTGTTATGTGATGTTATTTTCTCATGTTTCCCTTATTCAGTTTTATCATGTATGAATAGATTACGTTAGAATGTATAAGTGGATAAGATGGAATTAACTTTAAATGTTTATATGTGGTTCTTTCTTGAATGCCATTTTGATCGAATGCGTAAGTGGTTTAGATGAGATTTATCGTAGATGCATGTATGCAATTGTCTTTTAAAATGCAATAAATTGGAGTATGAAAGAATGTAACTTAGAGTAATGGAATATATTCAGTTGTTGTTAAGGAAATTAAGTATGCTTGAAAAGATCTCATATGTTTATGATGAAATTCTAGTGTGTTAGAATATTAGATGCATGGCTTATATTTTAATGAAAAGCTTAAATGAAGATTATAAATAGATCTTAATGGATGAATCTTTGTTTGTGATTTATATTTCCATCTTTTGAAAGGAATTATCCTGACTAAGAATTATCTCGATATTAAGATAATCAACTTATTGGATTAATTGTGTGAGTTAAGTGAATTGTGAAATTTAAGTAATCTCATTGGGAAACTCTTTAGGTGTTAGTTGATGTCTTTCACTATGTAATCTGAATCTTTGATATCTTGTTGTATCTTAATGTGGTGTAGCTTTAAAAAAAAAAAAAATTATTGCACTCTATTCTTGTGTTTTGGCTTATCCCTTCGGGGTTTCCTGGCAGGGCATTACAATAAGCATGATATATATGAGAAGCATGATAAGTATGATAAGCCTTATAAGCCTAACCGGAAGTATAGATATCAGAAGAGATGTTATTATGCTATTGATGAAGGTGTGACATATGAAGAGTCTGAGAATGGGAATTCAAAAGATGAATTTGTATTTGTTTCTATCAAGGAAAATGACCTGGTACCAGTGAATTCTACAAGATGCATTGTTGAGAAGAAAGATTTGGCTGCAAAGATTGAAGAGAAAGATGAATGGTTAATTGATAGCAGTTTTTCACATCATATGACAGGTGATAAAATTAAATTTTTGAATATGGAGAGGTATGATGGTGGTATAGTGAGAATTGAAGATGATAAAGCTTATGTGATTCGTGGTAGAGGTTCTATTTCTTTTGATGGTAAGCATAATACTGATGATGTCTTATATGTTAAAGTTTCGAAGCATAATCTTTTGAGTGTTGGACAAATTGTTGATAAGGGATATGATTTGCAATTCAAAAATGGTAAATTCAAGGTTCCAAATTCCTTTGGTATAGAGATCGCATTAGGAACTAAGACTAAAGATAATATGTTTCACTTGAATGTCGATGAGAAAAGTTGTTTGATTTCTTAGATGGATGAAAATTGGTTGTGGCATAGAAGGATGTGTCATGTTAATTTTGACTGCATGATAAGGATAAGTTCTACTCAAGCTGTTAGAGATTTACCTAACATTGTGAAACCTTCTAATCCAATATGTAAAGAATGTCAGATGGGAAAGCAAACAATAATTTCATTCAAAAGTAAGTTGTATACATCTAATGATTTATTGGATCTTGTGCATACTAACTTGTGTGGTCCTACAAGAGTGAGAAGCATGTAGGGTGATAGATATTTCATGTTGTTGATTGATTACTACTCTAGAATGATGTGGGTTACTTTTCTAAGGGACAAATCAAAAGCACTAGAGAAATTCAAGATATTCAAAGCTAAGGTGGAGATAGAAATAGGGTTGAAGCTGAAGTGTCTGAGATCTAATTGAGGAGGAGAATTCAAATCCGGTGAGTTTGATTCATTTTGTGGGAAGAATGGAATTAGAAGACAGTTATCTACTCCTAGAACCCCTCAATAGAATGAGGTTGTTGAATGGGAAAACATAACTATTTTGGATGTTGCTAGGACTATGTTGATTGAAGGGAATGTTGACAGACCTTTTGGAGAGAAGCTATTAGCATTGATATTTGCATTTTCAACCAGGTGCATATAAAACATGATTCTAGTAAGACTCCTTATGAGCTATGGTTTGTTCATGTTCCTACAGTTAGATATCTAAGAATTTTTGGAAGCAAATGTTATATCAAAAGAGATGAGGATATTGGAAAGTTTGATGCAAGATGTGATGAAGGAAACTTCTTGGGTTATTCTACTAAGAGAAAGGCCTACCGATGTTAAAATAAGAGTTTGAAGAAGATAGTGGAAAGTGAAAATATCAAGGTTGATGAATGTCATGGAAAGAAGATCAGAGTATGTGGATATGAGTTTGATGATCAAGATGTTATTTCAAAGCCTGTGCAGACTGTGATCTTAAAGTAGAATAATTTGGTAGAGATAGTTAATCCGGATATTATTGTTGCCAGTGAAGGAGTTCAAGAACCAAAGAATTAGAATAATTAGAAGACTCTGAGTTATGTGGAATTGAATCATTTAGAAAATCAGATTATTGGTGATAAAAATAAAGATGTGATGACTAGGAGAAGGATTGTTGTTGAAGAGATATGTTTAATTTCCAAGATTGAACCTAAAGATGTTACAGAAGCATGTAAAAATGAGAATTGGATAAAAGTTATGGAAGAAGAGTTGAATTAGATTGAGATGAATAACACATGGGAGCTTGTTCCAAGACCTAAAGACAAGAATGTGATTGGTACAAAATGGGTATTTCGAAACAAATTGAATGAAGCCAGTGAAGTGGTTAGAAACAAAGCAAGACTAGTATGTAAAGGATGTTCATAGATGGAAGGAATTGATTATGAGGATACTTTTGCTTTGGTATCTAGAATTTAAGCTATTAGATTACTTCTTGCATATGTTGCTTATAATAATTTTGAGGTATATAAGATGGATATTAAGTCAGCCTTTTTGAATGCGGTGATTTGGAAGAGGAAGTTTACATTGAGCAACTAGAAGGGTTTTTATTATTAGATAAAGGAGACATGGTATGCAAATTGAAGAAAGCACTGCATGGACTTAAACAAGCCCCTAGAGCTTGGTATTATAGATTGGATAGGTATTTCATGAAGTTGGGATTCTCTAATGGTACTGCTGATAGTAATTTATACTTTGAGGTTGATAATGATAAGATTTTAATTGTAGAAGTTTTTGTTGATGACATTATTTTTGGAGGAAATGATGATTTGAGTATGAATTTTGCTGATGATATGCAAAAAGAGTTTGAGATGTCTATTGATGAATAATGATGAACAAATGATACCCTAACTAGTGCTGAGAGGGGGGTGAATCAGTACAAACAAAATTTTTTCCACAACTTTTCAAGTTAAAGCAATGCTAACTGATTGTCTTCATTATTGAACTTAACCATGGCAATACCAGTTAAACACAATGAGACTTCAGACAACTAAACTAGTAAAACCGAATACTTCAAATAACATTCAACACATGATAACTACTTCACCAATATACCCATGCATGTGTTGTATTAGTAATACCATAACCATTAGCTCTGTATGCATATTCACCTAAACAAAGAATACTCAATCATCACATGAAAAATGCACAACTCATAACACATAGATTTTTTACGTGGAAACCCAAATAGGAAAAACCACGGTGGGGATGAATACCCACAAGCTTGTTTTGAACTCTTTTGAAGTCCACTCTGTTAGGAGCCTAGTCCGGTTAAAGACTTTACAATAAGGTTTTGTTAGGCACTGATCCTGTTAGAGATCACTCGATTAAGGGATGGCTATAAACCCTATTAAAGGTTACCTCGCTAGAGGATTTTAAGAACTCAATGAACTTGAGACACTAGGTTAGAGGATTTACAACAAGCCTGTTAAAGCAACCCGATCAATGGATTTTCTTTCTATTGACATGGTTAGAAGTCAATAGGTAAAGCTTTGATCTGATAACAACACTACTTGCTAAGGAAGATCTTTTTCAGTTCCTCTACTCTGCAATCACACTCTGTAGGTTCCACTCACTAATCTGGCAAGTATCTCATCACTCGGATACAAACACAACATTTGCCAACACCAACAATATCAAAACTCATCGACCTTATAGACAACAATTAGGTCAGTAGCATAAACCCTAAACCCTAAACATTTTAGGGTTACAATTTCAAGTGGTCTAAATCCGACCGTCCAAACACATTACATAAAATGAAATGAGCTAAACATATCTCAAGTCACTCTGCATCATCTGATCTTCACCGCATCTAGAAAACGATAACCCATCACGCACTCTTCATACACCACTCAAAAAATTGTGCATTCCCAAGGTAGGCATTCAATGCATTTGATCTCCATGTGTAAAATCCTCAAGGAAATGCTTCACATGCACACAACTAACATGGCATCCTGATCCTTATCCTTAACGTTCACAAAACACCATCAGTTTCACCGCACAGGCCATACCAAAATCCCTAAAACTGAACAGAGACTACAAACTAGTAATTACACTTAGTGAACCTCGACACCAGTCCACTCCATCCCGTTGACCAAAACCGCTTCCAATCTTCATACCGGTGTACCTTCTTGAGCACTTATTGACATCAACAACAACATACTCTGTCACTTCTTCATCATATGCCAACAATCTCCCCCTTTGGCATTGATGGTAATTCTCAGTGTTTCATTGCTCAGTATCTGCACCATGCTCAATAACATATATTAGTTGTCATATACTGGTTCAAAGATCACAACCATCACCATCTGAATTGGTCAGTGTGTACTCTGCCATATATCTTCATCATCGGATATCTTCTCCTCCAGATATCTTCTCCCTTTTGACAACAATGCCAAAGTGGAGGCACAAGATTTCAAGCCCCACTATGTTGCTCCCTTTGTGGAGTAGCATCCTTCAACACATCAACCCTGTAAGATTTGTCACTATAGTACTTGACTGATGTGGAGCAGACAACTTTAGCTTACTTCATGAAGGGGTAGAACCCCTAATTCACCTCTCAAATAGGTAAATGTAGTCTTCGGTAAGGACTTAGTGAATATGTCTGCTAGTTGCTCCTTACTGGAAACATGTTCTAATACAACCTCTTTGAAATTATACTTGAGTTCAATGTGCTTTTTCCTCACATGCAATACTAGATTTTTGGAAATATTTATTGCACTAGTATTATCATAGAAAATACTCACTGGTTCGGATATAGGTACTTTGAAGCCATTCAGTACATGCTTCATCCAGATTGCCCGAGTGCAATTCATAAATGTTGTCACATATTCTACTTCAATTGTAGACTAGGAAATACAGCTCTACTTCTTGCTCGTCCAGGAGACTAGTCTTCCACCAAGGAAGAACGCTCCACCGGTTGTGCTCTTCTGGTCATCCACATTACTTGCCCAATTTGCATCAGTAAATTCTTTGAGATCAAAGCCGCCATTGTATAGATACCACAATCCATAGTTAATAGTCCCTTTCTACTACCAAGTGGGATTCTCTTGGACTCTTCTGAAAATGAGCTACTATGCCCACTACATGAGCAACGTCTGGTCTGTTGTGCACCACATAGTGTAGCTTACCGATCATTGACCGATACTCTTTCTCATTCACCAATGTTGAATCATCTTCCTTAGTCAATTTACACTAGGTCACCATCAGTGTACCAACTAGTTTTCTCTCCTCTATGCCAAAGGTCTTCAATACCTCTTTGATATACTTGGACTGGGTAATGAAGATTCCTTCTTTCATCTGTTGAATCTATAGACTAATGAATAACTTTATCTCTCCAATGAGAGACATCTCAAACTCTTTCTTCACTTCATCTACAAAGGCATGACTCATTTCATCATCTCCTCCGAAGATTATGTCATCTACAAACACTTCACAAATTAGAATCTAGTCACCTTCAGATTTCAAGTAGATGTTGTTGTCCTCACTTGTTCTCTAAAATCCTATCTTCACAAGATGAGAGTGTAAACATTCATACCATGCCCTTGGTGCTTGTTTCAATCCATACAGGGCCTTGTGTAACCTACACACCATGTTACTAACTTCTAATAAGGAAAACCCATCTAGCTGCTCAATATACACTTCCTCTTCTAGGATTCCATTCAAGAATGCAAACTTTACATCCATTTGATATACCTTAAATCCCTTGAATGCTGCAAATGCAAGTAGCATTCAGACACCTTCCAGTCTAGTCACTGGGGCAAAGGTTTCTCCATAGTCTTCTCCCTCTTCCTGAGCATATCCCTTGCATACAAGTCTTTCCTTGTTCCTTATCATCATGCCTTCTTCATTCAACTTATTCCTGAAGACCCATTTGGTACCTATGACATTCTTGTGTTCCGGTTTGGGTACCAAAGACCATGTTGCATTATTTTCAATCTGGTCTAGCTCCTCTTCCATTGCCTTAATCCATTCTTCATCTGTAAATGCTTCTCTAGAAGTCTTAGGCTCAAATTCATAAATCATGCAAGAGTTTTCTTTCACCTTTCTTCTTGTGAGTATCCCTACATCTTTATCTCCTATGATCTGCTTTGAATCATGATGTAATTTCACATATCTAGGAATGACTCTAGCTGGTTCTTCTTTCTTTTCCTCTTCTTCTTCTCCATCTTCTTCTTCACTTACTGCAACTTCTACTAGTATAGGAACACTTAGGTCTTTGCTTGTTTCTTTCTTAACTGGTTCCCAGAAGTTTACACCCGGTGCATCTTTCACTTGCTCGCTGCAGGTTTCCTCAGGTTTCTCAGGAGATTCATCAACCCTAACATTAATACTCTCAACAATTTTCTAAGTCCTATTGTTGTAGCATTTGAGAGCTTTACTTTTAGTGGAATATCCCAAAAATATTCCTTCATCACATTTAGCATCAAACTTTCTCAGATGCTCACCTCTCTTGGTGTAACACTTACTGCCAAATACTTTAAAGTAACTCACAGTGGGAGTCTTCCCGGTCCAATAATCATAAGAGGTTTTATCTTTACCTTTCTTGATGAGTACCCAGTTCATAGTATAGACTACAGTGCTCACTGCTTCTCTCCAAAAAGTGTGAGCAACCTTTCCTTGGATCAACATTGTTCTAGCCGCTTCAACTAGAGTCATGTTATTCCTTTCTTCTATGCCATTCTATTGTGGCATCCTTGGGGTAGACAACTACCTCTTGATACCGTCTCTTCACAGTATTTGTTGAATTCATTAGAAGTGAATTCACCTCCTTGATGAGTTCTTAGGCATTTTATCCTTTGACCACTTTCCTTCTCTACTAATTCTCTAAAGGCTTTGAACTTTCCAAATGCCTCAGACTTGTCTATCAAGTATGTGACCCACATCATTCTTGAGCAATCATCAATAAGAATCATGAAATACTGATCTCCCTGAATACTTCTTGTTTTCATAGGACCACATAGATCAATGTGCACAAGATCAAGTAAGTTCTCTGTTGAAAAAGACTTACCTTTGAATGTTGAGGAAGACATCTTCCTAAGTTGACATTCTTTGCATAAAGAATTCTCTGGTTTTTTCAGCAAAGGCAATCCTCTTACTGCCTTGATCTTACTCGCCTTTATAATATTATCAAAATTCATATGATAAATTCTCCTATGTCATATCCAACTATCATCAAACTTTGCCATCAGGCATTGACTAATCTTGGCATTTAGCTGAAACGGGTTTCCTTTGGTCTACTTACCAGTGGCAATAAGCTCCCCACTCTTTCCAATTATTCTGCAGACTCCACCTTTGAACTCCAGAATGAGTCCTTTGTTGTTCAGCTGAGAAACACTTAGAAGGTTGTGCTTAAGGCCTTCCACCTAGTAGACATCATCCACACTTCTTTTTCCATTCAGTGAGATGGATCCTTTTCCTTTCACCTTACAAGGTGCATCGTTGCCAAACTGGACAACACCTCCATCATATTCTTCCAGAGAGAAAATTTCTCCAGTCACCAGTCATGTGGTGAGAACACCCGCTATCAATGATCCACTCATTAGAGTTATCAATGTGAGAGATGAGGGCTTTCTGATCAGACACTTCTTCCTTTACAGCTAAAAACACTATGTCCTCATTCTCTTCATCCTCAGATTCTTCATTGGTAACACCTTCATCCACTGTAACAAGACAATTTCTCTTACCTCCTCCTTTATACTTTCTAAACCTTTCCAGTTTATCCTTATTGTCATTGTTAAGACAGTTAACAGCTATATGTCCTATCTTATTGTAGGAAAATTATTTTAGAGGAAGCTCACCTCAATATTTTCTGGTGCCTTTTGGAAGTCTCTTGGCAAGAAGAGCTTCAAACTCCATCAGAATCTCCTCATCCTCCATGTCTCTGTTTGGCCTGGATTCATAGCTGGTGTTTATTTCTTTTCCTTTTCTGGTTGGTGCAATAGATGCTCTAAGGGCTTACTTAGTCTTTTGAACACTGCCATCATAGCTATTCAACTCATATGCAGTCAAATTTGCAATGATAGAGTCTAAGGATACCTTGGTTTTGT
Organism: Cryptomeria japonica; assembly: GCF_030272615.1. Taxonomy (NCBI): domain Eukaryota; kingdom Viridiplantae; phylum Streptophyta; class Pinopsida; order Cupressales; family Cupressaceae; genus Cryptomeria; species Cryptomeria japonica. The sequence goes on from NC_081405.1 coordinate 470,831,513, forward strand.
CGATAGATCTTAACTCCTGAATAGAAACAACTCTGATTGCATAGACTGGTAAAAATTATCTCAAAACTTTACTGACAATGGTGACATCATCAATTGTTCCACCAATGGTCTTGATATCTCCAACCACAGTCTTGATCCTTATGACATATTCCTCAATGGTCTCACCTTCAACCATACTCATGTCTTCAAATTTTCCTCTAAGGGTTTCTTCCTTAGTCTGCTTGACATGCTCATCACCACCATAAATGGTTTCCAGTGTGTCCCATACATCCTTAGGAGTGTCCTTATCTTATACATCAATGAACTTAGTATTGGATAGACTGCTAATAAGAGCTTCCTTGACTTGACCATTTTCTTGAATCTCTCTTTTCTGATCATCGATTAGAGTGCCAGTGGGGATTACATAGACATTCTCAACATAGCTCCAGTATTGAGAACCCAAACTCTTGATATAAATCTTCATTCTGTCCTTTTATATTTTGAAGTCATCCCTATTGAACTTAGGACCTTCCCTCTTCATCATTAAAGCGAGATCTTTTGCCTCAAGCAGTTAAGCTTATATCACCGAGGACCTAGAGTCACTCTGATACCAATTGATGAATAATGATGAACAAATGATACCCTAATTGGTGCTGGGAGTGGGGGTAAATCAGTACAGACAAACTTTTCCACAACTTTTCAAGTTAAAGCAATGCTAACTGGTTGTCTTCATTACTGAACTTAACCATGGCAATACTGGTTAAACACAGTAAGACTCCAGACAACTAAACCAATAAAATTGAATACTGCAAATAACATTCAATAGTTGATACCTACTTCACCAATATACTCATGCATGTGTTGTATCAGTAATATCATAACCATTAGCTCTATATGCATATTCACCTAAACAAAGAATACTCAATCATCACATGAAAAATGCACAACTCATGACACACATATTTTTCACGTGGAAACCCAAATGGGAAAAACCACGGTGGGGATGAATACCCACAAGCTTGTTTTGAACTCTTTTGAAGTCTTCTCTGTTAGGAGCCTAGTCTAGTTAAATACTTTACAATAAGGTTCTGTTAGGAACCGATCTTTTTAGAGATCACCAAGTTAAGGGATGGCTATAAACCCTATTAAAGGTTACCTCGCTAGAGGATTTAAAAGAACTCAATGAACTTGAGTCACTAGGTTAGAGGATTTACAACAAGCATGCTAAAGTTACCCAGTCAAGGGATTTTCCTTCTATTGAAATGGTTAGAAGTCAACAGGTAAATCTTTGATCTGATAACAATAATACTTGCTAAGGAAGATCCTTTTCAGTTCCTCTACTCTACAATCACACTCTGCAGGTTCCACTCACTAGTCTGGCAAGTATCTCATCACTCGGATACAAACACAACATTTGCCAACACCAACAATATCAAAACTCGTCGACCTTATAGACAACAATTAGGTTGGTAGCATAAACCCTAAACCCTAAACATTTTGGATTTACAATTTCAAGCAGTCTAAATTTGACAGTCCAAACACATTACATAGAATGAAATGATCTAAACAGATCTCAAGTCACTCTGCATCGTTTGATCTTCATCACATCTAGAAAATGGTAACCCATCACACGCTCTTCATACACTGCTCAAAAAATCGTGTATTCCCGAGGTAGGCATTCAATGCATTTGTGTTAGGCCCAATATGGAAAGCTAATGTACTGAGAGGGGAGGGGTGAATTAGTACTCTAAAACTTTTCTTCAATAATAACCTTATTGTTATGCATAAACAAAATAGTGCAGTAACATAAAATAAAGTTAAAACAAATAGATAACAATCATACATGATTCACTCCATAACACATATATTTTGGTTACGCAAAAAACTCTTGGTTAGAGACAAAAACTATGGTGGGGATGGCACCCACAACTTCACTACTACAATAATAAAGATTTCTCGATTAGAGCTACATTTAGCTATTTCTGATAGCTTACCCTGTTAGGAGTATCAAGATCTGTTAGATCTACCTTACTAAAGGATTTTACAACACTATATAAATGCAGCACCTGGTTAGAGGATTTACAATTTATAGACTTGGTTAGAGTCTTTTACCCTGTTAAAGGTTTCTCTTACAACTTCACAATTTTACAATAAAATCATTACAAATATCTGCAACTTTACATTTGACATGCTATAGCAGATTCTATGTGCTCAGAATAAGATTACCTAGCTTGTAGCATACCTTGGTAACCCATATTGTAACTCGGTAAACCCTTCTGTTTACTCTGTTCTTTGACTATTCACTGATAACCTTCTTGGTGACCTCTCTGTGTCTCTGTAAAAGTCTTCCTTCATGCATACACACACATATCTCACATCTATCTTTTTTTTAATCCTAAAATCATGCTATATAAATAGATCTCTTACAGCGGTGATCTAATTCATTGCTTCAATCTTACAAAAAGATTCTTCGAATGAATAACTAAACAAAATATTTCATTGGTCAGATTGACCTTGTAATCATACACAATCTCCTAGTGCAATTTCCAATGTAAAACGGTTAGATGTGCCTCGATCTTGTAACATGTTTTCATGTCCATGACCAGGTTCAATGTATCTGGTAAAACATTTCACTTGGTGAATATCAACTCGGTGAGTTAACTTTACTGCTCGGTAGCCATGAAACATTACTCGGTAAACAACTCGGTGAATACTGCGTTCTGTGACTTCTTTCTTCTGTAATCGACTAGACTGTTCATACTGACTTCTTTGTGTGTACCAACTGCATGATTTGGTAATACTAACCGACTAGAATATATAGTATGACTTTGGATATGAAACTAATGGCAATTTGATAAGTAGTAACAATCTCCCCTTTTGACATTAGTTGAGATGTTTGACAAAAACTACTTTCAAAGTCATAACTCAAAAACTATATACTTGCAAAATGACTATACTTGACAATATATACAATAGTCAATGAAGTAGTATATGCAGATATACTCCCCTTATCGTTATTCTGTACATAACTCTGAATTTTGCATGTTTGGTTCTGTACTGTGCTAGTGTGCTCTGAATGCTCTGTATATTTTGCTCGGTATATTCCCCTTATATACAATACTCAAAATTGTGTTATCAAAATTGTATTACATATAGAATTACTCCCCCTTTGCTGGGTATTACTTTCCTCTATGTAGTATCATAATATTACTCCCCCTTTTTGACAAACATCAAAAACTCAATTTCCATTTGGAGGCGGTAACTGATCAAAAATAGACTTATAATTGGTCTGGGCGTCGGTGAGGGTAACTGAGAGTGAATCCTTTACACATTCCATTAATGAATTTTGTGCTTGAATATCAGATAAGAGTGATATTAAGCCATCAAGAGTGCTTCCCTCTTGTGTAGTTGATAGGCGTGTAGCTCTGTTGATCTGTTCCTGTAATGATGAGAGATGTGGAAGGAATAATGTCTGAAGGGTCAATATATCCATCCTTATTTTATGCTCTTCATTCCTCAGTTCTAACTGTTGAGCCATGAGCTGTTGAAGCTTTGTATAAAATTTTTGAGCTGAATTAGGCTCGGTGGTCAACTTAGTTGAGAGATCAGTGATCTCTTTTTCAATTGCATCAGTTTTATTTTTGACATCTTTAATGAATAAGGAAAATGTACACAGTTTCTGGAATAAATAAAGAATATTCTTGAGTTGAGGGGACAACTCATCAATGAATTTGATAAGTTTTACCTTGCCAACAGCAATCGATTTTTGTACTTTCTCTATCATTTTAGCAGTTAGCTCTTTATCCTTGAGCTTGCTTAAGTACTTAGATGCATCAACTCCAGATGTTTCAATCTGATTTAGGAGTGCATCCACTTGAATATGGATGGCTGCATCGGGTGACACTGTTGCTGAAGGTAGCATTTTTGTAAGTAGTGTCCTAACCTTCTGAAGTACTTTATTATTTTTCTGTATGGCCAGTTGCTTCTCTTGTTCAGCCTTTGCTTTGCATAGTTCACTGAATTCAGTGAGTGCTTGCCCTTTCAATTTGGAGATGTCTACATTGGGCAACACGATCAGTTTAGATAAGTCAAATTTGAAACCATGCTTTCTCACCTTCTTCTCTTTTCCTTTGGTCGGTGGCACTAAGACAAGTGCTTGTGAGGCTTGCTGACCCTCGGTAGGTTGCTCGATAGATGCAACACTTTGGTCGGTTCCTGTAGCCATTGTAGTGTCTTTGGGTGGCTCGGTGCTAGGGGTCTTAGCTGTAACATTTGCAGTGATTGTCTGTGCTTGAGACGTCTAATATTTGGTTGTATCTCCTACAGCTTCAAATTTGTTACCTTCGGTGCCTTGCTCGGTGCCCTTGGGAGCTTTGGTTGAGACAGGTGGCTTCACTGGCGGATAAGGCTAAACTTGTTCAAAGACAGATTCACTAGAGATAAGTTTTGTATAAGTAGTGCCTTCAATCATTTCCTGCTCTGGTGCTGCTTCATCCATTACATCTTCATCAATTTGAATAGTGTCAACCGGGTCTGGACCTTCCTCGGTGACATCTGGATCTTGCTCGGTGACATCAACAATTTCAATTTGAGATTATTCATTGACATCCTTTTGTTTGAAGATCTCCTGCCACTTGGCTTTTGTCTCATTCTCCACATCAATGTATAGCCCATTCATCAATTTTAAGTTTCTCTGTTTCACAAGAAATTTAGAATTGTATGTGGTCAAATGCTCCTTGATTTCTATTACGGACATGTCAGGAAATAGATGGACTAGACTTCTTTCTCTTATTTGTCTCTCTGAGTCCATTGCATATTTCCATCTATTATCAATATGTAAGTAGAGTTCACTTGGAAGTGACTTTGCTAGTTCTAATGGAGCTAGCCGAAACTTCATAAGTGTACAAATGACAGCTTCTTCAATCTATTGCTTATCATCATTATTCCTAGTCTCATACTTAACATATCTAAATCCTACAAATCCACCGTATTCTTTAAGATTGGCACAAAAAATTTCAACACTATGAATATTTACCTTTTTGCTTTTCACAATCTGGAATTTATTTGCATCATCAAACTCTGTATCACTCGAGTCTTTTGCCAAAATGAGTCTCCAAGTAGATTTCTTATAGGTCTTGGTTACCTTTGGTGTAGTAACACTCTTTTGCTTCTTACTTGGTGATGCAGCTGATGCTCTGGTGTTGGGTCTCTTTGTTGGTGGAGTCGGTAGGGCCTTTGTGATGTCCTATTTCTTTCTTTTCAGAACTTTACCCTTTGGTAACTCTGTGCTCAATGTTATTGCAGCCTCTTGAGCTTCTGATTCCTCTTCGGTAATGGCAAGATTGCCTTTTACAGGTGTAGAGGAGGATTCTTCTCCTAATTTCTCAGATAAAACCTTTATCATTTTTGTAGCTTTTCTTGTAGTCTTAGGTACTACAATGCTTATTTTTACTTTCTCCTTCACCTCTTCATAGGTTCCATACCTTAGTTTGGTTGCATGCCTTGGAAATGATAAATAGGCATCAATTTGTTGTTGTGTTATATCATAATCAATCTCATAACCCATTGGTTGCAACGATTGAGTCCTTGGTTCAACAACATTCACATAACAATAATCAGTATCGACCTCAAAACATATATTGTCCTTGTATTTTTCTACCAGCTGTGGTGGAATCCTGTACCTATTGTACATTTTCTCTTGGAATTTGCTGAAGTAATCATCCATGATATCATTAAAGTTATCTCCTAACTTCATGATGAAGTCATTGATCTGATGGGTGATAGGTTGGTGTAGCTCCCATACTACTTTACCGACTGAGGGAAAGAACTTCTCAAAGTAGAAAAACATACATACAAGTAGTGAACCGAACTTTAGTGTATTTGTCGAGTTGTTCTTCTTCGGCTTCCTTATTGTGTTCAGGTTCTCAAACAAGTTCTTCAGTAGTACTTCACACAAGTCTACTTTCATTCCCTTCACTATTTTGTAGGCCAAGTCAACTGCACCACATGGTACACTGTTTTCCCTTGCAGATTGGAAGAAACAGTAACCAATAACTCTAATTGCAAACTTGAGTTCTGCATCAGTGACATTATTCAATTTTAGTCCTCAATAATCAGATTCTACTTTGGTTAGACTGATTAGCTCCTTTTGTGATATCATTTTCTGTTCTTGTGCATTATCGTAGATGGGATACCCAGTGATCAGGTGAATGATTTCCTTAGTGATCTTAAATGGTTGCTCTTGTAGCCACATGAAATCATCATGTACTCTACTCAAGACAAACTTAACCCACTAGGGTTTGAACACATGGGGATAGACTAGGGCTTCAGTTAATCCCTTGATTTTGAGATGCTCAAATTTGCTATCCAGTTTGCCATCAGTGCAAAGTTCATCATATGTGTCACTAATCTCTACATGACTGCATTCCTCAACACGACATTTGGTGAAGAATCTGAGATCTTCTACTAACAAGACTCGATCCGGGATGAGTGAAAATGCAGTTTTGTCATCTGGTTCTGAGGCAACTTTGGGAGTTAGAGAATATTTCAGCGAGGGCTTCTCCACATTTTGGACAACTATGGGGTCTTGGATCTTGGGTGCCATGGTAGGTTTTAGGTAAGATTTGACAAATTATCCTTAGGGTTTACAAATGATTGACGCTTCACACTCGGTAGACAATAACAATTTGACTAGATCGGAAACCAGCTAAACAATGTGAATAGATTGATGTAAATACCTCAAAATTTGCTCTGAATGAAGTTTGATCACTTTGATTCGCTCTACTCTGCTTCTCGAAAACTTGGGTGAATGAAAATGACCGCAAAAACACTTTTAAGTACTCAAAAATACCTTATCAGGCTCCGTGCAAGTTAGATCAAGACATTAAATGCACTCAGTTCACCTTTTACCGATTTACACCTTTTTCTATTTTAACCGAGTAACTAACTTTCTTTTATTAACCGACTTGACAGGTTTCCTGTATACACCGACTTGACAGGTTTCTTGTATAGTATATAAACTGACTAATTGCATCTTAACTATGCAGAGTTTGAATTTTGTACATAATAGAATAGGAACTGTTATGATTTAACCTTTAGAGAGTGCAGTCCCTTCATACCTTTTCTTGACTAATTTGAAATAGGTCTACCTAACTCGGTAGGTAAGGTGCTTTCTTCATCTGACATCATTTCTTTCTTTTTCCAAATCATCTTGAATTTTTATTTTATCTCTTCTGTGTCTCTTCTTGGTTGATCTCTGCAATCTCCAACTAAATGTCCAACTTTGTGACAATGAAAACATGCCATACTAGGATTTCTCCATGATCTCCGGTTGTTCATTCCAAATCTTATAAAATAGTTGGCACTAATATGTCCATATCTTCCACAACATTCACACCATATCCTCATATTGTAGTCCCATGGTACTGCAACATATTGTCGGTAAGGATCTATGTGAGTTCGGTAACCTCTAGTGTTTGCTCGGTGTGGATACTTCATGTAGTTCTTTTGCTTAAACTAGTACTTCTCGATACTATGTCCATATCTATTGCAGTTTCTACAAAACCCTTTGAATTTTGCCTTCTGATAGTTGTTAACAAACTTTGTCCTACATTGATTAGATGTGTGACCATATTTATTGCAATTGTAACAATATCTACTGGACTTAGTGATATTCGGTTGCTTACCTTTTCTGATCTGGCATATGTTGGCAGTATGACCTTGATTTCCACAGTAGTAGCAAATAGGCTTCTTCCTTTTGATATTATTCCTTTTTCCAGCTTGCTTTGATGATTCTCCTCTCTCAGTAGTATGAATTCCTTTCTCGGTTGATTCTTTTCCTTTGTAATCGAGTCCTCCATCTTTGTAGGGTCTTCTTGTATTCAGTTGCTCATCCAACATCTTTGATGCTTCATAACTTTTCTCCAATTATTCTTTGGATTTATTCTCTGTTTCAAGTTCACCAGTCAACCTTGATACTTCAAGTTTCAATGATTGATTTTCATCATTCTTTAGAATTGCTTCATGATGTGCATAACCTAGTTGATCTGTCATATTTTGTTGAATACCAGTTAACCTTATGATTTCATCATCCTTATCAGATACTAGAACTTCAAGCTGTTATTTCTCTGTTTGTAGATCTCTTGCTTTATCCTCAGCTATCCTTAATGCATCTAGATTTTCAGTCATCTATGTACCGAAATGTTCATGTTCTCTTTTCATTGCTTTTAGTTGATCAGCCAATGCTTTGTTCTTTTCTTTCAACATTCCAATCATTTCTTCAATCTCTTCAGATATACTGTTCTTAGATGATGTCTCGATTTGTTCCACTAGCTCTTGAGAATCTTGCAAGTCATCATATAATCTTCTCCTTACTTTCAAAGATTTTTGCATTTGCCTTTGCATGTCTGCAATCACTTGATTTGCATTATCCAGCTCTTCTTGTAGATACACAATCCTCTGAGATTGTTTGTAGCCTTCCATTTCTAAGATCTTTCTCTTTAGGTAGTTAAACCCTTTTCCAAGATTCAAGCTATGATACCAATTGTTAGGCCCAATATGGAAAGCTAATGTACTGAGAGAGGAGGGGTGAGTTAGTACTCCAAAACTTTTCTTCAATAATAACCTTACTATTATGCATAAACAGAATAGTGCAGTAACATAAAATAAAGTTAAAACAAACAGATAACAATCATACATGATTCACTCCATAACACGTATATTTTGGTTACACAGAAACTCTTGGTTAGAGAGAAAAACTATGGTGGGGATGGCACCCACAACTTCACTACTACAATAATAAAGATTGCTCGGTTAGAGCTACATTTAGCTATTTCTGATAGCTTACCCTGTTAGGAGTATCAAGATCTGTTAGATCTACCTTACTAAAGGATTTTACAACACTATATAAATGTTGCACCTGGTTAGAGGATTTACAATTTATAGACTTGGTTAGAGTCTTTTACCCTATTAAAGGTTTCTCTTACAACTTCACAATTTTACAATAAAATCATTACAAATATCTGCAACTTTACATCTAAAATGCTATAGCAGATTCTATGTGCTCAGAATAAGATTACCTAGTTTGTAGCATACCTCAGTAACCCATATTGTAACTTGGTAAACCCTTCTGTTTACTCTGTTCTTCGACTGTTCACTGATAACCTTCTCGGTGACCTCTCTATGTCTCTGTAACATTCTTCCTTCATGCATACACACACATATCTCACATCTATCTTTTTTTTAACCCTAAAATCATGCTGTATAAATAGATCTCTTATAGAGGTGATCTAATTCATTGCTTCAATCTTACAAAAATATTCTTCCAATGAATAACTAAACAAAATATTTCATTGGTCAGATTGACCTTGTAATCATACACAATCTCCTAGTGCAATTTCCAATGTAAAACAGTTAGATGTGCCTCGATCTTGTAACACGTTTTCATGTGCATGACCAGGTTCAATGTATCTGGTAAAACGTTTCACTCGGTGAATATCAACTCGATGAGTTAAATTTACTACTCAGTAGCCATGAAACATTACTCGGTAAACAGCTTGGTGAATACTATGTTCTGTGACTGCTTTCTTTTGTAACCGACTAGACTGTTCATATCGACTTCTCTGTGTGTACCGACTGCATGATTCGGTAATACTAACTGACTAGAATATATAGTATGACTTTGGATATGAAACTAATGGCAATTTGATAAGTAGTAACAATTTGATCTCCACGTGCAAAATCCTCAAGGAAATCCTTCACGTGCATACAACTAACGTGGCATCTTGATCCTTATCCTTAACATTCACAAAACACCATCTGTTTCATCGCACAGGCCATACTAGAAACCCTAAAATTGAACAGAGACTACCAACTGGTAATTACACTTAGTGAGCCCCGACACCGGTCCACTCCATCCTGGTTGACCAAAACCGCTTCCAATCTTCATACCAGTGCATACCGGTGTACCTGCTTAAGCACTTATTGACATCAATGACAACATACTTTGTCACCGCTTCATCATATGCCAAAAGTCTATGATAGGTGAGATGAAATTCTTCTTAGGATTGCAAACTACACAAACTGATAAAGACATTTTCATTTCTCAATCTAAGTATGTGAAGAAATTATTGAAGAAGTTTGAGTTAGATGACTCCAAACCTGTTGGAACTCCTATGGTGAATGGATGCAAGTTATCTAAGCATGATGAATCTCAAAAGGTCAATCAAACCTTGTATAGATCTATGGTTGGTGGACTGTTATACTTGACTCGAACTAGACCAAATATTATGCATGTTGTTTGTGTTTGTGCAAGATTCAAAGTTGATCCTAAAGAAAGTCATGTTACTGTTGTGAAGAGGATTTTTTAGATACTTGAAGGGGACGATTGACTGTGGTTTGTGGTATCTGAAGAATAATGATTTCATGTTATGTGCTTATACTAATGATGATTAGGCAGGTGATGTTGATGACCAAAAGAGAACTACTGATGGAGCATTCTTTCTATGAAAGAAGTTGGTTTCATGGTCTAGTAAGAAGCAAGATGCTATATCTCTATCTACTACAGAAGTTGAATACATTGTTGCTGCTAGAAACTACACTCAGGTAGTTTGGATGAAGCAGATATTGAAAGACATTAGAGTTGTTTATGATGAGCCTATTGTTATATATTGTGATAATTCAAGTGTTATTAATATTTCCAAGAATCTGGTACTGCATTCTAAAACAAAGCATATATCAATCAAGTATCATTTCTTGAGGGAGAAAGTCAGTGATGAAGAAGTCAAATTGGAGTATGTATCTACAAGGATCAGATTGTAGATACCTTTACTAAGCCTTTACCTACATATACATTTGTATATTTGAGAGACAAGTTAGGGGTCTCTAGTGCCCCTCCTGATGAGATCTAGATGCATTGAGATGCACAAATCCAGTGGACTTCATAGTCTTATCTTCTTATCCGAATTGATGGGCTGGTGCTTCTAATCATCCCAAGTAGTCAGTAAGGTGTTCTATAATTTGAGTTTGTGCAAGAGATTGTCTGGTATAGGGGGAGAGAATAATGATTTGTATTTTGTCTATGGTATTGCTATCAAAGGGGGAGAGAAGCATGTGAAAAAATGCCTTATCTTGGGAGCTTTGTGTGCATGATCTTAGGGGGAGATTGTTGTTTATTTCTTTGTTTGCATTGATTTTTTTTCACATTCATATGTTGTCATCAATTCCAAAGGGGGAGATTGTTGGATATTACTGCTGGTAGGATATGTTGTTGTCATTGATGTCAATATAATCCTGTGTTCTGGTATTCCAGTATTGCTAAGAGTTGAGTTGGTTGGTACGTTGCTAATGTGATGGTGAAGATTTTTTTATTTTAGTAATGAAGTATCTCTAGTTGATTATGTATTGATTTCATGATGTTGTGTGGTGATTTGATCGGGTTATGGATTCCAATATGAAGATTGGTTTTTCAGTGTTCAGTGGTGTAATATTTCTAGTATTTGATTTGTTATGTTCTAGAATGATTATATCTTTGGTTGTGGATTTGGAAGAGTGTTTAGGATGTTCATGTGTATCTTCAATTTTGATGGTTCATGATTTGGTGCTCTACAATCTTTCTTTCTAGTCCCAGTTGTTGTTGTTGAGTGTTCTTGAGTGTTAGCATGTTGATCGATGAAGATTTGATGAAGTGGTGTTGGTGTAGCTATTGCAGATGGTTATAACATGATTTTTGGTGTTTCCTAATCATTTCCTATTTGTCTTGGTGGTCTGCGTTGATCATTATGTGCGTTATTGAAGATATTATGGGTTCTGTAATAACCCACTTAACTTAATCCAAAAACTCAATTGATTTTTTTTTTTTAATATACAAAAATATTGATTTCTTATTCTTACTTATTCTTATTTATTTTTATTCAATCACATACTCAGGTACATCTGTCCAATGAGACAGGCATCCATCCAACTGGGATGGGCATCTAACCATACAGGTTAGGCATCTATCCATACAGGACTAGGCATCTAACCATATGGGTTAGGCATCTAACCATACGGGTTAGGCATCTGTCCATATGGGACAAGAGGTTTCATCTATCCAATCAAGGATAGGCATCTACCCAAATGGGGTAGGCATCTATTCATAAGAATAGGATATACTCTGGCCAGAGACTTTAGACTCATTGGGACCATCTAGGTCCTGAGCCACTCTCTAAAGACTACACTCCCCTACTAGGAGTGCACCAAGGTTGCCGTCCTTAGGAGTATTAAAATAATTACATAAACAAGCTTGAGTTCTACCTCAGAACTCAGCCTAAAGCCTCGGGAAGTCAAGCGAATCCATACGGGATTCCTTCTGAGTATGCATTGAATTAATTTTAACCTTCCAATTATTATTTACACCATTTTATTAAAAGACCAAGGAGCTTCAAGAACCAACTACTCACCCATAACCAATCCTAATCCCCATCCTCAAACGCCTGAGTACAAGGGACAACTTCATCCCTAGACTGCCTACATACCCGTTTCGGCACGGGATCAAGGCGTAAAGTATGTAGTTTTGGTTTCTAACTATGGTTTAATGTAAATTGTTTGGTGGGTACGCAACCCTTTCTAGGGTCAATGTCCCAAACAATTTCTCTATAGTTGCTACCCATGATGGTAGCTCTATATCAAAAAAGCTCAAGGTGGCCTCATGCTTGTGGCCTAAAACAACTAGGTCCTATTTCCTATTAAATACGTCACCCTTAATCCGTTATCATACTTTGAAAAATCATCAAGATAGATAAATTTCAAATTATCATACACCACCAAACCCTAATGGGGTTTTCTAAGGTTTAACTGAGCGAATGTAAATTCATTTTAAAAATTATCTTTTTAGATTATCGATCCAAGGGGGATTACCCGCCCCTTGAATTTTTTTAACTTCCATATGAGCCTTATTTCTCCCTGACAATTTATAGGGATGATTCCATAGACATCGCTATTGCAACTTTATTAGGCATTAAGTGCAGTAGTTCAACATGACAGGATTACCCATAAGCATGACCCAGAGGCACCATAGATACCGAACGCTGCTAAGGTTTTGGTTTCGTATCCTCTTGTTTAGTTTTCTAACTAGGAATCTAATTTTGAATTCACAAATCTTTTGTAAAGCAATATACTAATACAATCATGAAAATAAAACTATAATATACAAGGAATTTTTACTTGAAAACTTGTAAAATTATATCTAATGAAAAAGATTGAAATACTAAATTTCTTAAGAAAATCCAATGCCTAGGTGGAAGGCCTTAGAAATGAATTTTAACACTTACTGGATTGAACGAAAACCTTAATATTAATGAGCTTGAAAGTAACTGCATTATTGATAACCAACTAATTCTTCCACGTGAAGCAACATGAATTCTATCTTTAAGTATTTTCTACAAATGATAACCTTACTTTAAATATGAATCTTATTTCTTGAAAGGTACTAATTTGCTTAAAGAAAAATAAATTATCTAATAATAATACTTTGGAAATGAATTTAATATTCACTTGTTTGAAGAAAAAAAGAAAAGAACTATTAACAATAATTGTTCGAAAATAAGATTAGAAGAGAGTTTAATACTTCCTAATCAACTAAAATAAAGAACCTAAGCAATTTGAATCAATCTTCCTCTAGTTGCTTTACAACCAATGTCAATTCCTTGCAAGATTACAAGAGATAACTAACTATTTCTTCCACTTGAAGTAAAGCTAACTTTATCCTTAGATATTTCCTACATATAACAACCTCTTCAATTCCAAATTCTTAGAAGTGAGCTAATGCTTGCTCCTAAAATGTACTTCGATTAAAATTTATTATATTTCTCTCCAAGTGATCATGGGGTGGTTTTCTTGAAAACTCATTTGCTGAATAATGATAGAACCCAATAATCTTAGAACAACGAATCCTAACTTTGTTTAGCTTCGAAGGTAAGTTTCATTAGATAATTTATAAATTAGAGATAAGTACTAAATTTGAGGCCTGCAAAGTAAGTCGGGTTTAATAATCTCACGTAAAAGATTTCAACCTTTGACACACCCATTTACTAAACTATTTTGGTTTTCAAATAAAATTTCCTTACACCTTGATTAATACTACTATTCTTCCAAAATAGATTATACCCTTTAGATTGTATGAAAATCATTTCAAAACTTAAATGTTAATCAAATATATCTATACTAATTACTTGCAATATAAAAGTAACTTCTCCTTTACTAGCCCTATGTTTCTTTATAGCAAGAAGGTAAATGTTTTTAACCATTAATAGAAATGACCATCCTCTATGCTTTGAAATATAACAAAGAGACGAATCAAATATTCGACTTCTTGGATTGAAGGAAATTCATATTGATCGAAATACATGAAGAGTGCTATGAATCTAAGCACATTTACATAGTAGGTAAATTATTTTATTCCATAATACTTGTACAAATTTAAACATACAAAGGGGTAGTTTCGAAATGAAGAAATTAAATATTTGAAATGTATTGAATGTTTTGGAGAAATCCATTTACTACTAGGTTCCATTTGAGACTAACTAATAAGGGAGAATCCAATACTTGGAATAATTTCAATGGTGCAAAACTTCCCAAGATGCATCAGAGCAATGTCAATTCCCTTTCTTTTGTTTTTCTTAAGTCAACTATTTTATTTAATAAGGAGATTTAACCGTTTTATCTACATCCTAAGAAGGATTAATTCATTATAATAAATCTCTTAATGTTCAATTATCTATTTGACCATTTCCTTATGCAATATTTATCCTTTAAAACCCCCAAAGGCTCTTTTCCCATCTTTGAGGGAGATAGTGAGATCTTTATAGATAAAGTATTTATTAAAAGGAAGGTCCAAATTTACAGCGTAAATTTCCATATCAAACTCTTTTATCATGAGTTACATTTGTTGTCCTCCTCCCTAGGAAATTTATTACCACTTTAATTTTTTTCTTTAATACTATATTTTACACTTAAGAATAAATCCTTAGATTCTAAATAAATTGAACCAATTTTTAACTATTAAAATTATTTGTAATGCTTAACTATAAATCAATTCAACCAATATGAATACTTTTTAATTTTCAAATGTGCAAATTAATCCCAATGATACAAATAAATCTTTGCTAACAACTTAAATATAAATACATTTCTACTAAATAATCTTAAAAAGATATGATTATTTCCTTTACCTTTAATAAAATAATTTTAATTATTACTAATAAATTTTAGTTATCTTCAATTAATAAAATACTTTTTTTTTTATTAAATAACTCAAATAAATAAATAAAATTATTTCATAACACTCGAAAAAATAAACTTTCTCTTAATATAGTATGAGAGGATACTAAAAAGAATTCTTTAAAACAGGAAACATCAAAAACTTTTTCTTTTAACCCATGGAAAAATAAAGATATAATATTATATTGAACAATCATAAAAGAAAGGTATTATTTATATATATATATATATATATATATATATATATATATATATATATATATATATATATAATGATATTGGGGTTTATTATTATTATTATTATTATTATTTTTCCTATTTTTATTAGATAAAATTTCTTGTTTACAAAGATATTGTATACAGGGATGGGTAATCCAGAGATAATAGACAAAGGTAGATGAGTATTCCAGAGATAAATAGACAAAGATATTTGTACACAAAGGGCTTAATTTCACAAATCATAATTTTGAGAGGTAAAGATTTCACAGAGAGGTAGAACTCACAGATTTTATTTTGAGAAATGAAGATTTTCACATAGAGAGTTTTTCACTAATTTCACTTTGAGAAATTAAAAAAGAGAGATAGATTTTACAGATTTCACTCTGGAAATTAAAAAATTTCAAAAATTTCACAAAGAGATAGCTTTTCACAAATTATACTTTTCGAAGACAAATTTTCCAGAGAAATAAACACAGAGACAAATATATATATATATATATATATATATATATATATATATAATCTTCTATTTAATTCATTTTGTTTAAATGCGGAGTTTAAATAAATCTGAGAGGTAATTTAATAGACGAGAATAATATGCCGAGAGTCAAGCAAACATATGGAGTAAATTATTCTGGGAGGAGAATAAACACATGAATAAAAATTATTCAGAGAAATGAAAAGCACAGAGAAATAATTTATCCTGAGACTAAATATTTCTCAGAAAAATCCATTTGAGATAAAGAGATAAAGTTTTCATAATGAGAAAATATTTCTCAAACAAATAGTTCACAGGATGCATTTGAAATAAAGAGGTAAAGTTTCATAAAGAGGAAAATTTCCTAGAGAAATAAATTGTACAAAATATTTGGGCTAAATTAATATTTTGAGGTAAAGTTTTCACCCAGAGAAAGATTTCTCAGAAGATAAATTATACAATGCATATTTTGAGGAAAGATTTCACACAGGGAAAAGGCACATGATTTTTTTCCCTTTTTATCTTGATTTATTTTTAATAAAACAAAGGTATTTACTTATATTATTTTATTCCTAAAAGTTAGATCATTTATTTTCTCTTTGAAAAAGATTTAAATGAGATTTGCATATTTAAAAAAAAATCTAATATCAAATATTTTCCTACATGGAAACTAAATAGGATAGGAAAAAGGATTTCTCTTATTATTCTATCGAAATAATTGAGAGAGAACTTTTTTAAAAAAGGAAGATTTAAAATAATAAATAAATAAATAAAACTAAAAGAGATTAAAAAGAGATTTCTTTTGAAGATTACAAGATTCATACATGCAACAAGTGAATGGAAAAGGGGGAACCTGGATTGGACGAAGAACTTGTTGTAGGAATCGACTCCAATCTCTCAGCTAATCTTTTTCAACACTTCCTTGTGGCTTGATAGAATCTCCTCTGAGAGACTTTAAAAATCCTATCTTCTACCTTACAAAGTGTTCACAAAATCCTACTACTAACATGAAGAATTCCATAATACTTTTCATCCAAAAACCATGAACTACTATTTTGAAAATTGAAATCCATTATATAGAAAGGGAGTCATTTTCCCACTACTAAAGGAATTAATTGATTCACATATTTTTTTTTTTCCATCTAAAAGTGGGTGTAATGCCCCGCCAGGAAACCCGGAAGGGATTAAGCCATAACACAAGAATAGAGTGCAAATTTTTTTTTAAAAGTTACACCGCATTAAGATACAACATGATATCAAAGATTCAGATTACATAGCAGAAGACATCAACTAACACCTAAAGAGTTTCCCAACAAGATTACTTAAATATCACAATTCACTAACTCACACAATTAATCCAATAAGCTGAATATCTTAATAACGAGATAATTCTTAAACAGGATAATTTCTTTCAAAAGATGGAAATATAAAACACAAGCAATGACACATCCATTAAGATCTATTCATAATCTTCATTCAAACTTCCATTTAAAACTACAAGCCATACATTTAATATTCTAACACACTAGAATTTCATCATAAACATAAGAGATCTATTCAAGCATACTTCAATTCCTTAACAACAATGGAATAGATTCCATTACTCTAAGTTACATTCTTTCATATTCCAACTTATTTCATTTTAAAAGACAATTACCTACATGCATCTATGATAAATCTCATCTAAACCACTTATGCATTTGATCAACATGGCATACAAGAAAGAACTGCATATAAGCATTTAAAGCTAATTCCATTTATCCACTTAACCATTCTAACATAAGCTAATCATACATGATAAAGCTGAATAAAGGAAACATAAGAGAATACATCACATAACACCATAATGATCTCGGAGTTCACCCCTAAAGGGCTACATCTCCGGGTCTGCTCAACTGCAAGACCCCTCTGAAATTAATAAAGTTAAGAATACAAGAGGTTACACCATTACAATTCGGCCATCAAGGTGAAACATAAACAATATACAAGCGACTGCATCGGTCAGTTAATACATAAACGATCCCTGAAAAGAACAGGATCCAGCTGAACATAATCAAAGCTAATATAAAGGTCCAGAAGAGCATCCATAAAACTGAGCCATCACCATGCAAGGTCTAACATGAAACCAAAACTCACAAGGGCAGAGACAAAGGATGACCCACAAAGGCACTCTAAACAGGACAAAACAACAACACGCTAGCGAACGTAGGGACAAGTGTCATCACACGACCTGGTATGGTTACCATGGCAAGTCTTCATAGGTCCCGGCCCCATACATTGGGTTACCCTAGCAACCTAATCCGAGCTTCCGGCCCATCCAAGCCTCATGTGGACCCACACATCCTCTTGTGAAGACAAGGATGGTGGTTTGCCATTTCAGACCTTCTCACAGCATGTCGAGTCTATGGTAGCACTCGTCCCATGTGTGAGGCACAATTATCTTACTTAGAGATTACATTCTAATCTACTAAAAGGTTATCACTTATTAGACTCACTTTCGACGGGTTACCCAGCAGCCACTTTGGGCGCAGCCCCCAATCGAAAGCCACTTTCCCATACGACACTAGACTATACTCAGACGAACTCAAAACCAAGGAATACACATGGTCAGACGAACGGAGTTCAAGAAGGGAGAAACAAACATCAGGTCTAACATGACTCACAAATGGTACACTTACAGACGGTACTCTAACTAGAGACCTGACCAACAACGGTCAACCACAAATCATCATTCGACTCACACAAAGAGGATATAACCAAATACGACACTACCACAAATGACAGTCAACTCGGAATCGAGGACTGAAACAGGTACCCCAAGTCAATCCATACGACAGGGACCTATCAAACAAAGCACTCTTGCCAATTCATAATTAAAAGCGAATACAGAAATTAAACTCGCATAGGCAATAATCAGAAACGACAATATCTTCTCAAATTGATTTAAACATTAAAATCGATCAAGTTTTCTACATGATCTAAAACAGATTACAGTTATCTACCTCATCTAGGAATAGGTTGTTCTTGTTTTTCTAACTCTCTAAGGTTTAAAGCATCGAACAGACATATAAAGTCATAATGAGTTTTTAAACCAATTCATATTAATTAAACTCAGACAACCATTAAGCAATTAAATAAGATATTAAATCTCCAATCAAAACGTCATTAACATACTGGTCCAAAACCGACCTCTACAATTTCATATTTTCAAGCCCAGATGCATTATACGGATCACGGAAATATAATTATAAAAAGAGAGTCTAAAAGGAGATAATCATTTCCAAAAGCATATCGTTTAATTTCAAATACCCAACGATAAATATTTCACTACTTCTCAATTACTCAAATGTTATGTTCTAAGATAATATTAACATCATCAATTAGTAATTACATCGTATTTCAATGATTTTCCAATAACATACTATTCTCTATTATTTTTTTAAACAATACTACCTCAATTAGCCAAGTGCTCTATTCAGCTAGAAGGTGAGGTCTAGATTTATTAATCCAAGATCAATCAAAATATAATCAATGATATTCAGTTGCGAAGTTAACAGTTTTAGAACTTAATCAGGAAGGGAGCATAAGTCATGAAATGAGATTGAATAATTAATCCACCTATAAATTCCATTATAAAATTAATCAATATCCAATCAACTTTTATCAAGATTAATGCCACCATAATCCTAATTAAGAAACTAAATAAAACTTAGTCATTAACATAATATTCACAATTATTATATGCATTTTTTTTTGAATACTTAAAAAAAAATACATAAAAAAAAAAACACATCTTAAAAACTAATTTTAAAAAGAACATTTTAAAAGGTGCTAGGGCGGGACCCACCTCCCATCGGGAGTGGCTGGGAGCCCAAACCCTAGCCGCAGGCGGGGTAAGCGCACAGGCGGCGCCACGGTGGTGCTCGCAGGTGCCGCGGCGCCCTGCGGCCACCGCCGTGAGCCGCAGCCGCTATGTGCAGCGAGCAAGAGAAAGGAAAACGCGAGGGGGAGGGGAGGAGGAGCGGGTGGAGCTCCGCTCCCCGCCCTCCAAACCCCAAACGAAAACGTTTAAAAAAACAACAACGAACGCACAGTTCGGTATGAAAAAAAAAAAAAATGTTTTCATTTTCCTTTTAAACACAGTTCGAACTTCTAAAAACAAACGCCCACTACAAAGATTGATAATGAATTCGATTTACTATAATTTCGGTTTCAACAAACTGAGTTTGGTGTCATATTTTTGATGATATACATTCATCCCAAATACCAACGGGTTTCAACACCCAAACAGCTGTGAGGAATAACACACCTCCATTAAATCTATTGATTTTTATTAACAAAACCAGGCATGGCAAAGAGGATCATATTAACACAATGATACAGCCATAAAATCTTCATGAAGAACACAACTAAAGCATGGATTTAAACCCACAAATCCAATTTAAAACTGAAAGCAATCAAAGATTGGATTTTGGCAACAAGCAACCATTTTCATAACAACAAGGAAGAACAATTTGGGTAAACCCTACCTTCATACGCAATCCTGGAATAGCTGAAGGAGAGCCCACCTGTCAGATCCAGCATAACTTTCTTCCTCCCCAAAACCCCCAATTTTATCCAAAATTATTTTCCAACCAAAATTCTCCCAAAAATGTCCCTCCCCAAAATTTCCCCAAATTTTGGGTTATATGGAAGAGTTGACCAAAAAATTCCATTTTTGGAATTAAAATTTTTATTTACAAATAATTCACAAAATTAATCCTTTCTAACTATCACAACAAATTAACTTGCTTTTCAATTCAAAATCGATTTCCTCATTTAATACAATTTAACCTTTCAAATTTCAAAAGCCAACAGAATACTATTAAATCTATTGTGATAAAATATAAAACTTTCTTTTCAACAGCATATATAAAATGCATTTAATATTCAAAATCAGTCATTTAATCGAACTCACTCCCAATTTAAAATGAGCAATCCAATATCAACGAAAATCGCATAACGGAAACCAGATTAATTTAGTCCATTAATCTCTAATGCACAAATACATATCTAATCAAGATAATTACTAAGGACTAATTAATCAATTTATCCAAACACACCAAGCATGCAAACCGAGAAGGTCAACCAAACAGTCAACTCGCAAACCCAAACAAAAAAGGAACACCGACGACGACTGACGATGCTCACTTGAGCACGACGAAGGTCAACTAGGGTCCTATGACCACCTAATCCAACTCTAAGGATAAAAGAGGTACACTCAAACCTGCAAATCCAGGTGAAGATGAACCTCGCACTCATGCGGCGTTGTACCTGAAATATCCTGCAACCAAGAGTCATACATGCATACATATATAAAATTTAATGAAAGCGTTAGCCCGATATTAATACCACGAAATAGGAAAACTAAACAACTTGCATACAACTAGTGTGAAACCACATCAATAGCTATGCGTTAAATCAAACATCTGACTTTAACATTATATTAAGATAAACTAGTCAAGATTAAACCAAGGTTAGAAATAGATTAGGGCAGAGGTACTACAGTGGGGGTTACATGCATATTAAATTTTGAATTTGAAACTATTTCATGCAAGACATATTCCTTACAACTTGTCATAGTGGCGGTTACATTTGACCATGAATTCAAAATTCAAATTTGAATTCTCCTCCAAAAATGCATTTTGTAACTCCTTTGTCATAAAAATGCCATGAATAGAATTATTCTTGTCATAGAATAATTTTGTAACTCCCATGTCATATATTTGCTAAATATAATATTTATTCTTTAATATTTTAAATTTTGAATTTCTTTTCTAAAATCTTCTTATTTCTCCTACACCATGTGCTCAATTAGGATATTGAGAAAATAAGCAATTTTCAAATAAATTATTCCTTTTTATTTAAAAACTTCAACCTCATTTCAATTTAGCTTTTCTTTCTAACATTACTCATAAAATTAATATTATAATAGTAATAATAATAATAATAATAATAATAATAGCAAGTCATAACAAGGTCCAAAAAGAGGGTTATGATAGGTTCGGTGATGTTTTTCATGTTATGCGGTATTTTCGGTGGTGTAGCATGGTGCAGATGATCTTGGCAAGAAATCTGGTGTTGCATGTTCCAAGATTTTATTTGGGTCCATGCTATGTTGTCTATGACATTGTATTGGTTCGGTGGTTGATTTATGTATCATGTGATGAAATTTTTTAATTAGGTATTGAGGGTTGAGTCGACCGTGTAGTCAAGGTTGATGATTTGTATAAATAGGTGTTATATTCATGTAATTAGGGTATGGTGGTTGTGTCTGCATTATCAGGGAGTGGTGTATGTGTGAATAAGAGAATTCATCTTTTGGTGTGGATTATTGAGCAAAGAGTGTTGCAGGGCAGACAAATGTGCCTAACTGGAACTGTCATCAGGCATTAGAAGATTCTATACTTTTAGTTCATCTAAACCAGATTGTTGTTCGAATGTTATTGTAAGGTAGTGAACCTTCCTTGAGGTTTGTAGCCTTATGGGTCATTATATTTTGAGTAGTGAGCTCTAGGCAGTGTGCCTGAATGCATGTGCATTCCCATTGTAATATTTATACATACTACTATAGAGTATCATATTATTGTGGGTAGGTTCCCACTGTGGTTTTCGATTAACCGGATTTGCCAAGTCAAAATATTGGTGTTATGTGTGTTGTTGTTATTATGTTCATCCTTGTTCTTGCTACAATTGATCAGATTAGAGAGTTGAGCTTAAATTGTTTAATCTGGTGATAACTAATTCACCCCCCTCCCCCTCTCATTTTTCCTTCATTGTTGTTGCCAACACAAACAAAGTGTTCCTTTTCTTTTACCTAAAATCATCTCTAGGCTATTCTATATAAATTTACACTTCCAAATCTCCATGAAAAAAAACAATTTTAACATCCATTTGCTCAATCTCAAAATCATTAGTTGTAGGAATAGATAAAAGGGATCTAATAGAGGACAATTTAGTAACAAGAGATAAAATATTACCAAAATCAACTCCCTCTCTCTGGGAGTAGCCCTTAGCTACCAATATAGCTTTATACTTTTCCAATGAATCATCTTCTCCAAAACAAATGTAGACCCATTTACAACCAATGACCTTTCTTCATTTGGGAAAATGAATGAGATCCCATGTATCACATGATTCTAATGCCATCATCTCCTCTAGCATTGTTTGTTGCAATAATCACAATCATTTTCTAAAATAGCTTCCATATAGGATCTAGGTTCATCATCAGTACTTAATTAAGTAAATATACAACAAAAATATGGTGGGTTATACCTATCAATTGGATTTCATTATCTTGTGGATATTATAAGGATAGCAGTATGGGGATTTTGTTGTTCTTGATATTGCTCAACCTCTTCATGTTCTTCAATTTGATCAATAACTATTTATGAACCCTCATCTTCTTCTTACTCATATTCATCCTCATGTCCATCTCTCTATTCTTCTCGAGGTGCACTTTCATGCTTAATTTCATAATGTAATCTACTTTCCTTATGTTTTTCTTTTGGTTGTTTAGGATAAAAATAACACTAAGTTGCCTAAAAATCACATCTCTAGAAAACAAAATTTTCTTGGTTAGTAGATTCCACAACTTATATCATTTTACATTATCACCATATCTAATGAAAGTGCACTTTTTAGCTTTTGGATCCAACTTAGCTCATTTTTATTTGGGTGCATGAACATAAGCCTCACAACCAAATACCCTTACATGTGAATCAAAAGGTTTCTTACCTATCCACACTATATCTCTATGTCCAAACAAGATGAATTTGTAGCAACAATATCAACATAAATCTATAAAAAAAATGGACCAATTGAAACTCATACGAAAGCTCAAAAAATCTCCATCCTATCACCCAAGACACAAAAATGGCTAGGCTTTGATACCACATGTTAGAAAAAAAGAGATGAACAACAATATATGTAGCTTAAAATTAACTATAAATCAAATTTAACAATGTTTATCATATAGGAGAAATCATCTATTACATTAAAACATAACACCACATAATATTAAACACATAGCACTAACTCCACCAAGAAGAGATGAAAGGCTTGTATTATCAACAAAATGAAATTACAATACAAATCTCAAAATCCACTCAATAGTCAATTCAGTAGTATAACCCTGTGAAAATAAAAAATAAACAAACTCATACTTGTCTCCAAATAAAGCCTTCAATATATAGACTCATGGGGGCTCAAAATACTACCATAAAACATTACCATGGGTCAAAAAAAGGTTCCAAAATACCATGGTAAAAACCATATGATCCATACATGCAAAACATAGCTTCTTAGATGACATTATTGTTGAGAACTACTAGATACTGAGAGGGGGGGGGTGAATCAACATATACTAAAACTTGATAAGATTAAACCATTCATTTCATTAAGTCTTCAAAACATAATTCATAATACATGAATGAAAGTAAATAACTGAAACAATAAGCACATCCACAAAAGAACACTAGGATTTTATATGGAAAACACAAGATGGGAGAAACTACAATGAGAATCATAATCACAATATATGTATGAAGACTGTTTACAACTATTTAGGCCATAAGCTAGGGAACTCACTACTCCAGACTTGCAGGCTAAGGCGTACAACCTTAGGGAAAGATACAAAAGACTTGCACAACTACAATTCACTCCTTCAGGGTAAGATACAAAACATTTGTCTAGAGATTGAACTACAAAAGAATCACATCTACCAATATGCAGATAATAGTTCACAATTTAATACTCATCTGATCCAACTCTCTTTTTTGCATTGTACCACATCAAAACCTCTATATCACCTCACATCATACACATCAATCATATCACGCTACCATTAATATTACTCAATTAATCTATCCTTTATATATTAACCAGATCTTCAAATATCCAACATTAAGTCAACTTATAGAAATGAAGAAAGTATATGCATCACTGACCCAAAATGTTCTAATAGACACATGTGGAAGGTAAGGAAGACATGTCAAGATTAACACCATGTCAGTACACCTTCTAATTATCTCCAAAAAGGTTCTACACTTACCACACGCAACCGCTCGAACCAAAAACACATAAGTCGACTTCACAAAATAACACATTTTTCTCATACCAATCTATTTTACTCAACCTTTTAATATAGACCAAAAAGATAAGATTTGCGCACCACTAAAAAAGAAACATAACATGCTCGAGGACAAAAAAAAATGATCCAAAACACCTTCAAAGTACTAGAAAGTCAAGGAATGCAACACACTCCTCTGCACCATCCTAAAACTGCATCATCCCTAACTACAAACATAAATAGTTCTCACAATAAATAATTTATCCATATGAAGAGATCAATCTTCCACAATCATTCCACACACTCATCTGATGCATATCTAGTGTAGCCACAAACCACTAGATAAACACACAGTTTACTAGAGAAATCACCTAAAATAGTTATATAGTTTCTAGACTAAGCTTAAAATAAGCAATCCTTTGTAAACACAACATGCCATCAATATTTTCCATCCAGAATATCTTTAGATAGTTTCCACACATTCACAAAACATTTATGCATACTCACACCATAGTGTCATCATGTAATGCCCCGCTAAGAAACCCTAAAGGAAACAACTACAAACACTCGAAAAGAGTGCAAAATATTTTTTTTAAATAATTAGAACACATAAACATAAAAGATAAACCTTACAATTGAAGTTGCACATGCAGAAGACTTAACTCAAACTCTTAAAGGGCTTCCCAATGTGAATTACTTAATTAAACTAATCTTTCCTTAAGGTTAATTAATCTATTTAAGATATACATTTAACCATTAAGAACTTAATTATACAAATCAATGATTGTTTATACTTTGAATGAGATAACAATAACATTACTATACTTCATTCATGTTAACACATTCAATTACATTACAACAATGATTTAATTAAAGATAAAATTCCTAACATCTAACTCACATCGTAGTGCATTTATTTTACATTTCAAGGATAACTTAGTATTACAATTGCACTTATACATCAAGTCACATAAAAATTACATAATGATTACATCAAATTACAACTACCACAAAAGCATACATACAACATATGATACAACCGACCACATGAGGGTCCAAGAGATAACAATATGATCCAAGAAGAATAAGAAAGATCCAACTGGTACAATGAAATGAAATGAATCCAAGAGAACATCTAGAGCACTTGTGAAGCTAATCTCTCTCACAAAATCATGAACAAAATACCTAATAGAAAGTGGCACTACCACCCGACCATGTGGCCCAAAAAGGAACCACCCCTCTATGCTAGGAGATAGTACTAAGTCCCTTAAGAAAGCCACAAAAAAGCATCACATGGTCTAACATGTACATCAAGTACTCACACAAGCCATAAGCATACATGTATGACTCTCACAAGAGTGCTCCAAGTAAAGCCAACACATGATGACACACTAGTGAACATAAGAGAAGAGTGTCATCACATAGTTGGTATTGGTTATCCTGGTAGGCCTCCATAGTCCCCGACCCTCATCTTGGGTTATCTTGGTAGCCTCTCCTGAACCCCCAACCCCCATCCATGACTCATGCAGACCCAACAAATCTTTTGTGAAGACAAGGTAGTTGGTTTGTCATTCTAGGCCTTCTCACTGCATCCTGAGTCTATACTAGCACTCAACCATGAGCGGGGCACAATTAATCTTGATTAATGTTTGAAACCCAACCCCAATTTATTAATTTAAGTTATCACTTATTACTCAACTTCCAAGGGGTTATCCTGGAAGCCACTTTGGGCCCCAACCCCCACATAGAAGCCACTCTTTCTTATGACACTACACAACCTCCAAAAAACCCCAAGGAAAAACACAAAATCCAACTAACACATGGAGTTCAAAAAACAACACTAAAGAACAACCTGATTATACAAACCTTCTACCAAGGTTAAACCACTGGAGGTGTGAAAAGAGCAATTGGTCTATCCACAAGACAAGGCCAAAACCAAAATAAAACAAGTTTGACCACAATCAAAACTTAACCAAATCAACTTGTACAATAGACTACATTCAACAATCATGCCATCATGACATGAGAAAGACTCTTTCAAATCAAGACCAAAAATCTACCAATCAGAGTAAAAACTCAAAAGGGTACACTTGCACTCTAAACACATCCATGTTAAGGAATCATAACAATTACTCAAAATATAATGAAAAGCTAACATTATCTAATTGCAGCTCTTTCAATAACTGACTCTTTCACTTAAGAAAATCCACAATACGGAATAACGCATAAGGATGGTCTAAGTAAACACCACCCAAATAAACTTACTCAATACTTGATTTAAAACCATACACCTTTATCAGAATAAAAGCAACTCATAAGCTAAATAAGCCATCATTTAAAATAAATATAAATCTTTTCGATTAAGGCCAATTTGGCTATAACAAATACCATTTGCCTTCAAATTTCAAGTTAATGAAAATGACATTGAAAATAAGTTTGAAAACTAAAAAACATTATTTAAATCAAAATAGGTCCTTTTCAATTAGAAATCATATCGACTAAATTTCATTGATGACTATTCATATAGCCTTATTTTCACAAAATAAATTACGATTACATCAAATCAATCTTTAACATTTAATTTTCATACTACTAATTCCAAAATACATATTACATATATATTTATTTAATAAATTCAAAATCTGAAAACTATTTCAAAAATCAATATTCCACTAACCTCATTATCAATTTGAAATTATATATATGTGTGTGTGTGTGTGTGTGTGTACATATATATGTTTATGTATATGTACACATATACATATACATATACATATACATATACATATACATATACATATACATATACACATACATGTACATATACATATACATATACATACACATATACATATACATATACATATACATAAATATATATATATATATATATATATATATATATATATGTATGTATGTATGTATATATATGTCTATATATATATGTATATTTATATGTGTACATATACATACATATACATAAATACATACATACATACATTTATATTTAAATAAATAAAAACCACATTTTAAAAATATATCGAAACACATGGCAGAATTAATTTTAATAGCAAATTAAAAAAAATTGAAACAATGTTGTCCATTCCCCACAGCGTGGAGGAAGAGCCTCCATGACTGTGGAAGGCTCCCCCCATGGAGTGGGGTGAGGAGTGTTAGAAACTGAGAAGGACAACCTAGAGGTGGGGGGGGGGGGGGGGGTGCTGAATCAGTTGTGAACCAGTTTTCAATAAATTATAGATCAAATGCAAATTATTCCAACTTAAACTTAGTGTCGGTAAAACAAATTAACAGTTATAGCAGTACCGGTGTAACTTAATGCATGAAACATAAAGAGAAACAACATCCACAACACATGACACAAAGATTTTGACATGGAAACCTAGTAAGGGGAAAAACCACAATGGGAAACCTTACCCACAATTAGAGGATACTAATGCAAATAGTAAGTGTATACAAATGGGGTCTGGACATGCAGAAAGGCCAACCACCTAGAGCTCACTGCTCAATCACAAAATAGGAGTCACACTGACTACAATTGGTTGGTTAAATCCAATGATAATATACTGCTCAAAATAGCATCTGCAATGTTGGATTCAGTATCGTTTTAAGCTCTGAACATGAGTGTCAAACACCTTCATAACCTTCCTTCAACCTTCAAATAATGTCTGCGTGATTCGTACAAGGATCTCCTTATTTTTCGCTCTTCAATATTCGAACACACTCATACCATATCTGATCTTCAATAAGATCTTACAATCATTTATACAAAACCTAAGACCAAATGTATAGGTCGGCTCACTAAAGATATTACAATTAAATCAATTACAAATAAGTCTTGATGCGATACAATATGTCAGCTCAATACAATATCCAATCAATAAACCATTTCCAAAATGTGTCATGTTGATCTGGAATAGATATCATGTACTAGTCCATAACCTAGACCTATCTGCCGGTAAAGGCAAATCTGTCAACTCGATTAGACCAATAAGCATAACACCAAATCCAAACATCCAATCCATGTCTTTGACATAATCAAATGATTTCCAGATGATAACAAGTCATCATCACTACGGGTGAATAATATAACCTCCTGGTGAACACATACCCATGATTGTGCATAAGTCACTAACCATACCGGTGAACATAATGTAGACCTCCAAGAAGATAAGTGTTGACATCAATGAAAAAACCAATGCAACACATGATGAAGTCATCCATAATACCAACAATCTCCCCCTTTGGCATTGATGGCAACACTAGATGGAAAAACATCTAAGTGCCAAAAACAGAATGCCAAAAACCAGTAAACCAACAATCTCCCAAAGATAGATCAATACAAAGTTCTATAACAGAAATAGAAACCAAAACCAAAAATTCATATATCCAAAGAGTATATCTCTCCCTTAAGGTATAATGTTTTTCCATAGAGATCTCCCCCTTTGACATCAAATGCCAAAGCCGTTAAGAATTCAAAACATAACATTCAGCTAACTACTCCCCTCGAGCAATAGCTCTCCTTCATCAAAGCTGGAAAAAGATTTTTCTATTAGTCCCTTCCATTTTCATGCCAATCTTCAACATCTAAGTCTCTGCCAGTGGGGAAATTACCCCAAGCTGCTCTCTGAGATATTCAAATGTTTCCTTAGGAAAAGGCTTTGTAAAGATATCTACAATTTGCTCTTTAGTATTCACATAAACCAATCTCACTTCATTTGCTTCAAAATTCTCTTTTAAAAATTTGTACTTAATGGAAACATGCTTTGTCTTAGAGTGAAATATCGGATTCTTTGATATATCAATTGCTACTGAATTATCACAATAGATAATTATTGGTTCTTTGTATTTTACCTTTATATCCTTCAACATTTTCTTGATCCATAATACCTGAGTACAATTAGTTGCTACTGCAACATATTCTGATTATGCTGTAGATAATGATGTACAAGTCTGTTTCTTGCTTATCCATGAAATCAATCTTCTACCAAGAAAGAATGCACCGCCAGTGGTACTCTTTCTGTCATCTACATCTCCTGCCCAATTTGCATCGATGTATGCACATAAATCAAAATTTTCATCTTTAGGATACCATAAACCAAGATTTGTCGTGCCTTGTAGGTATCGGAAGATCCTTTTAACTGTTGATTCATGATTTTCTTTAGGATTTCTTTGAAATCTTGAAATAATACATACTACATTTATTATATCAGGTTTGGTTTGTGTCAAATAGAGTAAACCTCCAAGCATAGATTTGTATCTTCTCAGATTAATAGGAGTTGAATCATCCTTCAATGTCAATTTATCAGTTGTAGTCATAGGAGTACTTACCGGTTTGGAATTTTCCATACCAAATTTCTTCAAGAGTTCCTTCAAGTATTGTGTTTGACATATGAATATACCTTTATTTGTTTGTGAAATCTGCAAACCTAGAAATTTTTTTATCTCTCCAATCATAGACATTTCAAATTCTTTTTGCATCTGATTAGCAAAGTCTTTACATAATCCATCTTCACCTTTAAAAATGATATCATCCACAAATACTTCAATAACCAAAATATCATCATTGGTAATTTTGTAATATAAATTGTTGTCAGCATTACCTTTTGTGTAACCAAGCTTCAAATGATATGTATCTAGTCTAGCATACCAAGCTCTGGGAGCTTGCTTCAAACCATATAAAGCTTTCCTTAACCTGCAAACCATATCCTTATTATCCATCAAAGAAAATCCACCAGGTTGTTCAATGTAAACTTCCTCCTCAAGATCTCCATTCAAAAATGCACATTTTACATCCATTTGATAAAATTTATAGTTCTTATGAGCTGCAAATGCAAGAAATAGTCTAACTGCCTCAATTATGGCTACCAATGCAAAGGTTTCATTATAATCAATTCCTTCTTTCTATGAATAGCCTTTACAAACTAATCTTGCTTTGTTCCTGATTACTTCATCATTCTCATTAAGTTTATTTCTATATACCCATTTAGTTCCAATTACATTTTTGTCTTTAGGCTAGGGAACTAATGTCCAAGTATTATTCTTTTCAATTTCTTCTAATTCATCTTCCATTTCTTTTATCTAATGTTCATCTTGACATGCTTCAATAACAGACACTGGTTCAACTTAAGAAATTAAACATACCTCTTCATTTGCCAATCTTCCTCTAATCATAACACCTTGATTCTTGTTTCCAATTATCTGATTCTCTGAATAATTCAATCTTACATACCTGGGTTTGTTCTGATTTCCACTTACATGCTTCTATTCTTCAGTCATAGTTGAGTTTTCTAAAGATTTCGTTGTGACTAGATCTTCACTTTGTACCGGTGCAATCTATGCCAGTTCATTTATAATCATTTCAACTATCGGTTCTACAAATCTTGAATCTCCTCTAAAATGTTCATCTATCTTCACATTAGTACTCTCAATGATTTTCTATAATCTTTATTATAAGATCTTTATGCCTTACTTTTAGATGAATAACCAAGAAATATTCCTTCATCACTTCTAGGATCAAATTTGCCAATATACTCATCTCTTCTAATATAACATTTGCTTCCCAATATTTTGAAATACTTAAGAGTGGGAATATGACCAAACCATAGTTCATAAGGGGTCTTACCGGTTTCACTTTTGATGTGAACTCCGTTGAAAGTATAAACTGTTGTATTCACTGCTTCTCTCCAATACACATGAGGTAGATTTTCTTCTATTAACATGGTTCTTTCTACATCTAGAATAGTTTTGTTCTTCCTTTCCACAACTCCATTTTGTTGGGGTGCTGATAGTTTTCTTTTGATTCCATTCACTTCATAGAATGCATTAAATTCTCTAGATGTAAATTCTCCTCCTTGATCTGATCTCAAACATTTGATTTTCTTGTCGATTTCATTCTCTACCATTGCCTTGTATATCTTGAATCTTTCAAAAGCTTCTTATTTCTCCCTGAGAAAAGTAACCCACACATTCTAGAATAATCATCAATTAATAGCATAAAGTATATATCTCTTTGTAGACTTCTTGTTCTTGCTAGACCACATAAATATGTATAAATTAAATCAAGAATATTATTGGATTTCTCAGTAGTGCTTTTAAATTTTGTTCTAACTTGCTTTCCCATTTAACATTCCTTACATACCGGATTATGAGGTTTCACAATCTTAGGTAAATCTCTTACTGCCTTAGTTGAATTGATCTTTACAATGCAATCAAAATTCACATGACAAAGTCTTTTATGCCATAACCAACTTTCATCAATGTGTGCAATCAAAGATGTTTCATCACTGGTATTCAAGTGAAAGATATTACCTTTAGTTTGATTACTGGTTGCAATCTCCAATCCAGTTCTATTTATGATTTATGATTTTACATTTCCCATTCTTGAATTGTAATTGAAATCCTTTCTCAACTAATTGACCAACACTCAAAAGATTATGCTTTAAACCTTATACATAATAAACATTGTCAGTATTTTGCTTACCATCCAAAGATATAGTGCCTCTTCCTTTGATTAAACAAGCTTTATCATCTCCAAACCTTACTAGACCTCCATGAATTTCTTGAAATGATAAGAGTTTTCTTTTATCACCAGTCATATGATGCAAGCATCCACTATCTATAACCCATTCATCCTTTTCTTCAAGTTTTGCTGCTAGTGCCTACTCTACCAGTTTGACAATAGATTTTGGTTGATCTTCTTTTATTGCAACAGAATCCCATCTGTTATTTGTTGGATCTTCATTTGAATCATCTGTAACACCTTCATCTGCATAGTAAATAACTTATCTCTATTTTTCTTAAATCTGTATCTCTGATATTCAGGGTTAGGCTTATATGATCTTTTTGCTTCCTCCCTTAGTCTTGCATTTCTATCAGGACATCTAGAAGCTATATGACCAACTTTATTGCAATTAAAACATTTGAAAGGTGCTTTACCTTCATACTTACTTCCTACTAGACCTTTAGGCATCTTCCTTGCAAATACTACTTCAAGTTCTTCATTTTCTCTCCTCATATCTTCAAGTTATTTTGCATAAAGTGATTTCAAATCAGTTTTGTTAGATCATGATGATGCTGATGCTGATGCTGATGATAATGCTTTGAAAGCTAAATCAATCTTGACTATAGCAACACGACCAAATTCCTCAAGTTCAAATGCAGAAAGTTTTCCAACCAAAGTATCTCTAGAAACTAAAGTATTAGGCATTGTTCTCAACTTATTAATAGCAGTCACTTTCATTTCTTAAGATGTTGGCAAAGCTCTTAAAACTTTAGACACAATTTCATCTTCACTTAAGGATCCTCCACAACATTGTATTCCTAAAACAGTTTCATTAACCCTTTCCATAAATACAAAAATTATTTCATCTTCTTCCATTTTTAAATTTTCATACCTGACTCGGTAACATTCTAGTTTTGCAATTTTGACAGTGGTATCTCCTTCATTCAGTGTTTCCACTTATCCTAAATAGCTTTAGCAGTAGATTGGTCTGATAATCCATGATTTTCTGATCTGATAATGTGCTCAGAAGTGCTTCTCTTTCTTTGCAATCATTTTCCAAGTCCTTAGCCAATGTTGGTGGATGAGGTTGATTCAAAGTAGGACCAACATAGTCATTCTTTGTAACATCCCATATATCTCTTCCAATGTAGTTCAGATGTGTTTCCATTCTGATCTTCCATATACCATAGTTAGTTCCATCAAGCTTCAGACTATCCTTCCTGAAAATATTTGGTTCCATAGGATCTCCTCAAGCTGTTAGGCTTCCACAAAAAGAGGACTTAGCGTTGATACCAATTGTTAGGAACCAGGAAGAACAACTAAGAGTGGGGGTGAATAAGTTGTGAACTAGTTGTCAATAAGATATAGATCAAATGCAAATTATTCCAACTTAAACTTAGTGATGGTAAACCAAACTTAAATGTTGGTAAAACAAATTAAGAGTTATAGCAGTACCGGTGTAACTTAATGCATGAAACGTAAAGAGAAACAACATCCACAACACATGACACAAAGATTTTGATGTGGAAACCCGGTAAGGGGAAAAACCATGGTGGGAAACCTTACCCACAATTAGATGATACTACTGTAGATAGTAAGTGTATACAAATGGGATTTGCACATGCAAAAAGGCCAACCGCCTAGAGCTGACTTTTCAATCACAAAATAGGAGTCACACTGACTATAATTGGATGGTTAAATCCAATGATAATGTACTGCTCAAAATAGCATCTGCAATGCTAGATTTAGTATTGGTTTAAGCTCTGAACATGAGTGTCAAACACCTTCATAACCTTCTTTCAACATTCAAATAATGTTTGTGTGATTCACACAAGGATCTTCTTATTTTCACTCTTCAATATTTGAACACACTCATACCATATCTAATCTTCAATAAGATCTTACAATCATTTATACAAAACCTAAGACTAAATGTATAGGTCGGTGCACTAAAGATATTACAATTAAATCAATTACAAATAAGTCTTGATATACAATATGTCGGCTCAATACAATATCCAATCAATAAACCATTTCCAAAATGTGTCGTGTTGATCTGGAATAAATATCATGTATCGGTCCATAACCTAGACC
This sequence comes from Cryptomeria japonica, assembly GCF_030272615.1. Lineage (NCBI taxonomy): Eukaryota > Viridiplantae > Streptophyta > Pinopsida > Cupressales > Cupressaceae > Cryptomeria > Cryptomeria japonica. The sequence continues at coordinate 470,866,169 of NC_081405.1, forward strand.
TATCTGCCAGTAAAGGCAAATCTGTCAACCCGATTAGACCAATAATCATAACACCAAATCCTAACATCCAATCCATGTCTTCGACATAATCAAATGATCTTTAGATGATAACAAGTCATCATCGTTGCCGGTGAACAATATAACCTGCTGGTGAACACATACATGTGACTGTGCATGTCATGCCCAAACTTTTGGGCAAAAAAACACAACAACAAATTTTTTTTGAACACTTAATTATATGCAACCTATGCTTAATTAGTTGTGACAACTTAACAAGTTGTTCCAATGAAACCTTAATTGATATTAAAATGGGTTTCTAAGGTGAGCGATGAATTATGATTTAACTAGAAGCCTTAGGTTTTGATAAAACTCCTAGACAATAGAATTAGATTATTACTTACGTAACAATTACGATAACTCCTATTATCAAGCGAAACAAATTAATTTAGAAAGGACAATGATAAATTTACTTAAATGTCCCTTCAATTTTAGTTGCGAATTTAATACTTAATTAGATCAACTTCTACTACATAGACATTAATATAATTACTTGATTCAATAATTATTCATCCAGGTAAAGGTATATCAAGTATTCCCCAATACATTGATATTATAACCCCTTCATTTATAACTTAATTAATTCTTAAATCTATTAATTCAATATTAACATGATTTCAATGTATTAATATTAATTATTAGAGCAAATAAATTTAAAGTGCCAAACTTTATTATAATAATTAAATTATTAAATAAAAAGTTTCACTTGGGATAAATAAATTCGCAAGATCAAGTTCATTGACTTATTTTAGGAATATATATAATTCCACCTACAATATCCTCCCTCAATAAACATTTAATAACCTATATTAAATTCTTCCATTTAATTATAAATATCATTAAGATTTCTAAACGTATCTAAACAACTTAAATCAACTTGTAATATGTTAATCCTCCAAACATTAATATAAATATTTAATATTCAACATGTACATTACCTCTAGGTTTAAATTAAATCATTAAACTTTAAAACATTTCCATCAATAACCCTTCTAATAAAATTACTTGAAAAGAGTATATTAAAACAATTCCTAAATTTACTAAATATTAATATTCAGTGATAGACATTTAAAATTACTTTTTAAACTAAATTTTAATCTCCATACTATTTAAACTTTTCACTAAAAACATCTATCCAATATAAATAATTCATTACATTATCCATTACATTTCCAAACTAACCTACTAAACTAAATAATAACTTGAGCTAAATGAATAATTCCATTTCAAATTCTTAGAGGACATTTTCCCTCCTCTTTTCTCAATATTTTATAATTATACTTTTTAAAAAGAACCCTAACTAGGGTTTGTTTTCTTTTACTTTTTAAACTTATCCCTTATCTCATATTTTCAATAACTAACTCTAACCCGTATATGGGTTAGGGCTTCTTTTCTTTTCTAACATTTTTTTTTTCTTTTAGCAATGTGTGTGTGTGTAGATGGAAATGGGTGGAGGAGGCCGATGATAATTGCGGGTGCAACCATTGTCATGCGTAGGGGGTCGAAGGGATTGTCATAGAGGGGGCCGAAGTTTGAAACAACCATGGCCGCATTTGAGTAACAGAGGGGAGCCGAGTTTGGTGGACGTGGCGCCCACCGATGGGACGCCCCACTGGGTGGGTGGCGGCCCACACAATGGCACAACCCACTGTGGGGGTCACGAACCACCCAGTGGCCGCGGCTCGCGGGGTTACCAAACCCCAATCTACCTCGTTAATATTTTGTTTATGACATTTTTTATTTTATTTTTATTTTTAAATAAAACAATTTTCTAATGCTTTC